>NC_084793.1:81474570-82117248 GCF_963169125.1 Humulus lupulus | reverse complement strand
GCTGGTAAGGTGATAGCCTATGCATCGAGACAGTTAAAGGAATATGAGCAGAGATATCCTACGCATGACGTGGAATTAGCAGCGGTGGTGTTTGCACTTAAGATTTGGAGACATTATCTTTATGGTGAGAAGTGCGAGATATATACCGACCATAAGAGCCTAAAGTATTTCTTTACACAGAAGGACCTGAATATGCGCCAGAGGCGGTGGCTGGAGTTGGTTAAGGATTATGATTGTGATATCCTATACCATCCTGGGAAGGCTAATGTAGTGGCTGATGCATTGAGTTGGAAGGGCCTAGGGCAGTTGTTTAGCTCAAGGCAGATATTAGATAAGTTAGCTGAGGAGATGACTAGAGCAGGTATAGAGTTGGTGGTTGGTCAGTTGGCCAACATCACTCTTCAGTCTACACTCCTTGAGAGGATCAAGGAAGCACAGGGGAACGATTCTCAGTTGTGAGGTCATAGGGAGAGTGCCTTAGTCGGAGCGACAAAGGACTTCTCCATTTCAGAGATGGGGTTACTGAAGTACAAGGGTCGGATCTGTTTTCCGATGGATTCTGATATCCGGCGAGAGATCTTGGATGAATCGCATACCACTCCCTATTCTTTGCACCCGGGTACAACGAAGATGTACCAGGACTTGAGAGCTCTGTATTGGTGGTCAGGCATGAAGAGGGATGTGGTGGATTATGTGGCTAAGTGCTTAACTTGTCAGCAGGTTAAGGCTGAGCTCCAGAGGCCAGCAGGGTTGTTGCAACCTTTGGGGATCCTAGAATGGAAGTGGGAAGATATTACTATGGACTTCGTAGTTGGTTTACCGAGAACTGTGGGACAGCATGACTCAGTGTGGGTGATTGTGGATAGGTATACCAAGTCCGCCCACTTTTTTCCTGTTAGGACAACTTATACTGTGGAGCAATATGCTGAGTTGTATGTAAGGGAGATTGTTCGACTTCATGGGGCTCCGAGGTCGATAGTGTCGGACAGAGACCCCACCTTCACTTCCAAGTTTTGGGAGAGTCTGCAGAAAGCTATGGGCACGTAGTTACGGTTTAGTACCGCTTATCATCCTCAGACGAATGGGTAGTCTGAGAGGACAAATTAGATATTGGAGGATCTGCTGCGAGCCTGTGTGCTTGATTTTGGGGGATCGTGGAGTAAGTATCTCCCTTTGATCGAGTTCTCGTACAACAACAGTTATCAGGCGACCATTGGTGTGGCTCCGTACGAGATGCTTTATGGAAGGAAGTGTAGATCACCTATTCACTGGGATGAGACAGGTGAGAGGAGGTATCTGGGTCCAGAGATGGTTCAGAGGACCAATGAGGCAATTGAGAAGATTAGAGCGCGTATGCTCGACTCTCAGAGTCGACAGAAAAGTTATTGAGACCTGAAACGCAGGAGCGTGGAGTTTCAGGTTGGTGACCATGTGTTACTTAGGGTTTCACCCATGAGGGGTGTGAAACGGTTTGGTGTTCGGGGCAAGTTGAGCCCCAGGTTTGTTGGCCCCTTTGAGATTCTGGAACGGGTTGGTGAGGTAGCTTACAGATTAGCGATGCCTCCAGCTTTATCAGGGGTTCATGATGTTTTCCATGTATCCATGCTCTGGAAGTATATGTCAGATTCAACGCATGTTCTAAGTTTTGAGAATCTGGAGCTTGATCAGGATTTGTCCTATGAGGAGAAGCCAGTTCAGATTCTTGATCGAAAAGATAAAGTCTTGAGGAACAAGACCATCGCCTTGGTGAAAGTGCTGTGGAGAAACAGCAAGGTTGAGGAGGCGACTTGGGAACATGAGTCAGAGATGAGGGAGCGGTACCCCGAGTTGTTCAGGTAATTTTGAGGACGAAATTTCTGTAAGGAGGGGATAGTTGTAACGACCCGGATTTGCTAATCAGGCTTAGGGCCTTGATTAGTGTGCCTGGAGGGCAATAAGTGATTTAATATGCTAATATGTGGATTTATGTGAATATGTGATAATGATGCATGTTTAATTGAGTTAAATGTGCATGTGGGCCCCATCTGGATATTAGGGCCATAAGTGTGATAAATGTGATAAATGTTATATATATGTGATATGTATGTGTAGCACGATCCGAGACAGTCCTGGGGAGCGGTTAGCCAGGAAGTCACAACGGGGTTGAGAATCTGACTCGGGGAGAGTCGAGGGGTAATTTGGGTACTAGGTGTGTTATGGGATTATCGGGACATGAAAATAAATATTTGGAGATATATTTGAGGATAGAATGTCTAGGCAGGAGTATTGGGGAAAATTTACCATTTTTCCCTCGGGGACGTTTTGGTACCCTGAGCCTTGAGGTGACCATATAGACATAAGTTGAATAAGACAAATCTTAGAACTATTCAGAACACTTAGGGAACCGACTCATTTTCTCTCTAAGCAAGTGGATGTTTTTCTCTTTGGAGACTTAAGGAGAAATTGGAAGAATTGGCTAGAAACTAGAAGGATCAGTTGAGAAATCTTGGGAAGCTTGGAGCTTGAGGATTGAAGATCAACTTCTGGGATTGAATTCAGCAAGGGGCAAGCTTTAATTATAAGAATATGCCTAGATTTGCTGCTGGTTTGGAAGAGTTTGCATGTTGGTTAAGTTTGATCTGTTTTAAGTGTTTTGGTTGAGCTTTGGAGTAGGATTCAATGGGGTTTTGGTGTTGTTATAGAGCTGAAATGATGGTGCTGGTTATCTAGGATTATTAGTTAAGTTTAGGATGAATTGGCTTGAGGAAAGGTTTTTTGAAATGGTGTAACGCCCCAACCCCTGGGACCGTTACGGTGTGCCTTGTAAACAGTGCTAAACTCGCTAATCGAGTCATTTGGCCAAAATCGTGAACTAAGTATGATTAGCGGTTTAGGGATTAAAAACTTTGGTAAGGATATAACGTTTCACTAGAACGTTTAACATATACATTGGGATCCCGAAAATATAAATTTCAGAGTTTATTACAGAAAATATTTACAACAGGCCGTTCTAAGCGGCAAAACAGGGTTCAACCCTAGTTCCACTTTAAACCTTGGCCGTGGCGGTCGAGCAGCTGCATATGTACACGTCATCACCTAAGCTCTCCAACTCAAGGATGGTCCAGCTTCCTCTTGCCTTTACCTGCACCACATAGCACCCGTGAGCCGAAGCTCAGCAAGAAAACATAACATTATACATAAGCATTATCAAATGATTATCATTATAATCACACGGAGCATAAAGCTTCCAAACCAATGAGTGCACATCACATGATTCAAGAGGGAGAGTGGCTGCTAGGTAAGCCACTAGCCTCCAAGTACTTATTCCATTCATCGACCCTCGAGGTCGGTTTGGCATTAATGCTCTTCGAGTCATTCAATGCTGATGGTTGATTAGATCTAATCTCCGTTGGCTTGCGTGAACCACGCTAAGACCGTTCTGACTAATGAGTCAGCGCTACGTGACCAGGGTTCAGTATCACTGCCGAACTTGACTAATAAGTCACAGCTTCACGGCTGATACTAACACCTTTGCCAATTCTGACTAATTAGTCAGTGCATGACCAGTGCCCAGCACCACTACCGAACCTGACTAGTGAGTCACGGCTTCACAGCTGATACCAACACCTTTGCCAATTCTGACTGATGAGTCAGTGCAACGTGACCAGTGCCCAGTACCACTGCCGAACCTGACTAATGAGTCACAGCTTCACAGTTGATACTAGCCCCTTTGCCAAATCTGACTAATTAGTCAGTACCATGCACAAGTAAGCAATGCTATCAATATGTATCATATGCCAGTTATCCAAGAATAGGGCATTTAGCATGCTTACTAAACAGTTGCCAGCATAATCATGATCATGCACAAACTCAGAGACTCAAGCTCTGGGAAATATCATATTCATCATTCATGGCATGCCCTAATCACATGTTTCTCGTGCATCACATGCATCACACTTAATCACCCAGCATGCCTCAACAATAATCATATGCAAATGGGCAAGATCGCCAAGCATTCATTATGCTATCAATGTTTACATTTAAACATCCAACATGCATCAATCATAGCCATGCATGTCACACATGGGGTGCAGTTTTCTTACCTTGGGTTCGAGCGAGAATTAATAAAAGAAACGACCTTTGAGAACGATAAGCTTTTAGTCCTTTAGCGGTCACCTAGTCATAACCAAACATATAGGGTACCATTAATAAAATGAATAATAAAATGTCCCCAAACCAAAACCTAACCTCCGGGACCTCAAATACTACTCAACCGGGTAGTAGGTTCAACCCCGAGGCCTAAAGCTTGAATCCCCAAGCTAAAAACCCCATTCTGGCAAAAATGACCTTAAGGGCCGCGGCCCTCCTTGGCCATGCCGCGGCCCGCCCCTCAGACAGAGGCGCCCAAACCCAGTTTACACCAAGGGCCGCGGCTCTCCCTGGCCATGCCGCGGCGCAACCCCCAATTCAGCCAAAACCTCTGTTTTTCTTCCCCTACGATTTCTCTTAGAACCAATCCATCAAACCCAGTTTAAACACCACTCAAACCTCCAATACAATCCATAAACTTGTTCTATACCACACCCTTAGCAAAACCCAAAGCAAACCCCAATTAAAACCTCCATCAATTCCAACAACCCTCCATAAAAAACACAAGCTGAAAACTAGTATCAAAATAGAGTATGCACCAGAAATTAATGCTAGGAACTTACCTCCAACACGATTTGAATCCTTCCCAATGGCTGTACTCAAGCTAAACCTCCCCAAGCTTGACTCCCTAGCTTGCTTCCTCAAGATAGGCTCTCAAAACTCAAAGAAAAGGGTGAAGGAAGACTTGTACGGGAAGGAAGGGAGAAGGAGAGGATAGGCTCTGTTTCTGTTCTGTTTTCCACAGCTTTCCTATGTTATATATATCCAAAACCCAAAATGACCAAAATACCCTTAAGCCAACAAAAGCCTCTAAACCATTTCAAGGGTAAAATTGGTACTTTCCGCCTATCCCGTTAATCATAATTAACGCTTCTCGATTCCCACTAACCTCCATATTCTCAAATACCAATAAATCACATCCCTTTACCCTTTAATTCCCGGTAATGCTCTAATCATTAATATCGCCCTGAGACTCACCCCGAGCCCCGAACTTAAGCCCGTTATGACTAGACCGAACACTTACATTTCATGATCGTCTCATGTCGAAAAGCTCGAACCTATCCACATACAATGTGGTAAAATTATAATTAATCTCAACCATGCACCCAAAATATACAATTACGCCCACAGTGGCCAAATTACCAAAATGCCCTTGCATTTAAAATATGAGCCCATATGCATGCATTCACCATCATATAATAATATAATTCACATAAACATGCATATAATCATTAAATATCATAATAAATCAATTATGGCCCTCCCGGCCTCCTAATCAAGGTCCTAAACCTTATTAGGAAATTTGGGGCATTACAAATGGTGTGAAAATCTGGGTTCGGTGGGGAGGGGCGCGTCGTGGCCCGTGTGCACGCGTGGCCATGGGAGGCTGAGAAGTTCATGCGCGGCGTAGCCCGTGTGTGTTGCAGGGGTGTGCTAGCCTCTGTTTTGAGGCTCGCCACGGCTCTTGGGGGTGGGGCCGCAGCCCTTAGTGCCAGTTTGAGTTTTTAAGGGTATTTAGGCTTAGGAGCTCAATGGGTAAGGCTCGGGATGGATTTTATCACCCGGATTGATAGAATTCAAGGTCCCGGAGGTTAGGGTTATGGATCGAAGTTATTTATTGGATTAGAACTTGATGGATGGATATTGTTAATGTGTTGTGACTAGGGTTTCGGTGAGGCTCAAGTTAGAGGACTGTGCTCGGGGCATCGGTGCTCAAAAAGCTCGGGACTCAGGTAAGAAAACCCTTGTTCCCATAGAGCTATTGTGCAGGGCTGAGCCCAATGTGTTTGAGTAGAAATGGTAAGCTGGGCTGAGCCCAATATGTTAGAACTGCAGGGCGTAGCCCTTTAGCTGAGTATGCTAGAATTCTGCTATATTGTGTATGCTATGATGTGAGTGATCGGCAAGAGCCGGGAACGGTGTAGACCGGGAATGGCGTTAGGCACGTTGAGTGCAAGGCCGAGAATGACAAGGGGCCGGGAGCAGCGTTGATCATGTGGAGTGCGAGTTTCCAGGGCGAGTCCTTAGAAGGATACCTGGGATATCCTCACGGTGTGTTTAGCCCATTGGTGGCCTATTTATATGCTTGATATATGTGTTGCATATGTTATCTATTTGTGGGTTTTCTTGCTGGGCTTCGGCTCACAGATGCTCTGTGGTGTAGGTAAGGGTAAAGAGAAGGTCAACCAACCATGAGTACGGCAGGCGTGAGGCGGCGTGTACATGTTTGGCCAGCCTGGCTACCACAGCCAGAGGATTTTGGGAGATGCTTGTAAATGAACTTAGATTTTGTCCTTTAGTCGACTTGGTTCAATTTTTATGTTGTAAATGTTTCTAAACTGTATTTTGGGATCCCAGGTGTCAAACTTTTATGGTTTCAATAAAATGGAATTATTTGTAAAGTTTTTCTTTTGTTTATAGCTTAATCACACTGTTTATTCTAAAACCTCGATTAGCAAGTTGATCGCACGTCTTTAAAATCACTTAGTAACGACACTAAGGTAGTAGGGCGTTACAAATATCTTGTTTGTTAGACCACGTAAAGAAGTCCCTTGAACAACCTAAATCAATTCCACCACTATCAAACACAAAATTGCGGAGGCCCTGTCCTTCAAACTCCGAGAACTCCCTGCCCCTACACTTTTCCTTGGGGTGAAAAGTACTGTTAAGGTCTCCCATGCAAAGCCAAGGCCCATTTAGGGTGCTAACCCGATCCATGAGACCCCTCCAAAACTGAACCCGCTCCTGCCTAACACAGGAGGGCAATAAACAAAAATTGCAAACCATTCCAGGTGAATGGAAGTCACATTCCAGAATTTCATCACAAAAATAGACTTATCAAAGTATATAATTTGTAACTCAACCTCTTATTTCCAGAACAAACAGAGACCCCCTGCCCTACCCACCGAAGGAATGGACTCACCTCCAAAAAAACCAGCACGTCTCCAGATATAACTCATACGAGAAACATGCACCTTCATCTCTAGAAGGAACAGAACATCTGGGTCCTCTTTTCTGACCAAGGCCCGCAAGGCCATGACTGGATGGGGATTTCCTAATCCCCTGTAGTTCCACGAGAGAAGTCTCATGAGTACTTGGGGGGCATGATAAGGCCTACCTCCTCAGCCTCCCAAAAGTCCTGAGGTGGGATATATTTGTTGTCATTCTGAACGATAACTTGCTCTAGAGCTCCTGGAGTACTAGCATGCCCTTCAGTCGTAGTCTACAAAGAGTACTCATAATTCTCCTCTACGAAGCCCACAACGCACTTGGATTTCTTTGTTGGGGAAGTAATGGTGTCTTCCACTAAATGAGAGCTTGAAGATGGGAAGACACAAAAACCACCCTTATTAGGCTTCTTCTTTTTGTTACCCGGCTAGGTCGTATTCAACACACTCGGCCCATGTAGCACAAATTTCGTGGGAACCCCAATGGGCCTCCTTTTGGAACTCTTCTCTTTTGGGCTCTTCACCCCATTTTCCCTTAGGCCACCAAATGGGAAACTAGGATCCAATGACCCTTTAAATATAGAGGTCAGGTGCCTGACTTTGGCAGGGTCCAGGTCCTTTAAAATCACATTCATCCAAGACAAATTTCATTATCTTGGGTTCTATATGCCTTGAGTGTTTATCAATTTCGTTCTAATTCCCAGTCTCCTTGCAGTTGAAAACACTCCTCTTTAGTGTACTTATAATCAGGCCTTGCTCCAAAATGATTTGCAACATTTAGTGCCTTGCCATTGGACTTCTTATTCTTTTTGTTTGAATTTCTTCCTCATTTGCTCTTCGAAGAAGAAGCTTAAAACAATTTCTCCTTGAGCTTGTTTAATAGTATTTACCTTCTTTCCTTTGCTTGAACCACCATCAAAAATCCTCTTTGAAGGATTTGGTGATCGTTGCATAGGAAAAATAAGAGTATCTTTTATTATCACGAACTCCATGTTGTCCATAATCAACACCATGTTGATGTTGGACAAACATTGTGTGAGGTTCTCACCATAGAGTAACCTTTTAGAGATTAGAGAGAGTATGGGGTGGGAAGCCTAGAACGACAATTATCAACTAAGTAGAAATCAACGCATCACTTGACAAACATTTATGAAGGGAATAGTTCCCTTAAAGCAATTGTAGTTAACAATGGTTTAAATGAATTGAATTATTGTGTATATGTAGCTTATGTACTTTATTCTTTTAATAATATTAAGTAAATATCATAAAATTCCCAAGTTCATCTATGTTGCCTCAATCTCATATTGATATGAGATGATCGAGATTGAGATAATGGACTTAAATAGTTCGCACTAAAATAAAGTTGTGGAATCTTTAGAATAATTACCGCCAGTATGATCCACTAGTATTATGAATACATATGACCTAGATCTGGGTTACTAGCATAGTAGGACACTTTAGTGGAGGTACTTTGCATACTGAGAGTCTGTAGAAGTGGACCAAATGTGATTTGATAATGCTTGTTTAAATATCATTTGGTAGTATTATAAAACACATCAACTGATGATCATATGCAAACTGATCTTAATCCTGAAGTTACTATGAACTCCTATATATGTCATTTGATCATTTGATCATGCGTTACAGTTTGTCAGAATGATCAGGCTAAGAACTATTGTTTTGGGGACTCAATGATGTATATGTCTGGGGACATAGCTTAACAGATATGGAATCCATACCCTCTTATAGATTGACTGATGGTTCCCTATTGGGTTGGCTTTTGGAACTGAAAAGGTTATTGACGTCAAATTCATAATCAGATTATGAATTAACCTTCACTAGTAAAGTCAATGGTACACTAGGAAACAAGATATAATTAAAAGGGTAAACAATAATTTTATTCCCACTTAATTATGAATCATCAATAGAAGATTAATCTGTATGTAATTATTATATCAATGGACACTTTATGGTTACAATAAAGTATTCAGTAAATATATGTCTTTAATTCTCAAGAGTGCAATCTCATATTTGTAGTGGAGTAATCATGAGATTAATAAATATGATTATTGAATCAAAGAGTTTTGGTTAATAATCTATTATTTATTGGAGCTTGGAATTATTGGTCCATAGGTCCCCGGGGTGGCTTTATCAACACTATTCAAGGTAAGAGTAGACACAAGAGTAAAACTCTGAATGGGCTATATGAGAGAATATTTATTCTTCGGGATAAATATACAATTATGTGATAATTGAAGTTGCACAATTTATTATTGCATTAATGCAATTTTCAAAATTATTTAGAAATAAAAGAAATTAATTTTAATCAATTATTTTATTTAAGTTAGGGAAGATAAATATAGATAGTCAAAATTGATTTTGATTATTATATTTATTTAATTAATAATAAGATGATAATGAAAATTCAAATTTTGAATTTTGAAATTTAAGTTGTTATCTTTTTCTTAAAAAGATGATATCTTATTTGAATTTCTAATTATTAATTAATTAAAATAAATATGTACGAAAAAATCAAATCCCCTTATTCTAGGAAGTGTTACACGCATAAGGTTTCCTGGATTGCCCTATGTGTGTACCACTACTGATGGTGATCAATTATTAGTTTTTTTTATTTAATTAATTAATAAAGCATTTTGAAAAGAGTTTTAAAATGGAATGTAAGACTTTCTCTTCAATTATCCTTTATTCTTATTATTATTAAAATGATCACTATTATTTTATTATTATTATTATGATAATAATACATATATATTCCATATGATAGAAAATAGGAAAAGGAGTAGGTTTTTAAGTATCAGTAAAAGTGATCACCATTTTCTCACAAAAGAAAATCCTCTCTTTCTATCTAGCCTATAATCAAGAGTATCATGTGTTGAGAATACTTTTGATTCACACATTTAAATCTTGTTCTCTATGTGCCCACCCACATCTTGAGGTGTAGAGAACATATTGGAAGATCTTGGTTTGAGTACTCTAGTGAGGATAGGGATATCGAATTATATACGAAAAGATTCAAGGACTCTTGATAGGCTACAAGAGGTAAATCATTTCGTATCAATTGTATGTATACATATTTTTGTTGATTAACATAGTGCATATTAAAGAATCCTCATATAAAGTTGTTTATATGAAAATTTTTTGTTGTAAACAATGCTACCATTACTGCAATTTTCGCTGCACACTAGAAACAATTCCTTACAATTGGTACCAGAGCCATCTTTAATCCTTGTGTATGTTAATTACTGTGTGGGTATCATATGCATTTTTTATATTATGTGTAATATATGAATGGATGGATGTTTATGTATGAATTGTTGATGTTCTTAAGAGTTGGTTTTCATGGTGCTTTTGGGTTAGGAAAAGCTCTTAAATTTTCTAGATATACAAAAATTGTAAGTCATTATGGGGCATAAGATTTTTCTTTTTGTAATTTATTTTATTGTATTTTAAATTATAAAAATATTGTAATCAATGGTCTGCACCCCGAGGAGACTTCACCACTACTGGGTCCTCCTTCACCGATCGTGGCTGTGCACAAGTCCCAAGGTCGTTCGCCCTTTGTGCTCTGTCCACCCCTTGCGTGCAAGGTGGTTCGACCACCTCTTGGCCTCCTCTTGCCACACTCACCCCAAGGCATGTGAGCCTGCCACCAATGGCCGATCATGCCCTCCTCCACCGTCGAGTTCCCTTGCCACCGTTCACCATGACACACCCATTAGGTTTGTGTCATGCAAACCCTTATGAATGTGTAATTATCATTTTGGGCCATTTTGAACCCAATATAATTAAAGTATTTTAATTATAATTTTTTGAATTAATGGTGGTGACTCCAAATTCTAATTGGGCCTCAATAACTTGTTGGATATTAAAACCCAAAGTTTTATTATTTTAAAAATTGTTTAAAATAATCAAAAGGTTATTTAATTCATAATGGATAATTAAAATGGTAATGGCCCAAAGACTAAAAGAGAAGGTCCAAGATCAAAGGAGTTGCTCTTCATTAGGCCTTCATTAGTTTAATTACTTTTTTGTGTATTTTTTTGCAAGTGTTGTAATTTTCTAAAAATACCCAAAGCACCCAACTCGCATTTATTTATTTATCTGCTTGAACATGAATAAATTGTTTAATATTTTATCATGCATTATAACATGCCATACATATTACCCACCCAGTACATATTAAGCATGCATCTCAAATTTTTTTATTTTTTTTTGTAGAAACATACTTCAGATTAATTATATGTTTTTATTTGATAACTCATATAATTAATTTAGTCTTAATTAGTTAAGATGGTAAATAGAATTTAAAAGTTGTTTATTTTCTTATTTAATAAAAATGTTTTATTAAATTAAAAGGGTATTCTTTTTAAAAGAAAAATAAAATTAATCTAGGAAACGATTATTTATTTTGCATAATTGGATTAGTATTTATTAGAATATCATTTGGTAAAATTAATTTAATAAGTTTTACAACTAAATTGAAAAATAATGATTTTGAGAAAAAACACGTTCTTTTAAAATAGGGAGTGGGAGAGGGAATTATGACAATAAGTCCCATGGTCTCCATTATTGGTTGAACACCGAGAGGCATAGGAAGGGCCTCGTGTCACCTCCGTTTGCAGCCTCCCTAAGGAAAGGCTTCTGAATACGTTTATTTTATCTCAAGGTTGACTTCTCCTACGAGAATAAGATCAGTGATGTATTTCAAGTTTGACTGACCTTGAGGCACACTCTTGAGTTAAGTCATTAATCGAAAAATAATGGGTTACACTCTGAAGATGTATCTAGGCTTTCAAGCACGAATAATACATCTTGACCAAACTAACGATAATTCATAAGTCAAAAGAGAAAAAGAAGTTTTTAATTTTTCACTTACGGAGTTGAGATATTGTCTCAAGGTTAATTTGTAATTAGTGTGACCTACCCCAAGGCTGGTCCATTAATTTTCAAATTAATCTATCGTTGATTAGTAATATTTTTTTTATGTGTTGCATTCATGCATCATGTTTACTATTCCTAAATAAACTAATATTTATTATATGCATTAATTCATTATATTTTACTTATTTGTTTTTCAGCAATATGTCTAATCCAAACCCTGTAACTGCTTTACTTGCTAATGAGAAATCGACTGGTGATAACTACATGAAATGGAAATCGAACATGAACATTGTTTTTATATGTGAAAACCACATGTTTGTCCTAAATGAGAAATGTCCTGAGGTTCCTGCTCCCACTACTGCCAAAACTGCTAGAGAAAAATATGACAGTTGGATCTTACCTAACAATAAGGCCAAATGTTATATGCTTGCTAGAATGAGCGATGTGCTCAGGAAGAATTTTGAAACTATTGAAATAGCTTATGAGATTTAGGAATCTCTACAAGGCATGTTTGGCTAGCAGTCTGATAAGTGCAAACATGATGCTACTAAAAGCTTAATGAATATGAATAAACATCTTTCAATCAGAGAACATGTCCTAACATGATCAACATATTACACGATGCAGAAATTCATGGTGCAACCATTGATGAGAGAACTCAAGTAAGTGTGATACTTGAATCTCTCACACCAGCTTTTGCGGCATTCACTGCCAACTATGTTATGAACAAGTTGGAATACAACATGACCCAATTGCTAATTGAGTTTAAAACTTTTAAGTCTCTAAATAAAAGTTCCACTAAGGTTGAGGATGTTAAAAAAACATTCAGAGCACGCAGGGGAATAGGCATGGTGGGCCCATTGTGTACAACAATAGAAATTTTCATCATTCATATAAACAGTTTGTATGAACAAAAAATCATCCAGACAGAAACATTAACATACAATATTATTAATCATGCAATATATATAAATATAAAATATATTTATATATCACATATAATATATATAAATATTCAAGAACAAAAGCAATTACCTCTTGAAGCCTATCAAGTGTCCTTGAGTCTTTTCGTATATTTATCGATCTTCCTATCCAATGCTTTGAGTACTCAAACCACGATCTTCTGGAGTGTTCTCTACACCTCAAGATGTGCGTGGGCACATAGATAACATGAATTTGCAATTTACGAATCACAAGTATTTCTCAACACATGAGAACTTGGAGTATGGTATGAGAATGACTAGAATAAAGAAGAAGAAGAAAGACTTTTTGTCTGACAAAAAATCTGAGAACTATTCTAACTTGTGTTTTGCTTCTTATTATTCTATATCATATATAGAGAGATTATTCTATTACCTTATTATTCCTAATAATAATAATAATAATAATAATAATAATAATAATAATAATACCATAATGATGATAGGAATTGATTTAGATAAATATCTAACTTACCAAATTTGAAAATATATATTTTCAAATTATTAATTAAATTAATAAATAAAATAAAAACAACACAGATACATTATCTATATACTGCTACATGCATGGCACAGTCCCTGGACTGTGCCATGTGTGAATAGTCGTATTCCCTTTTCATGAATATTGCATTTTTCTTTTATTTATTTAACTAAAATCAATCATTCCACAAAATATGGTATTACGCACTAAGGTGTGCATGTTTGTAGGATATTCCAAAGAAACAAAAGTTGGTGTATTTTATAGTCTCAAAGATAACAAAACATATGTATCTACAAATGCTACTTTTTTGGAGCATGACTATATAAATAACCACAAACCTCAAAGTAAAGTTGTACTTAAGGAAATGGTCTCAAATAAACAAGACCAATCACCAGCAGTGGAAAATGAAAAACGGCCAGAGGATATCGCTAGTTCTAGTTAGAACAATGGAGAGCTTCGTCATAGAGGGAGGATTGGTAAACAACCAGTTCGCTATGAACATGAAGTTTAGATGCTTGTGTCTAACACAAACAAAGATGATCCATTGACATATAGAGATGCAATGGAGGATTCTGACAAAGAAAAATGGCTAAATGCCATGGACCTTCAAATGGAATCGATGTATTCCAATTCTGTCTGGACTCTTGAAGATCCACCTGAAAATGTTAAACCTATTGGTTGCAAATGGATATTCAAGAATAAGAGAGGAGAATATGGGAAAGTAGAGACTTTCAAAGCAAAGATAGTAGCAAAAGGCTACACACATAAAGAAGGAGTTGATTATGAAGAAAATTTTGCACTTGTATCCATGCTTAAATCTATCCGCATACTCTTATCCATAGCTGCTTGCATGGATTATGAGATTTGGCAAATGGATTTTAAAACAACTTTTCTGAATGGCTATCTTGACGAAACAATTTACATGTCTCAACTAGAAGGATTCAAAATTAAAGGTCAGGAGCAAAAATTTTGCAAGCTTCTTAAGTCTATTTATGGACTGAAACAAGCTTCGAGATCTTGGAATCTTAGGTTTGATGAAACAATCAAAACGTTTGGTTTTGAACAAAACATTGATGAACCTTGTGTTTACAAACAAATCAAAGAGAAGATTGTGGTATTCCTTGTTCTTTACGTTGATGATATTCTACTCATTGGGAATGACATAGAAACATTATCAAAAGTAAAGAAATGGTTAGCTGAGCAATTCCAAATGAAGGATTTGGGAGAAACCAAATATGTACTAGGAATTCAGATCTATAGAGATCGAAAGAAAAAAATTTATGCACTGTCTCAAGCAACTTATATTGATAAAGTGCTAGAACGCTTTGGCATTCAAAAGTCCAAGAAATGCACTATGCCTACCCGGTCAGGAGTTAAATTTTCTAAAGAATAATGTCCACAAACACCTCAGGAAGAGGAGGACATGAGACAATATCCCTATGCCTCTGTGGTAGGCAGTCTAATGTATGCAATGTTGTGCACTAGACCTGACATTTGTTATGCAGTATGGATAGTCAGCCATTATCAATCCAATCTTGGATTGAGTCATTGGACAATAGTAAATAATATTCTCAAGTATCTCAGACATACTAGAGATTACATGCTTGTGTATTCAGAAGGAGACCTAACCCCACTGGATATACTGATTCTGATTTTCAATCAGACAAAGATAGTCGAAAGTCGACATCTGGATCAATTTTCACACTTGGAGGGGGTGTTGTAGTTTGGAGAAGTATTAAACATTCCAGTATTGTAGACTCCACCATGGAAGCCGAACACATAGCAGCTTATGAAGCAGTTAAAGAGGTTGTGTGGCTCAGGAAGTTTTGTATTGATCTGGAAGTTGTTCCAAGCATGGATAAGCCACTTGTTATGTACTGTGATAACAGTGGGGCAGTAGCTAATTCAAAGAAATGTAGAAGTCACAAGAGGGGAAAGCACATTGAGAGGAAATATCACTTGATCCGAGAGATAGTCAACCATGGAGATGTTGCTGTCTTGAAGATTGCCTCTGAAGATAATCTTGCAGATCCGTTCACAAAGATTTTATCTATTAAATCTTTTCAGGGTCATGTAAGAAGCATGGGGTTGAGGGAAATGCGTCATTTTCTTTTAGGGCAAGTTGGAGATTGTTGGGAATAGTGCCTTTAAAACAATTGTAGTTGACAATGGTGTTAATGAAATGAATAAATGAATTGAATTATTGTGTATATGTAGCTTATGTACAATATTATTGTTAATAATATTAAGTAAATATAAGAAAATTCCCAATTTAATCTATGTGTTCTCAATCTCATAATGGTATGAGAGGATCGAGATTGAGATAATGGACTTAAATAGTTCGCAGTAAAATAAAGTTGTAGAATCTTTAGATTAATTACTGCTAGTATGGTCCACTAGTATTATGAATACATGTTACCTAGATCCGGGTTACTAGTGTAGTAGGAAACTTTAGTGGAGGTACTTTGCATACTAAGAGTATGTAGAACTGGACCAGATGTGATTTGATAATACTTGTTTAAATACTGTTTCATAGTATTATAAAACACATCAACTGATGATCATATACAAACCGATCTTAATCCTGAAGTTACTATAAAATCCTATATATATCATTTGATCCTTTGATTCATGCGTTACGATTTGTCAAAATGATCAGACAAAGAACTATTGTTTTGGGGACTCGATGATGTATATGGCTGGGTACATAGCTTAACAAATATGAAATCCATACCTTCTTATAGATTGAATGATGGTTCCCTATTGGGTTGGCTTTTGGAACTGAAAAGGTTATTGACGTCAAATTCATAATCAGATTATGAATTAAACTTCACTATTAAAGTCAATGGTACACTAGGAAACAAAATATAATTAAAAGGGTAAACCGTAATTTTATTCCCACTTAATTATGAATCATCAATAGAAGATTAATTTGTATGTAATTATTATATCAATGGACATTTTATGGTTACAATAAAGTACTCAGTAAATATATGTCTTTAATTCTCAAGAGTGCAGCCTCATATTTATAGTGGAGTAATCATGAGATTAATAAATATGATTATCGAATCAAAGAGTTTTGGTAAATAATCTATTATTTATTGGAGCTTGGAATTATTGGTCCATAGGTCCCCGGGGTGGATTTATCAACACTATTCAAGGTAAGAGTTGATACAAGGGTCAAACTGTGAATGAGCTATTTGATAGAATATTTATTCTTCGGGATAATTATACAATTATGTGATATTGAAGTTGCACTATTTATTATTGCATTAATGTTATTTTCAAATTTGTATAGAAATAAAAGAAATTGATTTTAATCAATTATTTTATTTAAGTGAGAGAAGATAAATATGGATAGTCAAAATTGTTTTTGATTATTATATTTATTTACTTAATAATAAGATGATAATGAAAATTCAAATTTTGAATTTTGAAATTTAAGTTGTTATCTTTTTCTTAAAAAGATGATATCTTATTTGAATTTCTAATTATTAATTAATTAAAATAAATATGTACGAAAAAATCAAATCCCCTTATTTTAGGTAGTGTTACACGCACAGGGTTTCATGGACTGCTTTATGCGTGTACCACTACTGATGGTGATCGGTTATTGATTTTTTCTTTTATTTAATTAATTTATAAAACATTTTGAAAAGGGTTTTAAAATGGAATGTAAGACTTTGTCTTCAATTATTATTAAAATGATCACTATTATTTTATTATTATTATTATGATAATAATACCTATATATTCTATATGATAGAAAATATGAAAATGAGTAGTTTTTCAAGTATCAATAAAAGTGATCATCATTTTCTCCCAAAAGAAAAACCTCTCTTTCTCTCTAGCCTATAATCAAGAGTCTCATGCGTTGAGAATTGTTGACGCAGTTTTTCGCCAACAGTGTATTAAGAAATAATAAGGTTGATTAGTGCTTAGTAATAAACCGTAATGAAAGATGAGATGAATTCACAAGAACACAAATCGTTTACGTGGTTCAGTGGTTAAAATCCCCCTAGTCCACGAGTCTATATTATTATTGTTTCTTTCTCTATTTTGGCAGAGTTTTAGTATTACAGAATAATGGTTCCTTTCCCTGTCCAATATTCCCAGTGTTTATAGAGAAATTCTATGGACAGGTTTGGTTAACCGCGTGAGTGAATCATGAATTTACATATTTATTACATTTAAACACATATACTTCCCATTTATAATGGGATATGATTTGATCATCAATTAATTGTTCTCCTAATATCAGGGACATTAAATATGACAGCCTGGTCATAAATGACTGTATTATGAGACTCAAGTCTTTGGGGATCCACGAGTACGCAATATATTTGAGTTACCATAAGCTGGATATCTCTCCGAGCTCATACTTCGACAGCTGTTTGAACATAATGAGCTCACGCTTCACAACCCCCGTATCTCTAATCTATATGACCACTGTGCAAACCGAGCTGCCTACGTGGATAATAAATGGACACCTTGGTTATTTTTCTATATATTTATTTGCCCGCTGTACTCGAGCTGAGTGAAGGACTAATGCTGAAATCAGGGTACAACATTTGCCCCCCCAAGTCCCTACTCGTGTTTCATGTAGTCACTTTCTGACCTACACAGTAGGGACTTTTAGACTTCTATTGCATTAAACCATGCATGCCCACTACTCGAGTTCTGGACATGTGGTATACCACACTTGGCATCTGTTCAGGTTTCAAGGACTGCAATAATTGTCTTGTCAAATTTTTGCCGCCGTTTTGTTTATTTAACCATGGCCCTTGTATCTTATACTAACCCAGTTGGATGGGAAAATTTTAGACTGCACCACCTTTAATTCAAAATTTCTCCTCTTCTGCACTCTCGAAACTTCCTCCTTTCCTAGAAATTCCCAAAACTCATTCACAGTACCCCGTTACTCAGGAGTTTTCCACAAACTTTCCTCTACAAAATCTTACGTCTTACCGTCGAAGAACATACTGTAAGTACCTTTGATATCTTGGCTTGGAGTTTTTTTTTTACTAGCCTTTTGTTCTTCACTATGCTTATCCGTAATATTCATTGTAGTCACTGTTTGGCTATTTCTAAACATTGTTAGCGAATAGGCTTCGACTTAGGTTCGATGGGTAGGTCCTAAAATAGCTCTAGAAATAACACATTCATAAAATTGGGAAATTTTTGGGTAAGTCTGGGTAATTTCGATGGTGAACCAATTTAAAGAATACCCATTTAGGATAAAGGAGATGGAAAGTCTTTAGGGTTCAAACCAGATTGCTTAAGGGTCACGCTTCTTGGGCGATTTTGCACTAAACTGCTTCCTAAGGACAGTAGTGGTCTGGCAGTCTGATACACAAATCCCTAAATATCAGGGGACTGTTAGGAAACCGAGGCGCATAACTTAGGGTATCACGTGGCATCACGCGATGGGGCTGAGGCTAACCTCAACTCGTATAATGAAAGTAAACCTTCCCCCCGTCGTATTTCTGCATCAGTCTATAAATCCTCTTAGGTCGCCTACTAATTAGGTCGTTCTGTCCGTTAGGCAATCAGATGGCTCCCAAGAAAAACGCACTCAAGAAGAAGGCACCCAGCTCGTCCGGTTAGCAAAAGAACAAGGGGAAACAAACTACCCCTGAATCCCCCATTCCACACTTCAGTCCAGTGGTGGAGAAGGAGGTAGTGGTTGACCCCAACACCTACTTCGAGGCTGAAAAAATCGTATCCAAGATTACGACCCAGGGGAGGGTAAACAAAATCATGCTTAGCCACAACTTTGAGGTCGGGACTGGAACTCTCCTGGCCCGACCTACATTCGTAGGGGAACGGAGCTGCTCCCCTCTCCAAGATGACTTCGCGGCTTAGAGCGATGAACACTTGAAGGCGGGGACCTTCCTTCCCCTAGACCAATATTGTGCTGACTTCCTGAACTACGTGAAGTTGGCACAATTTTAGCTTCCCCCAAATTCTTTTAGGCTTTTGGCGAGGTTGAAATACTTGCTTTTGAAACATGAGTGGGAGGTCCCCACTCCGGCAGATATATTATACTTCTTCTGCCTTAAAGCCAGCCCGTAACAGAGAGGGCGAGGTGACGAGTTCTACTATCTCACAAGATTTCCCAACTCTGCTCTCGTCGTCGAGCTTCCCAGCCATCCCAACGACTATAAAGACCTGTTCTTTATGTCGAATGGGTTTCAGAATTGCGAACATAGATACTTCAACCATCCTCGTAAGTTCCTTACTTCATTACTTTAGCTCATGAAATTGTATGCCTTTCAAGATATTTCCTTTATACATGTATAAACTAAATTTGTCTCTTGTGTAGCCATATTCGCGAGAACAGGGAAGTCTGTAACCTTTGGGGGTAAATATGAAAAACTATCGAGGCTTCCACCCAGTGAGAAAGACTACCGCCAGGTCGTGAATGACGTCACAAAACTGGCGTGTAAATTGATTGGCAAAGGTCAAATGTTGGCCTTAAGGACCCGGGCTACCCATTCGATGATTCAGGAGCTCCCGTCCTCTCAAGAGGAGGCCTTGCCGGCCACCGAAGGCGAGGAGAAGGAAGAGGACAAGGAGCCTCTTCTGCGAAAAAGGCGGGTTCCCGAGGCTGTTCAGGAACCTGATTTAGAAGGAGCTGCGTCAGGGGAAGCAGCCGGCCCCTCCGGCCAAGGTAACCCATACCCCTATAGGGAACTAGATAGGGCTATTGCCGATTTTAGGCTAGTTCAGTTCTACCCAAATCAGCTCTTCCATCGTCATCCTCATAACCCAGACCGTAATATAACCCTACTCCAATGTGTAGACCACCTAGTGGTGCGTCATGATAATAGCTACCCTAAGGGCACAGTTGTTGTTGACACACTTTAAACTTTAGGTCTACCATTTTCGAGCAGTATGGAACCAACCGCAGGACCTAGCCTTCACTGCTCCAAGGCTCCTTTACCCCTGGATTTAGGCAGTACGTAGATGAGTCTAGCCTTGAGGAAGAACCTGAGCCTAAACCTCCTAGGATCCCAGAAATACTAGTTGTAGACTCTCCCTCTCCTGCAGTAGTCCCAAGGCCGAAGGTCATGATAATGGACTCCTCCCCCAGCCCGAAGGGTAGGATCTTTATTTATTTTCTTTGTGTTTTTGACAACTTTAATCGTGAAAATCCCCTTTTGTTATTTTCAGGCGAGGAGATGGAATAACCTAGAGCTCCTGACCTCTGAACTACCTTCCAGGCCAAGAAGGCCACCTTGGGCCCCGTTGTGAAGAGGCCCAGGTTTACGAAGAAGACCCCTTCGGCAGCAGGGAACACTTCAAAGTCCCATGCTAAGGGGAAAGGCACAAGCTCAATAGCGTTGGTGCCTTCTACTACCAATATGAGGGTTCTTCCTCCTCCTCTACCCTAGTTTGTGCCTCCCCAAGACCAAGTGATACAAAGTGATCCTCCAGCCCCCACCATCCCAGCTCCTACCGTCCGGATACCGGTAGATCCCCACAACCTGGAAAAAATCCCCGAAACCTTTTGGGGTATCATTTATGAGACGGCGAGCCATATGGTGGGGCACGCCTATAAGCCAGCTCGAGGGATATAAGGACCATCGAGGAGCGCAGCCTAGAGAACATCATGGAGTCTGCTATGGGAATGAGCCTCACTGTAAGTTGTCTTCCCTTGGTGAAAATCTTGTTCTTTTTAAAAAAAAAAAAAAACCAAGGGTATCTCTGACTTGCTCTTTTTTTATGTTGCAGTCTTCCCTAGCTCAATATCGCAGTATAGCGCATGTTAGGGCTAGAAATGATAAGCTCATGGTCGAGCTAAACACCGCCAACACAGCTCTAATAGTCACTCAAGAAGCCGAGCAAGCCGCTCAGAAGATCGCACATGATGCCAAGGCTGCCCTCACCCCGTCCCAAGAAAGAGAGCAGGCTACAAAGGTTGCCTTGACTGCCCTCCGGGCTCAATTGGCCCAACTCCAGACCGAGGTGGGCGAGGTCAAAGTGAAGCTGCTTGAGGCCGAGACCACTGCCAAAGAAAAAAAAGTGGTGTCCTCATCATCCATGGAGGAGATGTTGTACCATTGCTGGGCCTTTAACCAGGATGGGAACTTCTCTTTAATGGATGCTGGGCTGTGGGATCTGCTCCTTGAAAAATTCAAGGCTCGGCTTTTGCAAGAACCATCCAAGACTAGGGACGCTTCTGCAACAGCCAAGGGGGATGACGAGGAGGTTACATCCTCGGAGCAACTTGTTGGGGATCTGTGACACCTTTTTTTTTTATTTGCTTGTAATTGCTCAATAGTATTTATTATTTTTTTTATTGTTAAACAATTGCCTTCTGGCTCAATTCAAGGTTTTTTCTCCTCGGGATAATTTTATCTGATATATATATCGAACTTTTTATCTATTTATCATTCCTTCTCTCTCATATTTATGACTCCTTGGACTTGTACATTCGAGATTTTAGAAATCGATTTTTAGATCGGGATAGACTTTTTGAGCTCGGTTATATCCAATTTTTGTGTGTTTATTTATATCATACCTGTTAAGAATCAGGCCTTGAACCCGGTCATACCCGGGATTTTAAATAAGTTAAACTTAGTTCGTGTTAGGTTATTGATAACTCGAGCTTTAAAAAGCCCTTGATTTTAAACAATTTTCCCAACTTTCCAAGTTTCGGACCTGGTTGTATCCAGGGTTTTAAATAATTAAAACTAAGTTCGTGCTAGGTTTATTGACATCTCGAGCTCTTAAAAAGCCATCGATTAATCATTTTTCCAAGCTTCTAAGTTTTGGACCTGGTTGTATCCAAGGTTTTGAGTAATTTAAAGTTAGTTTGTGCTAGGTTTATTTCCATCTCGAGCTTTTAAAAAGCCGTTGAATACTCAATTTTCCAAGGTTCTAAGTTTCGGACCTGGTTGTATCCAGAGTTTTAAATAATTTAAACTTATCTAACAATCTTAATCTGACCCACCTCGGGTTATATGCCCCCCAAGGAACCAGAATGTAGAAACTTTCTTGGTAGCTTTTACAAACATTAATACACGAGCTAATACAACCCTAACAAGAAAAATTATTTAATAATCCATCTATTATTTAATCAAAAGACTTTTATAACTAAGCCTTACATGGATGATGGTGCTACTGATAATACTTTTTTAAATGCATGGTGTTCTAGGTCTGTGGGACTATCTCCCCATTTAGCCGAGCTATCTTGAAGGTTCCTTCACGTAGAACCTCCACAATCTAATATGGTCCCTCCCATTTCGGGCCTAAGACACCATCCTTGGGATCCTTATTCGCCAGAAAGACCCTTTGGAGAACCAGGTTGCCCAATGTAAAACTATGCCTCTTGACTTTAGAATTAAAGTAAGGAGTGGTTTTTTGTTGATAATGGGCAAGTTGTAATCGTGATTCCTCTCGTTTCCAATCAATCAGGTCGAGAGATGTGTTAAGAAATTCATCATTCCATTCCTGGCTGAATTTCCTTTGCCTGTGAGTGGTTACCATGGCTTCAACTGGAAGGACGACCTCGCTTCCAAAAGTTAATGAGAAAGGAGTATGTCCCGTGGAGGTCCTGTGAGAAGTTCGGTATGCCCAAAGTACATGCGGGAGCTGTTCGGGCCATAATCCTTTGGCCTCGTCTAACCTCTTCTTAAGGCTTGCCTTTAGGGTTTTATTCACAGCCTCAACCTGTCCATTGGCTTGTGGATACACACTACTGAGGAGAAACTCTTAATAACGTCGTATTTTTCACAGAAGTCAGTGAAAAGATCATTGTCGAACTATGTCCCATTATCTGACACGATCTTTTTAGGAAGCCCAAATCGACATACAATAATCTTCACCACAAAGTCCAAGACTATCTATGAAGTAATGGTTGCCAAAGGCTCGGCTTCTACCCACTTCGTGAAATAGTCGATTGCTACCACCGCATAACGAACTCCTCCCTTGCCCATAGGTAGGGACCCTATTAGGATTATTCCACATACCGCAAATGGTCACGGGGATGAGATCATCGTTAGCTCGACTAGAACAGCTCGGGAAATTATGGAGAAGCGCTGGCATTTGTCGCATTTCTGAACATACGAGATGGAGTCTTTTGTAAAAGTGGGCCAGAAATAGCCCTGCCTCAGTATTTTCAGTGCTAAGGTTTTCCCCCCAGTATGATCTCCACAAAAGCCTTCATGCACCTCTTGCAAAATGGTTTTAGATTCCTCAGGAAAATCACATCATAGGATAGGCAATGAAGGACCCCGTCGGTACAATGTCCCATCCATTATCACATACCTCGGAGCTTGATACAGTCTTTTTATTGCATCCTTTCTATTCTCAGGTAGCCTTCTTGTTGTGAGGTATTCCATTATGGGGGTCATCCAGGTCAGTCTTGTATTGATCATCTCAGCCTCTACCATTTTTTTTGTCACGCTCGGACTCTCCAAGTACTCTACTGGCACTACATTCAAGGTCTCAGCTTCTTTTGTGGTGGCAAGCCTTGCCAAAGCGTCAACATTAGAATTCTAGTCGCGAGGTATCTGTGCAACAGTACTGTACTCAAATTCGGATAGCTCCCCCTTCACCTTAGCTAGGTAAGTCACCATATTGGTACCTCGATCTTGATACTCTCCCAACACCTGATTAACCATGAGCTGAGAATCGCTATAGGATTGGACTGCCTTTGCTTTGAGCTCTTTCACCAATCTCAGTCCAGCTAGCAAGGCCTTATATTCGGCTTTGTTGTTAGATGCATTGAATCTAAATCTTAGAGCTGTATGGAATTGATGCCCTTCTGGGGAGATTAATATGATCCCAGCTCCCGATCCATTCTCGTTCAATGATCCATCTACGAATATTTTCCACAACTCCTCCACTAGTTCCTTCAAAAGATCCTCTTGAAATCTGGTGCATTCAGCCACAAAATCAGCAAGGGCCTGACTTTTGATTAAGGTCCATGGCACGTACAATATCTCAAACTAACTGAGTTTAATTGCCCATTTTAAAAGACTTCCCGACGTTTCAAGTTTTTGCAACACCTACCTTAAAGGTTGGTCGGTCATGACATTGATTGAATGGGACTGGAAATATGGCCGGAGCTTCCTGGAAGCCAATATCAGATAGAATGCCATCTTTTCTATCAGTGGATACCGTGATTCAACTCTGAGAAGTCTCTTGCTTATATAATACACCAGTTTTTGAACACGGTCTTCTTCTCGAACTAACACGGCACTGACTGCATTTTCTGTCATGGCCAAATAAAGGAATAGAGGTTCTCCAGACATAGTCTTAGTGTAATGCCCTACTTCCTTAGAGCCGTTACTAAGTGAGTTATAAACGTGCAATTAACTCGCTAATCGAGGTCTTAGGATAAAAAGTGTAGCTAAACTGTAATATAAGCCATATAAATTGAAAATGTAACAATTCATTGAAATTATAAAACGTTATACATTCGGGATCCCAAAATATTGTTTAGAAATATTTACAACTCAAAATATGATTAAATTCGACTAAACGACAAAATTAGGTTTAATACAAAAATCTCCCAAAAATACCCCTGGCCATGGCGACCAGGCAGGTCGAACATGTACACGCCGCTTCACGCTCTCCGTACTCATGGTTGATCGACCTTCCCTCACCCGTGAGCCGAAGCCTAGCAAGAAAACTCCACACAAGCAATCAACATATGCATAGCTACTAATTAACATATAATAAAACCGCCAACAGGCTAAACACATACGACCATGACGTACCAGGCGCTTTACCAGGCCCTCGGTTCGCGGTCTACACCGTGAGGATATCCTAAGTATCCAATAGGGTCTCACCCTGGGAACTTGCACTCTGTGTGGTTAACGCTGCTCCCGGTCCCTTGCCGTACTCGGCCTTACACTCCACGTGCTTGACGCCGTTCCCGGCCCTTTGCCGTACCTGGCCCTGCCGTTCTCGGCCTTCGCCGTTCCTGGCCCTTTGCTGTACATTTATAGATATGCAACACATAGCATAAACTTAATAAACACTTCAAAAAATACAAGCATACATAATAGAGCTACGCCTTGCATCATAATCACATAGGGTCGTGCCCTGCAACACAAAATATAGGGCCATGCTCCGCTCTATGGCTACAACAGCTTTCTTACCTGTGTCCCGAGCTTTCCGAGCACCGATATTCTGACCACAGTCCCCTAGTCTGAGCCTCGCTAAAAACCTAGTCACAATGCATCAACAACATCATTCCATCAAAATATAATCCATTAAATAACTTTGGGTTACAATTCTAGTCTCCGAGACCTTGAATTCTATCAATCCGAGTGATAAAATCCATCCCGAGCCTTAACTTTTGGATTCCCGAGCCTAAAATCTCCTTGGGGTCCAAAAGCCCACTAAGCACCGCGGCCCCAAGGCCTTGAGTCGCGGCCCGCCTCAACCAGAAACCCAACCCCAAAATTCACCCTATGCACGTCGTGGCCCAATCTATGGTGTGTCGTGGCCCGCCTTTCTTCCTGGCCTCTCAATTGTTATAGAGGGTCGCGACTCAGCAAGAACAATGCCACGGCCCAACCCTTCAAACCCAAAAAAATCCACCATTTTCTCAACCAAAATCAAGCCAGTTTACCCCAAAATCAATCCAACAACCCAAATTAATCACCACAGTAGCTCTAATGTAGTCTCAGCAAAAAAACCTAACAAGAAGCTAGCTTAAAACTTCATCAAATCCCAAACTCAATCTTCAACCTCAAAGACTTAATAAAACTAAAACCCAGCCAATAACTTACATAATTTAATGGTTAGAATCATAGTTTAAAGCTTACCTTGGCCTCTGCTTGAATCCACAAGTTGAAACTGAGGTAATCCCCAAGTTTAGAGCTCCAATTCCTAGCTTAATCTTCAATGTTTCCCCTTAGAGAAAATGAGAGAGAGAGAGAGAAGTGTTTGGGTCGGTTTCCTAGTTTCTGAACATTTCCTTAGTTTTGTCTTACTTAACTTAAGTCTCTTAAGTTACCTCCAAGACTCGGGGTACCAAAAACGTCCCCAAGGGAAAAATGATAATTTTCCTCGATATTCCCTCCTAAACGTTCTAACGTCAAATATATCTCCAAATATTTATTTTCATAACCCGATAACCCATAAAATGTCTAATGCTCGAAATATCCCTCGATTCGCCCCGAGTCGGGCATTTGGCCCCGTTGTGACTTTCTAGCTAAACCGCTCCCTAGGACTGTCTCGGATCGTGCAACACAGCATATCACCACCTGCACGTGGTAAATATCACAATATCCACAAATATTACATGTGTGCCCTCAACGAGCTAAAATTACAAACATGCCCCTAACAACCAAACGGGGCCCACATGCATATTTAATTCACCTAAACATGCATTTCTAATCATATACTCATCAAATTCACATATTAACATAATAAATCACTTATTACCCTACAGGCACGCTAATCAAGGCCCTAGCCCTTATTAGCACATTTGGGACACTACACTTAGACAAAACTAGGAGCTCGCATTCCTCAGTCCATTCAAATTTCTTGTTTTCTCTAAGCAAGTTGTAGAATGGGAAGCACTTGTCAGTGGATTTTGAAATAAAACGATTTAAAGCCACCACCTTTCCAATCAGACTTTGAACTTCTTTACGCGACCTAGGTGAGGGAATTTCTAACAATGATCTGGTTTTATCAAGATTCACCTCATCCCCCTCGTGTTGACTATGAATCCCAGAAATTTTCCCGATGCTACTCCAAAAGTACACTTCTGGGGATTCAACCTCATGTCATACCTCCTTAAGATTTCAAAACATTCTTTCAGATCGGATAAATGGTTATCGATAGTCTTGGATTTGACAAGCATATCATCGACATACACTTCCATATTTCTCCCAATCTGATCAACAAACATTTTGTTAACTAATCGCTGATATGTACCTCCGACATTCTTCAGCCCAAAGGGCGTGACTTTATAACAATATACGTTAGTTGGGGTCGTGAAGCTAGTATGCTCTTGGTCCATAGGATTTATCGCAATCTAGTTATATCTAGAATATGCATCCATGAAGGACATGAGCTTGTGACCTGTTGTGGGATCTACCAACTGATCAATCCTTGGCAGTGAAAAGCAATCCTTGGGACAAGCTTTGTTCAGGTCGGATAAATCGATGTAGGTCCTCCATTTCCCATTTGGCTTTGGGACTAGCACGGGATTGGCAACCCAGATCGGGTATTTTGCTTCGTGAATAAACCAGCACTTTAGCAGTCGAGCAACTTCTTCCTCTAGTGCTTCAGCTTGAACTGTTCCCAAACGCCTCTATTTTTGGGATTTTGCAGGCATGTTCTTGTCCATGTTTAGAGTGTGCATGATTACACTCAGGCTAATTCCCACCATGTCTTCATGTGACCAGGCGAAGATGTCCAGATTCTCTTGTAAGAAATTGATCAGCTTCTTCTTCCTTTCATCATCAAGATTTTCCCCAATATTAACAACTCTTGAAGCTTCTTTGGGGTCTACACTTACTTCCTTGAGCTCCTCAATGGCCTAGAGCTCTAACCTGTCCTCGCCCATGCGTGGGTCAATGTCATCACGTGGGACGCCGTCTCTATCCTTTGCTTTTTGAGGTTCTTCCGTCCCACAAGTAACTTCCACTTCCTAGAACTCCTCACCTCCGTCACTTATGGCCATAGCTTACTGCCTGGGTTTTGATTTTCCCTTCATAAAATTGCTATAGCATTCCTTAGCAGCGAGCTGATCACCTCTAACGGTGCATATTCCCGCAGCTGAGGGGAACTTGATTGCTAGATGGCAGATATAAGTTATGGCTTTAAACGCCATCAACGCAGGACGGCCCAAAATCGCATTGTATGCAGCTGGACAATCAATTACCACGAATTCAAGCAGCTTGGAGACAGTTCGTGAACCTTCTCCCAATATTACCACTAATTCAATCGTTTCAATGGTAGCTGACCCTTCACTAGAAAACCCATGTAGAATAATTGAGGTCACCTTCAGCTTGGTTACAGACAACCCCATTTTTTCCAAGATGGACCTAAAAAGTAAATTCACAATACTCCGGTTATCTACTAGTGTCCTTTGTACTCTCTGGTTGGCGAGCTGAACGGTTATGACCAAAGGATCGTTATGTGGGAACTGGACGTGGCTAGTATCCTCTTATGTAAAAATAATTGGTTGTTTTTCCAATCGTTGTTGTTTTGATAACCGCTGTTCCGGGACGAACTCCACATCGTTATGGGATTTCAATTCATTAATGTACCTCTACTAGGCACCTCTGCTCATGCCTGCCAGATGTGGTCCTCCCGAAATGGTGGCTATATATCCCCTATTAACGGAGGAGGGTCATCCTGATTCGCTTGAGCTCTGACTTGATTCACTGGAGCTTCGAGAGCAGACGGAGGGTTTTGTCCAATGGGTTGATTAGGGACCACTCAATTTCTGGCGTATTGGGCCAAAGGTCCCGCCTTTATGAGAGTCTCAATCTCATCCTTCAGTTGTCTACAGTCATCAGTGTTATGACCGATATCATTGTGAAATCGGCAGAACTTCGAAGGATCTCTCTTCGCGCTTTGGTTTTTCAATGGTTCTGGCTTCTTCCATGGAAGGCGAGTAGAATTGGCTAGGAAGATGCGCTCTCTAGTATCCGTGAGATCAGTATAATTTGCATAAACAAGTTTGAATTTCTCCCCGGACTTATTTTTCTTTGTTCCGCTCTAGTTGCTCTCACCATTTCCCTTCCTCTTATTATTTCCCCCTTGGTTATTCTGGGTAACGATTTGAGTCGTAGCTACAACATCCGTTATTGCTCCAACGGGATGGACAGGGATTTGGCTAGTTCCTGCAATAGAAGCTCGCACCTCTTCTAGGTTAATCCATCTTTGAGCTCATGCCAAGAACTTGTCCACACTGTTAACTCCTTTTCTCTGTAATTCCTGCCACAGGCCGCCTCCAACAAGGATTCCCATCCTCATTGCCATGAGTTTGGAGCTATCATCAGCATCTCTAGCTCATGCAGAGACATTGGCAAACCTACTTAGATATGCCTTCAATGTTTCGTCAGGTTGCTGTTTTATATTGGCTAATAAATTAGCCTTAACCCGAGCTATCTGGGAAGCTCGGAATGCTTTCTTGAAATCGGAAGAAAACTTCTTCCACGAGCTTATAGAGTGCCTCTTGTACTTGTTCAAACCACTGCCTGGCTGGCCCAATCAGAGTTGAGGGGAATAAAATGCACCTTAGATCAAGCTCGACGTTGTTGGCCATCATCATGGTGTTAAACATCCCAAGGTGATTAGATGGATCCCCATCTATGTCAAACTTTGACAAGTGTGGCATTCTGAAACCCATCAAATATGTGGCCGCCGCAATATTTGGAGCGAAAGGCTCGAGCTCATCCTCAGAGTCACAATCCTCTTTATCTTTTCCAGATAGAAGCTTCTTCATTTGCTCCTCCATCATAGCTAGCATCTCGAGGGTTTGGTCTCTGGTCCCTAGGTTTTCTAGGGGTTGTTCAACAGCTCCCATCCTATCGTATGCGTTTGATGGGTTGTTTTCCCTCCATGCTCAAGCTTGGTTTGGTGGGGCATTCCCATTATCACGTACTATGGAAGTACCTCCCTCTTGACGAGTATAACTAACACCCTCATCTCTAACTGAATTTCTTATCTGCGAATTCAGGCGATCACGCAGATCAGGCTGTGAATCGTATCGAGGGCTTTATGTCGAACTCAGATGATTTCTCAGATCGCCCTCGGACCTACCACTTCGACAAATTTCAGTCCAATAACTTCCATTTGCGAAGCTTACAGCTCGCGGTTGAGGCCGAGGATCCGGATTCTCAACACGTGTCCATGGGACATAGGTATGGGCAGACGGAGGAGGATTTCTCCTACTGTCTCCATAAGCAGGAATGTCCCGCGTAGGGCGAGATGGTGTTGGATGTCTAATAGGTGACGGGGGATGCCTTACTGGCGAGGCAATCCTTGCCCATCAGGGCGAACTAAATTAGCCCACCTCTATTCTGCCCCATTATTTCTAGCTCTCTGTGCTTGACGATCCGATCATGACGCATGAGGGTTTGCTGGAACATTCTATCTCTGTGAGCCTATCCCAGCCCCTCCTCGTGGGTTTCCATGGGTATTCCTAGGCGCTTATGAAAGAGGCATTGAACTTGGGGTTGTGGTTCTAACTGTTCGACTAACATGCTAATGACCCCTATGAGGGCCATTAGGTTGAGCATTTTGGGGATCTCGTACTGTAGGCACAGAACTTGGGGTGGAAGTTCTGACTGACCGACTTGGCTTGGATCGGTTATTCCTGTGGGACTTATGAGACCCACTTTGCCTCTTTCTGACCTTAACGTCGGTTGCAAGAGGGGGTAACCGAGCCAATACCTCCTCAATTTTCTTGTTTGCCTTAGCAAGATGGCTTCTTAACTGCATATTTTCCAACTCAACTGCAGTTAAGTAGTCTAGGTTTGGATTCAGTGGCAATGACGCTGAACTCCCAGTATCGCCGTGACCCGTTGGTTGCTTCCCCGGTCATTGCTAGACTTCAGGGCCATGCTCGTTTGAAACAGCGATATGATGGGCCTCCTACCTACTAGGTTGTTCTATCTCATTGTCATGCATGGAGCGAGTGAGCACCATAATGAGATTTGACTGGGATTTTGATGAAAACACTAATTTCCCTCTCAATGAAAGCACCAAACTGTTGACGCGGTTTTTCGCCAACAGTGTATTAAGAAATAATAAGGTTGATTAGTGCTTAGTAATAAACCCTAACGAAAGATGAAATGAATTCACAAGAACACAAATCTTTTACGTGGTTCAATGGTTAAAATCCACCTAGTCCACGAGTCTATATTATTGTGTTTCTCTCTCTATTTTGGCAAAGTTTTAGTAATACAGAATAATGGTCCCTTGCCCTGTCCAATATCCCCAATATTTATAGAGAAATTCTATGGACAGGTTTGGGTAACCGCGTGAGTCAATCACGGATTTATATATTTATTACATTTAAACACATATACTTCCCATTTATAATGGGATATGATTTGATCATAAAGTAAATGTTCTCATAATACCTGGGACATTAAATATGACAGCCTGGTCATAAATAACCGTATTATGGGACCCCGAGTCTTTTGGGATCTGCGGGTACGCAATATATTTGAGTTACCACGAGCTAGATATCTCTTCGAGCTCATACTTCGACAGTTGTTTGAACATCATGAGCTCGCGCTTCACAACCTCCGTATCCCTAATCTATATGACCACTGTGCAAACCGAGCTGCCTACGTGGATAATAAATGGATACCTTGGTTATTTTTCCGTATATTTTATTTGCCCGCTGTATCCGAGCTGAGTGAAGGACTAATGCTGAAATCAGGGTACAACAAGAATACTTTTGATTCACAAATTTGATTCTTGTTCTCTATGTGCCCACCCATTTCTCGAGGTGTAGAGAACGTCTTTGAAGATCTTGGTGTGAGTACTCTAGCGAGGATAAGAAGATCGAATTATATATGAAAAGATTCAAGAACTCTTGATAGGCTACAGGAGGTAAATCATTTCGTATCAATTTTACGTATACATATTTTGTTGATTAACATATTGCATATTGAAGGATCCTCATATAAAGTTGTTTATATGAAATTTTTTTGTTGTAAACTATAATGCCCAAAAATCCCTAATGAGGTTTAATGGTCAGATTAGCAGGCCGAGAGGGCCATAATTGATTTATCATGCCATTAAATTATTATATGCATGTTTATGTGAATTATATTATTATATGATGATAAATACATGCATGTAGGTCCACATTTCATCATAAGGACATTTTGGTAATTTGGCCCGTTGAGGGCATATTTGTATATTTTCATGGATGTTGGTGAACTATGAATAAGGCCACATTATAATGTGAATTTGTTCGAGCTTTTCAGCATGAGACGATCCTTTAATACAAGTTATCGGTTTGGTCATAACGGGATTAATTTCGGGGCTCGGGGTGAGTCTCGGGGTAATTTTATGATTAGATCATTACTGGGAATCAAAGGGTAATGGATATGATTCAATTACTATTTGAGAATAATGGGAATTGGAGGGTGTTAATTATGATTAACGAGATAGGTGGGAAAGGACGGCTTTGCCCTTGGGGGCTGTTAAGCGGTGAGTTAGGCATGAGGGGTATTTTGGTAATTTGACCTAGGTTATATATTAAGTTTGAAGGTTGTGGAACTTATAAAATAGAGCATTGGTTTCTTCCATCCCGTTCATCTTTTCTCTTCCTTGTCCTTTGAAATTTTGAAGCAAGTATGGGGATTCAAACTTGGAGATTGAAGCTTGAGGTCTTAGGCAAGTGTTCAGCCATTGAAGAGGATTCAATTCAAGTTTAAGGAAAGGTTTTAGTTCAATTTTGTGGTTCCTTGCTTCATTTTTTTGCTAGCTTTAAGATTGAAGTTTTGATCATAGAAATTGGAATTCAATGAAGTTTTGAATGTTTTAAGGATTAGGTCTTGATTGATATATGGTGGATAAGTTGTGGTAATAATTGGAAGTTTTGCTTTGTGGTATTAGAAGTGTTTTAATAGGTTTTTGAAATGAGTTCGAAGGGGAAAAACAAAGGATTTTGGCTGAGTTTCAGGTGGGGCCGCGTCTTTGTTCTAGAACGCTGCGACCCAAGCTTATTGAAGATGAAGGATGGTGCTGAAGGGCCATTGGGCCGCGCCATGGTGGAGTAGGGCTGCAGCGCGCGTTGGTGGTTGGAGTGTGGGCGCCTCTATTTGGGGAGGCGAGCCGCGGCATGGGGGAAGGCTGGCCGCGGCCCTTAGTGGCATTTTGGCCAGAATTGAGTTTTTGTCTTGGGAATTCAAACCTTAGGCCTCGGGATCGTTCCTACTACCTGATTTAGTAGGACTCGATGTCACGGAGGCTAGGTCTTAGTCGGGGAACCTTTTATTATTCATTTTATTGATGGAATCCCATAATTGGTTATGACTAGGTGACTGCCAAGGAACTAAAAGGCTGATCGTTCTCAAGGGTCGTTCTTTTACTAATTCTCGCTTAAACCAGAGGTAAGAAAACTGTCCCCATATGTGACATGCATGGTTATTCATGAGGCATGTTGAGTGTTTAAATGTGGACATTGATTGCATATCAAATGCTTAGAAAATCTTGCTGACTTGTGAATGGCACTGACTTATTAGTCAGAATCGGCAATGGTGTCGGTATTGACTGTGAAGCTGTGACTTACTAGTCAAGTTTGGCAGTAGTACTAAGCATTGGTCGTATGTTATTGGCTTAAGAGTCAAGAACAGTTTTAGCGTGTTTAACGCAAGCCGATAAAGATTAGATCTAATCGACATAAGCATTGAATGACTCATCATGAGCATTAATGCCTGACCGACTCCATGTTCGATGAAAAACAAAAGCACTTGTCTAGTCTAATGGCTAGTTACTAGAGCCAGGGCTAGAAGGCCTAGGTGACTGCATCGTCACATGGCTAAGGGTGTGGAACCCACATTAGTGACTCACTTATTAGTCACTCATCTGGTTTATGCTAGTGACTCCATGGTCACTCATTTGGTTTACATTAGTGACTCCATGGTCACTCATTTGGTTTACATTAGTGACTCACTTATTAGTCACTCATATGGTTTAATCTAGTGACTCCATGGTCAGTCATTTGGTTTAAGCTAGTGACTCTATGGTCACTCATTTGGTTCACACTATTGACTTACGTATTAGTCACTCATTTGGTTTAAGCTAGTGACTCCATGGTCACTCATTTGCTAAGGGTACGGAACCCACATTAGTGACTTACACATCAGTCACTCATCTCTTTAGGGTTATAAGCTCTGTATGATTATCATAATCATCACTTGATATTATATACATGCAGTAATGAATTTTCTTGCTGAGCCTTTGCTCACGGGTGCTATGTGGTGCATGTAAAGGGAAAGAAAAGCTCACCCAGCCTTGAGTGGAGAGCTTAGGTGGCGATGTGTACATATGCGGCCGCTTGACCACCACGGCCACTTAGGTTGGTGGGTTGTAATTTTTACACTGTAATGACCATTTTGGATTGTAAATAACTTGTAAACACTTTTATGGGCCCATGTACAGTTTTATGTTTTAAATAAAATACATCCTTTCCTTTTTTATCGAGTTTTTTTCACCTTAGCATGTTAATAACACCTAGATGCATGTGTTATAACCAAATGACTCGATTAGCGAGTTAAGCACGGTTCAAATTTCACAGTAACGGTCTTGGAGTAATCAGGGCGTTACAACTTGGTATCAAAGCATGCCAAGTTTTAGGGTTCTTGTAGACTAGCTGGGCATGTACACTCATCACTGAAGTCAAGCTCGACTCATGGTTTGGTAACTATTTATGTAGTTATATATTTAACTGCTTAAATAAAGTATAAATGCTTTATCTGTCTGCATGAAATACATTAATAAAGTTGGGCCTTGATTACTGCATCATCATCAAGAACGTGCTTATTAGTACTGATATTGCTAGAACATGCTCATTAGTATTGTTCATTGTGAATAATCAATTGATACGTGTTATATGCTAAATGTTATGATCATGTATCCATTTGTATATTTTTATAACTGTGGAATATGGGTGATTATCTGTTGATCTTGGACCATGAGGCGGCAAGAGGATTAGTTATTACTGCCTAACTGGCCGCCTTGACTATTGTGGCCAGGTTTAAGTTGATAAGAATGATTCCAAGATAGACACATTCATCTACTGGCCAGGAAGATCAAGGCCAAAATAACAGACAGGGTCAAGAGAATGACCAGAGTCAGATTCCACAGCCAGCTCCTGATAACTTGTAGTAGTTGTTTAATGACCTGCAGGCCAGAGTATTGAGGTAGGAAGAAGAAATCTGCCTCCTGAGACAATAGCAGGTTCCTGCAGGAACCAATGTACCAGAGGCACCACCTGTATCGGTGCCAGCAGTTGAGCAACTACCTGAGGTTGGAAACAAATGGGAGCCTCTTTATGAAAGGTTCAGGAAACAACAACCTCCAGTATTCGAGGGCAGTGTAGATCCTACTAAGGCTGAGCAGTGGATGAGCATGATTACAACAATCCTTGACTTTATGAGGGTGTCTGGTAATGAGAGGGTGGCATGTGCCACGTACATGTTTCGGGAGGACGCCCGAATTCAATGGGAAGTTATATCCCAGACTAGAAACATCAATGCCCTGAGTTGGGAAGAGTTTCAGACTCTATTTAATTAGAAGTATTACAATGATGCCATCAGGGCTGCAAAAGCTGAGGAGTTTATCAGATTACTTCAGGGGAGTTTATCAGTGATTGAGTATGCCCTGAAGTTTGATAGATTGGCAAAGTTTTCCATGGAGCTAGTTCCCACTGATGGGACCAGAAGGGTGAGGTTTCTGCAGGGGCTACAACCTAGATTAGCCCGGGATGTTCATATCACCACTGTGGCGGGGTTTACTACCTATGCACAGGTGGTTGAGAAGGCACTCACAGCTGAGAGTGCAGAGAACAAGATCTGGTGAGACAATGCAGCCAGAAGAGAGTTTAGGAGGACAGGTCCTCCATTTGTGGGTTCTGGTAGGGGTGGAGGCCCCAGTGATCAGAAGAGGAAGGTTCCTAATACCTTCCTAGCTCCAGATCCTAATAGGCGACCCCGTGGTATTATAATGGGTCGTCAATGTGGCAGTGAGGCCTGGAAGACTTATCCTGAGTGCCCTAGGTGCAAGAGGTGCCATTTGGGAGAATGTAGGGCAAAGGCCTGCTTTTTATGTGGAGCAGTGGGTCATCTCAAGAAAGATTGCCCTAAAGCAAGAAAGGAAGAACCCAGAAAGGTGGACAGCTCGGCCCCAGCTCGAGTATTCGCATTGACACAAGCAGAGGTTGAGGCTTCACCATCAGTAGTTACAGGTTAGCTTCTTAGTGTTGGAACCCCTTATATTGTTTTGATTGATTCTGGTACACATTCTTTTGTTGCTAGTAGAATTATTGATAGACTGTGTAGACCCTATGATTATTATGCTGTGGGGTTTTGAACCTTATTACCCACTGAGGAGTTAGTGGTATCTAGGAGATGGGTCAGATCTTTGCCAGTGACAGGGGAGGGGAGAGAGTTGTCAGTGGATTTGATAGAGTTAGTTATGACTGACTTTGACATGATTGTGGGTATGGATTGGTTAGTGAAGTATGGGGCAACCATAGATTGCAGAAGGAAGATGGTCACCTTTGATCCTGAAGGTGAAGATCCTTTTGTGTTTGTTGGTACTATGCATGGACCCCATATACCTATGATTTATGTTCTGATGGCTAGAGATCTATTGCAAGGAGGTTGCATTTGATTCTTAGCCAGTGTGGTTGACACCACTCAAGTCATGCCAGTGAGACCAGAAGAGACCAGACTAGCCTGTGAATTCCTGGATGTGTTTCCAGAAGATTTACCAGGGTTTCCACCACACATAGAGATTGAGTTTGTGATAGTTTTGGCACTAGGGATGGAGCCAGTGTCTAGAGCACCTTACATAATGGCCCCAGCTGAGTTGAAAGAATTGAAAGTACAGTTGCAAGAACTATTAGATTTGGGTTTTATTAGACCCAGTTTCTCACCTTGGGGTGCGCCAATTCTATTTGTAAAGAAAAATGATGGTTCTCTGAAGATGTGCATTGATTACAGAGAACTGAATAAGTTAACAATTAAGAATAAGTATCCTCTGCCAAGGATAGATGATTTGTTTGATCAGTTTCAAGGTAAAAGGGTATTCTCAAAGATAGACCTTCGTTCTGGTTATCATCAGTTGATGGTCAAAGAGGGAGACATACCAAAGACTGCTTTTCACACTAGATATGGGAATTATGAGTTCTTAGTCATGTCTTTTGGATTGACTAATTCCCAACTACTTTCATGGATCTGATGAATAGAGTGTTCAAATATTATCTGGACTAGTTTAAGATCATCTTCATCGATGATATCCTGGTTTATTCTCAGTCAGAGTCTAAGCATGAGCAACATATGAGATTGGTTCTACAGAGACTGAGGGAACACAGACTGTTTGCAAAGTTCAAGAAGTGTGAGTTCTGGTTATCTCAGGTATCTTTTCTTGGGCACATTGTCAGTAAGGAGGGGATTGAGGTAGATCCAGCCAAGATTGAGGCGGTCAGAGATTGTCCAAGGCCAAAGAATGCTTCTGAGGTTAGAAGTTTCCTTGGTTTGGCAGGTTATTACAGACGTTTCATGGAAGGGTTCTCTAAGATTGCTACTTCATTGACTGAGCTGACACACAAGAATCAGAAGTTTGTGTGGTCAAACAGGTGTGAGAACAACTTTCAGTAACTGAAGCAGAGATTGATTACATCGCTGGTTCTGAGCCTTCCAACAGATCAAGAGAAATTTGTGATTTACTGCGATGCTTCACATTAAGGTTTGGGCTGTGTTCTGATGCAGTCAGGAAATGTGATTTCTTATGCCTCACGTCAGCTGAAGGAGTATGAATAGAGGTACCCTACTCATGATTTAGAGTTGGTGACTGTGATCTTTGCTTTAAAGGTATGGAGGAATTATCTTTATGGGGGAAAAGTGTGAGATCTACACTGACCACAAGAGCCTAAAGTACTTCTTCAAGCAAAAAGACTTGAATATGTGACAAAGGCATTGGCTGGAGTTAGTAAAGGATTATGACTGTGAGATTTTGTATCATCCAGGAAAGCCCAACGTGGTAGTTGAGGTTGTAAGCCAGAAGGGTCCGGGACAGATTTATAGTGCGAGGCCGATAGCCAGAGAGTTAGCAGATGATATGACCAGAGCTGGTATAGAGCTGCTGGTGGGCCAGTTGGCCAATATTACGCTACGGTCTACACTGTTGGAAAGAATCAAGGAAGGTCAGTTGGGTGATCCACAACTGATCAAGATTAGAGAGGATGTTTTGGTTGGAGCATCCAGAGATTATACAGTGTTTGATTTGGGCTTGCTGAGATACAAGGGGCAGATATGCGTTCCGTTAGACACTGCTTTGAGACAAGAGATTATGGATGAATCTCATACTACTCCCTACTCTTTGCATCTAGGTAGCATGAAGATGTATCAGGGTGTAAGATCGTTGTATTGGTGGCCTGGGATGAAGAGGGATGTAGTGGAATATGTGGCTAAGTGCTTGACATGTCAATAGGTCAAGGCTGAGCATCAGAGGCCGGCAAGGCTATTGCAGCTTTTGGATATCCCAGAGTGGAAATGGGAGGACATCACGATGGATTTCGTGGTGGGGTTACCCAGGACTGTTGGTCAGCATGATTCAATTTGGGTTATTTTGGATTGTTATACCAAGTGAGCTCACTTCTTACCAGTGAGAACTACATATACAGTTGACCAAGACGCAGATCTCTATGTGAGAGAGATCGTGCACCTCCATGGAGCACTGAGGTCGATCGTGTCAGATTGGGACCCCACTTTTACTTCCAAATTCTGGGGGAGTTTACAGAAGGCCGTGGAAACACAGTTGAAGTTCAGTACTGCTTATCATCCTCAGACAGATGGACAATCTAAGAGGACGATCCAGATATTAGAATACATGTTGTGGGCATGTGTGCTGAACTTTGGTGGATCCTAGAGTAAGTATCTAGCTTTGATAGAGTTTTCCTACAACAATAGTTATCAGTCTACCATTGGGGTGGCACCATATGAGATGATGTATGGTAGGAAATGCAGATCTCCCATTCATTGGGATGAGACAGGAGAAAGGAGATACTTGGGTCCTGAGGCAGTTCAGAGGACCAGTGAGGCCATTAAGAAGATTAGAGATCGGATGCTCACTTCTTAAAGCAGACAGAAAATTTATGTAGATCCCAAGCGCAAGAACGTGGAGTTCCAAGTGGGAGACTATGTTTTCCTTAGAGTCTCGCCATGGAAAAGGGATGAGAAGATTTTGGAAGAAGGGCAAGCTGAGCCCCAGATTTGTAGGTCCAATTGAGATCCTGGAGAGGATTGGTTAGGTGGCTTACAGGTTGGCCTTACCACTGGCATTGTCAGCCGTGCATAACGTGTTTTACGTTTCAGCTCTTCAGAGGTATGTATCTGATGTGACTCATGTTTTGAGTTATGAAGATCTGGAGCTTGAGGCAGATCTCTCCTATGAGGAACAGCCAGTCCAGATACTTGATAGAAAGGACAAGATCCTTAGGAATAAGACGATACCTTTGGTTAAGGTATTGTGGAGGAACAACAAGATTGACGAAGCGACCTGGGAGCTGGAGTCAGACATGCAGAATCAGTATCCCATGCTGTTCAGGTAAATTTTGAGGACGAAATTTTTGTAAGGAGGGGATAGTTGTAATGCCCCAAAATCCCTAATGAGATTTAATGGTCAGATTAGTAGGCCGGGAGGGTCATAATTGATTTATTATGCCATTAAATTATTATATGCATGTTTATGTGAATTATATTATTATATGATGATAAATGCATGCATGTAGGTCCACATTTCATCATAAGAACATTTTGGTAATTTGGCCCATTGAGGGCATATTTGTATATTTTCATGCATTTTGGTGAACTATGAATAAGGCCACATTATAATGTGGATTTTTTCAAGCTTTTAGGCATGAGACGATCCTTTAATACAAGTTATCGATTTGGTCATAACAGGATCGATTTCGGGGCACGGGGTGAGTCTCGGGGTAATTTGATAGATCATTACCGTGAATTAAAGGGTAATGTGATATGATTTAATTAGTATTTGAGAATAACGGGAATTGGAGGGTGTTAATTATGATTAACGAGATAGGCGGGAAAGGACAACTTTGCCCTTGGGGGCTGTTAAGAGGTGAGTTAGGCATAGGGGGTATTTTGGTAATTTGACCTAGGTTATATATTAAGTTTGAAGGATGTGGTACTTGTAAAACAGAGCATTGGTTTCTTCCCTCCCATTCATCTTTTCTCTTCCTTGTCCTTTGAAATTTTGAAGCAAGTTTGGGGATTCAAACTTGGAGATTGAAGCTTGAGGTCTTAGGCTAGTGTTCAGCCATTGAAGATGATTCAATTCAAGTTCAAGGTAAGGTTTTAGTTCAATTTTATGGTTCCTTACTCTGTTTTTGTCCTAGTTTTAAGATTGGAGTTTTGATCATAGAAATGGGAATTCGATGAAGTTTTGAATGGTTTAAGGCTTAGGTTTTGTTGGATATATGGTGGATAAGTTGTGGTAATAATTGGGAGTTTTGCTTTGTGGTATTGGAAGTGTTTTAATAGGTTTTTAAAATGAGTTCGAAGGTGAAAAATAGGGGATTTTGACTGAGTTTCAAGTGTGGCCGTGGCTCTGTTCTAGAGCGCCGCGACCCAAGCTTATTGAAGATGAAGGGTGGTGCTAAAGGGCCATTGGGCCGCAGCATGGTGGAGTAGGGCCGCGGCACGTGTTGGTGGCTGGAGTGCGGGCGCCTCTATTTGGGGAGGATGGCCATGGCATGGGGGAAGGCTGGCCGCGACCCTTAGTGGCATTTTGGCCAGAATTGAGTTTTTGTCTTGGGAATTCAAACCTTAGGCCTCGGGATCATTCCTACTACCCGGTTTAGTAGGATTCGACGTCACGGAGGCTAGGTCTTAGTCTAGGAACCTTTTATTATTCATTTTATTGATGGAATCCCATAATTGGTTATGACTAGGTGATCGCCAAGGAACTAAAAGGCTGATCGTTCTCAAGGGTCGTTCTTTTACTAATTCTCGCTCGAACCAGAGGTAAGAAAACTGCACCCCATATGTGACATGCATGGTTATTCATGAGGCATGTTGAGTGTTTAAATGTGTACATTGATTGCATATCAAATGCTTAGAAAATCTTGCTAACTTGTGAATGGCACTGACTTATTAGTCAGAATCGGCAATGGTGTCGGTATTGACTGTGAAACTGTGACTTACTAGTCAAGTTCGGCAGTAGTACTAAGCATTGGTCGTATGTTATTGGCTTAAGAGTCAAGAACGGTTTTAACGTGTTTAATGCAAGCCGATAAAGATTAGATCTAATCGACATAAGTATTGAATGACTCTTCATGAGCATTAATGCCTGACCGACCCCATGTTCGATGAAAAACAAAAGCGCTTGTCTAGTCTAATGGCTAGTTACTAGAGCCAGGGCCAGAAGGCCCAGGTGACTGCATCGTCACATGGCTAAGGGTGCGGAACCCACATTAGTGACTCACTTATTAATCACTCATCTGGTTTAAGCTAGTGACTCCATGGTCACTCATTTGGTTTACATTAGTGACTTCATGGTCACTGATTTGGTTTACATTAGTGACTCACTTATTAGTCACTCGTCTGGTTTAAGCTAGTGACTCCATGGTCACTCATTTGGTTTAAGATAGTGACTCCATGGTCACTCATTTGGTTTACACTAGTGACTCACTTATTAGTCATTCATCTGGTTTGAGCTAGTTACTCCATGGTCACTCATTTGCTAAGGGTGCGGAACCCACATTAGTGACTTACACATCAGTCACTCATCTGTTTAGGGCTATAAGCTCTGTATGATTATCATAATCATCACTTGATATTATATACATGTAGTAATGAGTTTTCTTGCTGAGCCTTGGTTCACGGGTGTTATGTGGTGCAGGTAAAGGGAAAGAAAACCTCACCCAGCCTTGACTGGAGAGCTTAGGTGGCGATGTGTACATATGCGGTCGCTTGACCACCACGGCCAAGGAGTTTCTTAGAGGAACTAGGGGTTAACCCTATTTTTGCCGCTTAGGTTGGCGAGTTGTAATTTTTACACTGTAATGACCATTTTGGATTGTAAATAACTTGTAAACGCTTTTATGGGCCCATGTACAGTTTTATGTTTTAAATAAAATATATGATTTCCTTTTTGATCGAGTTTTTTTCACCTTAGCATGTTAATAACACCTAAATGTACGTTTATAACCAAATGACTCGATTAGCAAGTTAAGCACAGTTCAAAGTTCACAGTAACGGTCTTGGAGTAACTAGGGCATTACATAAACAATGCTACCATTACTGCAATTTCCGCTGCGCACTAGGAACAATTCTTTACAATTTATTCATTAATTTTTTTAGAAATAGCATAACATACAAAATATTATGAGACAAGCAAAATACTAAAACATTTATCTTCTATTTTTTAGGTACTTTAACTAGCCATGAACCCATGTGTCTTGGTAGACGAGAGTCACAAATATTCACTTAGTCAAATAGAGAAATATCTCAATTAATAAAACATCGTAGACTTTAACTACCTATCCATCCGATCAAAGTAACGAAAACTCATGTGTCTCGGTAGGCGAAAGTCACAAACATTTCTTACTTTATGAGTTTGACCCACGGTTTTGATTATTATAGATTTAATTCCTATAGTCACTGTAGGGATGAGTCTATAAAAGGTTCATCTATAACCATCTATCCTAACAAATTTAACCATGCTAACAAGTCCAGTGAACACCTTCCATATGGAGACAAAATCAAAGCGTCATAAGACCCTACTGAACTCTAACCTTATTAAATCAACAATGGAGATCGAATTCAAATTTTTAAAACTCATTATTAAATATTTTTTTCTTTTTTTCTTTTTGAAAAATATCAACTTAGGTTTGCCAAATTATTAAAATAATAAATAAACCATAGTTTATAATTTTCTTATCAATTTTAAAATTACCATTGAAAATTAATCCAAAAAATAGAATTAATTTGTTTCTAATCAATTATTAGGTCCAACTAAAAATAATAACCTAATACAATTAAGTTCAACTTAGCTAAATGAGCCTTAACAATTCGACGACTCTTTCATGCGTGTCCAGCACGCACACTGCCCAATCAATCCAAAAAAAAAATTTAAAAATATATGTGCAGTTTTTCAATCCCAAAACAAGCAAAAAAAATAACCAAATTTTTGCTAAATTTACATAAAAAAAAACATAAACATGCACCAATAACATGTACCATCCAATTAACGCCCTAACATATCAATCAATTTCACACATGTTCATTCATGAAAATAAACTAGCAACCTATGACTCTAAGGCCGGTTGTTGGAAATACATATAACAAGATCTTTATTTATTTTTATGTAATTTACATATTATCAAACAAACATGTAAATTCCTAGAACATGCTCCTATGAAATTGATACAAAACAGAGTAAAGTAAAGAAACTTATATTACACAACGAAACTAGAACAACTCATTCCTTCAATCTCTCTAACTCTTGATTCCTTTTTGTAGCAGAGTATTATCAAGAGATTGAACTAGATCAGCAACACAATCTTCCTCACCAAGCCTTTGATCAACCTAGAACTAGTGTGGGATGGTTCTCAACACATGAGATAGAGATCTAGAAGAGACGAAGAAAACAATGAGCGGCCAAGAAATGATTAGACAGTCTAGGTTTTCACTTACCCAATGAATCAATTGAGACTTCCTTATGAAAACCCTATGTATCATATTCCTTATATGGGCAACTTAATAGACTTTATTTAAATTAATTAAAAATAATAAACAAAAACAAAAGCCTTGGGCTCCCACAAATGGACTTGGGCCCAATCTCTTTGTTTTGAATTTAAATCTCAATTGGGCATACATTCAAAACCTTTTTTTTTTGTATGAAAAGAGAATATATTGAAACTTAACAAAACAACTACAGCTCAAGCTCTAACAGAGCATCCACAACTAGAAAAATTACAATTGGTCAAACTTCTCAACAAAAGCTAAATTATTTTTCCCAAATTTTGTCCTAGGAAGTCTAAAAATTCTAGCTTTCAAATAAAACTTGATCAAATGATCTATACTATCAGCTGTCATAGAGTAAAATCTGAAAAGACAAGTGTTACGATTCCACCATATCATATAAACTGAAGCAGGCAATGCAGCTGCTGCTATTTTTTGCTTCAGACCTTTAGGTCTCCCAAACATCCAAGAGGACCAATCTTCATACTTAACCGGCCATATATCAGTTCCTAGCCAAGAAACCACCTTTGATCTAACTTGCTGAGAAAAATGACAATAAACAAATAGATGTGAATGAGATTCCTGCTGCAGCTCACAAATCGAGCACAGTAAAGAAGCAATACTCAAATGGCAGTGAACTAGCTTATCTCAGGTGAGTAAGTGCCCAAGAGTAGCTTGCCATAAAATAAACCTATGCTTAGGAACAACCATATTGCACCAAACTACATTGGCAAAATGGACTCTCTCCTTATTTAGCATCTGAACATAGAGCTTTCTCAGATTAATGGACTCTCCTCCAGATTGCCACAAGTGATGACAGATTTCAAATTGACAAGTTTTCTCTAGTACCAGCTCACATCAGTTTTGATCTTATACTCCCAAAAATTCTGCCCTTTGTGAAAAATGGCATCCACCCATTTCACCCAAAGGATGTCTTGTTTAGAGGAAATAGCCCAAATAAACTTAGCTAGTAACACTTTATTCCATTTGGACCCTTCCTTAAACCCAATACCACCCAAACTCTTAGGCAAGTAGACTTGATCCCAAGCAGTGAGATGCATTTTGCTTCTGTTCCTATTACTGTCATTAGTACCCCAAAGAAACCTTCTGCATAAATGTTCTATCTCATAAATGACACTCTTGGGAAGGAGGAATATACTCATCCAGAATGATCTTATGCCCAATAATACATAATTAATAAGTTGTGCATGCCCAACAAATGAAAGATGACGACTTGACCAAGTGTGAAGCTTCAGGTGAATCTTTTTGATGATAACAGCACTGTCTCTAGCCTTCCATTTAGTAGGCCGAAGAGGAATTCCAAGATACTTTAGAGGAAATGACCCTTCTACAAATTGGAGCCTAGTCAGAATCTGCTTTGAATCTTCCTCAGCCAAACCCCCAAAATATACCTGAGATTTAGCCAAATTAGCTGTTAAACCAGATGCCAAACTAAAAGATGTGAAACACTCTTTGATAATCTGAACCAAATTAGAAGCTCCCTTACAAAAAAGCACCAAATCATCAGCAAAACAAAAGCTAACTAATTTCAGTTTTTTACAATTAGGATGAAATCTGAAATCCTTTCTATAAGAAGCTTGAATGAGAAGTCGAGTGAAGTATTCCATGACTAGAACAAACAGCAAGGGAGATATAGGGTCCCCTTGTCTTAGACCATTTTTACCAATAAAGCTCCCTTGAAGCCTATCATTCATCAGAATAGAGTAAGATGTACCCTTCAAACATATCATCACCCATCGAATAAACCAGCTGGGAAAACAGTAAGCATTAAGAATATCCTCTAAAAATTGCCAATCTATAGTGTCATAAGCTTTGCTAAGGTCAATTTTCATCACACATCTAGGAGAGATGTTTTTCCTCTTGTACCCGTTTATAATATCATGAAAGATGAGAATGTTATGAGCCAACAATCTATCCTTAACGAATGCTCCTTGATTTTGATTAATTAAAAGAGGAAGAACCTTAGTCAATCTACCACATAGCATTTTTTAAATACATTTGTAGAGTGTATTACAACAAGCTATGGGTCTATACTCCACAGCCTTAGTAGGAGTTTCAACCTTCGGAATCAGAGAGAGTGTTGCATTGTTAAGCTCATCTGGCAGCAATCCATGATCAAAAAATCCCAAGATGGCATCAGATATTTCTTCTCCCAAATATTTCCACATTACTTTGAAAAAACCCGACCCATATCCATTAGGACCCGAGCTTTTAATCAGATTAATACTGAACATAGCAGCTTCCTCATCCTTCTTGGTGAATGGTTTCATCAACCTCAGCTGCTGATCCAAAGACAAAATGCCTCCATGACTAAAACAATCTCTCTGAATAGGAGCAGAAGCTGTACTATGGCTGCCCATAATACTACGAAAATGATTCAAAAAATGAGCCACTACATCCTCAAACTTCTCATTTATTTGACCAACATCATTAATAAAAGAGGTGATACGATTTGTAGCCCTCCTCTGTTTTAAACACGCATGAAAATAGGCCGTGTTATCATCACCAAACCGAAGCCAGTTAATTTTGCTTTTTTGTCTAAGGTAGCTATCATAGAATCTAGATTGACTAGAGAAAGTCTCAAATGCAGACCTGTCCTCTCTTTGAAGATCAGCTGAATGAGGATCCTTTTGGAGCTGACATTGGGCAGATTGGTAGTTCTCCTTGGCTACAGTATACTTGTGCACAACATCACCAATTGCCCTTCTGTTAAACTTGCGAAGGACATGTTTGAGTCTCACCAATTTCCTCAGTATTCTCTCTAAACCATGAGCTTTTATCGGCTTAATCCAGTTCTGCAACACAGTCTCTCTGAATCCTTCATGGTCAGCCCACATATAATTGAAAAAACGGAATGGTTTAATGCCTAAGTTCAAAGCTGTTATGGTTTTAATGATGCAAAAACAATGGTCAGAAATCATGTCCCAATTAACATAGGCTTCAGATTGAGGAAATAAGTCCAACCAGGCTTCATTTTTAAATATACGATCCAATTTGGAATAGATTCTAGCCTCAGCAGCTTGCTTATTTGTCCAAGTGTAATGGGAACCACTAGTACGAAGTTCATCAACCAACCCTATAGATCTCCATCTTTGAGCATCCACCATTTCCATAGCAGCAATATCACGACCACCAAGCCGATCATTAAAATAAAAAATAGCATTAAAGTCTCCAGCCACAAGCCAAGGATTGATTGGAAAAGACAGCCCAGATAAATCTTGCCATAGTTGTAACCGCTCCTCAATGGTATTCCTCCCATAAACAAAAGACAAACAAAACTCTTTATTCGAACCCAACTCTTTAACATAAGCATGAATAAACTGATCACTATCTTGTAACACTTCAACAGATACAATATTGGCCTGCCAGACCAGAAGAATTCTTCCTTCATTACCTGACCCAGTATAAAAATTCCAGCCAACAAAGTGACTAGTCATCATCTCCTCTATTTTATTACCACGCAACTTGGTTTCTAAAAGAGCTCCTATACCAATTTTGTTCAAATAACAAAAAGTACGTAGGGATCTCTGCTTCTCCCTTTTATTAATGCCTCAGACATTCCAGCTAAGAATGTTGTGATTCACCCTTGAACATATTTGTTGTAGATAGCCCCAAATTCGTAACCTCCATTATCCTATCTTGCAAAGCACTATAATAATTCTTCAACTTATTCTGAGAAGTAGAAGCCAAACTCTTGACATCCCCCACTCGTTTAGGAGTGAGCCAATCTGAATTAAGCCTCTCTCTTGAATCATACCTCGCCGTATCATCAGTTTTCTGGGAATCTTTTGAGACTATTTCATTATCTGTACCAGTAAGAACTGATATAGAATGGGTCTCACACCTTTCCTTAGCATATGCTTTCTTGTTATCTTTTGAGATTAATTCACTAGCTGAACCTGTAGTAACAGGGAAAGATTTCAGATCAGTGGACTTTTGTTTAGGCCCTTCTTTAGTATTTCTATCTTTTTTCCTCCAAACCTCACCATGTTTCCTATTACACAAAGCCTCAGTATGACCAAACACTCTGCACCTTTTACACTGAGTCGGCAACCATTCAAATTCCAGCAATTGTTCCATCAAAAGTCCTCTTTCATTTAAAAATTGAATAGATTTAGGAACCTCCTCTGTTATTTCAACCTCCACTAACACCCTAGCAAATTGCATCATGGATCGATCTTTTGTAACTTTATCTACTAGTATAGGATTACCAATGGTACTCACTAGGGCACTCAAACACTTAGTACCCCAGTATTGCAGCCCAAGTCCAGGCAATCTAACCCAAACAGGAACAGATTTCACTAACCTCATAGCATCTAGATCAGTAGACCATGGTCTCAAGATAACTGGTTTCCTATCGAAATGGACAACTCCACCTTCCAACACCAAATCTCGTGTAGCTTCATCCCTGAATTCTATAAGAGTATAACCAGCATTCAATCAAGCAATCCTTTCAATACCTAGTTTACCCCAAATTCTCTTAATAAAACCCTCAAATACAGCAAAGGGAGGATTAGCTCCAAGGACCATACACACCACTGCTGAGTTCTAGAAGGAAGTTTCAACTTCTATTTCCTCCAAATCAACCTGAGCATCCGTTGACCATCTCGAATTAAAGGTTCCTCAAATTTCACCCGAGCTCCTCCTTGATTTGGTAACAATGCCCGAACCTGAGACCATTTATCTTTGGCCTGACTTTGAAAATCATTCTCATTATCAACTTGATCACTCCATTTCACACCAGTCTTCTTCACCCCAGACATTCCCTCATCTGTATCCACTGGGACATTTCCCCCAAACTCAAGGAAATCCACCAAGGTATCCTTGAATACCTCCTCCACCACAGCTGGCGGTTCTTCTTCTAAACCAGTCATCGTCTCATCGCATTCTTCTTTGACCGAAGGGGATTCATTCACCATAGAACTAATAGCAGGCTTCTGGTTAATCTTCTTGCATCTCACCATGGAGAAACCAGAGAGAAACCTCACGCCTCTGAATTATTACTTTCGTATTTTTGCTGTCATTTGCAAATTTTTTTGATAATATGTAAATTACTACATTCAAAACCTTTTATTTATTATTTTTTTAATTAAATCATTATTCAAATTAACTAACTATAATTTGAAACTTGATTTAATATTATTTATTTATATTGACACCAATTTATCCAAAGATTCTCTTTTATTCTCTAAATTTCATATCTCTCAAAATTTTCCAAAATTGACCTAGTCAACTTTAAAAATCCTAATTGATAATTAAATCAATTAATTAAGACATTCTAGATGAATTACTCAAAGGTGATGTGGGGACCATAGATCCATGAAATCAAGCTCCAATAAGTTACTGTGAATTTATTTACGAATAATTTCAATACCTTATTAATTCCTCGTGACTCCACTATAGACTCAAAATTGAACTCTTGAATTCATAGAACGTATTTTCAAACCATAAATACATTATTTGTAATGCCCCGGTTACTCCAGGACCATTATTGTGGACTTTGAATAGTGCTTAACTCGCTAAACGAATCATTTGGTTATAAACATGCATCTATGTGTCATTAATAGGGCAGGGTGAAAAATATCTGTCAAAAGGATTGGATATATTTTATTTGAAACATTAAACTATACATGGGCCCATAAAAGTGTTTACAAAGTTATTTACAATTCAAAATGGTCATTACAGTATAAAAATTACAACCCGCCGACCTAAACGGCAAAAATAGGTTTAACCCCTAGTTCCTCTGAGAAACATCTTGGCCGTGGTGGTCAAGCGGCCGCATATGTACACATTGCCACCTAAGCTCTCCATTCAAGGCTGGGTGAGCTTTTCTTTCCCTTTACCTGCACCACATAGCACCCATGAGCCAGGGCTTAGCAAGAAAACTTAATACTGCATGTATACAATATCAATAAATCGTTCTGGGGCTTGCAGCCTTAATAAGATGATGACTAATAAGTCATTCTGGGGTAGATAACTAATAAGTCTCTCTGGGTAGCCGACTAATAAGTCAGTCTCTAATTAGATGACTATTAAGCCATTCCCTGAAATAGATGACTAACAAGTCAATCTCTGGGGCTTTGCACCCTAAGCCATGTGACGTTACAGTCACCTGAGTCTTTTGGCTCTGACTCTATATAACTAGCCTTTAGACTAGACAAGCACTTTAGTTTTCTTCGACCTTTAGGTTGGTTAAGCATTTCATGCTCATGTTGATTAGATCTAATCATTTCTGCATGTGTTAAATACATTAATGTTGCTCTTGACTCTTAAGCCAATACCATACGACTAGTGCACAAATAATAACAGTAATCTTGACTGATAAGTCACAACTTCACGATCAATACTAAACACCAATGCCACTCCTTGACTAATAAGTCAGTACCATTCACAAGTAAGCAAAACTGCTATGCATTTACAATGCAATCAATGTCCATAAATAGAGCACTTATCATGCTTCATCAATAACCATGCGTGTCACATACTGGGTGCAATTTTCTTACCTATTGTTCGAGCGTGAAATAATAAAAGAACGATCCTTGAGAACAATCAGTCCTTAAGTCCCTTAGTGGTCACCTAGTCATAACCAAATATGAAATCCCATCAATAAAAATAAATAATAAAAGGTTCATGGTCTAAACCCCGCTCCCGGAACCTCGAATCGTACTAACACGGTTAGTAGATTCGATCTCAAGCCTTAGGAAATGAAAACCCGCGCTTAAAACCCTTGAAAACCCCTCCTGGCACAAAAGGAAGGGGCGGGTCGCGCCGTGTCCCTAAGATAGAAACCCCTCTGTTTGGAAAACTAGGGGCGGGTCGCGACTTGACCTAGTGAGTCGCGACGCGCCTGCTAGACAGAGCCCAGAGGAGGCTCTGGAATGGGTTCAAGTCGCGACTTGCATGAACTCAGTTGCGACTTGACCCTGCGAACCTAACTCCCCTGCCTTTCTCTCAACTCAAAACCAGCCAAAACCTTCACCAAATCATCCCAAAATCATCACCAAGCATCAACACAACATATCCACCAGTTGAACAACAAAACCCAAGCTTTGAAACACTTAGAACCACACCAAATACCCAATTCTAAAATCAAAATTCAAAGCTTAAACATAACCTTAAAATGGAGTAAGAACCTTAAACTTCAGCTAAAAACCTTACCTTAAACACAAAATTGAATCCCCTCCAGCTGCTAATCACAAACCTAAACCCTTAAGCCTTGATTTCCCAAGTTGAATCCTTAAGCTAAGCTTCAAAATTCCAAGCCCGTGAGAAAGAGAGAGAGAGAGAGAGAGAGAGAGAGAGAGAGAGAGAGAGAAGGAGAAAGTTACTCTGATTTTGTCTTAAGCATCTACAACCTTCGTAGCTTGAAACATATCCCATGGTCAAAAGACCAAAATGCCCTTAAGCCCAATTAAAACCTTTACAACCACACAAGGGCAAACACAGTCATTTCCTGTCTATCCCGTTAATTATAATTAACGTCCTCCAATTCCCGTTACTCCCAATATTCTCAAATACTAATTAAATCATATCCCACTACCCATTCATTCCCGGTAATGTACTAAGCATCAAATTACCCCCAGACTTACCCCGAATTCGACAATTAATCCAGTTATAACCAAACCGCTAATCTTGCTACCTAAGATCGTCTCATGCCGAATAGCTCGAACATATCCACATAATAATGTGGTTTCATCCATAAATCACCAACATGCACATAAATATACATATATGCTCTTAATAGAACAAAATTACGAAAATGCCCTTCTAATAAGAAGTGGGCCCACATGCATGCAATTATCATCATATCATCATATAATCATGCATTTAATAACATAATTGCATAATAAATCAATTAGGGCCCTCCTGACCCCCTAGTCCAGGCATTAAGCCACATAGGGAAATTGGGACATTACATTATCAATTATTATAACCATTACTGTCAGTCAATCCTCTATCAATGAGTTACTAACGAGCTGGGTGAAAATTACCATTTTACCCCTCATCAATATTTTATCCTTAACTTCCACTAAGTTCCTTAAAAATGATATTTATGTGAACTTATTCACAGAAATGAGATCTCAATCATTTAGCAGATCTCAATCATTTAACATTTTGAACAAAGTAATTAAGGAAATCATCTTTTCATTTCTCATACAGAAGTTATAGATTTAGTATCTATGAATAATACTCTCACTCAATTACATTACTAAATCTCCAAGATGTAAGTATGGGCTAGACCGTAGGGTAAGCTGGTGACAAACAAGTAAAAAAATTTAACTAATATAACTACCAGAATATTATCACTCAGAATTAAGATCGACTTAACCTATGGTCAACTTTGTAACATTGATTAGATTCGATAATAACAATACTTATTTATCAATCAATAATCAATATCTGTCCTAGTCTGATGTAACCAAATACATCCGATCTTATCTACTTGGTCAATGCCTTGGACAAGACATCACACCCGAATGTGTAAGTAGATCATATCATAGATTTCCTAATCAGTGAAAATCCAATGCACTGATCTAATCTTATGACTCGTTCTTTTGAATATATAATTATAACTATAATCCACTGTGACCTAGTCACTATAATTGTAACTATCCATATGTTCAAGATTTTATAAATGTTTGTATTATTTCAATAATCATGTAATAAAAAAAGCAAGAAACACTGTTGTCAAACTAAATGATTTCTACTACTTTTATAGACAATATAAAATCGTGTTACATATCTGACATGGTTTTATAAGGGCATAAAACCCAACATGGTATGTCCAAGCGAACCACCACCCTGAAACGCCCATATTCATGGACGATCATGCCACAGGTACGGGTTGGCTCCACAACCAACACCTCCCCAACTTTAGCGGCCATCTTTTCAACATTTGCATCTGTACAATTCCAAGTAGGAATGCCCAGAGCCCGGACCCATATAGGGGTAGAGTTCAAATCCACCTTCTGCCATCTTCCATTCTCAAGGAGGGGTTTCAGGAGGAGGAAGCCATTAAGAGGAGACCAAGGACAATTATTTAGGATGAAGTTAACATCAGAAATAGCTGAGAATCGAAACAAGTAAATACCTTCAGTAACCTCCTTCATCCTCCAACTAGATGTCGGATTCCATACCCTGCCTAGGACATTTCTTAGCAGCCTCACCTAGGACATTTCTCAAAAAACCGACCAACCAGAGTTTTTTGCACTATTTTAGCTGAGATTTCATCATCCCTTTCCAACTCTCTACTGAAGTCATCAAAGACCATGTTATCCACCTCGCTAACCATTTCGCCAATCATGCCGTTCTGAAACTTTATGACATCTGGGAGTTCTAACCTGATTCGAGGCCAAATCGCCATAAGAGAGAGCTAAGTAAAAATAATCGTCCAGCCACCAAACAAGTCAGGGAACCTAGAATAAGGGATTAAAGAAACCCTGGACACAATACCATACTTATATGGGTCATCACCACCTTCTCACGATTCAATACGGAGAGCATTTTCTAAGTTTACATAGGTTATTTAAAATAGAATTGCTAAAAGGCACAAATGGTGCTCAACACGACAAGGAGGTGACATATTGCTATTGGTGCAATCCAATATCGGGTCCCACTTATTTTAATTTAATAAGTATTATGAGGTATCGCTAACCAATCATGAGTGTCACCTCATGTAGTGTTGGACACCTTAAGTTGCCAAATAGCAACACTCTATTGAAAAAGTTTAGTTTTGGTATGGTAAAATAAGGAAAAAATACCTCATATGTTGTGAGTTGAGTGCTCTTACTAATATGTTGACTTATTATCTCAATATCATAAATAAAAAAAAAAAAAAAAAGAATAAAAGGTGATAAGGTGTGTGTGTACGAGATGGGATGGAGAAGTAGATAAGGAAGGTAGGCTTTGGGGTTTGGAGGATGGGAAAGTCTGCAGCCATTGTCAAGTTGTTGCTATTAAGTCAAAAAAAAAAATTGTTGCAATTTTATTGACTTTATAGGGCTGACAATTCGTGTAAGCGTGTCAGATTCGTGTCAATACGATTAAGGTAAACACGAACACGACACGATTATTAAACGTGTCAAAAACTCAAACACGAACACGACACGATTATTAAACGGGTCAACACGACACGAACACGATAACACGATTATGACACGATTAATCATAACTATATGAAAAAAAATCATAAAACCTATGCAAATTATTCGTGTTATTGTGTCTGACACGACACAATTATTAAAGGGTCAACACGATTATCACACGACTCGATTAAGGTAAACACGAACACGACACGATTATTAAATGTGTCGTGTTCATGTTTACCTTAATCATATCGTGTCGTGTCATCGTGTCGTCACCCAAATTACTACCCCTACTTTATATGTGGGTACGGAGGGAGTAGTAGAGATATTTTCCTTTTTCTTCCAGCTAGCTCTTTTAATATAGTTAAGGTAGGAGATTATACTCGAAAAACGCACGTATCACAATATCTTGTTTTTTTGAAAGAGACGTATCACAATATCTTAAGGCTCAGATATTACAAGCATCTTTGCTTAAAAAATAAATAAGAGTTAGATAATAATTATAATAATAATAATTTAGAAGCACTCTCTCTGGGGCCAAATGTTGGGGTTTTCTTCATTGCAAATATTTGCGCTAAGTCTAACAATAGCATTAGTAGGAGGAGGAGGAGTAGTAGTTTGCCATGGTACTGCTACATACACCAGAAATGACTTTCCTGCAAACTTCGTGTTTGGAGCTGGCACCTCTGCTTACCAGGTCACTGCTCTAAGCTCTCTACCCTTTTACTCATTTATATAATTATTATATTAAAAAAAAGGATAATGAGGTTGTGGTTGTGGTTTTTGGATATCATAAAGGTGGAGGGAGCTGCAAATGAAGATGGTAGAACACCTAGCATTTGGGACACCTTCGCTCACAATGGTCATATTTCTCCTCTTCTTCTTCTTCTTCTATTTTTATTTTGTTGTAGCTTAGTGATAAGCACCAATTTATGAGAAATTATTTACAGGGGTTTTACAGAGCTTACTCTATTTGAAGTCGAAAGCACCGATTTATTTGTTTATAGTTTCTAGTAGGCCATGTTGTATTAATAATAATAATAATAAATGAGTTAATGATAAATTATGAGAAAATATAAATATATGATAGATCTCAAGTTTTTCAAAAGTTATTCAATTATGTTTAAGATTTTTACTAAAAACCAATTAACAGTGGGTGTTCAAACCCATAATTATATAAGTGTAATAATATCTCACATATTCAATGTGAGATTCTCTTTTTTATAATATATTTTGTCTAACTTTATAACGAAATAACAAAATAAAAATGATTTATTCCTACCTAATTCAGTTATACTTTTCAAACATGATCGTAGTGTACTAATTCAGCTAGATATTATAGTATCAATATTACTCACATATTGTAAAAACACGTGTGATTGATATAATGACTGGTTATGATAAAGAGGTGTAATTTTTACTTGTGATAACGTTTCAGTGTATCCACAAGGGGACAATGGTGACGTAGCATCTGACGGGTATCACAAGTACCAGGTATTTCTTTCTGAGAGCCTCAACTTATTAGGCTTTAGATTTGTGCTATTTATTTAAAATATATTTTTATATATATATATATATATAAAGATATATTATATTGTATCATTCTCAGGAAGATGTACAACTGATGGCAAACATGGGCCTTGATGCCTATAGATTTTCTATATCGTGGTCAAGACTCATCCCAAGTATATGTTACAACCCAAAGTTGCAGGCTTTGTTTGTTCAGATTATCAGTAACAATAAACAATATTAGCCAAAATCTCTATTTTTGTTAATTTTCAGATGGGAGAGGACCTGTGAATCCAAAGGGCTTAGAATACTATAACAATCTCATCAATGGACTACTTAAACATGGTTAGAGCATAATTATGATAATTTTATGATAGTGATAAGAGTCATATGGAATTAATTAGTCAGAATTTTTATTGACATTAGATATGTGTCTTGACTAAACAGGAATCCAACCACATGTTACATTAGTCAACTATGATCATCCACAGGCACTTGAAGATGAGTACGGCGGATGGGTTAGTCGAAAGATGGTGTATGGCTCTAAAAGTTTTGAACTCTTCTAATTTGGACTAAATTTATGGTTAATGTATGTAATTGGTGTAAAATTCTTAGCTATGAATGTGAATTGTTGCAGAAAGGACTTCATTCAGTATGCAGATGTGTGCTTTAAAGAGTTTGGAGACAGGGTTCAGTATTGGACTACAGTGAATGAGCCCAATATATTTGGAGATGGAAGTTATGATGCTGGAATTGCACCCCCTCAACGATGTTCTCCACCGTTTGGTATCACCAACTGCACAAGGGGAAATTCCTCAACCGAGTCCTACTTGGTTGTTCATCATATCTTGTTAGCTCATGCATCAGTTGTAAGATTATACAGGGAAAACTATCAGGTGAAACTTGGTCCTTTTCAGTTATAACATGATATTTATGTAAACATATAGATTGTGTATAAATGCTGAGTCAAAATTCCTGTATGACAATGGGCTTAAAATTTTGTCAAATCTTATTATATGTAAGAGCATACATGACAAAGCATTTAAAATTCGAACCAAATACTGGCTGTTATGCAGACCAAGCAACATGGGTTTGTAGGTCTCACCATCTATACTTATTTTAGTGTTCCATACACGGACACAAAAGAAGATATTATTGCTACTCAACGAGCCAACGATTTCCTTTTTGGCTGGTAATGTAGTACTTTTTTGTACTTGTAATGATATTTTTCTTCCATACTTTGTTTTAAGTTCTAGTCATTAGAACTCAAGTAAACTAAATAGAATAAAAATAACTTAGGCCTCGGTTTTGTGTAAAGTGAATAATTTAGTTTAATCTCTTTAGCTTATATTTGCAGGGTTCTTGATCCCTTGGTGTTTGGGGACTACCCCAAGAGTATGAAGAAAAATGCAGCCTCTAGAATTCGAACATTTACGAAACTCGAGTCCGAAATGGTAAAGGGTGCGTTTGATTTCATAGGAGTAATACATTACTGCACTTTCATGATCAAGGACGATCCTACTAACCTGATGACCGAAGTAAGAGACTTTACTATGGACAAAGCAGTGAAGGTGATAAGTAAGTTTTAACAACCGAAACACATTACACACTAACCATTATTACTTTGGCCTTAAGAGTTTGTACTGAAGCTCCCCCAATTTGTGCTCTTCATTTTAAAAGTTCCCACATGTAGTTGAAGTGTATCATTTATTATCTACAGTGATTAATCCCATGTTGCTAAATATAAATATACAAAAGGTTCACAATTGGCCAAGTCCTTCATATTTATTAACTTGCAGAAGACTGAATTGAAACTATGTCCTAATTATAGCTCACTCCAGGTTGTGACTGCAGGGGATTATGATTTAAGCGACGGGGTAAGAGTTTGCATTCCCTCATACCAGCACTACATCAGTCTATATTCCTAACTGAACTAGTCTAATTACATGATCTCAGCTTCCTATTCGTCCTTGGGGTTTAGAAGGAGTTTTAGAGTACTTGAAGCAATCTTATGGAAATCCACCTGTATTTGTTTATGAGAATGGTCTTTCTCTCTCTCAATTTTTGCATGTTTAGTTTTGGTTTTCATTTTTTATCCTTCTTATACAAACTTTGCTTTGCATACATGTTTATTAGGTCTGCAAACACAGCGGACTTCATCATTAGAAGACAATTCTAGAGTGGAATATATACAAGCGTACATAGGAGGAGTGCTCAATGCCTTGAGGTAAATTTTTAATGATTCTAATTATGTGTTTTGCATGACGTATGTATTGTGTTATAATTGCCTAACAACTGGAAACCATTACCTGATTTATCCCCTTGATTCAAATGGGACATTTTTTGTTGCTCAAACTACAAGACAATAATTGGTGATGAGAAAAAGAGAAAACCAAGAAGAATGAAGGAAGCTCTTAATTGTATTGAATGAATAGAATCTGTATAAGACCAAGACTTAAATACTATAATCTATGTAACATAATTCTAATTTCATCTTAACATTGTATGGTGAAATGTGTAAGAGAATCTAAACTAACTTCTAATAGCAAAAACAAGCTCATCTCTTGACATCTTCCCTCAATATAGAAGTGTATAATGAGTTTGTTTCTTAAAAATAGAAACTGAAAGTTGTTACTGCATTGGTCAGAATATCAGAAGTTTGATCAAAAGAAGGAACATTTGTCAAGACTCAAGAGTGCAGCAGACCAAACAACACCAACACTACTGAGAGCTCACCTACACCTGCACTGTAGAGTATAATCACCAATTGATTGTTCCTGAATATTTTGTAGTACCATCACAGTTGTCATAGAGAACATTTCTATTAGGATTTTTTGCTTTTCTCATATACACGTGTATTGAGTCCATTTGCTCACATTTTTTTGTAACTTGTCTATATAATGAAATTCAGTCTCAGTCTCCAATTGAGCCGAGTATTATTCATCCCTAAGCATCCAAAGTTTTCTCCCTAAATATCCAAAACTTCTCTTGGTATCAGAGCCAGCTCTCGACCACTGTCGTCATGTCCACCGGTAGTAACAATGATTCTACTCCTCTGGCTAGCCGCTCAAACACAACACCAACCGTCACTCCCACTAGTGAAATACAGACCCCCCTACCGTCACTCTTATCCATCCCATTCCCACCAACCCCTTTGGAAGCACCCTGAGTTAACCTTTTGTGATGAAGCTGGACCGAAACGAATTTTTCACTATGGCGAACCATGGTGTCGACCATTATTCGTGGTCACCGTTTAGACGGTTTTCTGAATGGTAGTAAAACACCACAATCTGAGTTTCTTGTTGCAGGTGCAAGTTCTGGGAGCTCCGAGCTAGTTGCAACCTCTGAAATGGTGCGAAACCCTGAGTATGAGCAATGGATCATAAACAATCAACTACTCATGGGATGACTCTATGGTTCGATGAGGGAGACCATAGCCACTGAAGTAATGGGGTGCCAAACCACGGTTGACCTTTTGCGTTCTCTGGAGGTTCTGTATGGAGCACACTCCAAAGAAAAAATGGACGAGACCCGAACCAAGTTGCAGACCACCAGGAAGGGTACTGTGAGTATGCCTGACTATCTTCGCCAGATGCGGACTTGGGCCGATATCCTTGCAATTGCAGGTAGTCCTTACCTTAACTAAGTTAGTAACTATTGTTTTGAATGGGTTAGATGCAGAGTATCTATCCATTGTGGTTCAGATTGAAGCACACAAAAATATTTCCTGGCAAGAGCTTCAGGACACTCTGCTCAGGTTTGATAGTCGCCTTGAACGACCAAGTGTTTTGTCAACAACCAGCAAGGGGTCCAAGGATCTCAATCCTCCCTCAGCTAATTTTTCCAACAAGACAACCTCTCAACCTCCACACAAAGAAACTAACACGACGGTCGTAGTCATTCTCAGGCCCACACCCGTGGAGGTTACAATTCTGACAGAGGAAGTTCTAATCGTTCTAGAGGCCGTGGAGGAAGAGGTAACAACAACTCTCATTCCACTTGTCATGTGTGTAAGAGATATGGGCACTCAGCTGCTTATTGTTACAATCGATATGATGAAGCATATGTGGGAACCGATCCAAATCAAACTCAGAAACCTTCTGTCTATACTGCCTCACCAGAAGTTGTCGATTCCGATGCCTGGTATGCGGATAGTGGAGCCTCTAACCATCTCACTTCTGATGTGAACAACTTGAGTCAGCAAGCTCTTTATTGTTGTAAGTGGAGGCTAACTGTGGGAGATGGTAACACTATATCTTTTTCCCATATTGGTACAAGTCAATTACACACAAAATCTGATGCTTCTCTTATCCTAAAAGACTTACTCCATGTCCCTAAAATTACAAAAAAAATTGATTAGTGTGTCAAAACTTACAGCTGATAATAATGTTTTGATTGAATTTGACTCTAAATATTGTTTTGTGAAGGACAAAACCACAAGGAGGGTGCTACTTCAAGGGACTCTTAAGGATGGCCTCTACCCGTGCTTCTTCAACATCTACTGCTTCTTTGAGTCCTTTTACTGTTGCTTCGTTGTTGTCTAATTCCAAAGAAAATGTAAATCAGTCCGTGACTGACGAGTCTTTAAATTTCAAGAATAGTGTGCGGCATACTTTGTCAAAGAGCACGGAATACTTCTCCAACACTCTTTTCCTCACACATTTGCTCAAAATGGGCGAGCCGAGCGAAAACATCGTCACATTGTGGAGATGGGACTCACTCTCTTAGCACAAGCTGGTATGCCACTAAAATATTGGGTAGATACTTTTCAAACTCCAGTCTATCTAATCAATCGTTTACCAACTCCCGTGCTTAAGCACAAGTCTCCATTTCAGGTCCTTTTTCACCAAAAACCAACTTACTCACTCTTGCGTGTCTTTGGTACTGCATGTTTTCCGTGTTTGCGACCCTACCAAGAACACAAGTTCATCTTTCGTACACTCAAATGTGTTAACCTCGGCTACAGCGACTTCTTCAAAGGCTATAAATGCCTCAGCTCTACTGGCCGTGTGTTCATATCTCGCAATGTCACTTTCAATGAAAGTGATTTTCCCTTTAAAGCAGGTTTTCTCAACACTTTCAAACCTGCCCAAGAAGTCACTCACACTCCTACAGCTCGGTTCCAATTTCCTTCAATCCAAAACACTACTCTGCCGCACTCCTCATCTCCTACTCCAGGTCATCCTTCACCTCACGGGTCTCTTGCAGCAGCACTCGCCTCACCGGTTTGTTCTTCACATCACAATGATGAGGTAAGTCAATCAGAACACTCCCTTTCACATGTTGAGACTCTTGATCATAACCTTGTTTCTAGTCCCTCTCATTCTTCTACAGACTCAGCTACCACTGCTGTTTCCAGCAGCTCTTCGTCCCCTCCACTCGCTCCCTCACATAGAGTTGTTCCAGCACCCTCCTCAGTTGAAGATGCTCTTAAAATTGAGGGCTGGAAGAATGCAATGCAAGAGGAACTACAAGCTCTCCAAGCTAATGGAACATGGTCACTTGTTCCCTATTCTTCTCAGTATAACCTTATGGGCAATAAATGGGTGTTTAAAGTGAAGAAAAACTCGAATGGCTCTTTTCAACACTTCAAAGCGCGTCTTGTTGCAAAGGGGTTCCATCAGCGGGCAGACATATATTTTGGTGAGACTTTCAGTCCTGTTGTCAAAGCCTACATTGTCAAAGTTGTTCTTACTATTGCTGTGTCTTGAAATTGGCCAATCCGATAGCTTGACATCAACAATGCGTTCCTTAATGGTTACCTTGAGGAAGATGTGTACATGGTACAACCTCAAGGTTTTGAAGAGAAGAGCAAGCCTCATCATGTTTGTAAACTTCACGAGTCCTTGTATGGACTAAAGCAAGCACCAAGGGATTGGTTTGAACGCTTGAGAGACACTTTGTTGAGTATGAACTTCATCAACTCAAAAGCCGATAATTCCCTCTTCTATCTTCGCAAAGGCAGCATGGTCTTTCTTGTTCTCATATACGTTGACGACATCATAGTGACTGAGAACAATACCAGCCAGTTAAATGGTTTTGTTTCAGCCCTAAACAAGACTTTCTCACTTAAGGATCTTGGCCCTCTTCATTACTTTCTCGGGATTGAAGTTGTAATAAGAGGTGAAGAGAATTGTATTCACTTGTATTTCAATGAGAAATAAACATATATTTATATGCAAACTAGGGAAGCTATTCTAGGGAACTATGAGAGAATAGGATGTTAGAATATTATTTATTTGGTATATAAAATCAACTAATTGATTTAATATATTAAAGTCAATATTTAATTTATTGACAAAATATTCTAATTAATGGTCAACATTGTTTGTTACCTGATTTGTTGTTACCCGATTTTTCATATCTCAACTGATTGAGGAAATATCTCAATCTGTGGCAGAGACTTTGATGGTAGGTCTCACTCTATAAATATAGAGTACCGGTCCCCAAGCTCGCTACTCATTCTGACTTTCAGTAACTCCATCTAAAAGAGTTAGTGAGAGCTTGGAAGCCCGTGTACTCGTTCTAATTTCTGTTCTTTTCTTTTGTAGATCTAAAGCTAGATCGAGGTTATCAATAGCAATGGCTGGAGGTATACAATATTCGATTCTTTTTTGCATATGTTCATTCATATATTAATTCCGCCTACATGTATATAGAATTGTTCATATGTCTACTTTCATATTAATTCTAACATTTGGTATCAGTCGCTAGGTTAATCTCTGCCTTGTTATTTTTGTATGCATATATACACATATATTTTTTTTCATGATTTATAGATGTGCCTATGTCTTCATCTATTCACATATATTATATATTCGTGTATATAGTTTCATATATTGTTGAAAATTGGAATTGTTAATTCAAATTTGTTTCTCAATTTAGTTGCATTAGAAATCTTTGGTAAGTGTTTCTAATAATTTGTTATTTGAGAAACTAGTTTAAAAACAAAACAATGACCATATACATACACGTTCATGGCCTTAAGTTGAAATTTTTTATTTATTTATTTATTTTTAATTCAAATATGTATTTTCGATCTATTTGAGTATTAGGACATCTTAAGATTTTTTTTTTTTTTTTTAATGTTTTGATGTATCAAAAACATGTTTTGAAACTCAAAACAACTTTTGAAACCTTAAGAACCCGGTTATAGTCAAACTTTTTCTTTGATATTAATGCTTGATTTTAAGTTGTTGTTTATGAAAAATAAGGCTATGAATCTTCATATCTATGTATTTACATGAATTCTGGGCTTTAAAATCTTGAAAATCGACGTCAAAATGGGGTTTTATAGTCGGGTTTGGAGATCGGGTCGCGTGACCCGCTTTCAGAAAAACGGGTCAAAAAGACCCGGGTGGCTGAAGAAGACGACATGAACGACATGTCGTTTCTTGATTTTATGAAGAAAACGACTTGTCGTTTTGACAAGCCTTCCGGCACACTAAAGGGGAAAACGACATGTCGTTTCCCACCTACAGCACCACAAACGACCCGTCGTTTGACGGGTTATTTGACGATTCTAAGGGGAAAACGACATGTCGTTTTCCCCATGGCAGATTTTTTTTTTTTTTTTTTTTTTTTTTTTTTTTTAAAATGAAGAAAATGAAGAAAATTAATTTTTTGATTTATTTTGGAATTTTGTTATTTTATTCATTTTAATGCTTATTTGGACAATAAATTTTATTTTGCCAATTTAATTAAAACATATAATTTTGGTAAATTATATATTTGGAAATTAATTAAAATGTGCAATTACTTGATTTTGGTGTATGGTATATTTCTTTTATTCATGAAATATTAAATAATTGTGCTATTTTAAGAATGTAATTAATTTTTACAATTAAGTTTGTGCAATTGTTTTATTAATTCACCGGATTAATAAATGATTTTATTGTTTTATTTAGCATGAATTTCTCTGCCATTAAGTATATATATATATATATGGAATTATTGTATTTTCGTACATATAATTAATTATACTAATTTGTATGATTATTTTGTTCTTATTCATGCAAAATTTATTTTTAGTATAATTATCTTTAATTTTATATGTATGCCTTTATAATTTTAAATACATTATGTATATATTCCATTATTGTGCTAGATATATTTAGATTATATTCAAAACATTAAGATAGGTTGAATAATATTTAGCACATTAATCTCCATAATTTATTCATAAAATATTCATAAAACATTTAGGGTGAATAAAATTATGAATAATTCATAAACAATTTTGTGGTTGACATAAGAACGCATGAAACTGAGACAAATGCTCAATCTAGAACGGTTTTTAATGATCTTCGGACGACCACACTAGGAGCACTACTCTCTGTGATTGCCTATTATGTTATAACGAAATTGTTCTTAGGTCTTCCTAGAGCCTAAAACATAATGTCTAGTGAACCATATAATTTTACATAATTAGGGAGTAGCCACAACATCTTTAATTATATAAAATTATATATTAATTTGAAAGGATCACATAATGGACAAAATTGTGATTGATTATATAAATATAACAATTTTACCCCACAGGGATTTTATTATATTTATATAATTAATTAGGATAATATATTAAATTAATTTTCTTAATTTACCCACAGGAGTTATGATAATTAATTTAATAGTTTTATCATAAAGTTTAATAAAGATAGAAGTATCAAACTTTACTTTATCCCAAATAATTCGTTTGAATAATCTATCATCCTTTACATCCAATTTTATTAAATTAAAAATTTAGCCCACAGGCAATTTTTGTATAATAAAATTTCATTATTCAGCATGTTATACATTGGTAAAACATGACTTCATTAAGCCTCAATCTTCTAAATCTAAGTTTGTAATCCTATTCATGCAGCTTCTTCATCATCCTCTAGTTTTGCTGAAATCCTTACCGAAATTCCTGAGCTTAGGGGTGATAATTTCAAAATCTGGAAGGAACGAGTTCTTCTTCATTTAGGCTGCGCCGACATGGACTACGCAATAAGGAAGGACGAACCTGCTGCAATCACTGCGACTAGCACTGCTGCTCAGATCGCACTATATGAGAAATGGGAGCGGTCCAATCGCCTCAGCATCATGTTCATCATGTCCAAGATCCCTCTGGGAATGCGTGGATCGGTGGAGCAACCTGAGAAAGTCAAAGACTTGATCAAACTGATCGATGAGCAGTTCGACACTTCGGACAAACCACTTTACAACAACCTCATCCACCAGTTCTCATCCACAAAACTCACCGGTGTCAAAGGAGTTAGAGAACATATTTCAAAGATGAGGGACATTTCTGCTCAACTGAAGAAACTCGATGTAGTCATTCCTGAAACCTTCCTGGTCCACTACATCCTTAACCATCTTCCACCTCAATATGGGCCTTTCAAAATTTCCTACAACACACATAAGGACAAATGGACTATCAATGAACTGATAACCATGTGTGCTCAAGAAGAAGCAAGGCTCTTGCAGGAACAAGGTGAAAGTGCTCACATGGCCACCCAAGGCAAGAAACGCAAACCATCCAAGAAGGACAAGGGGGAAAATAAAGTGCCTCCCTAAGGCGATATAAAGAAGGATTCCATCAAATGTTTCTTCTGCAAAAAGAAAGGACATGCGAAAAAGGAATGCGCCAAGTTCAAGAAATGGATGGACGACAAAGGTAATCCAATTTCATTCGTATGTTATGAATCTAATATGGCTAATGTTAATATTAACACATGGTGGATTGATTCTGGATCGACAATTCACATTTCAAATTCCTTGCAGGGTTTACAAAACCTAAGGAAGCCAGTGGGAAGTGAGCAAAGCATCTTATCTGGAAACAAGATGGGCTCACATGTGGAGGCTATAGGAACGTGCCATTTAGTTTTAAGTAGCGGTTTTGTTTTAAAGTTAGAAAAGACATTTTATGTACCAAGTTTCTCTAGAAACTTGATTTCCGTTTCAAGACTTGTACCTTTTGGTTTTTCCTTTACATTTTCAGACAAATCTTTTAATTTATATAATAAATCTGAATGTGTTGGAAATGGTAATTTGTCTGATGGTCTTTACTGCCTTAATTTACAAAACAATACCGCTTATAATACTGTGCACGTTCACGCTGGCAATAAAAGATGTGTTATGAATGAGAATTCCTCTACATTATGGCACCGGAGATTGGGACATATCTCTATTGATAGAATTAGAAGGTTAGTAAATGATGGGGTACTCAATACCTTAGATTTTACTGATTTTGATACTTGTGTGGATTGCATTAAGGGAAAGCATACCTCCAAGTCTAAGAAAAGTGGTGTCCATAGGAGTTCTGACCTATTAGAAATCATACATACTGATATATGTAGTCCAGACATGGACTCATATGGTCAGAAATACTTCATCTCTTTCATAGATGATTACTCACGCTACATGTATATCTATTTACTTCATAACAAAAGCGAAGCGTTAGATGTCTTTAAGATATTTAAAGCTGAAGTAGAGAAACAATGCAACAAGCAAATTAAGATAGTGAGATCAGATAGAGGTGGAGAATATTATGGTAGATACACTGAAGATGGACAAGCACCTGGTCCTTTTGCAAAGTTTCTTCAAGAAAATGGGATTGTTGCCCAATATACCATGCCCGGTACACCCGAGCAAAATGGTGTTGCAGAAAGGAGAAACCGAACATTGATGGACATGGTGCGAAGTATGCTTAGCAGCAACCCTAAACTTCCTAAATCCTTGTGGACTGAAACTCTAAAGACATCCGTGTACATATTAAATCGAGTTCCAACCAAGGCAGTCTCCAAAACTCCTTTTGAATTATGGAAAGGTTGGAAACCGAGTTTGCAACATGTACGCATTTGGGGATGCCCATCTGAAGTTAGGGTATACAATCCACAAGAAAAGAAACTGGACCCAAGGACCATAAGTGGATACTTTATTGGTTAGGCTGAAAGGTCTAAAGGTTACAAGTTTTATTGTCCATCTCATAGCACTAGGATTGTGGAATCAAGGAATGCAAAATTTCTTGAAAATGCCTTGATTAGTGGGAGTGATCAATCCAAGGACTTAGGTTCTGAGAAAGATCCTTTAGAACCCTCCACCTCAAGAGCAAGATTGATTGTGGTCGATAACACCCCTGCAGTCCAAATGGATGTTGAACCACCACAGCCAATTGTTGAAGATCCACAAGTCAATGATGAAGTTCAAATGGATCAAGTTGTTCAAGAGTTGCCTATAATTGTTGAACAACAAGCTGAACCACCCGCTCCTCAAGAGCCTGCTGGTGTAGCCTTAAGAAGATCCACTAGGACAATAAAATCGGCGATACCTAGTGACTACATTGTGTATTTACAAGAATCTGACTACAATATTGGAGCCGAAAATGATCCAGAAACGTTTTCACAAGCTATGAATAGCAAAGAATCGGAACTGTGGTACAATGCCATGAATGAAGAAATGAATTCTATGAAAAGCAACGGAGTCTGGGATCTTGTTGAGTTGCCTAATGGGGCGAGGGCTATTGGGTGTAAATGGGTCTTCAAAACAAAGAAAGACTCATTAGGCAACATTGAGAGACACAAAGCGAGACTCGTTGCTAAGGGATTCACTCAAAAAGAAGGAACTGACTACACGGAGACCTTTTCTCCGGTATCTAAGAAAGATTCCCTCAGAGTTATCCTGGCATTAGTTGCTCATTTCGATTTAGAGCTACAGCAGATGGATGTGAAAACTGCCTTCCTAAATGGTGACCTAGAGGAAAAGGTATACATGAAACAACCAGAAGGATTCTCCTCTAGTGATGGTGAGCATTTGGTGTGCAAGCTTAAGAAGTCCATCTATGGTTTAAAACAAGCGTCCCGCCAATGGTATTTAAAATTCCATGATGTCATCTCTTCTTTTGGATTTGAAGAGAATGTCATGGATCAATGTATATACCAGAAGATCAGTGGGAGTAAGATTTGTTTTCTTGTTTTATATGTGGATGATATTCTTCTTGCAACCAATGATAAGGGCATGCTACATGAGGTGAAGCAATTTCTCTCAAAGAACTTTGAGATGAAGGATATGGGTGATGCGTCTTATGTCATTGGCATTAAGATCCATTGAGATAGATTCAAATGTATCTTAGGTCTATCTCAAGAAACCTACATTAACAAAGTTTTAGAGAGATTTCGGATGAAAGATTGTTCACCAAGTGTTGCTCCTATCGTTAAGGGTGATAAATTAAATTTGAGCCAGTGTCCAAAGAATGATTTTGAAAAGGAAGAAATGAAGAACATCCCATATGCTTCTGCTGTTGGAAGCTTGATGTATGCTCAGGTGTGCACACGACCCGACATTGCCTTTGCTGTCGGAATGCTAGGAAGATTTCAGAGTAACCCGGGATTAGACCACTGGAAAGCTGCAAAGAAAGTTATGAGGTATCTTCAGGGTACTAAGGATTACAAACTCATGTTCAGACGAACCGACAACCTAGAAGTAGTTGGCTACTCAGATTCAGACTTTGCTGGTTGTACTGATTCACGTAAATCAACTTCTGGTTACGTGTTTATGTTTGCCGGTGGAGCTATATCATGGAGGAGTAACAAACAGACCTTGACTGCTACTTCTACTATGGAAGCCGAGTTCGTTTCGTGTTTTGAGGCTACATCGCATAGTGTATGGCTAAAGAGTTTCATTTCAGGCCTTAGAGTTGTAGATTCTATATCTAGGCCATTGAGAATGTTTTGCGACAATTCAGCTGCTGTATTCATGGCTAAGAACAACAAGAGTGGTAGTCGAAGCAAGCACATCGACATCAAGTACTTAGCCGTGAGAGAACGTGTTAAAGAAAATAAAGTGGTCATTCAACACATTAGCACTGAATTGATGATTGCTGATCCTATGACGAAAGGCTTGCCACCTCATAAATTCAAGGATCATGTAGTGAACATGGGACTTGGTTCCCTTATGTAAATTTATTGTACAAACTGAAGTTATTATCAATGAAACTCTCATTTTTGATATTTTCTCATATTTATGCGCATCTTAATTTTATTTGAGAAAATTTTACTTTCATAGGACCTGAATAAACATAAGGTTTATTCGTTTAAGTACATAGCCACATAAATTACATTGTTATGTAATAAATATATTGTAATACATGGAAGATAATACTCGTCATAAAAAGAGGACCTATCGCCATGATTCATGTGTTTATTATCTAACAGGGATGATCGTCGGGCTTAAGTAATACATTAATTTAAATGCTGACCAAGTGGGAGAATGTTAGAATATTATTTATTTGGTATATAAAATCAACTAATTGATTTAATATATTAAAGTCAATATTTAATTTATTGACAAAATATTCTAATTAATGGTCAACATTGTTTGTTACCTGATTTGTTGTTACCCGATTTTTCATATCTCAACTGATTGAGGAAATATCTCAATCTGTGGCAGAGACTTTGATGGTAGGTCTCACTCTATAAATATAGAGTACCGGTCCCCAAGCTCGCTACTCATTCTGACTTTCAGTAACTCCATCTAAAAGAGTTAGTGAGAGCTTGGAAGCCCGTGTACTCGTTCTAATTTCTGTTCTTTTCTTTTGTAGATCTAAAGCTAGATCGAGGTTATCAATAGCAATGGCTGGAGGTATACAATATTCGATTCTTTTTTGCATATGTTCATTCATATATTAATTCCGCCTACATGTATATAGAATTGTTCATATGTCTACTTTCATATTAATTCTAACATAGGAAACTAATTAGTCTTAATTTATAGCTAATTTACAGTTAATATGAACAACTAATATATATAGCTAACACTCCCCCTCAAGCTGGAGCATATATGTTAATCATGCCTTGCTTGTTACAAAAATAATCAACCCGCACCCCATTTAATGCTTTTGTAAAGATATCCCCTAGTTGTTCGCTGGTCTTCACATATCCTGTGGAGATCAAGCCTTGCTGAATTTTCACACGAATAAAATGACAATCAATTTCGATGTGCTTAGTCCGCTCATGGAACACAGGATTAGATGCAATATGAAGAGCAACTTGGTTATCACACCATAATTTTGCTGGTATTGAAGTCTTAAGTCCTTCTTCAGTCAATAGCTGATAGATCCACATTACCTTACACATAGACTATGCCATAGCCCTATATTCTGATTCTGTGCTTGATCGTGACACAACATTTTGCTTCTTACTCTTCCAAGAGATCAAATTCCCTCCAACAAAAATACAATAACTTGAAGTGGAAGCGTGGTGAGCCCATAACCCACAGGTCCCAGGATCGGAACCTGGCTCTGATACCATGTAATAAGAGGTGAAGAGAATTGTATTCACTTGTATTTCAATGAGAAATAAACATATATTTATATACAAACTAGGGAAGCTATTTTAGGAAACTATGAGAGAATAGGAAATTAATTAGTCCTAATTTATAACTAATTTACAGTTAATATGAACAACTAATATATATAGCTAATAGAAGTGTTTGGAGATGAGATGGGCATTTACTTGACACAGTCCAAGTATATTGAAGAGTTGCTGCACAAGTATGATATGAAGAATGTGAAACCTTGCCCAACTCCAATGGTTTCAGGGAAACCTATATCTATTAATGATGGTGAGAAGATGGTGAATCCAATTGTTTATAGAAGCGTACTGAGAGCCTTGCAATATATTTGCTATACACGACTTGACATTGCTTACACAGTCAACAAGCTCAGTCAATTTCTTCAAGCACCTCCAACAACACATTGGAATGGAGCCAAACAGGTCCTGAGATATTTAAAGGGGTCTATGAACTATGGCTTGCATATTATTCCAAGTGATAGGTTGTCTCTTACAGGCTACTCAGATGCGAATTGGGCATGTTGTCCCGATGACTGCAAATCAATTGCTGGCTATTGTGTCTATTTTGGCGATTCACTCGTGTTGTGGTCATCAAAGAAATAGCTCGTGGTGTCAAGATCCAGTACTGAATCTGAATACAGAGCTTTGGCTCATGTAGCTGCAGAAATAACTTAGATAGAATCATTACTCAAGGAGCTGAAGTTTCCTCTGGCTGCAACGTCCATCACCTGGTGTGGCAATATTAGTGCTGGAGCACTAGCCTCTAATCCCGTGTATTATGCTCGAACCAAATACATCGAAATTGATGCACATTTCGTGCGAGATAAAGTCTTAAGAAATTCGGTATATACCATCAGTAGACCAGTTAGCTGATTGCTTAACAAAAGGACTATCACATTCAGTTTTCAGATCGATGATATCCAAACTTGGTGTAAAACCTTCACCCCTAAGTTTGAGAGGGGATGTCAAGACTCAAGAGTGCAGCAGACCAAACAACACCAGCACTACCGAGAGCTCACCTGCACCTGCACTGTAGAGTATAATCACCAATTGATTGTTCCTGAATATTCTGTAGTACCATCACAGTTGTCATAGAGAACATTTTTGTTAGGATTTTTTGCTTTTCTCATATACACGTGTATTGAGCCCATTTGCTCATATTTGTTTGTAACTTGTCTATATAATGAAATTCACTCTCAGTCTCCAATTGAGCTGAGTATTATTCATCCCTAAGCATCCAAAGTTTTCTCCCTAAATATCCAAAACTTCTCTACATTGTTGATCTCCACCTGTTTTTCATTACCTTTTCACCAACAAAGTACAATATTAACTATATGTGCTTAATCCTAGCATGAAGCACTCGATTAACACTCTTCATCACATGCTAAGATTATCACACCATAATATAGGGACATGGTTTTGTATGATTTGCAACTCAGTCAGTAAGGACTAAATCTTGGTGACTAGTAGTTAAGGCAGCCAAACTCCTATATTCTGCTTCTTTGCTACTTCTGGATATGGTCTTTGCTTCTTAAACAACCATAGGACACATGATTTGAAGAATCTGGGTAACCCCGACTTACACACGATATGACTTTTTTTTTAGTGATTAAACACGCAAGAACTCGTGGTAGACTTTCTGTCATCTAGATTAGATGCTCAATCTGCATCACAGAAACTGTCACATTCTGCTTAGATCTCCTGAGATGCAAACCATAGTTCATAGTGCCCTGGCGATTGAGATACCTTAAGATCTGCTTGACTGTTTTTCAGTGTGACATCAAGGGATTTTCCATGGTTGACTTATTCTGTTAACAGAATCAACTATTTCGGGCCTAGTGGTACCAACTCAGCATTTAGCTGCACAATGAGACAACTAACTTCAGTTGAATTGTTACCTGTGACCAACGTGTTAACTACATAGAAAAGTAAGAAAGTTAAATGAATTGAATTTGTACAGGATCATGAATTAATTACTCATATGTAACAGAGTTCTAACCACATCTTAAGCACTAAACTAAGTGAATATTGGTATCTGTATGAAAATCTAAATTAACTTCTAACAACACAAACTCATCTTTTGATAAGTGTTATTTAGTATTTCTTTTCTAGGCACACATACGTTTGGATATTTATAGTACTGTTGTTTAAGCTATTGTATTGTTAGTTTCTCGTTGATATGGTTCTTCCTTCATTTTCTTTCAAGGAATGGATCAAACACAAGAGGGTATTTCGTGTGGTCCTTCTTGGACGTATTTGAATTGTTGGGTGGCTCCACAACAACAGCTGGTTTAGTTTATGTAGATATGGACGACACAAAATTGAAAAGATACTTCAAGTATTCAGCTCATTGGTACTCTCAGTTTCTCAAAGGTAAAAGTAAACTTGATCGGCAGCAAGTTATTGAATTCGCAGAGAACTTATTGAGTATAAATTAAAGTTATGATGTTTAATAGAAGATGTATAAATAAGCACACTTATATATGTCCAATGTGTGTATACATATCAATCACGATGGTCTGTAGAACAGTTGTGTATGGCTTAAACAGGCCATGGTATTATTTGATTATGAATCCGTTGATGTTGCTTGGTATGATCTATGTGAAAGTTTCAACTGATAATCTTAAAGCTAGGTTATAACATGCATATGCTTTTCTAAAATCAGTGTTTATTATCTTTAAAAAAGAAAGTGACATTCTAAGATTTCTTTTTATTTTTTTATTTATTTTGAGAAATGGCTATAACAAATTTATGCCTACAACTAACAATCCAAGATTCTAGTTTGTTTTTTTGTTATTATATTTCAATGCCCGCCACTCCAACATACACACACATATACCGAACCTCTTCATTTCAGCAGTTCAATTTCTTGCGGCCCAGTTTTTATCAAGTCCAAGTCACAAACAGCCAGGATCACAAATCCATTATCTTCATATCTCCATTTAATTTTGTCGGCTACTCTTCATTATTTGCATAAATTTTTGGTCATGCATGGGCTCACTAAACTCTGTAAATAGGAGGTTCTTGGCACTTCATAGACATCAATTCTTAGAGGGGAAAATTACATTTGGGGTTACGAATTATTAAGATATACTATAATAATACTATGATTTTCAATTACACTAATGCAAATATATTATACCAGGTTTTGATAAATATTAAGGTCTTTCAATTTTTATGATCATTTTAATATTTATGGTAACTTAATTGAATGTGGGGATATTTTCTTATAATTTATTTTATTTTAATATATTTTTTTTAATAAATGAAACATTGGTAATAAATGAAAAGAATTCGACCCCTGTTTTTTGGCTCACTCATTAACTCTATACTCCTCTCTCTCATTAAAAAAAACTTTCAATTTCTCTCACCAAAAACCGAAACCCCATTCAACTGTTATGTTTATTTTTCTTACATAACTGAACACTTGGAATTTGTTATTTATTTTGAGATGTAATTCAATATAACTAGACAAGTAAGGGATACTTTAACTGTTTTGTAAGTTATTTTATGTTATTTATGTATTTGATGCCACCACAGCATGATGGTGGTTTTCGTAATGATAACTTATTTTTTGGTTTAATTAGTTTCAAAGTTTTCACTATATTGTTGTAGCTTATGTTATTTCAGGAGTATTTAGTCTATATAAACCTTGATGTTTATTTATGTGTAATGCTTATAATATACATGTTTTGTGTAATCATTTATTACAAACTGATTATTTATTTTGTGTAATTATTTAGTTTATTTCTTACCCTTATGTTGTGTGACTTTTAGTTCCACAACTTATAACCATACATTGTTGTAAACATAAATGTTCATTTTACACCCTTAATAGAATACGACTAATGGTATTACAATATACTATTTATCCCTTTGTTTTAAAAAAATAATATTGTCGGATACAATGATCCAACTTACTGCGATCAAAGATAATGTTCCAGCGGTTGATGTAATTCATAGTTCTGCAATTGGTGTGGAAGAGAAAACATCACAAATGAAAAATATTTCGGTAAATATTGTTTCATTAATATTAGTCATATATAAACATTTTTGTTTATTCATTTATAGTATACACATTACTATTGAGATATGACATATATTGTGAGATCATGTATTTTTAGAATATATTGTTGTATCATATATATGTTTAGGCGTAAGTTTAGGAATTAATTTTAAAACATTATGAGATTCACAATTACTTCATGGTACCAGAGATACACAACCGGCATGGCTAACGACACCTATAAGACTAAGAATCCATCTCGACCTTCTTCTCGAAATGATCATAAATCTCCTTTTTTTCTTGGCTCACAAGACAGACCTGGAGATCTCATCACTCTGGTTCGTCTTCGACACAACAATTATGATGGATGGGCAAGGTCTATGCGTCTTACTCTACTATCTCGTCGGAAATGCAGTTTCGCCGATGGCACGATTATGGAACCTAAAGCACCTTTCACAACAAAGGATTGTCTTACCATTCACTCGATGCTTGTGTTCATGGCTAATGAATACTATTGATCATGAGGTTAAATCTACTATCTCTTTTTATGATGATGCTAAACTTTTGTGGGATGAACTGCAGGCTCACTTCTATGTCGTCAATGGGCCCCCAATTCAACAGCTAAAAACTGATTTAGCTAAGTGTGAGCAATCCAAGATCATGCCTGTTTCTACATATTTTGGGAGGCTTAAGGTTTTATGGGATGAATTGGCTAATAATGAACCCATTATTACATGTAAGTGTGGAAAATGTGAATGTAATTTGGGCAAGACACAAGAAAACTGACGAAATAATGAGTGTTTTCATCAATTTTTTATGGGTTTAAATTCTGATTATTAAGCCTAATTATGTACTACTTTATTGTCTCAAGAACCTTTACCTTCTCTTGATCGTACCTATCAACAAATTACTCAAGAAGAATGTGTTCATGGAATTACTAGTGCTCGAGAATCTCCACTGGAAGTTGTGGGTTTGGCTATTTGTTCGGAAAGGCGTGGCGGAGTGAAACTATAGAAGATTGACAAGTCTGGACTAATGTGTTCACACTATCATAGATCCAGACATGACATTATGACTTGTTTTTAGCTTCTTGGGTTTCCAGAATGGTGGAGAGATAGACCTCGCACTCCAGGAGCCATTTTTACTCGTGGAAAGGGCAGTGGTGGTTGTGATACAGACTCACCCGTCGCTAGTCGTGGCAGAGGAGCCACTGTGCGTGCGGTGGTGGTAAATGGTGGTAACGCTATGGTTGGAACCTTGGTTAATGGGTAGAAGAATTCTTCTAATGCCATAGCTAGCACGTCAAGCACTATAGTTTCTCTTCCTAATCTAAGTGCAGAACAATGACAGACTATAACTTAAATGTTTGGTAATATTCAATCCTCTATCGATTGACTACATGGTGAATTCTCTAAAAATTGTTGGATTATCGATATTGGTGCTTCTAATCATGTGACAAGGAATGAATCATATTTGTTTGATGTTCATGATATTGCAGTATGTCCTGTTGGACTCCTTGATGGCCAAAAAATAATTGCTACTAAAGAGGGAAGTGTGAGGCTCTTGGAAGGATTATCTCTTAAAAATGTTCTTTATGTTCCTAAATTGCACTTCAACTTGATTTCGGTTACACAACTCATTGATGACATGTACTATTTTGTTCAACTTACGTCTTATATGTGTGTTATACAGGACCGTCATACGAGGAAGCTGATTGGAACGGGTTAACGAAGAGATACACTTCACTACTTCCGGCAACCATCTACAGTGCAGGCAATTTTGGTGGATGGCTCTTCATCTTCGTTTGAACTTTGGCATCAATGTCTTGGACACCCTATGGCTTGAAACAGGCAGTGTGGTGTTGGTTTGCCAAACTTGTTACTGCTTTAAAAGAGTATGGTTTTCTCCAATCCTATGCTGATTATTCCCTTTTTACTTTTATAAAGTGTAACATCCTACTACTCAGGGATCATTACACTGTGTATTTTAAATAGTGTTAGACTTGCTAAACGAGTCATTTGGCCATAACTACGTAACTAAATGTGATTAATGGTTTAGGGTTAAATTTTTTGGTCAAAAAGGTACAACCGTTTCACAAAAGAAATAAAAAAATATAAAAAACGTTTATGTCCATGCATGGGATCCAAAACTTCATTTAAAATGTTAATTACAATTGAAAAGTTACAATTACCCGACCTAAGTGGAAAAATAGGGTTTGACCCTAGTTCCTCTGAGAAACCCTGACCATGGTGGTCGAGCAGCCGCATATGTACACATTATCACTGAAGCTCTCCAACTTAAGGATGGTCCAATTTTCTTTTCCTCTTACCTGCACCATATAGAACCCGTGAGCCAAGGCTCAACAAGAAAACTTAAACATGCTCATAAGCAGTTAATAACATGTTACCAAATCATAATAAACATGCCCAACTGTAATAACCCTACTCATGCATGCATACCATTCATATAAATGGCTACAGTGTTATATGGGGCCAATAACCAAAGATAAATGATCAATGAATCATACCGGGGCTCAGCACCCTAGGATATGGCACTAATGAGTCACCCCGAGGCCTTTTGCCCAATCCTCTATATAATTAGCCTTGGAGTTGGCTTAGTGTACCTGGCGCTAAGTTTTCCACAAACAATAGGCTAGTCAAGCATATGTCACGCTCATGATTAGGCATAACCATATCGACCAGCGCCCAGCGCGCTATCGCCGCCCTTGACTTATAAGTGAATGATTTTCGACCGACGTTCAACGTTATTGTCGTCCTTGACTTATAAGTCAATGCTTTTCGACCAGTGCTCAATGATATTTCCATCCTTGACTTATAATTCAATGCTTTTCAACCAGCACTCAACGCTATTGCCGTCCTTGACTTATAAGTCAATGCTTTTTGACCAACACTCAGCGTGCTAATGCCGTTCTTGACTTATAAGTCAACTCCAGGGCCCAGCCTTAGGATATGGGACTAATAAGTCACCCCAAGGCCCATTTCCCTATCCTCTATACAACCTGCCTTAGAGCTAGCCTAGCGTACCTGCCGCCGAGTTTTCCATCACCATTGGGTTGGACAAGCATATGATGCTACTGGTTAGCCTAACCCATATCACCCATATCATCTCAGTGAATGGATGATCTAAACTTCCTACCATACAACATCTCATAAGGTGCCACTCCAATAGTCAACTGGTAGGTATCGTTATAGGAAAATTCTATTAGAGGCAAATATTCATTCCAAGACCCTTCAAAGTCTAATACACATGCTCTCAGCATGTCCTATAGTTTCTGAATAATCCTCTCTAATTTACCATCAGTCTGAGGATGGTAAGCTGTACTGAACTTCAGCTATGTACTCATCACCTTCTATAAAGTTCCCCAAAACTTGGAAGTAAAGACAGGGTTCCTATCCGATAGGATAGACCTTGAAGTCACATGGAGGCGTACTATCTTTCTCACATCGAGATCTACATACTGGTCAACTGTATTGTTCATCTTCACTGATAAAAAGTGAGCTAACTTCATATACCGGTCCATAATGACCTAGAATGGATCATGTTGGTCCACTACCCTGGGAAATCCCACCATGAAATCCATCGTGATGTCCTCCTACTTCCACTCTGGAATACTGAAAGGTTGTTATAGCCTCACTGGTTTCTGATACTATGCCTTGACCTGCTAACAAATTAGGCACTTTGTCACGTACTCAGTTTTGTCCCTCTTCATCCCAGGCCACAAATATAAAGCTTTTAGATCCTGGTACATCTTCATAGTGCCTGGATGTAGAGAATAAGAGGTAGTATAAGATTCTTTCAGAATCTCCTGTCTAATCCCAATGTCCATCGGAAGACAAATCCGATCTTTATACCTCAATAAACCCATGCCTAACACTGTATAGTCATTAGCTATTCCAGCTAGGACATCCCCTCTAATCTTTCTCATATGTGGGTCACTCATCTATTTCCCTTTTGATCCTCTCTAAAAGAATAAACTGAAGCATAATGTTGGCCAACTGGCCCACCAATAAATCTATTCCAGCTCTGGTCATATCCTTTAAATGACGTGATGCATAGGAAATCACCTTTCCTGTTTGCATAAGAACACAACCCAAATCCTATATCGAGATGTCACAATAAACCATAAAATCGTTCTGATCTATAGAACGATTCAGAACTAGAGCTGTACTCAATCATTGCTTCTGTTCTTGGAAGTTGTTCTCACACTTATGTGACCATGCAAACTTCTGATTTTGCGTGTCAACACTGTCAACGAGGTAGCAATCCTTGAGAACTATTCCACAAAACACATGTAATACCCTGCCAATCCAAGGAAACTCCTGACCTCCGAGGCATTCCTTGGCCTTGGCCAATCTTTGACTGAGAGTATACCAAAATATCGTCGATAAAGATGATCATAAACCGATTTAGATAATCTTTGAACACTTTGTTCATCAAATCCATAAGTGCCATCGGGGCATTAGTCAATCCCAATGACATAATTAAAAACTCATAATACGCATATCTGGTACAAAAGCAGTCTTCGATATATCCTCCTCCCTAATCCCTAGCTGGTGATAACTGGATCGAAGATCTATCTTGGAGAATACCATCTTATCTTGTAACTGAACCCTTAGTTCCTTCAGCTTTACTGGAGCTGTTCAATACGATGCCCTAGACACTGGTTCCATCCCTGGTACCAAGTTAATCACAACTCTATCTCCTTGTGCAAAGGTAACATTGGCAGATCCTCTGGAAACACATCCAGAAACTCACATACTAATCTAGTCTGTTGTAGTGTCCCATAATATTTACTTAGCTAGCTAGATAGTAATAGTAGATAGCAGTAGTTTGTAGTATGATAGATCCTGTGGATTTTGGTTCAAGTTAGGAATTAGTTGGAAACTCATAGTAACAGTTATGGATTTTATAAGTTTAACCTATAGTTTATAATATTAATCATAACATAAGGTTTGATTAATATTGCTGGTCATAGAAATATATTTATTATAAGCTAAGATTTAGATAGAATCATTAAGAGCATGGCACTTGTCATAATCATGATTATTAAGGAATTAAATATTTTTGATGGATAGTTTTAATAAAAGGAAGATCTAGAAGCTCTAGAACCTTCCAAAAACTGTTAGGATCGTATTATGACTCAGTCAAAGCTATTTATCCAATTCAAAATGTGCTTAAAAAGTGCAAATACGTGTTTGATATATCAACGTATGCCGATATATCGCAGCTATAGGGGTCGATATATGGCCTACGGAAAACACGTCGACTTCGCACGAACGTACGAATGGGGCTCGAGATTATGGTGGAGCCGATATATCGCCCAGGGTAGGCGATATATCGCCCCTGGTAGTATATTTTTGAATCTTGAGGATTTTTAAATTTAAAAATATCCTTAACCACTTGGACCTGCCTTTGAACGATTTTGACCGAGTTTTGGGTGTCTGTTGAACAAAAATTCAAATCTTTTTCATTTTATATTCATTTATTTATTCAAATTAAAAGGGGTTAGTTTCACTCCTTGAAATTTATAAATAGGACCTAGTACTCAGTCATTTTCTTCATTCTTCAAGTAGTCTTCAGAGCCTCCAAGTTGCTAGTGTTACTATAGAGAGAAACACTTGGGTTTTGGGTTAAAGCTTTATCATTCTAAGCTTTTCTATACACTTGAGAAGTGAGATATAGTGTGATTTAGGTATTTAGGCTTGGATCAATTCATAAGATCATTCGAGATATTCTTATCCCTAAGTTCAGTTCTTTATGATTCTATAGTTTTCTTTAGTTTTCTTTTATTCAGATCCTAACTCTTGTTTATGATTCTTGATTAGGTATTTAAGTTTCTTAAAACTTAAGGTTCTTTTCTTCTTTGTAAGTTTCTTCTTGATGGTTTATTTTTATTTCCATCTTTATTCTTTAGAGATACTTATGGTTGGTATATAGGAGTGTTCTAATCCTGTTCTTGTTCCCAAATATCCCGGCTTTTGGTAAGGAAAATAGGATAGATTATATGTGCTTTTATGTTTATGTTATTATATGTTTTACGTTATGATATGTATATTTATGTATGAATATGTCTTGTAGTGTTTGGGGCTTATCGTTGCTTAGCTAGCAAACCGCAATGTTTTTATGTCGCTTGGGGCTTATAGTTGCTTAGATAGCAAACCCCAAGATTATTTATCATTTTCATGGTTTAGAGTTATGATTTACCATACCTTGACTAGTAGAGGACCTAGATGTGTTATCATATACTACCATGTGATCTAACCTACCTCGATTAGTAGACAGAGGACCTAGATGGTTTATCACATGCCATGTTAATGAGTTAATGGCCATTAATATTGTAGTCCTATATGGTATATGTTTTTATAGTCATATATTTTATAGTATATGTTTATGATTTAGTCTTATGAATTATGATTTATGTGTTAGTAGATTTTCCTTCCTGGGCATTAGGCTCACTCCTTTATTTTTAGCTTGATTTAGGAAAATGATTATGGAAGGCGGAAGGATTCTTAGTAGCTTGGCTTGTGTGTTAAGGATGAATGGACTGCGTGTCGATCGAGGATGACGTTATTTAGTCTTTTGAATTATGTTTCTTTTGTAATTCCGCACTTAGTTTTTGAACAATTAAATTAAATTAAAGTTTATGTTTTATGTTTTATAAACAATGGGATCCCATACCATATCTATCGCATTTTATATTTTTATATTATCTTGTATTTGATACAATATTTTGGGTTTTAAATAAAGTTATGTTCTTTCTTATGTATGTTTCCCAAAATAGTAGCTATGTCTAGTAGATTTAATGATCCAAGGTCTTTGAAATAGTTGGGTCAGTACATCTGTCCTGGTCCTACTAGCATGACCTGAGTGGTATCCACCACACTAGCTGAGAATCCTATGCATCCCTCTTACAATAGGTCTCTAGCTCTAAGTATAGATATCATAAGTATACGGGTCCATGCATTGTGCCAACAAATACAAAGGGTTTCTCACCCTCAGGCTCAACGGTTACCATCTTTTTCTTACAATCTAACATTGCCCCATACTTGGCTAACCTATCCATATCCAAGATCATATCAAAGTCAATCATAGCCAACTCAATTAATTCAATTGATGAATCTTTTCCCACAATAACCTAACCCATCTCTTAAAAGTTACTAGTAGGGTTCCAAATTCTCATCCCAACATAACCTTGTAATCCACATACTAATTCGGTACTTCTACTAGATGCAAAAAAATAAAGAAAACATGGCTCCAGAACCAATCAACACAATATAAGAATCAAAGCTAGGAAGTTGACCTTTCACTAATGAGGGACCAGCCTCAGCCTCAGCCTCTAACTGCGTCAGAGCGAACACTCGAGATGGAGTCAAGCTGTCCGCCCCCTTTGGTTCATCCTTCCTTAACACTGATCAATCCCTCTTGAGATGCCCAACCATCCTACATATGAAACATGCCTTTGCTCGACATTCTCCTCGATTGTGCCTCCTGCACCGAGTACATTCCGGGTAGAGTTTCCAATCCTCGTCCTTGCCCTGATGGCCCATCTGAGCACTTCAGAATCCCTTTTCTAGTCCAGGGGTAATGAATACATTGATAACTTTTCTTTTCTGATCACTAGAGCCTCTGCCCCTACTTGATCCAATAAACGGAGGTATCACTGCTTGAGCTTCGTGCTCTCCGACACTCTCCCTCCATATCTCATTTCATGTGCTCTCAACAACAAGAGCTCTCCCTACCACCTGAGCATAGGTAGAGATCTCATGAACTGGGGCGATTCTAACGCCCTGAGCTATCCTGTAATTCAATCCCTAGAGAAATTGCTCTTTCTGAGCCACATCCGTGAGTGCCATACCAGAAGCAAACTTGGCCAACCCATCGAATTTGTTAACATAACCTGTTACTGTTGTGTTTCCTTGAACCAGGTTCAGAAATTCATTTTTCTTTGCAGTCTTAACTACATCACAATAATATCTTTCATTAAACAACTGCCTAAATTCCTTCCAATTCATCGCAGCTGTATCTTGTACCTGGATACCACTTCCCACCAAGTCCGTGCATCTTCCCGTAACACATATGTAGCACAAATCACCCTATCGTGACCTACCACCCCATACTATCGAGGATGAAACTGATCATGCCTATCCATTGTTCAGCTCTGAATGAATCTAGGCCTCCCTCAAAATCTGGAGGGTAATATTCCTGAAATCTCTCATATAGTAATTCCCACCTGTTCTCAACCCTAGGCTGAGCCAAAACTGGTGCCTCTCTTGGCATAACAAAGGAAAAGGTGTTCCCTGACAGAACCTGCTATTTAAACACCTGATATCTTCCTCTTTCCTCTGCAATCTTGCTTGCATATCTGTAAATACCCGCTGCCAATTCTGAGGGGCAGGCGAAGGGCTCTGGCCCTAGCTATAATTTCCAGCCTCAATATAAACACCACGGGTTCCATCAACTGCCTTGGGTGCATAACCTCCGAGTTTTTCTGCAGTCAATAACTTGACCCATTAAGCATAATGAGCACATCCAAAAGCCTTCTCACAGGAAAACCAAACAACACCACATTCACATACCACTATGGTGCTAAATTACATGCCCATAAAATTCATGCATCAATCAATAAGCCATGCTCTTACCAACATAAATATCATGCTCTCAACTCTAGCATGCAGATAAAGCACTCATATATCAACCGAGCAGGCAAGCACATGATCATATCAATAGTCAAGGGCCAGGCCCTATCGGAATATCTCATGCTTCCTAATAAGGCATGCAAGTAAAACATTTATATCCTATTTAAGCAGTTAAACACATAACCATATAAATAGTTACCAAACCCTGAGTGGAGCTTGTCTTTAGTGATGAGTGTACATGCCCGACTTGTCTTCAGGAACCCTTAACCTTGGCATGCTCTGATACAAAGTTGAAACGCTATACAACTCAGGGACCATTACATTGTATATTTTAAATAGTGCTAGACTCGCTAAATGAGTCATTTGGCCATAACTGTGTAACTAAACATGATTAATGGTTTAGGGTTAAATTTTTTGGTCAAAAGGTATATCCGTTTCACAAAAAAAAAAACATTTACTTCCATACATGGGATCCCAAACTTTACTTAAAAAGGTTAATTACAATCGAAAAGTTACAATCAGCCGACCTAAGCGACAAAATAGGGTTTGACCCTAGTTCCTCTGAGAAACCCCAGCCGTGGTGGTCGAGCAGCCGCATATGTACACATTGTCATCGAAGCTCTCCAACTCAAGGATGGTGTAACTTTCTTTTCCCCTTACTTGCACCATATAGCACCCGTGAGCCAATGCTCAGCAAGAAAACTTAAACATGCTCATACGCAGTTAATAACATGTTACCAAATCATAATAAACATGCCCAACTGTAATAACCCTACTCATGCATGCATACCGTTCATATAAATGGCTACAGTGTTATATGGGGCCAATAACCAAAGATAAATGATCAATGAATCATACAGGGGCTCAGCACCCTAGGATATGGCACTAATGAGTCACCCCGAGGCCCTTTGCCCAATTTTTTATATAACCAGCCTTAGAGATAGCCTAGTGTACCTGACACTAAGTTTTCTACGACCAATAGGTCAGTCAAACGTATGTCACACTCATGATTAGGCATAACCATATCAACTAGTGCACCGCCCTTGACTTATAAGTCAATGCTTTTCGACTAGCGCTCAACATTATTAACGTTCTTGACTTATAAGTCAACGCTTTTTGACCAGCGCTCAATGCTATTGCCCTCCTTGACTTATAAGTCAATGCTTTTTGACTAGCACTCAGCGTGCTAATGCTGTTCTTGACTCATAAGTCAAGTCTGGGGCCCAACCTTAGGATATGGGACTAATAAGTCACCCCAGGGCCCATTTCCCTATCCTTTATATAACCTGCCTTGGAGCTGGCCTAGCATACCTGGCGCTGAGCTTTCCACGACCATTGGTTCAGAAAAGCGTATGATGCGCTCCTTGTTAGTCTAAGCAAAATGACCAGCGCTCAGCGCGCTATTGCCACCCTTGACTTATAAGTCAATGATTTTTAACTAGCGCTCAGCGCGCTACTGCCATCCTTAACTCATAAGTCAAGCATTTTTCAATAAGATAATGTAGACAAGCTATATCAAATATCCAAATACAAATCATTCAACATGCTTAATCAACAATCACAAACACAAGCATAACCATGCACATTCTTAGACGTTCATGCCCTATTCATATTCATGTTTAACAATTCGAGCCAAGCCATAATCACATGTATCACATACTGGGTGTAGTTTTCTTACCTTTGGTCCCTGCACGAGTTACGAATGAACGACCCTCGAGCACAATCTTGATCTGGAGCCCCTAGCGATAACCTAGTTATAACCCAGTATAGAATCTCATCAATAACAAGCAAACAAAGGCTTTGAGACTGAGTCCTAGCCTCTGAGACATCGAATCCTACTAAACCAGGTAGTAGGATCGATCCCAAGCCCTGAGGTTTGAGTTCCTGCACTCAAAACACTTTATGGACAAAATCCTCTATTTGCGATGCGACACCCCTAATTAGGGTCGTGGCACCCCCACAAATAGAGAGTTTAGCCAAAATTCTCTGGACACAGACTACGGTGTAGCCCAATAGGCGCCGTGGCGCAACCCCGCTTCAGGAAACCGCTCTAACTTCTGAGTTCATGAGAGCCACGGCGCCCACGAACAAGGATGCGGCGCGACCTTGCAAACTCAGCTTTCTCAGATCCAAATCCTCTCAAAACTCACCCCAAATCCGCACCAAACTCCCAAGTCAATCACACAACATCTCTAGAATCTCCCAGGCAACAAAACCTGCATTTTTGATTGATCAAAATCTCATTGAATTATAAAATCCAAATGAAAACTCAAGAAACTCAAGGAAACGAAAACTCAGAAATTCAAAGCTTAAATTACCTCTGATTAAGTTGTTTTCTTGCTAAATCCTCTGGCTATCAAGCTTCTAATCTTTCTTAGAATTGTTATGACTATAACATTGCTTGAATCTGAGCCCTAAAACTTGTGTTTCCTTCGAAAGTGCTATCGAGCGTCAAAAAGAAGAATAGAAGAGAGAGAGAGAGAAAGAGAGAGAGAGAAAGAGAGAGAGAGAGAGAGTTTGAACGTGCTTCTGTTTCTTTTAGGTTACTTCGAGCTTAAGTAACCTTAAGTAAAGCCAAGACTCGGGGTACCCTAAAAACGTCCTCGAGGGTAAGAGAGTCAAAATTCCAAGAACTCCATCCTATTCTTACTAACTCCAAATATATACTCAAATATTCATTCACATTACCCAATATCCCGGTAATGTACTAAATACCCAAAATATCCATTGACTCACTCTGAGTCAAGTATTGGTCCCGTTGTGACTTTCCCACTAACTTGCTCCCTAGGATCGCCTCGTGCCGAGTAACCCAAATATATCCACACAATGATGTGGTCTCACACATATATCACATATATGCCAAATATACCCATAAGGGGCCAAATTACGAAAATTGGCCTTTAAATCAGAAACGGGCCCACATAAATATTTAATACACCTAAACATGCATATCAAGTCATATTATAATATAATTCACATAATCATATAATGATACACATATATATCACATAAACACAAATTGTCATAATTTACCATCATGGCCCCCTAATCAAGGCTCTAAGCCTTATTAGGTAATTTGGACATTACACAAAGGGTGCTCTTCAAATCAATGTTTTGGTGTATGTTGATGATTTGATTATTTCTAGGAATGATTCTACTGCTTTGTGAGTATTTAAAACCTATCATATGAAAGATCTTGGGGTTCTTAAATATTTCCTCGGGATTGAGGTGGCACGTAGTCCTAATGGTATCTTTCTCTATCAACGAAAGTATTCTCTTGATATCATTTTTGAGACCGGTCTTCTGGGTGCCAAGCCCGCATCTTTTCCCATTGAGCAAAACCATCATATTGCTCATGCTTCAGGAGAACCTTTGTCTAATACGAAACCTTATCGGCGTTTGGTTGGTCGCTTGATTTACTTAATGGTCACTCCTCTAGATTTGGCATCCTCTGTCAATGTTTTATTACAGTTCCTACAGGAACCAAGACAAGAACATTGGGAAGCCGCCTTGCGTGCTGTTTGTTATTTGAAGGGCTCTCCTGGACAAAGGATCTTACTTCGAGCTGATATCTCTCTCTCTTTGACATGTTGGTGTGATTTCAATTGGGCAGCTTGTCCTCTTACTTGTCGCTCTCTCACGAGTTGGCTTGTGTTTCTTGGTCTTTCCCCGATTTCTTGGAAAACCAAGAAACAACCCACTGTGGCACGGTCTTCGGCAAAGGCTGAATATCGCTCTATGGCTTCTCTTACTTGTGAATTGAAATGGTTAAAGGGTCTTCTTCTAAGCTTGGGGATTCAACATCATGCTGCTATTGGTCTATATTATGATAGTCAGTCGACTTTACATATTGCATAGAATCCAGTCTTTCATGAATGAACAAAGCATGTTGAAGAAGATTGTCACTTTGTTCGCGATGCTATCTAGGATGATACTATTCATCCTGCTTATGTTCCTACAATGGTTCAGCTCGCGGACATTTTTACCAAGCCTTTGGGGACACACCAATTTCATTTTCTGCTTTCCAAGTTGGGCATTTATGATCCTCATGCTCCAACTTGAAAGGGGGGGGGGGGGGGTATTGAGATATCCTATTTATGATATATATTTTGAGATCATGTATTTTTAGAATATATTTATGTTTAGAATATATTGTTGTACCATATATATGTTTAGGTGTAAGTTTAGAAATTAATTTAGAATAGGAAGTTTCCTTTTTCCTTTCCTCTTATTTGTATATATGAGCAAGGCATGGGTGAGGAGCAGTCCGCTTGCCATAGTTTGTTACTTTTCTGTCTCTGGGTTCTTGCCAGCTTTGACACCTTTTGTTGGGGAAGTCATTGAGCGGGACGAGGTGGAATTTGAAATTCTATGCTAAATTATCTGCATCGGCCGTAGCCATTAGGAAGCCCTCTCAGCGGGTTTCTTGTCATCACGTCAAGACCAACTCCCGTGGACCGTCTTCACCTTCTCTGCTTTACCTTCCCCATTCTATGGGGAAAGTAAGCGGGGCGCCTTGGGAGTGATCAGAGGCTCTGACGAACTTCGGGGGTAGTGGTAGCCTCCCCTTCTCATTGCTACCTCTGCTTGGCGACTATACTGAGACTACCCCGGAACATTCCCACAATCAGAAAACCACTCAAGGAACAACCTGTACTCGCCGCATCCTCGGACCTGATTATTCTTCGCACCGGCAGGCATGTTGTTGCCCCAGATTTGCTTGACACTGATTGCTCTTCATGAAGAGAGTTGTCTTCTCCTCCACCTTCATTTTTTAACCCGTATCCGGACTTCGGTCATTTTCTTTGAGAAAAATTGTATGCGAGGCGCGGTGTTGGAAGTGGGGGGGGGGGGGGGGGGATGTACTTAATTTGTTAAGAAATGGCTTGCTCTGGTGTTGCATGGGTACCCCGAATTTACAGGTAGTTGATTCCTTATTTACTGTAGGCTCATACCATTTCTACTATAAAAGGCTAAGGGACTAGCCAAGCTTTATGTAATGCCTAGGGTAACCAAGACCGTTACACTGTGTGTTTAAAATAGTGCAAGACCTGCTATTCAGGTTGTTTGAATATAAATGTGTTTGTAAAGTCATCTAACAAGTTAAGGTTAAAATATTTTGATCATAAAATGATTGATTTTCATTAAAATAAAGGTTTGATACATGGGATCCCAAAAATAAGGTTTACATGGCGGAATAACTCTCAAAAGTTAATACAACAGAAGCCAGTCTAATGGAAAAATACAGTTTAGAGCTCTAGTTCCTCTAATTCCCTCGGCCATGGCGGTCAAGTAGTTGTCGATGTACACTCCGCCCCCAAAGCTCTCCAACTCATAGTTGGTCCAACTTTCCTTTGCCTTTACCTACACCACGTAGCACCTGTGAGCCAAGGCTCAGCAAGAAAACCATAATCAACAAGTATGGACAGCAACAAGAGCATATAACAAACTTCAATCCAATTAGTTCAATTAGTAAGGAGAATACAAGTATTAATCTAGGCAATGCTAAACATATACTTTCAAATATTTAGGTGTCGGCGCCCTTAGGCCAAGCCCTCTGGTTATTTAGTTGATTCTAGCTCGCTTAGGTCGAGCTGCATTCAGTAAGCTTACCATCAGCCCTGGCACCCTTAGGCCATACTTTCACATCACACATATCAGATATATAATTCACAGAATACATAAGTTCAATTACAGGGAATCTCAGTCCCATTCACAACCACTTGGGTGCAGTTTTCTTACCTCAAATACCGAATGTAGGATAAAGAACGGTCCCTAGCACGATCCTCAGCCCTAAGCCTTAATGGTAATTCTAGTCACAAGCAACAATGGATAACTATCAAATTCTAATTCAATTAAATGTGTTGGAAACAAATACTAGCCTCCGGGACCTCGAATTCTACTAAACCGAGTAGTAGAATTCATCCCGAGTGCTTAGGTTTAAATCCCTAAATCTCCTCGAGCCTAAAAACCAACCTAGGCTTTGGCTGCCTAAGTGGATCGCAACCTGGCCCTAAGGGTTGTGGCTCGCCTCAAGTCAGAGGTGCAACCACATGCTTCTAGGGGGAGGTGGGTTGTGACTTTCCCCCTAGGGTTGCGGCGCGTCTATAAGTCAGCAGCCCTCCCAGGGTCTTCTAGGGTAGGCGGGCCGCAGCGCACCCCCGTGAACCCAGAAATCCTTGGGTTTACTCAGGATTTTCCTAGCTACAACCTCAAAATCCAACCCAATTATACATCCAAACTCATACCAAGTCCAGAATTCTTATTATCATTTAAAAAACAACACATATAGACTATATATTAATTTAATCCTCCCTAAAATCTCAAATTCAGAAACCAGTCCATGCACCCTTGAACAAAACCAACCCAAAAAAATTCAGCAATTATAAGTTAGAATCTTACCCTAGTTGATGGCCTAATCTCCTCAGAAATTCTTTGACTGATCCTAGCTTTAATCCCCCAGGTTCTCCCAGCTCAAATCCAAGCTTAATTTCCTGGTCAAATTTCCCTTAGCTTCAAGACACAAGAGAGGAAGAGAGAGAGTACGTGAATGAGAGGGGGAGAATGTGCTGAGAGGTTTAGATATATTCTACCTAGTTCTGATCACCTCCTAACTATATCTCATTAATTGGAATGACCAAAATGCCCATTTGTACAACCCAGCCTCCTAATTGCCCTTAAGGGAAAAATGGTCATTAACCCCAATTCCCGCTAATTCCTCGAATCATCCTACAAATTCCCAATTAACCCATCATGTCCAACTAATTACCAAATACTTACCCATTACCTGATATGTCTCAAATATATGTTAAGCTTCCCAAAATACCCCTAGGCTCACCTCGAGTCGGGTATTAAACCCCGCTATGACTATTCCACTAATCTACTCACTAGTATCGCCTCGTTCCGTATACCGCAAATGTATCCACATAATAATGTTGTCTCAATCATTTAACACATATAATCACATTTACGCCTTTAACGGGAAAAAATTACAGATATGCCCTTATAAACAAGAACGGGTCCACATGCATATAAACATATTCAAACCATCATATGTATCATGCATGCCACATAGTCACGCATTTAATCAATAAATCACACATATATCTAATTATGCCCTCTGTAGGGAAATTCGGATTAGTGGCTAAGGTGGCAAGTAAATGCGGCATTAGTCAATTTGGAAGCAATTTTCAAAGAAGAAAAGGAAAGGAAGCTCACATGTGAAAGGAAATAGGGTAATTTTGTACTTAGACTAATAAATTGGGTAACCTAGAGGTACAAAGGAAGAAGGACCAACCGCAAAAAAAAGGGACCTGCAATTTTTGAGAAAAATATATAGAGGACAAGAGAGAAAATCAGAGATACAAGAAGGAAAAAGAGGAAAGAAGAGGAGAAAGAAGAGAAGGACATTCATCATCAATTTGATTTGCTATCTTTTCTTGTTTCTAAATTTTATCTTGTATTTTCTATTTTAATCTCTACTTTGATACATATGGGTAGAATTGAAATTGGATTTATGCTATTTAAATTAGCCATGAACTAATCTTTTGTGGCTTGAATTATTGATGAACCCTATGTCATAGTGTAGTAATTTCTTGCACTTTATTTTAGTAAAATCTCTCTTGTTGATTCAAGTATGCCCAAAGTTGATTTCTTGTTGTTGTTTGGTCATCAATGGCAAGATGATTAGTTATATTTGATGCTGGAAATGTTAAATATAATGGAAAGAACTTGGAAGACACAAGTTCATAATCTTAGTTAGGTTATGTTAGTGAATAACATAGGGATGTGTTATTTGCCATGTGTAACTTTTGGGAATTGAACCTTGAAATTGTGTTCTTAAATTTGATTTGGCATAATAATATGTTTAATTATGTGAATGAATTAATATCATAGAATTTGGGAAAGTTCTATGAGCTTTTATTGAAATCTTGTTAACCTGGGAGTTTTGCTAAGATATTACTGCCCCAATCTGTTCAGTATAATTGACATAGGGGATTTAATAGTTCAATTTCATTTTACAATCCAATTTTTTCTTTCTAATTAATTTTTTTAGTTCAGTTTTATTTTCATTATTTTTATCTTTTTAATATTTATTTTTGCTTACAAACAACTAGTTTAATTTTTTAATACCTTTAAGTTGTTTAGTAATTGTTTTGCCTATTTTTCTATTTTGCAATCCATGTGGAGATGATTTACTTATCATTGTATAACTTGTGTGATTACGTGCACTTGCGTATTTAAATCAATTAAATTTTTACAACAAGTTTTTGGTGCCGTTGTCGGGGATTGAAATTAGAATTTTGTGTAATATCAATTACTTTGAAATTTATTTTTCATTATTTGTTCTAACCTTGTTTGCTTGTTCTTGTATTTTCTCAGGTTATCTATTGTATGAATGAGCAAGAAGACATTGAACTAGCTCCTATTGACCTCGAGATTGAACGTACATTTAGAAGAAGACCAAGGGAACAACGGGCTCAAAATTGCCTTAATATGGTTGAAGAGGTTGAAGGAGTTGAGGGTGCTAAGAATATTGCTAATGCGATTGCTACAGAAAATGATAGAGAAAGATCCATAAAGGAGTTTGCTACTTCCGTTAGGCCTGACATTCAAGCACCCCAATTCGAGTTGAAGCCCGTGATGTTCCGAATGTTGCAGACTGTGGGTCAATTTAGTGGGTTGCCTACAGATGATCCTCATCTTCATCTTCGTTCATTTTTGGAGGTAAGGAGTTCCTTTAAGTTGCAAGACGTTACTGAAGAGGCCTTGAGGTTGAAATTATTTCCTTTTTCTCTAAGGAATAGAGCTAGAGCTTGGCTTAATACACTTCCTTCTAATTCAGTGACTACGTGGCATGAGCTAGCTGAGAAATTTTTGATGAAGTACTTTCCTCCAACGAAAAATGCTAAGTTTCATAATGAGATTATTTATTTTCAACAGTTGCAGGATGAGTCGGTGTGTGATGCTTGGGAGAGGTTGATAGAGTTATTGAGGAAGTGCCATGGTATTCCACATTGTATTCAAATGGAGATTTTTTATAATGGTCTCAATGCCTCCACAAGCATGGTTTTGGATGCTTCGAAAAATGGGGATATTCTTTCTAAGTCTTACAATGAAGCATATGAGATTTTGGAGCAAATTTCCAACAATAATTACCAATGGTCTAATGTTAGAGCCTCAACGAGAAGGATAGTAGCGGGTATTCATGAAGTAGATGCTTTGACAGCTTTGACCACTCAAGTTTCATCTATGACCAACCTTTTAAAGACCATGAGTATGGGGAGTAACTTACAACCAGATCCTATGGGCCAAGTAGCGAATGTTTCTTGTGTTTATTGTGGAGGAGGGCACACATTTGATAGTTGTCTTTCTAATCCCGCTTTGGTTTGTTACTTGGGGAATCAAAATGACAATCACAAAAATCCATATTCCAACTCTTACAATATGGGTTCGAGGAATCATCCAAACATTTCTTGGGGAGGTCAATGGGCTAATTCAAGTGGTGCGGCCATTCTAAACAAGCCTACTTATCCACTGGGTTTTTCTCAACAACAACCAAGAGCTCAACCTCCTCATCCACAAGTTTCTGAAACAATCTCTTTTGGAGAATTTGATGAAAGAGTATATGGAGAAGAATGATGCAGTGATTCAAAGTCAAGCAAAATCTTTAAGGAACCTAGAGATTCAAATGGGGCAGCTAGCCAATGAGTTGAGGAATAGACAACAAGACACCTTGCATAGTGATACTGAAAATGTAAGGAGAGATTGCAAGGAGCATTGCAAGGTGATCACTTTGAGTTTTGGTAAAAATCTGGAGTTGAATAAGGAAAAATCTAAGAGCGAAAATGAGCCCACTTCAATCCAAAGTAGTGTGGAAAAGGCAGAAAGTGTTGGAATTTCAAATTTGTCAAAAGCTGATCCTGAAGAAAATGCTGCAGTAATTCCTCAGCAAAATACATCAGACAAGCTAATTAGCAAGCCACCTCCACCATTCCTCAACAATTTCAAAAGCAGCAGGAAGATAGCCAATTCCAGAGATATATAGATGTTTTGAAGCAACTCCACATCAACATACCTCTGGTGGAAGCTTTGGAACAGATGCCCAACTATGTGAAGTTCTTGAAGGATATTTTGACAAAGAAGAGGAGGCTTGGTGAATTTGAAATGGTGGCTTTGACTGAGGGTTGTAGTGCTATTTTGAAGAATAAAATTCCTCCAAACATAAAGGATCTAGGCAGTTTCACAATTTCAATTTCTATTGGGGGACGAGAAGTTGGTAAAGCTCTTTGTGATTTGGGAGCTAGCATTAATTTGATGACCATGCCCATTTTCAAGAAGTTGGGAATTGGAGAAGCAAGGCCAACTACACTGACTTTGCAATTTGCTGACCGTTCTATGGTGCATCCGGAGGGAAAGATTGAAGACGCCCTAGTACAAGTTGATAGGTTCATTTTTCCGACATATTTTATTATTCTTGACTATGAGGAAGATAGGGAGATTCCAATCATTTTGAAGAGACCATTTATTGCTACCGGGAGGACTTTGATAGATGTTGAAAAAGGAGAGCTAACCATTCGAGCTCAAGAAGAAAAAGTAACATTCAAGGTTTTTAATCCTATACGCTCGCCTAATGAAGTTGAAGCTTGTTTAGCCATAAGTGCTTCCCACTCCAAGATGATTGAAAAGATGCATGAAAAACATAGCAAGGGAGTGGGGAAAAAGGTCCCTTTTGAAGAAATTGAGAAAGGTGGTGAGCCATGGAAAAGTAAGGAAGAAGAACCATCCCATCCTCAAAAGCTACTGAAGAAAAAGAAACATGGTAGAAAGCCTCAGTAAAAAATAGTTGAAGTTGGGCATAGAGTGTTTTTCTTAAAATCTATAATGAAATCAAGGTGTGATGGTGGGTTCTTAGTGAACAAAGTGTATCCCAATGGTGTGGTGGAATTATATGATGAACATTTAGGGAGAACATTTAAGGTGACAAGGAAACGAACAAAGTTTGGGGAAGCGAGGTTGAGCGATACAATACCTCGGTTTGCTTGAAAGATCATTAGAAAGAATTAAAATACATTGAAAAAAGAATGAAAAAAAATAATATACAAAATAAAATAAAAAAAAAAGAAAGAGAAAAAAACAAAAAATTGAAAAATGAAAAGAAAAAAATATATTAGTTTTTTAGTTATTTTCATTTGAATTTTTGTTCTTTTAATTTCATTTTGTTGTGAAATTTTTTTTTGGAGTGGTTTTATGTGTTTTTGTGTTTCAGGTGTTAAAAAAAACAAGAAAATAGTGTTTTGGAAGTAATTTGGGGGTCTGATGATTTTGAGGAAATTTTTCTGAAGCAAAATAGGAAGCAAAATGTTTGCAATTTTCGAAAAATACAGACGTCCGCCTGCTAGAGCAAAATTTTTTACTGGGGACAAGAGCAAGTAAGAGGGCTTGGTGATTTATCGTGTAATTGGAGTGTGGAATCATGAGTTATTTTAAGGATTTAAAAATAATAAAAAAAAAGGAGGACAATTAATAGCCCCAGTTTGATATCCCTCTTCTTTCTCTATCTCTCTCTCTCCTTCTCGTCACTCTTCCCTCACCCTAGCCGCCATATCCACTCCCATCACCACCACCACTCTCTGTTCCCTTCTGCAAATAGAAATGCAAGAGAGCCCCTGCGACCACCCAAACCCTGGAGCTGCCCCCACCAATTTCGCCCCTGCTTCGTCTGCGACCCCGCGAGCCTTTCATCATCGAACCCAGCCTCAACACCAGACTCCATCTCCGAGAAACCTAGTCGAGCGAACCCAAAACCCGGCTACACTATCTCCGTCCCTTGCAAAAATAACCAGAAACCCAGCTCTGCCTTCCCTGTAAGATTTCATAGCACCAAATCCACGATTCATCCATCCCTAAGAACCCCAGGTGCCTTCGCCATGAGCCCATATCGAACACTCCATGCCTCCAAATTCCAGACCCATAACTCCATGAGTACCCAGACATCTGTTGCACCTCATCCAAACACTGAATGAACAAACTCTGAGAGCCCACTGCGCAATTCCAGCAGTGCCTAGCCGCGACATCTGCGTGACCCCAACCACGCATCCCTTGAGCAGATCTTGCATATTCACACAACATTGAATGAGCATTTTTGAACTCTACTCTCCATTTTGATTTTTTTTATGTCTGCTTCTTTGTATTCTTTGTTTTAGGTGCATTTCTTTCTTACTGGCAGATTTCGTTTTGTGTTATACTTTGGTCTCAACTGTTGATAGTAAGTTTTGTGTTTTGTGTTTTGTGTTCTGGGTGCTCTGTGTTGTATTTAGTTAGTTGTGTTTATTTGGTGATTTTGTGCAGTGAGCACCGACGTTTGAGTCATTTTCCTTGTGTTTTGTTGCTAGTCAGGAACTTTGTTAATGTAGTTGTCTAGTTTGTTGTAGTTATATTTTTTCATCATTTTGTTGAGAGAAAAATTCTTTGTCTTTCTTAGTGTTAATTAGGGGACTCGATGATGATCTTGAAAAATCTTAAACAACATAATAAAATTAAGTTGAAGCTGAATGTCTCTCTTACTTAAGTTTTAAACTACAAGTCTTTGTGTGTGAATGTTGCTAGCAATTAATTGATGATAGTGTTTTTCTATTTAGTGTGTGCATGGATTGATTAAACATTTTTGAAACCCTAGCAAGAGCTAGATTCTTGTGAGAGCTTAAGTTTCTAGAATTACTCAGTGGTTTTCCTTGAGGCGAAATCCTAGACGTCACCACACCTATGACATGATTTAGGCCATTCTTGGACCGTTTGAGCCTTTTAAGCCTACCTGTATGCATTTTTTATCCCTAGTCACCCAGTTGAGCTTAATAAAAACTTTTCTTTCTTAGCCACTCTTTAGCCTAGCTCGCTATAATAACCTCCTTCCACCTTACCCCTTCGCACCTTGTCTTTCTAGGATCGATTTGTTGTTGCATTTTGGGGGGTTGAGAGGAGTTGAGTGTAATAAAGGCATTTGGGTGAGAATTTTCCTTTTCTTCTTTTTCTTATTTTCACCATTGGGGACAATGTTGTATTTTAAGTTTGGGGTAGAGTGTATTCTCATTTTTCTTGAGCTCTTTCTATTTAGTTTGTCTATCATTATTTGAAAAAACTAGCAATATATATATATATATATACATAAGAAAAAGAAAAACATAAAGAGGATTAAAGAGTGCACCCCTTTGCATCAAAGGAAAGTTTTGAAAAAAAAAATTAGAAAAGAAAAAAAAAGTAATCAAGTATGCTTGTAAATAAGTTTGGGGGTGTAACTCTTAAAATAAAAGAAAAGTTTATTTTAGTTTTTATTTTTGTATGTTAGTAATAAAGGCTAGTGGCAATAGTTATATTTGGTTGTGGGGTATTCTTTGGGAAAATTAATGTGTGCATTGATTTAGGTCCTAGAAAGATTGAGGTGCTTAGGGTGATTTGAGCCAAAATCAATCTCCCTTATCCTACCTTCACCCTAGCCTATCATTAGAAGCTTGATAAAGTCTTATTGATCTTTGGTGTGGTGTTTGTCTACATTAGTAAAGAGGGAATCACTAAGTAACTTATGGAGGCATTATTTAAGCTTTAGGACCAAGACCTAGTTTGATTTTGGGTGATTGAAAATGTTTAGGAAAAGCTATGCATGCACTAAAGGGAGAAACACTTGACTCATATATTGACAACAACATTAACACTTGAAGATTTTGGTTTAAGGCTTGTGTAAGTTTGAAATTCAGCGTCTCTTATTCAAAATAAAATTCTCAAGAGCCTTTTCCTTTTTTTTAAGCATTGGAAAAACAAAGTTTATCCTCTCTTGTTGTGTCTTGTCTTTGTTGGTTTTCCTTTTTCTTTTGCTGTTCAATTTGTGTGTCTTTTGTTATCTTTTGAGTTTCATCACTCAAGGATGAGTAATGTCTTAATTTTGGGGGTGTGATAACTCTTGAATAAAGTGTTATTCCTTGTGCTTTTGAGCTTATAAATGTGGAAAAATTGAGAGTGATGTTAGTTTATTATTAACTATTGTAGCTAACTTTTGTGTTTTTATAATTTTAGTTAGTTTAATTTGTTAGTGTAGTTTTTAAGAGCTAATGGGTTGAAAACAATATTTTCATGGATAGATATTTGTATGAAGAATGAAACTAGAATTGTGAAGTTATCTAATCTAAATTTTGATGCTAAAATATCAGGTTTGTGGTAGCAAACCAGGTTTTGCTAAAGCATTTTGATCAGGTTTCATTTGGAATTTTATGCATGACATGGAAGTTTGCTTGGAAATTCATTAAGTGAGTTGGATTAGTGGCTGAGGTGGCAACTACATGGGGTATTTGTCAATTTGGAAGAATCTTACAAAGAAGAAAAGGAAAGGAAGCTCACGTGTGAAAGGAAAGAGGCAATTTTGTACTTAGACTACTAAATTAAGTAACCTAGAGGTACAAAGGAAGGAGGACTAGCTGCAGAAAAAGGGGACCTGCCATTTTTGAGAAAAATATACAGAGGACAAGAGAGAAAACCAGAGATACACGAAGGAAAAAGAGGAAAGAAGAGAAGGACATTCATCATCAATTTTATTTGTTCTCTTATATTGTTTCTAAATTTTATCTTGTATTTTCTATTTTAATCTCTACTTTGATACTCATGGGAAGAATTGAAATAGGATTTATGCTATTGAAATTAGCCATGAACTATTCTTTTGTGGCTTGAATTATTGATGAATCATATGTCAAAGTGTAGTAATTTCTTGCACTTTATTTTAGTAAAATCTCTCTTATTCATTCAAGTATGCTCTATGTTGATTTCTTTTTGTTGTTTGGCCATCAATGACAAGATGATTAGTTATTTTTGATGCTGGAAAGAGTAAATATAATGGAAAGAACTTGGATGACACAAGTTCATAATCTTAGTTAGGTTATGTTAGTGAATAACACAGGGATGTGTTATTTTCCTTGTGTAACTTTTGAGAATTGAACCTTGAAATTGTTTTCTTAAATTTGATTTGGCATAGAAATATGTTTAATTAGGTGAAAGAATTAATATCATAGAATTTGGGGAAGTTCTATGAGCTTTTTTTGAAATCTTGTTAACCTAAGAGTTTTGCTAAAATATTGCTGCCGCAATCAGTTCAATATAATTGACATAGGGGGATTTAATAATTCAAGTCCATTTTACAATCCAATTTTTTATTTCTAATTAATTTGTTTAGTTCAGTTTTATTTTCAACATTTTTATCTTTTTAATACTTAGTTTAGCTTACAAACAACTGATTTAATTGTTAATACATTTAAGTTTTTCAGTAAATGTTTTGCCTATTTTTCTATTTTGCAATCCCTGTGGAGACAATTTACTTATCATTGTATTACTTGTGTTATTACGTGCACTTGCATATTTAAATCAATTAAATTTTCACAACACCTCCCCACCGCCCGGACATATAGCAATGACATTGAGCCCACGCCACTCGGGTCCACGAGGAGTACTCATCGATTGGGTAGGAAGCGACTAGCGACAAGGGGCGGGCCTACGAGGGGTGTGCTGGGCTACCGAGGGGCACACTGGGCTGCCTGGGGCTTGCTTGGTGATGGGGTACACCTGGTTGGCGAGGGACCCGCCTGGCTGGTGAGGAGAGCGCTGGGTTGGAGATGGGGTGTGCCTTGCTAGTGACGGGATGTGATTTATGATGAAAAGAGAGCCTGGCGCCGAGGGGCACACTGGGCTACAACAGGGAACGATCACCTGAAATGGGTGCGTGCCTGGTGACTTGCCTCACCAATTGGGTGACTCTATGGTCCAAATATCTTGATGCATGGAAGAAGTGAGCCCTTGATTGTGGGAGAGGGTTCGTCTTGCTAGATTATGGGGGCCTGACCATTCAAGGCCTGGCCATTTGACCCACTACTTCTCCATGCGGGGGTGTGCGGATAACCCCCGGCCCCAAGGGCCCACCATCTAGGGGCACCACTTCTTTGATGAGTCATCAGGATCTCGAGCCTCCTCGCCAACTTTTGAGATGATAGGCAAGGTACTTTGCATTTTATTTGTGAATTTGTGTTTATGGGTTATCACACTTTCATTAATGGAGAGAGGGCTTGTCTTGTTCGATTATTTTTGAATTGTTGATGCTTACTCTTTGCACGTTCTTTTTTCAGGTATCCTTTTGAGACAATGAATTTCATAGGTAGACACTAGTCACATTTTCATGACCCCTCGACAGCCTCCTCAGAGCCAGGCTCGACCGAGACAGGATGAAGTTCGTCCAGCCATTGTAGAGTCAGGATCATCCTCTAGTGGGGATTCTACCAAGTTCATTAGGCAAGTTCACGACAGGCCTCCTTCATCAGTGGAGGGTAATTTCTACATCATTCCATCCAACATGACTGAAGTTTAGTTGGGTCAAATGATCTCTTGTCATAGTATGTCAAGCACGATCTAGTACATGCTCCATTGGCTTGACGAGCAAACTGATCTTCCTCCAGAGGGCTGGCAGACCTTGAGCCTTGGGCATTGCAACCTTGGGGATATTCTTCCATTGTACGACTATTTGATTAGTGCTGCTAACTATTTCCAGGTGGTTCCATTCCAACTGGCTCCCAATGTCTACCTAGTCATTATCGAGCTCAACATCCTATTCTAATGTGTTTGTTGCTTATAGCTTCCCCTTGCCTATCTCTAATGCATTTGTTTCTTTTTACAAGTGCCCTTATTGGTCTGACGGCGTGGCCTGACTACAAGGAGCACCTGGAATTTCTTCAGACCAAGGTCGAGAAGAAATAAAAGACTGCACACTTCTTCCTTACTAATGAAAACCTACGAGCCTGTGAATTTCTGGGTGCGAACAAGTCCTTGAACTTGGCTAGGCACTCCCTACATGTCCTACATATCGCTCCAAGAGGCTTCCATTTCATTCACATTGGGGATGCTAGCGCTGGGGAGCATAGGGCCCTGGCCAATCATGACATAGGTGGCAGAGCGACCGTTGACGACAAGCCCATCTTGAGTGGCGACTGGGGGATGGAGAGTGCCCTTACAGATCTTGAGAGTGCACGCTCCACTCTTGTTGCCACAGAGCAAGAACTTATGAAGGCTCGTTCTGCCTGTGAGGATGCCACTAGAGTTGTGGATCATGCCTACTAGAATTCCATTGCTTGGAAGACCTAGCATAATGCTATTAACATAATTCGCATGGATGAGTGCGGTAAGCTCCGTCGCGAAGTCGAGGCAGCCCATTGGGATGGTAGCGAAAATACCAACTTTATGTTGTTTTCCCTTTGGCGGTTCAATCGTGGCCTTGAATTTAGCTTCATGGGCGAGCTAGCTGCTACGAACATCTTGGCTTACTGCATGACTTTCCTTGCCACAGAGACGAAAAAAGTCGAGGATGGCAATTCCGAGGGTTCGGAGAACACCGCCATTGAGGTTGTTGATGAGGACGTTGTTGGCAAGGATGGCGTGGGGCAAGAAAATGTTGAGGGGTTGGCCTCTAGCAAGGGTCATGCTCACGAGGTGGCCCTGGAGAGGGTGTCATTGGTGAGATGGCCTCTGTTGAGGGTGCCACAGGCGAGGGGGGTCCCAGCGATGACGACCATCCCACCGACCTCGTATAGGCTTTTAATGATATTTTTACTTAATTTTTCTTTTGCTTATATGCTTACATTGAGCGATGCTCCTATTTGTATGAACACTAGCCTTACCTAGGCTGCTTTTTGATGTATATATTGATGATGACTCTGCTTACTTTTTGTAGCCACGCTTGATGTTGTTTTGCAACAGTTTCTGAATTTTTCTTTTTTTGCGATTGTCTGCTTGGACGCTTCATTCTGTATGCGCCTTGCACGAACTTTACATGAACTCTACTTCATTCCATACACATGTTACATGAAATTTTCATTTTCGTTGCTTTGATCCATGTGCGTGATATCCCTTATGCCCCCAAGTGACTAGGATAGTGAGGGCGCCTTGTCACTTGTAATGCAACTAGCCCTCTTATTGACGAGGGGACCCGCGAAGGATCCCTCCCATGCTTGTGATGGCTCTCGTGAATCTCGAGCGAATTGTTTATTTTTCATGGTTTCCTATAATGGCTTGCACGGAGGGAAAGTTGTTGTGTTCTTCTGATCACTTGCAAAGGCTCTCGTGTTTCTGCGACCGTACCTGAGATCTGGTCACAACCCCTTCGGTCCTTTGTAATTGTCACTTTCTCTTGATTGGTTGGCCTAACTCAACGAGTTTCGCCATTCGATATTAGACCTTACAGGGAATTGGAGAAATCAAGACTACCTCGAGGATGTCTATTTTGATTCTTATTGACTACGACCTAAATGCCATTACATAATGGTCACTTAAAAGTGACACCAAACTCAAAATAACTACATTAGAAGTAACCACCTAAAAACTGGTCCTTGGTTACAAAAGGTAGGAACAGACCCTGTTACTGGTAATATTTTTTAAGGTGCTCTCCATTCCAATGCCTCAGGACTACCTCGTTGTTGAGCCTTGCCAATTTGTATGTTCTGGGGAAAATGACTCCTACCAAGTAAGACTCTTCCTAGATTGGACCTAAGACCCCGACAGATGGGTCCAGTGTATTGAGGAACACATGACAAAGGACAAGGTAGTCAATGGAGAACTTTCTATCCTTTACCCAAGCATTGAAATAGTGAGCCACCTGGTAGGCTACCACTTGCAAGTTAGCTTGCTCCCGTTTTTCTTCAATAAGATCAAGGGACTCGGTAACTAGTGCCTTATGCTCTTGATCATAGTTCAGTCTTTTGTGCAACGTGACATCTATCTCAACAAGTAGCATTGCCTCATAGCCATAGGCGAGCGCAAAGGGTGTGTGTCTAGTGGAAGTTCTGGTCGTGGTCATGTAAGACCATAGTACCTCTAGGCTTTTGTCCGGCCACTCCCATTCACTTCTTCTAGGCATTTTTTCAAAGTGTCTTTGAGGGTCTTGTTGACGGCCTCCACTTGTCCATTCGCCTGCGGGTGTGCCATTGCCAAGAAGCTCTTCACAATTCCATTGCGAACACAAAAGCTTGTCAAGTGTTTGCTATCAAATTGAGTCCTGTTATCAGACACAATATTATACCACATCCCGTAGTGACTTTTGATATTCTTCATGACAAAATCCAACATTTTTTTTGGAAGCGATGAGTGATGGTCGCTAATGGTTCCGCCTTGCACCATTTGGTGAAGTAGTTCACAACAACTACTCCATACTTCACTCCGCCCCATCCTCTAGGGAGTTGGCCTATCAAATAAATCCCCCAAATTGTGAAAGACCATGGGCTCTACATCAGTTTAAATTCATTCTGAAGGGCTCTCAGACTTTTGGCGAACCTTTGGCATTTCTCGCACTTCTGTACGTACTCCTTAGAGTCTGAAATTATGTATTTTAATGTTTACAAAGTGATTAAATTAAACAACTTAATAGATTATAGAATGGTGATTAAGTTTTGACAGAATCTGAATCTGATCTAACGACTAAACTTGTTGTCTAAGCATATTATTACAGAAATAAAAAAAATGAGTATAAAAAAAATTAACACCAGAGATTTTTTATGTGGTTCGATAAACCTAGTCCACGGGGCCACACCCAGAGATGAAGTAAGGTATCACAAAGTACAAAATAACAATTTACTTATACATAGATAGACTCTCTCTATACTTATGCTTCAAGCTTTTGCACACCCTTCAAAAATCCAGTTTCTTGATAAGACACCAACACTCTTGAACTCCCTTCAAAGGTTGATGAATGCTTTCTTCCACCAGAAGAAAGTCTTAGCGAAATCTTCTCCCGGTGATTGTTGAACTCGTTATCAATTGATGAACATGTTTTTACACAAAATAGATGAATACAAAAGGAAGCTACACAGCTCCTAGATTGTAATGCCCTCCAAATCCAGGACCGTTACACTGTGTACTTAAAATTGTGTCAGACATGCTAATCAGGTCATTTGGTTTAAAATGTGCAACTAAGGTTAGTGACAAAGGTTAGGGTTAAAAATTTTGGTCAAAGAACCGTTGACTTTTATTTCAAAAGTTTTATATAAACATGGGATCCCAAAATATTATAACTAAACTTTTAAAAAGGTAATTATACACATCAAAAGTTACATCAGCCGGTATAAGCAGCAAAACAAGGCTATAACCCTAGTTCCTCTGAGATAATTCCGGCCGTGGTGGTCAAGCAGCCACATATGTACACGCCGCCATCGAAGCTCTCCAACTCATGGCTGGTCAAGCTTTCCCTTGCCCTTACTTGCACCACAAAACACCCGTGAGCCGAGGCTCAGCAAGAAAACTCAACATATGCATAAACAAAGAATATAAACTTCCAGACATCCCTTTTACAAATTCTACAACATTAATCCATAAATAAAATTATTCAATATAAACAAGTGGTCATTGGACCAATTACAGGGTCGTTGCCCTAAATAGATTGCCTTAGAGCCAATCCCGGGGCCTATGCCCTAATTACATGACCATAGAGTCACTTGGGGCTCTCGCCCTTAGCTATGTCTCACTAGCCAAGAGCTAGCCCAACCCCATTGGTTCAATATTGACCTTAGAGGCAACCAACGTAATAGCATGTTACTTGTTTAGGCCTAAGCCTTTCGACCAGCACGTAGCGCGCTATTTCCGTCCTTGACTCATAAGACAAGCCTTGACCCAGGATTACATACCTCAATACAGAAAATAGATGTGGATAGGCACATCCCAAAAACCAAGCACATGCACGTTAATCATCTAATACCATTGAATAACCATTTTCCACAACACTAAACATATCCATTTAATGGGGCCACATGCCCTAACCATAGAGTTCATGCAATGATTATGAAACACGTAAGCATTTATCAGTAAACATGTGAACTAATAGCCTAGCATACACATCTTGGGGGCCCAAACCCTATTTAAAACAACATATAACAGTCGGCCCAAGCCCTAATCACATATAACATGTATTGGGTGCAGTTTTCTTACCTCAGGTCCAAGTAAGCATACACAAGAACAACCCTCGAGCACGATCCCGTTCTGAGCCCTAGAAAACACCTAGTCACAAACCATAAATGGTACTTCGATGAGTTTTAAAATCCAATGCCTAATCCTGGGACCAATCCCGCGCCCTCGGGACCTCTAATTCCACCAAACAGGTGGTGAAATCGTCCCCCGAGCCCCTGAGCAAAAACCCTAAAAAATACCCAAAAATAAAGTTTTGAAGGCGGAGTAGCGCTACAACGCTACCTGTTGGGCGCTGCAGCACTAGAGTTAGAGACTCCATCCCCCAAAATCGCAGCCTAGCACTGTAGTGCTCCCAACCTAGCGCTACAGCGCTGATACCATAAATGCGATTTTCTGGGTTTCTCTCTTCGAATTTCCCCGAACCAAAGCTCCAAAATTCTGTCCCCCAACTCAAAACCCATAATTAACCATAGAAACCCACTCTACTCATCAAAGGCAACAAAACCTACCCAAGTTTATCCCAAAAACTCGAACATATCCCCAAAATCCTTAATCAAACCCTCACACTTAAGAACACACCAAGAACACATAAAACTCAAAGATTCAAATGTTTAAATTGTTACCTCTATAGTTATGAACGACCTTAGGATGTTGCTACACCAATTCCTAGTCCCAAGCTTCCAAACTCCAAGCTTTCCTCTTTCGAAATGGCAAAATCCCAAGGTAGTAGAGAGAGATACGGGTAAGAGAGGGAAAGGGGAAATGTTTGCTCTGTTTTCATTTGTTTCTTCAGTTTCCTATTTTGGCTAAGTATAGACAAATCCTACAAAAGACTTAAATGCCCTTAAGTCTAAAACTTGCCCTCTAATGCCCATAGGGGCAGAATAGTCATTTGCCACCATTTCTCAACATTTCCTTAAATAAATCTCAGCTATCTTAAATAAACACCAAATAAATATCCACTACCCAATAATCCCCAGTAATGTACTAATTTACCAAAATACCCCTAGGCTCACCCTGAGCCGGGTATTTATTCTCGTTGTGACCTTTTTCGCTAATTGCTCACTAGGATTGCCTCGTGCCGAGTAACCTAAATAAACCCACATAATAATGTGGTCTCTCACATATATCACATAATAACAATTAATATAACCATTAAACACATAATTACATATATTGCCATCCTGGCCTCCTAATCAAGGCTCTAAGTCTTATTAGCAAATTCTGGGATGTTACATAGATACTAGACTAAGGTATCCACTCTTAGTCTCACAAAAAGAACTCTCTCAAAAATACAAATGATATTAAAAAAAGAGAAGTGAAAGAGCTAAGGATTTGTGGCTGTTTGGTCCTTTATTTATAGCTGAAATGGTCTTTCGAAGGAGTCCATGAAATCTAGAAAAATCAAAGAGAGAATTACACAAATTATTTATTTAGAAAATTCTACTAGTCTATCAGATTCTGTTGATACAGATTGGGAAACTAACTCAACAGATAACTTATCTGGACAGATTGACAGTCCAGATTCATTCCAACAATTTTTTTGATCAATTGAATTTCTAATCCTTTCTTAGTTTAGCCCATGATCTGCAGTAAAGGATTAGAAAATCATATAATTTATTTAACAAAAGAAAGTTGAAAATTTTATTCAAAAATAAAAGTTGAATTTTTTTCCTTTATTATACAAAGTTTCATTTTTCAAAAAAGGAAACTACATTTTTTTAATCTTTCTTTTCACAGTCAGCCATTACGATGAAATTTGTCAATAAAAACTATGACATAATATTTTTTAATCAATTTAAAAAAAGTCTCAAACTATAAAAGAGGAAAATTATATTTTATTTAAAGAAAAATTTTCTTATAAATAAAATACTCTTTTCTCAGTGAATATCAACATATATGGACGAAATTTCAAGTAAAAAATTTCCATAAATAGATATGAAGATTTCTAGAGAATTAAGAATTAAGAAAACAAATTTTGAAAAAACAAGTTGTCACGTCAGATCATAAACCTGTCAGGACAACTGCTTCAAACTTGTCAAAAAACACTTTTGAGTTATAAAATATATTGTCTATTTAAGATTGCCAATTTAGGGTTTTACAATCTTCCCTTTTAACATATTTTTAGAAAAGAAAAAAATCTTATTTATCCTCACTCAAAAGTATGTGCAAATCACACATTAGTTGAAGCATAGATTTTACTCAAAGCTTCCCCTGCACAAGATATAACAAACAAATAGGGCACATAATAAAAAACATGTTCCAAACTCAATCAATTAGCACAAGAACATGAAACTTTTTGTACTCCCCCTAAATAACTTTTCTCCTCTTTTTTGTCTATCAAAAAGGCCAAAGGAACACCATCAATGGCCAAACACACTTCCGTCATAGTTCATCACCATGGTTTCTTGCACACATGTTAGATGAAAAATGAAACAAAGAAACAAGAAAAAGAAGTGGAAGAAAAAACAATGGATAACAACCAAAACAACAAAAAAAGGAAAATGAAAACTTTTCCTTGTCTAAGAATATGATCTTTAATGCACAAAATAAATTGTCAATATTTCCACTATTCCCACAAACGATCAACAATTTTTTGTTTTCATTTTTTAAAATTTTTTATAATAACACAAAGGACTATATATATAAATATAATAATGACAAAATATCCTTTTGTGCCCAAAATGTTCATGACCTGTCCATTGAGAAAGAACCAAACATTAGTACATTTTAACAAAATTTTACTATAATGTTTAGTAAATCTATTTAACATACGATGATTTTATTTGTCTGAAGAAAAATAGTTAGTCCTATCCCATGGAATATTTAAAGTGAATTAAATGGTGTATATGAGTTTTAAGATATTTGTTTTACCACTAAAATCAGTCTCAAGCATTTGTGTGTGCATGTGAAAGCATGAGACATTTACCTTTGGTGGAAAATTTTAGCCTTTTTCGCAAGTTGCATGATGTACCCAACTCAGACGCTTTCACACTACACCGATGGTAGCCCTTTTCACATGGTAGAGTATCTTCTACATAATTTTAGTTACATAGTTGATGGACCCAAAACAGGTATGTTTTAAAAATTTATAACCCGCAAGCGCATGAATCGTTCATATAGAATAGTGATCGTGTAAGCAAGGATGTCGAACCCAAAGGAGTTGTCTAAAATAAAAAAGAAAATTATGTTAAATCAAAATTAATAAATTCTAATCTAGCTCCAAAGATTGATGAGATTTTTGTATAATGAAAATAAAACAAAAGACAATAATAAAGAAATTAAAGACAATATATAAAAATAAATTAATAGTAGAAATCAAGATGGTAAAAGAAGATTATTAAAGTATTAGAATCCACAAAATATAAGTTCAATAATATTTACAAGTATATTGATTCCTAAGTTTCATTAATAGTAGAAATTAATCAACTATCACTTATTCAAATTAGATATTCTATTTAAGCACAAATTATCATGGAATTGTAGGATTTATCTTCACTTTTAAAATTATACTTTCAAAGTATTTAATGTAAATCAATCTAATGAAATAACAAATAAATCAATGAATATTATTTATGAGGCAAAACATAATATTTTTGTTCTAAGCATTTGATGTGCACAATTTAATGACACACCTTAATAAAAGAATATTATGATTTTGCACTAATGAAGAACAAAGTGTAAATATGTTCTAACAATAAAAAATACAAGATATTTAAGATGAAAGAAAAAATTTGAAGAAGAAAATCCATAAACTTTATTGCACAAAATGGGAAATCAACATACAACATAAATATTATCTAGTTACATTGTTTCATCATCACCTTAATAATCTTAAAAATATTAGAAACTCATAACTAGAATAGAAATTACAAACATAAATAGGAAAATTTGGAGGAGGAACCCCCAAAATTTTCCTCTAAAAACTCATAGAAAAAATGACCAAAAAGTAGAAAAAGATGAAGAGAATGGAGTGGTCTTGAAAGTGTAGAAATTGTAGTGTAACCTCCTCCTGAAATGAGCACTCCAAAATGGTCTTGAAAATTCCCTATTTATAGCCAAAATGAAAGTATTAAAATAATCAATTTAAATTAATTAAATTGATTAAATTAATTAAATTAATAATAATATGGAAAATAGGGGTAAATTTTAGGTGTAATGATGATTTTTGGGTAAAATGTGTAGAAAAGTTTGGGTAAAAATGTGGTATTTTTGGACATTAAGGGGACAAGGGGACAAAGGGATGTTGGGCTAAAAAAAAATTGTTGAGGCAGCTTTGTGGCAGGCTTAGGGGCTGCTGATCGGGCTTGGGCCTGGCTGGTGAAGGGGCAGGCGTGGCTGGCAAATATGGGTCTGGCTGCTTGGAGGTGTGGAGGTGAGCTGGGTTGAGAGGCTGAGGTAGACGGGCCCATGCAGGCCAGGGAGCTTGGCTAGGCCAAGTGGTGGTGTGGGCCTGGGGAAGCACGGGCAGGGCTGGCTTCGGCTAAGGCTGCTGGATGGATGCATCATGCGGGTGGGCCCATGTGTGCATAGGAGGCGCAGGCCCAGGTGGCTGGGGGGGCTGAATTGGGCCAGGCAGGCCTGGAGGCTTAGGCCACTTGGAGGCTTCTCTTTTTTAGTTTTGCCATTTTTTTTCTTTCTTCTCCTCACTTTTGAAAGCCCAAAAATGCAATAAATTCCCTACAAAATAAACATAAAATAAATCATAAAAAAATATTTTCAACTATAAAATAAATCAAGTTAATTCTTTGAAAATATTAATTATAACTTAATTTATATTTAACATTTAAGTTCAATAATACAACATTTTTTTACCTCAAATTAAACAACAATAATTCTAATAATTAACTACAACATTTTACAACAAAATAATTATAAAAACACACAAAAATAAATAAAATCAAAATAAATCCAATAAATTCAAAATTACTTAAAAACTCAAAGACTAAGCAACAATTAGCATAAAAAAGTGGTAACATAACTCTATTTCGTAGTTATCAATAGTTCCAACTTACTCATGGATGACTTTCACACACCAATGCATGTAGCTCTATTCTTAAGATGGAGCCTGAGACAAGATCAAAAATGTTATATACTCACACACCACATACACATATTGATTAACAAATATATTAAATGGAAAGACCTATCTATTTTTCGAGACCAGTAAGCATGATATATTAACTAGAAAAACTAACTAGGTAGTAAAATAATGTTAAAATATGATGTTTGCGAAATTTTCAATTTGGACAAGATCACGACAACTTTTGAGTAACACAATGTCAAGGATATGACAAAAAAAAAAATTAATTAGTACAAACCCCTAAGGATTTCTTGAGGGAATCAAACTTGACCGCATATAGGGATTTTGTAAAAATATCTGCAATTTGTTTGACATTCTCAACATATTCTAACACCAAGGGTTTATTTTCAACAAATTCCCTAGTGCATCGTGTAATATCCGTTTTCCCGGAAAGACAATTTCGTAATTTTTTCACTGTGTGCATCTTTGTCATTTTTTTCCTTTGATGGAATATTGGATACGTATGATTTCCAATGATGATAAAATTCATGGTTTCTTATGTTTAAATATCTTGGAAATGATTGTAAAATCCCGGCATCTGCATAATGCCAAATAAATAAATAATGACTCGGGTTAAAGTTATTATTTATTTTATGAATATTATTATTATGAGTATAATAATAATAATAACAACAATAATAATAATATGGTATGAGTTTTTTATTATTATTTTTATGAGTGATTATATTATTATTATTTAAATGGATCTGGGTGTTTCCATTTATAACTCTGGCGATAGCTCTGACGAACCCGATCTGGACATTTCTAGAGGTTTTTTTTAATTTTTTTTTCTTGTTTTTGATTCTACAAGATAATTAGAGTGTTTGGTGAAGTTTGATATTTTTTTGATGATTCCTTGATTTATTATGAATTATATAAATTTTCATAGGAAATAATTATGAAAAATACATAAACTGTTCAGAAAATTCTGGGATAATTTTTATATGATCTGTGATTGATACCAAACTGTTCTGTATGCTTAGATTAACGATTTAAACGTTTTTGTATTTTTCTTGAATTTATTTAGTTATCTCTTAAGTAAATTATAGAAAATACTAGACTAACATAAATGGCTCAGAATAATTATTGTAAGCATATTTAAGGGGTAGGAGCTATTATGTGAAATTTGGGACAATTATTTACTGTTTTATTATTTATTTTGAATTATTTGAATTAAAATGGGTTACCTACGTAGATAAATTATAGAAAATAACTTGGTGTTGCAAAAATTATTGTTGACTATTTGGGCACTGTTCTTATATAGTTAAAATAGTATCTTAGTGTCTGGGACTGATTTAGAACTATGTTAGGTTGTTTTGTTATTTTTGGTTAATTATTTGGTATTTTATGCATGTAAAAAAAAGGATAATTTATGCATAAATAATTAAAATAATTTGTATAAGTTTCTAAGTTGTTTAATCATGTTTCATAATCTATATAAATAGTTAGTAAGCATGTTAGGTTATGGTTTAGGTAATTGTATTGAGTATCCAATTATTTTGGGAATTATGTGTAATTAAAATGATAATTATTGAAAATAAATAATTATAAGGAAATAATTAGTTTAATCTGACTTTATAGGCGTAAAAATAAACTTAGAATTTGCTTTAGTAAATTTTGGTCATTTATTTGATTATTTGATTATGATCTATTTTTTTTTTCTTTGTGCATAAAGATGATAAGAAATGTGATGATTAGTATTATAGGTTGTAATTTTGTGGTGAAACCTTGATGTGTTTCATAATTGTGTTTTGAGTGTGTCCGTTGTATTACTGGGTGTTTAGGATCTAGTTCTCAACAAGGACACTCAGCGAGGGGTTCGAGGTAGAATAAAGGAATATTTTTTGCAATTGAGGTAAGAAGAGTGGACATCTGCACATATGGTGTATGTTTAAGCATACAACCTTATTTCTTGGTTTGTATTAATTTACGTTATGTATTGTGATTGATTACTGTACACACTTAGTATTGTTAGCATGAGAATAATGCTAGGGTTTTCGCTGCTTGTGTGAGCATAACACTTGCAGGTACACTAAGAGCTTATCATTGGTGAGTACAACTTGTGGTAAGCGAATGCCTAGTTGGATGCCAAGTGTGAGAATAACACGAGGCATGGCATATTACATTTGATGTCTGATCAACATGAATGTATGGTTGATTATCGTATGTGAGCATAATGTGTGGTATGAGACTTTGTTTGTTATGTGTGTGAGTATATCATGCATTGTATCTGTAGTATATGAATTGTTATTGCTTAAGGTTTTGATTAAGCTATGTTGTATTATTTGGTTAGGGGGGTTATGTCCTACATAGCTCTTCTTACTGGGCGTTAGCTCACGGGTACTCTGTGTGCAGGTAAAGGCAAAGCAACGCAGTGAGTGAAGCGGGCTCGAGGCGTGGATGTTACATGTCAGCGGAGGGTTCACAACGTTTTAATGTTTTAAAGACTTAATGGACTTTTATCACTTTTGGACTTTGTTTTTTTTTGTTAGATTAAGTTTTAAGACTTGAAAATGTTTTATTTTAAAGAAATAGTGAGATATCATGCCTTGTTTATTTCAATAAAATAATATTTTAAATGGTTATTTTATTTATTGATTTAAATGGACTTTCATAAGTGACGTCTCAAGAAATCGGAGTGTTACAATTGGTATCAGAGATGTACGGTCCTAAATAGTTTGTGGTAAGCCTTAACATGTAAAATACACTGCCAAGGATGAGCTCGACTCACTGTATTCTAAGTGATAATTCTTACTTGTGTGAAAGTTGCTTTAATGTTTTGCACATAATTGTACTTAAGCTTCATCTTCGTAAATATGATTTCATGATTGCATTAAATATTTCTTCCTTATGTTTGCTGGTCTGCGTGGTTCAGGAGTTAGAAAATGCATCCTAGAAGATCCATTAGACTTAATGGAGGTCGAGGCCGAGGTCGAGGTAGAGGCCGAGGCCATGGTAGAGGTTGAGGTGAAGGAGAAAACGCTGAACCACCGCTGGCACCACAGGGATGGGAGGAACGTTTTGCTGCAATGGAAGCAACCATTCATAGGCAAGAGGAGGTGATCCATCAGCTAAGGCACCAGCCTGGGCGGCCAGTACAAGCAGAGCCACAGGTGCAGAATAACAGGCAGCTATCGACTTTTATGGTAGCTCCTGTTGCAGTGGATGGACTAGAGCCATTATTTGAAAGATTCCGCAAGTAGCATCTGCCTGAGTTTGATGGGAGCACGGATCCATTTGTAGCAGAAGAATGGATTAGCCGCATTGAAAACATACTGAATATGATGAGGGTCCAGGGTAATGAGTGAGTGTTGTGTGCATCTTATATGCTAAGAATGGATGCCCGTCTTTGGTGGGAGGTGGTGCAGCAGGCACATAATGTTAATACCATGGATTGGGCTGGGTTCAAGCAAGTTTTCAACGAAAAATATTATAACTCTGCGGTCCTGGCAACAAAGACTGATGAGTTCAGGAGATTGGTGCAAGGAAATCTCTCGGTGACAGATTACACACAGAAATTTGATCGATTGGAAAAATTTGCACCATATTTGGTACCTACTAATAGGGTATGGGTAGATCGTTTTGTGAGAGGATTGAAGTCGATGATCGCTCGGGATGTGGAGATTGTTTCGAGGGGCACATTCACATACGCCCAAGTTATAGAAATGGCTCTTACTGCTGAGAGGAGCAAGGAAAGAATCTAGAAAGAGAATGCCGCCAGAAGAGATGCAAAGAAGGGTGGGGCAACCGCTTCGAATGATCACAAAAAGAGAGAGCAAGAACAGTCGGGACAGTTGGGACAAGACAAACGACCCAAGCCTAATAATGAAAGCCGTTCAAATGGGGGTAGAAACATTCCAGAATGCCCTAAATGCACTAAGCGCCACTTTGGGGAATGTCGGGCCAAGGCATCCTATAAATGTGGAAAATAAGGTCATATCAAGCGCAACTATCCATCATGGAATCAGGCTAGAAACAAAGAAGAGCCAAAGAAGGATGATAAATATGTTCCAGCCAGAGTCTTTGCGATCACTCAGGTAGAAGCTGAGGCTAGCCCTTCAGTCGTATTAGGTCAGATTCCTTTGGACAATACCACATGTAGAGTTTTATTTGATTCAGGTGCATCTCATTCATTTATTTCTAGTAGCCTTGTAAATCATGTAAATGTACCTATAGAATTGTTCAATGTGGGTTTTGGGACTATGCTACCATCCGGGGAGGTTGCAATATCTGAAAATTGGTTTAGAGTTGTACCATTATGGATAGATGGTAGGGAACTGTTTGTAGACCTGATTGTATTAGACTTATGTGATTTCAATGTAATACTGGGGATGGATTTTCTGACAAAATATGGAGCATCTATTGACTGCAAGCGGAAGAAAGTAGTATTTACACCAGAAAGCGGAAAGACATTTGAATACTAGGGAACAAGCAAGAAACCTCGAACTCCTATCATATCAGCGATGAAAGCCAGAAAGTTGTTGCAACACGGGTGTCTAGGGTACCTAGTAAACATGGTCAATGACACTAAAGAAGCATAAAGGAAGCCTGAAGAAACAAGAGTAGTCGCTAAGTACCTCGACGTCTTTCCTGAAGAATTGCCGGGGTTACCACCGCATAGGGAGATTGAATTTGTGAAAGACCTTATGCTAGGGGCAACACCGATGTCTCGAGCACCTTATAGGATAGCGCCAACAGAACTAAAGGAGCTCAAGACACCATTGGAAGAATTACTCAAGCTGGGTTTATTAGACCGAGCTACTTTCCTTGGGGCGCACCAGTCCTTTTTGTCAAGAAGAAGGATGGATCTATGAGGATGTGTATTGACTATCGGGAACTGAATAAGGTGACAGTAAAGAACATATATCCATTGCCAAGAATTGATGTTTTATTTGACCAGCTTCAGGGGACAAGGGTGTTTTCTAAAATTGATCTTCGGTCAGGGTACCACCAGCTAAGAATAAGGAATGAGGATATTCCCAAGACAGCTTTCAGAACTAGATATGGGCATTATGAGTTCATGGTGATGTCATTTGGACTCACAAATTCCCCAGCAGCATTTATGGACCTAATGAACCGAGTTTTCAAAGAGTATCTGGACCGGTTTGTCATCGTGTTCATAGATGATATACTGGTATATTCTAAGACAAGGGAGGAGCATGAGGAACATCTGTGTTTGAATTTGCAGCGATTGAGAGAACATCAGTTGTATGCTAAATATAAAAAGTGTGAGTTCTGGTTATCTGAGGTTGCATTTTTGGGTCACATTGTTACTGATGGGGGAATTAAGGAAGATCCTGCTATGATTGCTATAGTGAAAGAATGGCCTAGACCAAAGAATGCCTTGGAGGTTAGAAGTTTTCTGGGTTTAGCAAGCTATTACAGGAGGTTTGTAGAAGGGTTCTCAAAAATAGCCACACCGTTGACAGAGCTGACAAGGAAGAATCTAAAGTTTGTCTGGTCAGACAAGTGTGAACAAAGCTTTCAAGAGCTGAAGAATAGACTCATATCGGCGCCAGTACTTAGCTTGCCGACTAAAGAAGGGCAGTTCTTAGTGTATTGTGATGCATCAAAGCAAGGGTTAGGTGGTGTGTTGATGCAATCTGGTAAAGTGATTGCCTATGCTTCAAGGCAATTGAAAGATTATGAACAAAGGTATCTGACACATAATTTAGAGTTGGTTGCAGTGGTGTTTGCAATGAAAATTTGGCGTCATTACCTGTATGCGGTGAAATGTGAAATTTACACCAATCACAAGAGTCTCAAGTATTTCTTCACGCAGAGGGAATTGAACATGAGACAAAGGAGGTGGTTGGAGTTAGTCAAAGATTATGACTGTGAAATAATGTATCACCTCGGTAAGGCCAACGTTGTAGAAGACGCCCTTAGTCGTAGAGGTCCGGGAATGGTTTCTACTATGCAAGGAATATCTAGGAAGATTCTAGAAGATATGGAACGAGCTGGTATAGAGCTAATAACAGGGCAACTTGCTAAGGTTACACTTTAGTCTACCTTACTGGAGAGGATGAGGGAAGGACAAATTATTGAAAATAGGTTTAGTGACGTAAAGTGAGATATACAGAATGGAACTGCCAAAGACTTCGCTGTGTCAGACACTAGGTTATTAAAGTTCAAGGGACGTATTTGTGTGCCTGATAGTGATGAACTTAAAAAGGAGATTTTGACAGAAGCTCATACTACACCTTACTCACTTCACCCCGGGACCACTAAAATGTATCATGACCTAAAGGCATTTTATTGGTGGCCTGGTATGAAAAGGGATGTTATGGATTATGTGTCGAAATTCTTAACTTGTCAGTAAATCAAGGCAGAACATCAAAGACCAACAGGACTGTTACAACCACTGAATCTTCTGGAGTGGAAATGGGAGGAGATATCTATGGACTTTGTGACAGGGTTACCTAATACCACAAAACAACATGATGCAATCTGGATAATAGTGGATAGGTATACCAAGTCGGCCCATTTCCTACCAGTACGCATGACTTTTCCCATGGACCAGTTTGTTGAATTTTATTTAAATGAAATAGTAAGGTTACATGGGACGCCATACTCCATTGTCTATGATCGAGATGCCCGGTTTGCATCATCATTTTGGGAAAGTTTACAAAAAGAGATGGGGACTCGGTTAAATTTCAGTACCGCATATCATCCTGAGATAGATGGCCAGGCCGAGAGAACAAATCATATTCTAAAGGATATGCTGAGAGCATGTGTCATAGATTTTCAGGGATCATGGAATAGATATCTGCCTCTAATTGAGTTCTCATATAACAACAGTTATCAGTCTACCATTGGGGTAGTTCCTTATGAAATGTTGCACGGAAGAAAGTGCAGGTCCCCACTTCATTGGGATGAGTTAGGAGAAAGTAAACTTCTTGGGCCAGATGCTGTTCAGCGTATAAATGAGGCTATTCAAAAGATCAGGGCTAGAATGGTCACAGCTCAAAGCAGTCAGAAATATTATGCAGACCTGAGGCAAAGACATGTTGAATTTAAGGTTGGTGATCATGTGTTTCTTCGTGTGACACCACGAAAAGGAATAACAGTGAAAAGGTTTCGCAAGAAAGGGAAGTTGAGTCCCAGGTACGTCGGTCCTTTTGAGATATTGGACAGAGTTGATAATGTGGCTTATAGGGTAGCCTTACCGCCATCGTTAGCCGAGGTGCACAATGTGTTTCATGTGTCACAACTTCGTAAATATGTGTTAGATCCGTCACATGTGCAAAGCTACGAGACTTTGGGTTTGCAGAAAGATTTTTCATTCAATGAGCGTTTGGTGAAGATTCTTGATCGGAAGGACAAGGTACTAAGGAATAAGACTATTTCCTTAGTGAAAGTGATGTGGAGGAACAGTGTTGTTGAGGAAGCAACCTGGGAACTAGAATCAAATATGCTACAACAGTATCCTAGGGGGGGATAATTTGTAATATTCGTTTTTCCGGAAGGACAATTTCGTAATTTTTCCACTGTGTGCATATTCTTCATTTTTTTTTTTATTTTGATGGAATATTTGATATGTATGATTTCCAATGGCAATAAAATTCATGGCTTCTTATGTTTAAATATCTTGGAAATGATTGTAAAATCCCGGCATGTGCATAATGCCAAATAAATAAATAATGACTCGGGTTAAAGTTATTATTTATTTTATGAATATTATTATTATGAGTATAATAATAATAATATGGTATGAGTTTTTTTTTTAATTATTTTTATGAGTTATTATATTATTATTATTTAAATAGATTAAACAATAGTAATTATAAGCAATTATGAAATCACTATAATATCACTATTTTTTGGGATTTGTTAAGGGATATTTTGAGGACATTTATGATAAACAATATCTCACATATCTGATTAAAATTCGTGATATAACAATATATTATTTATTTTAATTGTTTAATTTTTTAAAATAAATGAAAAATCCCTAGTTTCGTGGGAATTAGAGGAAGAATCATTCAAATATCAACTGTTATCCCTGTTTCTCCCCAATTGTACGGATCCATATTCAAAGTCTGTGGGTCGCTCTACAGGGACTTAAAGCCCAGATCAGGCCCAGTAGACGAAGACAGAACGAACTCTGGTGGCCCAAATCTCGGTAAAGCCCAAAGGGCATCCCGAAATAGAAGCCAGGACCATCACGTTGTGTGTTGCATACTCCCGGACCCTTCCTCCGATGCCTTCTAGGATGCAATGAAGAGGTCATGTTTCCCAAGTCCGAGATTAGACTGGGACGATAGTGGATGAACTTGGGTCCTGGTAAATGAAGAGGGATGTTCGTAAACGAACTCGGACCAGGTGACTGGGTTGGGCATGATAAGGTGTCCTCGATACTGACATCGCCCCAAGAAATGTGGAGTTGTGTCCCCATAGCTAACTTGCAGAAGAGGTTACATCGGGAATGTATGTCGTCGGTTTAGGACCCTGCTGCCACTACTTTGACAGATCCTGTCCCCCGAATCTCCCTCGAAGCCTACGCGACCTAGACTGAAGCAGCATTCTGTCGATAGTCTTATAGTGTGGTTACGCTTGGGCTGGCCCAGTGGGCCTTGGTTAGTGCATTTTATATATTAAAATCCTTTGTATTAAGCCTCCATCAGAGAGCAAATAACGTGTATCCCCTTATTAGGCTCAGATTAGTCCGACCCAAGCCTAGTGCACTCACCTGCCTATAAATATGAACAGTGGTGCACTAGAAAAAAGGGATTGGATTATTCTCTCAGAAGTATACACTCTGCTCAAATTCAGAGAGTTCATTACTTAAACTCCTGAAAAGCTATAATACAATTGATTCGTGGACTAAGGCTCTTTAACGCCCCAACCACGTAAAATTCCTTGTGTGATAATCTTTATTTATTACTTTCTAAGCTCTTTTATCTTTCTTAATTCTAGTTTTCGAAAAACTCGGTAAACATTTTTGTGCTTTCATTGTGAGATGAAGAACGCTTAAGTTGATCTTGAACATCTGCAACAATGGTTAAAACAAGACACACCACTTTCGACCCTACTAACCAAGAGCAAGGCAATGGAGAGCCACTGCCCAGTCAACCTCTTCCTCAGAATCAACCTGAGGACGCACCTTATCAGATACCCCAGCCTGACGAGTCACAGAACGATGAAGGTGGGGCAGATTATGAGGAAGATTACTACAAGGAAGAGGAGGGAAATGAGGGGGAATACCATGATCTCGAAGCTGAGGACCCAGCGATCCCAGAAGAAGTAGACCCCGACCAGGAGGACCTTGAGGTTACAAAACTAAGACAACAAGTCCTAGACCAAGAGGCTAGGATAACTGAACAAAAGGAAGCCACTCGACAGATGCAAGAATCCCTTCTAGCCCTGCAAGCTTTCATTGTCGCCCAAGGCTTGGAGACCAGTCCTCCAATTGTTCCACCTCTAGGAACACGCCTGCCTGCCCCTCAGGCTAGGAGTAATGTACCCGAAAATACGAGGCTGATTCCTCATCCGGGACAAGATCCCGAACAGGGGCCAAAGCGAACCTCGACTCAAGAGAAAGGGAAGGCCAAAGCGGCCGACCTCGAGGGAAAAGCAAACCCCCAGAGGAAAAATCCTCCCGTTAAAAAAAAAGGGGCCAACCCCTGGCAGCTCCCTAGGAGAGAGAAGGTGCGTTCCGTCCCAGGATGGGATCACCCGATCAATCCGCAAGGGATGCACCCGCAGGGTACCAGGCCCCGGGCTGCCCCTAGGCAAACTGGACGGGAACGACTTTTCTGCCCAAGCGCCTTCATGAATAAAGATCATCGAGGACGCCAGCATGATGATGAGCTAAATGCCCTTAGCTCAGAGGATGACACGTCCTGGGTAGACCTGCGCGACGGGCTGAATGCTCGAAAGGAGTGGGCCTGCAAGGAAAAGATCTGCCCCTGAGGGGGCGATATGAGAAATAATCTCAATGACAGGAGGAACGAGAGGGTTCCCCTAGATGATAGTACTGCCAGACAGTTCATGGAAAAATTGGCCACCTTAAAAAAGGTCACGGATTGCCTGGTCCGAAAGCAGGAGGGAGGAGATTCAGACTCTGAAAAAGAGAAAAATGAACCCTGCGCCAAACACATCTTGGATGTGGTGCTCTCAAAGGGGTTCAAAATGTCAAATCTACCTGCCTATACTGGGAACACCGACCCCAGAGACCATCTATCGCGCTACAATTGGTTAATAACCGTAGCCCATGTCTACGACAACGGCAAGTGCCTCTGCTTTTCAATTACTTTAGATGGACCTGCGGAGGAATGGTGGAAGGGGCTCAAACCATGATCCATCTAGTCTTGGTCCGGACTGCAGTCGGCGCTTCGCAAACAATTTGTGGCCGCCATGAGGATGGATATACAAATTAGCGCCCTCCCTAACACTAAACAGCTCCCCCGAAGACTCTGAGGGCCTAGATCCAGCGTTTCACAGAGGAAGCCTCAAAAACCAAGGTGGACGATGGGAAGAGCCTGGTGGCCCTGCAATCCGGGATCCGGGCTGGGTCTCCCCTCTGGGACGACATGCAGCACAGTAAGGCATCCACCCTCGAAGAATTCATAAGGAGAGCACAAGGCTTTATCATAAGGAGGGAGGAGGCCCGAATCTAGCCATTCGGATGGCAGATGGCTCCCCAGCCAAGTGCCCAAACCTTTCTGGGGTACGGGATGCAATATTCGACCCCGCAGTATCTAATGCTCCCGATAGCGCCAGGATCGACGGGTACGCCTGGAATGACTTTTGCCGCACCCACGGTCTACGGTTCTACATCTTTCGGATATGCCCCAGCCCAATCTACCCCCTTGCCCGGGTACGGGATGGCACCAGTCGGATACAGTGCTGCTCCCCAACGGGGCCTAGCCATCCCAGATGGGGGGGACTGAGGCAAGTGTGAGCCCCTCCCGGGGAAAGAGATCAGGGAAAGGACAAAACTGGTATGAGCCCTCTAAGAAGGGCAAGAGGGGCTACGAGCCTCAATATTCAGAATACACCAATTTAGTGGATACCAGGGAAAATATATACCTAGCCACAGAGAGGACGGTTCATTACCGGAAACCCGCCTCCATGTTCAAAGGGGGAAAGAATCCAAGGGATACCAGTAAAAGGTGCGCGTACCATAAGGAGGTGGGCCACATGACCGAAGAGTGTCGGCAGCTGATGGACGAAACCGAGATTTTGATCAAGCTGGGACATTTCCACCAGTGGGTCAAGATGCCCGTGAAGGTTCTGGGACTGCGAGCAGTCCCCAAACAATCCATGATCCCGAGTGCACCTAGAGCGTACCCACCTCCCCAGAGAGGATACACACGGGCCTGGAAGCACAGGTCTCTCAGGGGGCCCCCACTGTGCAGGCACCCAGACCTGGAATGCCCTACCCTTCCGAAACCGTACCCTTGCGAGTAAATGGTCACGTAGCCACCATCTCAGGCGGGCCACATCTGGGAGGACCATCTCTGAATGATCAAAAGCGCTACCTTAGCGAGCTTGACCACGACCAAGAGGTATGCGCCTTTTTCAAAGCACTGGCTCAACGCCTAAAGTTGATTAACCTCCCCATCACCTTCACGGAAGACGACGCCCGCAACGTCCATTTCCCGCATCATGATCCTCTGGTCATTGATGCCTAAATAGCTAACAAGATGGTGTCCCGAGTATTGGTGGATGACGGAAGCTCCGTCAACATTTTGTTCAAGCCAGCCTTCACTGCGATTGGCTTGACTGAGGCAGATCTGGCCTCATGCCCAACCCAGATCTACAGGTTCAATGGAGATTCGATACTCTCGATGGGAAAAATCCAGTTGCCCATAACACTGGGGAAAAATATCCAAGGCTGGTTCAAATTTTGTACATTCGTAGTGGTGGACTGCCCCACCATGTACAACATCATCTTCGGTCGGCCCATATTGGTCGACTTCGGAGCTATCACTTCCATCCGCCACCTCTGCATGAAGTTCCCTTGCGACAACAGAGGAGTAGGAACACTTCGGGGAGACCAGAAGAGCGCTCGGAAGTGTTACCACGTATATGCCCAACCCATTTATATGGTCCACGAAGAACCTCTTGAGGAGGAAAACGTCGATCCAGTCCCGCCTCCTCCCCCGGTGAGACGGAGGTCCTAGAAGAAGAAATGCTGGACCCGCTGATAGGGGAGGATCGCGCACTGGAGCCCATGGAAGAAATTGAAGATGTGTGAATCAGCGGCACCGATCCGACCAAGGTAATCCGAGTTGGGAAGAACCTGAATGCAGAGGTCCGAGCCACCATCGTCGTCTGGGTGAAAGAGAACCAGGATTTCCTGGCCTAGTCTCATTCGGATATGACCGGGATCGACCGCAATATCATCTGCCATGCCTTGAATATCGACAAGGATGCGACCCCGGTCCGGCAGAAACAGAGACCCCTGGGGGCGGAAAGAGCAGAAGCTCTCAAACTGGAAGTTGAAAAGTTATACTCGATCAACTTCATCTAAGAAGCATTATATCCCGTGTGGCTATCCAATCCGGTGCTGGTGCCTAAGACGAATGGGACATGGAGAACGTGCATCGATTTCATGGATCTCAACAAAGCTTGCCCTAAAGATTGTTTCCCGCTACCCCAGATTGACCAGATGGTGGACGCAACATCCAGCTATGAAATCTTGAGCTTCATGGATGCCTACTCAGGCTACAACCATATCTCTATGCATGTAGCTGACTAGGAACATACCGCTTCCAAACTGACAAGGGGGTGTACTGCTACATCGTCATGCCTTTCAGACTTAAAAACGTCGGAGCCACGTATCAGCGGCTCGTCAACAGAATGTTCCAAGCCCAGCTAGGAAGGAACATGGAGGTCTACATCGATGGCATGCTGGTCAAGTCCAAGACCTCCGGAGGACACGCTCATGACATGGCCAAAGCCTTCGCGATCATTCGAAGGTATGGGATGAAGTTGAAATCCAAAAAATGCACCTTTGGCGTGGCATCTGGGAAGTTCCTGGGGTTCATAGTAAGCTACCGGGGAATAGAGGCCAACCCGAAAAAAATCAAAGCACTGATTGACATGCCCTCGCCATGGAAGCACAAAGATGTTTAGAGCCTGACAGGGCGGATAGCCGCCTTGAGCCATTTTGTCTTACAGGCCACGGATAAGTCCATCCCGTTCATCAACGTCCTTCGAGGAAGCCAAAGGTTTGAATGGTCGGCTGAATGCAAAGAGGCTTTCCAGAGACTAAAAGAACATCTGGGCCGATCGCCAATATTAGAAAAATCGGTGGAGGGAGAACCGTTGTACCTCTATTTGGCCGTGAGCGAACACGCCATCGGTGTTGCGCTAGTATGGGAAGAAGGGAAGATCCAGCTCATGGTCTATTATGTAAGCAAAAGGTTATTAGGTGCGGAATTACGATACCCACTACTCGAAAAGTTGACATTTAGCCTACTAATCGCGTCCCGGAAGCTTAGGCCTTATTTCCACGCCCATGCCATACGAGTACTGACCAACCACCCCTTATGACAAGTGTTGCAAAAGCCCGAATCATTGGGAAGGATCTTGAAGTGGGCCATGGAACTGAGTCAGATCGACATTGCGTATGTCCCTACAATATCAATCAAGGGGCAGGCCCTGGCCGACTTCATCGTGGAATGCTTCGGGATCACTGAAGAGGCCGATCCCGCTGATCCCACGGTACCCTTATGGAAGGTATTCGTAGATGAAACCTCGAATGAAAATGGAGCAGGAGCTGGAATAATCCTAGTGTCACCACAGGGACACTAGTTACAAAGCGCCCTGCGATTCCAGTTCAAGGCTTCGAACAACGAGGTCGAGCACGAGGCCATGTTGGCCGGATTGCGCCTAGCCCTGGAAGTTGGGGCCGCAAACCTAGAGATTTATAGCAACACCCAATTGGTTGTCAGAAAAATCTCGGGAGAATACCAAACAAAAGGGGTAAAGATGGCAGCTTATATGACACGAACGCGAGAGATACTTCAATCTTTGAAGAAGCACTCCATCCGCCAGATTCCCAGGGAACAAAATGTTTTTGCGAACACGCTGACAAAACTCACCACAGATGCGGAGACGGAACTCTTCGGGCTGGTCCCAATCAACCATCTCCCTGCATCGAGTATTCAAACACCCGTAATCAGCGCTATAGATCACTCTATGTCCTGGATGGGACCCATCATCCAATACCTGACAACCTGGGAGCTACCCACGGACAGGGCAGCAGCCAGGAAGCTTCGGTACTAGGCCCCCAGATACATCATGATGGAAGAAAAACTTTACCGTAGAGGGATATCCATGCCATACCTCCGATGCATATCCGAGACCGAAATGAGTGCAATCATGCATGAGGTGCACAAAGGTTTCTGCGGAGATCATACAGCCGAACTCAGCTTGTCCAAGAAAAACCTGCGACAAGCATATTTCTAGGCAACCATGAAGAAAGAATGTGTTGATTACGTCCGCAAGTGTGAACAATGCCAAAGGTACGCGAAGATCCCACGAGCCCCTCCAACGGAAATAACTCTAATGATGAGTCCCTGGCCCTTCGCAGTATGGGTCATCAACCTAGTAGGATCGCTCTCAATCGGAAAAGGTGGTGTGAAGTATGCTATCGTGGCCGTCGACTACTACACCAAGTAGGTCGAAGCGGAACCCATGAACACCATCACCTCAGAAAAGGCCCTGGACGTCATCATCGACAACATCGTGTGTCGGTACAGGCTCTCCTACAAGATCGTGTCTGACAACGGGAAACAATTTGACAGCATCCACTTCACTAAATTTTGTGAAAGGCATGTCATCATCAAAAGCTTCTCCGCGGTCGCCAGACCTCAATCAAACGGGAAAACATAGGCTGTCAACAAGATCTTGAAGGGAACGCTGAAGAAAAATCTTCAAGCCTGCAAAAGCAAGTGGCTGGAGGAGTTGCCCCGCGTACTATGGGCGTACTTGACCACCGAACGAACGTCTATCGAACACACTCCTTACTCCATGGTATACGGATGCGAAGCTGTCATCCCGGTGGAAATAGCTATCACATCCCATAGGAGGGACATGTATGATCCCGCTCAGAAGCACGCCTTACTCCAGAAGTCCTTAGATCATATTGAAGAGATCCAGGAAGAATCCCAGGTTCAGTTCAAGATGTATCAAGGCAAGATCGCTCGGCATTTTAACTCAAAAGTTAAGAGCCGAAGGTTTGAAACTGGCGATCTAGTCCTAAGAAGAGTCTTCCTTGTAACCCAAGATCCGGGAGTGGAGGTTCTGGGCCCAAACTGGGAAGGACCATATGACATCCAACATGAAGTATGTCCGGGAATGTACCGCTTAAGGAAACTCGATGGAACGAAAGTCCCAAGAGCCTGGAACACGAAACATCTCCGTAAGTACTATCAGCAATCAGGAGAGCATGTTTCGGCTTTTAATTTTCCTTGCAAACAATGTACGCCCCAGGGTGGTTTCTTGAATAATAAAAATGATGTGTACAAAACATCATAAAGAAATATTGTAAAACAATTAAAGTTCTTATCTGTCTTCATAAACAAGTGACCTAAGACTAGTCTTCGCTCACTTTTGGGGGGGGGGGGGGGGGTTATCCATTCATACGAACCTGTCCGGGAACAAAAACAAAACAGAAAGCTAAATGCTCTTAGTTTGGATCGTACAAACGGATGGCAATGGAAACCCAACTCCTAACAAAAGGACGCAAGGCTAACGCCTAGTCCCAACCCGAACCAACAGGGTCCTTGAAGTACAAACCCAAAAGGACGCCAGGCCAACGCCTAGTCCCAACTCGGACCGACGCAGTCCGGGGGGTACCAATTGGATGGGATGCAAGGCACAAAAACTAGTCCCATCATAGACAAAAAATGGTCCGGAAGGTTCATACCCAAATGGGACGCAAGGCAAAAGGCCAAGTCCCATCCCAGACTTGAATGGTCAACTAGTCCCTGATGGCCTTGGCTGTTGGAACTTGAACACCAAAATCAGGACAAACAAACTTGGTAGCAATTGATAACTCCCTAGTGACCTAGGCTAGTGGAGCCTGAGCAGCATTATTAAATAACGTTAAAAGAATTTTTTTTAATTAAATCTAGTCCTACAATGGTCCCGGTCGTTGGAACCAGGACCGGATACTCGACTCTTTTATACAACGGGAAAGCTTTTGCCGAAGGAAAATTATATATATATATTGTCTTAAAAGCACAAGCGTCCATAAAAGTGTTACAAAAAGAAATAAAAAAGGAGCAAGAACAACACAAAGTGAAAGACCCGAGCTTAGGCCTCCCCATGTCCTGATGCCTCCGGGTTGGCCCCGCCTGCCTCTTCCTCGTCCAAGGGTTCTGCATCAGCTTTCTCCTTGGCCTCAAACTCGGATCTTTTCGCGATGGGATCGGGGTAAAGCATGAGGTTCATGTTCTTGTCCTGGAGCCAGGCCATATAGATGGCCTCGTCGAAGGTAGCCTCCAGCAAGGCGTCCACTTGCTCTTTCCCTTGACGGGTCTCCCCATGCATCTTCACCTCAAACTGAAGCAGATCATCTAATGTCTGGAGCTGAGTCTCAAGGGCAGTGATCTTCTCCCGGTCCTGGCGAGACTGGGCTTCGGCTGCCTCCAGAAGAGCCTTAGACGATGCCTCAGAGCCCCGAACACGAAGAAGCTCCGCCTCTAGACTAGCCACCAGTTTCTTATACTCGGCTTCTTTTCGGGATGAAGTCTCTTCAATCTGGAACCGGGCCCGAGTAGCCTTTTCACAGTCCACTTTAGCTTGAGCCACCTCCTTGGCCAGGGCTTCTTTAGGAGCTTCTTGCTGGTTCACAGCCGCCTCTAGCTCTAGTTGGCCCGTCTCCAGTTTCATCGCCATCTCGGCCACTAAGTCAGCATTTCGATGGGCCAGTAAAGCGTCCTAGAGTAAATTGAAGTTAAAAAGAATCTGTGGAACTAAAAATATGAAAAGCAAAAGGAGATGTAAATGGATAACTTACAGCGGTGGCCTAGTGACGGATAGCCTAGGAGATGAATAAAGCGTCCTGGTTGGCCATGGTGGCATATCGTTTCAGCTGGAGGTTGTACATAGTAGCCCCAACCTGCTCTACAAGTCCGCGACAAATGGAGCTGTGTCCTGCCCCAATTTGGGATGAAACCCAGTCTCAGCAACAAGCTGATCCACGATCGTCTGGGAAACACTAAAGGCTTCTGGATGCTTGGAGAACTCGACCTTGTGACGAATCTTCAAGGCCCAGTAAACTTCCTCCCTCTTTCCCTGACCGTTTTCCCATGTTTGGGACACCATCTTGGACCGTTACTCCCGTAAGATCATCTCTCCCTCTTCAGGTAGGGTCGGATTGATGGGAAGCACAGGTGCTTTCGGATGTTCCCGGGTGGCAAATTGACTTTCTCCGAAAGAATTCTCGGCCAAGGAAGAATCTTTGGTCTTGGCCCTCTTCGCCCCCTTCGCGGACTCACCAGTAGTCGAGTTCGCAGCTCTCTTTTCAGATCCCCGACTTGTTAGAGGTTCCTGCTCCAAATTGATTACCAGAGGACAGGCGGGGAGAGGTGGGACAGTTTTTGCATGGAATGTCGTAGTGGGGAACGCGATTGGGGCCTCCTCGACTGGGTTTGGCTCCAGAACCGAACCCCCAAGGATTGCGTCAAACACCTTCTGCTTGGGCATGCCTTTGGTAGCTTTCTTAGCCGGTGCCCTAGCCTTGGCAGCCCAGGCCTCAAGGGCTTGCTTCATTTTTTCTACCAGGTTAGACATATCAGATCTTCTAAAATGCATAAATAGAAAGAAAGTTAGCAAAATATACGAGTTAGGATAAGCAAAAGTAAAAACAAACCTAAAAGTCCTTCGGGACGAACCCTTATCTAGAACTCGGACTCGATTAAATTCTTCTAAAGCGAAGGAATGAATTCGGTCTCCCATGTCATCCGCGTCCAAGAAGTTGCCATATTGAAGGAACCTGGACGAGTACATGAGAGTCTCCGGGTCTACAATGATGGGGGATGAAGGTCTCAGTTCTCCATCAGACCCGAACAGGGGGCCTCGATAAACTAGTCTATCCCTTACTAAGTCCCCAAAATGGGGAGCATAATTCAAAAGCAAAGGTGAATTACCTCGCCCTGATACACTAGATTCGGGAGCCCCCGTGTTTGGTTGAGCCTCATCAAAAAGGGCTTCTAGCTCCTCTGAGGCAGCCCTCTCCTTTTGTTGAGCCTTATCCCTCTCCCTTTTTGCCGCGTCTGTCGGGGCTGCGTCTTCCACAGTCTTGATATGTTCAAGGGTCAGTTCCTCCCTCAAGGCTGGATCTTTCTCGCATTGTATCCCTCGGAGGCTAGGGGCCACGATTGTCTGGTTGGTCGCCAGCATCCCGACCACTCGAAGGTTGTCGATGTTGACTTAGCCCCCTACGTCCAGGTCCTCTGCGCTTAGGGTGGAATAGAACTTCCTCCGGTCAAGGATCGACTGGGTGAGGGGAGTCTGGGCATAGGGTCCTGTCATCCAGGGCGATAAGTTGAAAGTGGGTAATAAAAAAATGAAAAATGAATTAAACTAGGAAACGGGAAACTACTTATAGAAGTACAACACTTCAGCAGGGGTTGGCTTCGGGATTTCATTCACCACGCAGAAAATGCGCCATCCCGCAAGCAGTCGGTAAGCTTGAGGCAAGAGCTGGAATGGCATAATCCCCATGAACTTGAGGAATCGTGCGAAGTAGTCATGAAGCGAGAGAGTGGCTCCCGCGCTAATGTGGCCCACGCTCCAGGCCCCAAATTCGCCCGCGACGGTGTGGGCTTTTTCTTTTTTTCTGGCTAGGCAGTTATAGAATAGTCAGGGAGTCGACTCCACACCCAAGTGTTTGTCCAGGGCGTACAACATCCGATAGTTCTGGAATAAGTTCTTCACCTCGTCCATCTCCCATCTGTTGCCACTGGGAGCCTTATGTCCTAACAGAGTGAAAGGGGCTGCTTGAACATGTTCTTCTGGATGGAGGGTGACGCCATAATTCATAGCTGATGATCTGAGAGTAAAAGGAAACAAAGCAAACAACCAAGCAGTCAACACCAAAACCCATAAAGGTTGGTTAAGGCACGGGAGCTTTCCTACAAACTGCTTGGAAGAGTCCCCTCCGGATCAAATCTGGGATCACCAAGGATCCGCAAAACCCTGATCAGGAACAAATAGGAAGGGTTCTTGCTAAAGTTTTCCTAAGCCGACCTATTACTGCTTGTCCAGGGACAACCCGAACCTGAGGGGATCCGAGACAGCCCAGACAACTTTTTGTTCTCCTACTCTAATGCACCCAGAGCCACCCTAAATGGAGGCACAGGCTCTAGCAACCTTATAGTTATAAAAGCAATATAAAGATATGATAAACACGAGGAAACAAAAGCAAAAAGTTAGGAAAGCTTACTGGAAAGGGCTGGTCATGAAGAATGGCGTATTTCCGGCGACAATGACGGAAAAATCACAGTCTTGAACAAGTGAAGGTGGCACAATAGTTCATCTAGTGGGCAAGTCGAGGTCATCCTTTTAGGCAAGGGTGCGAAGATCAGACACGTTGGGAATAAATGACAGCGAAGGCAAAGTAGCTGATGGTGAATGTCGTCGGCGATCTCGGACATAAAAGGTCCCCTGTGTGATTTCGTTATGAGAGTGTAAAGCTTTTAAATGAAAATGTAAAGGTATTTATAAGAACCAAAAGGTTGTTTTTGATCTAACGGTTTGGCACGATCCCACCCATCAGACGGTCCTGGATCGTGCAGGGACATTAATTAGCCTACTCGAGTACCAGGTCACGCTTATCCAAAGGTGCGATTTGTGCTGCTCTGATCCAACGGCCCACGAGAAGAGCATCTCAAGGGTCATCCCATCCAATGATCCTCTTTAACACAGAGATATTAAAAATGTCATTCGTGCGGATGGGACGCTTCGGAATTCATGCTGACGTATGACTGCCAACACGGTAACCAATAGATTGTCTTCTGAACTGTCAAATTCGAGTGCCATCGAAGCGCCAATTACAAGAGGGCACGTATGCACATCATGATGAAGCTGAAAGAACATGAGGCTTCTAAATGGCCCTGAAGTGAATGAATCAGCGCTCTAGTAAACAAACTCGGATCCTAGTAAATGGACTGGGCTTCTGGGATTCGATCAGGGACGCTAATACATGCGCTCACTACACAAGCTTTTGCCAAGCAATTCCCCACGACAGCAGACCCGTCGCCTTGGAAATCAACCAGGATGTATAGAACTGATTTGGGAAGGCAACAAGCCGCCACCGCGCAAGCACAGATGAAGGCCTGGGGGGTAATTATTATCCCTGTTTCTCCCCAAGTGTACGAATCCACATTTTGAGTCTATGGGCCATCCCACAGGGACTTAAAGCCCAAATCAGGCCCAATAGACGAAGACGGAACGAACTCTGGCGACCCAAATCTCGGTAAAGCTCAAAGGGCATCCCAGAATAGAAGACAGGACCATCGCGTTGGCAGGTTGCATACTCCCGGACCCTTCCTCCGAGGCCTCCTAGGAGGCAATGAAGAGGTAATGTTTCCCAAGTACGAGATTATACCGGGACGGCGGTGGATGAACCTGGGTCATGGTAAATGAACCGGAACCCTGGTAAATGAAAAGGGATGTTGGTAAACGAACCCGGACCAGGTGACCGGGTTGGGCGTGATAAGGTGTCCCCGATACTAACATCACCCCAAGAAATGTGGAGTTGTGTCCCCATAGCTAACCTGCAGAAGAGGTTACATCGGGAATGTACGCCGTCGGTTCAGGACCCTACTGCCACTACTCTGACAGATCCTGTCCCCCAAATCTCCCTCAAAGCCCACACGACCCCGACTGAAGCAGCATTCTGACGATAGTCTTATAGAGTGGTTACGCTTGGGCTGGACTAGTGGGCCTTGGTTAGTGCATTTTATATATTAAAATCCTTTGTATGAAGCCTCCATGAGAGAGCAAATAACGTTTATCCCATTATTGGGCCAGGATTAAACCAGCCCAAGCCTAGTGCACTCACCTGCCTATAAATATGAACAGTGGTGCACTGGAAAAAAGGGATCGAATTCTTCTCTCAGAAGCATACACTCTGCTTAAATTCAGAGAGTTCATTACTTAAGCTCCTAAAAAGCTATAATACAATTGACTCGTGAACTAAGGCTCTTTAACGCCCCAACCACGTAAAATTCCTTGTGTGATAATCTTTATTTATTACACTAAGCTCTCTTATCTTTCTTAATTTTAGTTTCTGAAAAACTCGGTAAACATCAACGAAGTTATCTTACCCTCGTTTATTCTTGTTATAGCACGATCAAGAAAGTTCTGAGTGGGAGAAATCGTGGGAAGCAAGCTCAGAGAGAGAAAGAACCGTTTCTCTCACAAAACCTAGAGAGAGAAAGGATAATTTTAGGTTTGGTAAGCTTAGGAAAAATCTGGGTTGTTTTGATTATTTTATATGCATTATTTATGATCTAAGGAAGGATTTTGATGTGATAAAATGACCTAGAAGTGTTGTTTTTGAAATCCACCATTTTTCACCATTAAAGCTAAGGTTCTTGGAGGATTTCAGATTTTAGAGTGTTTACATAAATTCTGGGTGCATGGTGGCGTGTGTACAAGCTTAGGGGACTCCAAGGATTAATTTGGACGTAAAGAATCGGAGCTTAAAGGCTTAGAACGCAAAGAGCATTTTTTTGCTCCATTTTTGGCGGTACACCGGACTTGGAGAAGAAGACTTCGGAACAAGGGGTTACAGACATCTTCTTGGGCTGGGGTCTAAGGTTTTGAAGTTCTGGACACAAGGGCATCATTTTCCAAGAAAGAGAAGAATTGGAACGCATCAAAAACGCATCCCTAGAGTCGTCAGTGCTGGAGAAGAAGACAACTCCGGCGATAGCTCCGGCGAACTCGATCTGGGCATTTCCAGAGGTTTATTTTTTATTTTATTTTCTTGTTTTAGATTCTACATGATAATTTAGAGTGTTTGGTGAAGTTTGGTATTTTTTTTTTGATAAATCCTTGATTTATTATGAATTATTTAAATTTTCTTAGGAAATAATTAAGAAAAATACTTAAACTGCTTAGAAAATTCTGGGATCATTTTTATATCATCTGTTACTGATACCAAACTGTTATGTATGCTTAGATTGAAGATTTAAGCATTTTTGTAATTTTCTTGAATTTATTTAGTTATTTCTTAAATAAATTATAGAAAATACCTAGACTAATATAAATGGCTCAGAATAATTATTGTAAGCATGTTTAAGGGTTAGAAGCTTTCTGTGAACTTATTTACTGTTTTATTATTTATTTTGAATTATTTGAATTAAAATGGGTTATCTACGTAGATAGATTATAGAAAATAACTTGGTGTTGCTAAAATTATTGTTTACTGTTTGGGCACTGTTTTTATGAAGTTAAAATGGTATCTTAGTGTCTACGACTGATTTAGAACTATGTTAGGTTGGTTTGTTATTTTTGGTTAATTATTTTGTATTTTATCCATGTAAAAAAAGGGATAATTTATGCATAAATAATTACAATAATTTGTATAAGTTTCTAAGTTGTTTAATAATGTTTCATAATCTGTATAAATAGTTAGGAAGCATGTTAGGTTATGGTTTGGATAATTGTATTGAGTATCCAATTATTTTGGGAATTATGTGTAATTAAAATGATAATTATTGAAAATAAATAATTGTAAGGAAATAATTAGTTTAATCTCATTTTATAGGCGTAAAAATAAACTTAGAATCTGCTTTAGTAAATTTTGGGCATTTATTTGATTATGATCTATTTGTTTTGTGCATAAAGATGATAAGAAATGTGATGATTAGTATTGTAGGTTGTAATTTTGTGGTGAAACCTTGATGTGTTTCCTAATTGTGTTTTGAGTGTTTCATTGTATTGTTGGGTGTTTAGGATCTAGTTCTCAACGAGGACACTCAGTGAGGGGTTCGAGGTAGAACAAAGGAATATTTTTTGCAATTGAGGTAAGAAGAGTGGACATCTGCGCACAGGGTGTATGTTTAAGCATACAACCTTGTTTCTTGATTTGTATTAATTTACGTCTTGTACTGTGATTGATTACTGTACACACTTAGTATTGTTAGCATGAGAATAATGCTAGGGTTTTCGCTGCTTGTGTGAGCATAACACTTGCAGGCACACTAAGAGCTTATCATTGGTGAGTACAACTTGTGGTAAGCGAATGCCCCGTTGGATGCCAAGTGTGAGAATAACACGAGGCATGGCTTATTACATTTGATGTCTGATCAACATGAATGTATGGTTGATTATCATATGTGAGCCTAATGTGCGGTATAAGACTTTGTTTGTTATGTGTGTGAGTATAGCATGCATTGTATCGGTAGTATTTGAATTGTTATTGCTTAAGGTTTTGGTTAAGCTATGTTGTATTATTTGGTTGGGGGGTTATGTCCTACATAGCTCTTCTTACTAGGCGTTAGCTCATGGGTACTCTGTGTGCAGGTAAAGGCAAAGCAACGCAGTGAGTGAAGCAGGCTCGAGGCGTGGACGTTACATGTTAGTGAAGGGTTCACAACATTTTAATGTTTTAAAGACTTAATGAACTTTTATCACTTTTGGACTATGTTTTTTTTTTTTTTATGTTAGATTAAGTTTTAAGACTTGAAAAAGTTTTATTTTAAATAAATAGTGAGATCTCATGCCTTGTTTATTTCAATAAAATAGTATTTTAAATGGTTATTTTATTTTGTGATTTAAAAGGACTTTCATAAGTGACGTCTCGAGAAATCGGGGTGTTACACGTCGAGACACACCATCAACACAAAAACATTTTTTATGAGAAATTTTTAAATGTTTTCTCAAATGACATGGTTCACACTTACCTGAAGAATGTTTACCCAATTTTTGCACACAATAAAAAGGACCCACACTGCCAATTTTTCTCAAATTTTCAAAATCCACATGACCATGTTTTTCATGACACAAATTAGTATCACTCATTGTGTTTGTGTGACAAGTATGTGATTAAGACAATGTGTAACTATTATCAACAGATTTATAACCCTTCAACACAAAATTTCCATCTTGGTCAAGCACAAAACAATTGGCATGAGAAAAATTTACAAATAAGACTTGGTCACAAATTTGAATTATACTAATTAAAATAGTTTTAAATTCATCAACCAAAAGAACATATTGCAACTTTGGTAGTCCCTCAGAATTTAGAGTGCCTCTACCAAGTACCTTACAATACTTATCATCTTCAAATGTGACTTCCCCATTTTTCAAAGTCTTGAAGTTAGTGAGTATGCTTTTGTTACTTGTCATATGCCTAGAACAACCACTATCAAAATATCAACAGTTAAAAGCACATGTTCTAAGACAAGTAAAGACAGCAAGACATTTGAATTCATTTTTATTCATCAAAACTTTCTTAGGTTGTGTCCTTTTCTTCAAGGGAATTTGTCTCAAATTACCATGATGATTAAAATAATTCTTTTGGAGAAAATCCATCAAGGTAAACACATTTAGGTCAGATATGACTTTTCGCTCCACAGAAATAGCAAATTGGAATAACATGACCAATTTTTTTATTCTGGAAATTTCTGATCTGTTTCACATGTGTTGTGACGGATTGAGAAGATGAGGCCACGTGAGTCTGAGTTTTTCCTGCAGAAAGGTCAATTGTCGAAACAACAGGAAGATTTCTATAAATAAAAATTGTTTTTCCTTTAGGTCTAGATCCATTTGATCCTAACCTAGAAAAATCATAAGTTGTTTTACTTGCAAGCAGAACATCATCCAAAACCATAGATCTATGATTAAGCATTTTGACACCTTTCACAATTTGATCAACTTCATTAGACAAACTTTTGATTTTAGAATCTTTTGCAATAATATCAATTTCATATTTTTTAACAAGAGAGTCAATTTCTTCATTTCTCTTCTTGAGAACTTTGTTATTGTTTGTCATCAAACGATTATCCAAACACACTTTCAACCATTGATCATACATGTTTTTGTATGATTTTTTCAAGGAATCCTCATCCAAATCAGATTCATTAGAATCACCATTGAAACCCTCATCTGTTGAAATAGTATTATTTAAATAAAGAAAGTTCTCATTCACCTGCACAAAAAGGGGTAAGCAAGAAAAAACATAAGTTAAGGCAAGATTAGAATTTTCTTCCTCATCACTACTTTTAGAGTCCTGGTCACTCCAAGTGGCTTCCATTCCCTTCTTATTTTTCTTCAAGGTATTAGCACATTTGGATTGAATATGTCAAAAACCTTCACACTCCCTGCATTGAATACCTTTTTTATTAGTAGTTTCAAAAGGCTTGGAAAAATTATTACCTTTGGAGGATTTAGACATGTTTTTCTTGTTACCAATATTTTTCATAAACTTCGTAAAGGATTTTTATAACAAGATCATTTCATCATCATCTTCCTCATCTAAGTTTTCCATTTTTTCTTGGGAAGAGTTCAAGGCAGTCAATTCCTACTTCACAACAATTGGTTTCTCTTGTTTGCGGATCATTTGATTAAGTTCAAAAGTTTGAAGAGATCCCATCAATTCCTCAACTTTCAAGGTGTTAAGGTTCTTTACCTCCTTAATGGTTGTGATCTTGGATTGAAACCTATCACAGAGAGATCTAACAATTTTCCTAACCAAAACAGAGTCAGAAAACTTTTCTCCTAAAGCAAAATATTCATTAGCAATGTCATACAATTCTTCATAAAACTCAGCGAGGGTTTCTTTTTCAGACATATGAATATTTTCAAACCTTGTTGTCAACATTACTAGCCTACATCTTTTAACATCAATGGTTCCTTCAAATTAAGTTTGAAGGATTTCCCAAGCATCTTTGGCAGACTCACAAGATAAAATCAATTTTATATAGCCCTCTCCAACGCCATTAAAAGTTTCATGTAAAGCTTTATTATTAAAAATTGACAATTTATCTTCTTCATTAGACCATTCAAGTTCAAATTTTACCTGTGTCTTACAGAATTTTGAATATGTTTCGACAGGTGGTGTCCAACCTATCAATATTGATCTCCAAGTCTTTTCATCAAGGGATTTGATAAAATCTTTCATCCTTACTTTCCAGTATGGATAGTTTGTATCATTCAGCAATGGAGGTCGAGTTATTGATCCACATTCTGCAAAGAAACACATTTCATAAGAAACAAAACAAATGGAAAACCAAAAAATCTCACTAAGAGTTTAGTGACCTGCTCTAATACCAATTGAAATGATGTATTTTAATGTTTACCAAGTGATAAAATTAAACAACTTAATAGATTGCAGAATAATGATTAAGTTGTTTTGACAGAATTAGAATCTGATCTAATGACTAAGCCAATTTTCCGAACATATTATTACAAATATAAAAAAACGAGTATAAAAAAATCAACACCAGAGATTTTTTATGTGGTTTAGAAAACCTAGTCCACGAGGCTGCAACTAGAGATGAAATTGATTAGTAAGGTATCACAAAGTACAAAATCACAATTGACTTATACATAGATTGACTCCCTCTATACTTATGTTGAAAGCTTTTGCACTCCCTTCAAAAATCCAGTTTCTTGATGAGACACCACTGATCTTGAACTCCCTTCAAAGGTTGATGAATGATTTCTTCATCCCGAAGAAAGTCTTAGAAAAATCATCTCCCGAAGATTGTAGAACTCGTTATTAGTGGATGACACATATTTCTACACAAAATAGACGAATACAAAAGGAAGCTACACAGCTCCTAGATACTAGATTAAGTTATCCACTCTTAATCTCACAAAAAGAACTCTCTCAAAAATACAAATGATATTAAAAAGAGAGAAGTGAAAGAGCTAAGGATTTGTGGTTGTTTGGTCCTTTATTTATAGCTGAAATGGTCTTTCAAAGCAGTCCATGAAATCTGAAAAAATCAAAGAGAGAATTGCACAAATGATTTATTTAGAAAATTATGCTAGTCTGTAAGATTCTATTGATACAGAATGGGAAACTAACTCAATAGATAATGTATCTGGACAGACTGATAGTCCAGATTTGATCAATTGAATTTCTAATCACTTCCTAGTTTAGCCCATGATCTGCAATAAATGATTAGAAAATCATAGAATATTATTTAAATGAAGAAAGTTCAAATTTTTTCCTTTATTACACAAAGTTTCCTTTTTAAGAAAAGGAAACTACATTTTTTTAATATTTTTTCACAGCTAGCCATTACCATGGAATTTGTCAATAAAAAATATCATAAAATATTTTTAATCAATTGACAAAATATCTTAAAGTCTAAAAAAGTAAAAGTATATTTTATTTAAAGTAAAATCTTCTTATAAATAAAATACTATTTTCTCAATGAATATCAACATATATGGACGAAATTTCAAGTAAAAAATTTCCATAAATAGATATGACCATTTATAGAGAATTAAGACTTAAGAAAATAAATCTGGAAAAAACAAGTTGTCACGTCAGATCATAAACCTGTGAGGACAACTGGTTCAAACTTGTCCAAAAACACTTTTGAGTTATAAAATATATTTTCTTTATAAAATAGCCAATTTAGGGTTTTACAGAGTCCCCATTCATGTTGAACCAAATATAGCCTTGCCGAAGTATCTTCTTTGAGAGGCTCTGCCCCCAAGCGTGATCACCGCAAAATCCTTCGTGGAATTCTTGCAACAAGTTTTGGGCCTCCTCCTTAGTGACACATCTCAGTAACAACATATAATGTCCCCTTCGGTATAGGTGACCATCATGTATAACGTAATGAGGTGCTTAGTAAAGTATCTTCCTTGCCAAGTTGCGATCTGATGGAAGGACACCTTCGCTTACCTATTTGATGATGGGGGTCATCCATGTGTCGTTTTTTTTTTCTATTAGCATTGAGGTGTCAGGATTGCCATTGTGGTCGCTATTAGTAGTGCCACCAGGGGTGTGGTCGCCAATGGCGTGGTTGGCGGCCTTGGCGTCACCAGAGGTGAGGCTGATGCTTATCATCACTAAGAACTCGATTGGAATGATGTTGAGTGTCTTCGCATCTTTCATGCTCGCTAACTTTGCTAATGCATCAACGTTGGGATTTTTTTCTCTAGGGACTTGCTCGATCTTGTAGTGATCAAACTGGGCAGGCATATCCTTGGCTTTGGTGAGGTAGGCGGTCATACATATCCCAGGGTCACGTACTCGTCAAGAATTTGGTTGACCCCTAGTTGTGAGTTGCTTCTAATCATTAGGCACTTAGCTTTCATTTCCTTTGCCATGCACAATCCCACTAATAGCACATTGTACATAACTTCATTGTTCATCATGGCAAAACCAAACCTTAGCGTGCAACGAATACGGTGGCCTTCCGAGGTTACTAAGATTAGGCTTGCCCCAACATTGTGTAATGACCCAACTATTTCTAAGACCTTGGACCATTGAAACTACTAGACATGGCTACTATTTTGGGAAACATACGTAAGAAAGAACATAACTTCATTTAAAACCCAAAATATTGTACCAATACAAAATAAGGTAAAAATATAAAATAAAATGTGATATGGTATAGGATCCTGTTGTTTACAAAACATAAAACATATACTTTAATTCAATTGTTTAAATACTATATGTGGAATTACAAAAGAAATATAATTCAAAAGACTAAATGATGTCATCCTCGATCGACACGCAGTCCATTTATTCCATTCATCCTCAACACACAAGCCAAGCTGCCAAGAATCCTTCGGCCTTCCATAATCATTTTCCTGGATCACACTAAAAATAAAGGAGTGAGCCTAATGCCCAGCAAGGAAAATCTATAAAACATACATCATAAATCACAAACATAAGACTATATCATGAACATATACCATAAAACATATGACTATAAAAACATATATTTTATAGGACTACAATATTAATGGCCATCATAAATTCTTGGGGCTTGTTAGCTAAGCAAGTCATATGCCCATAAATTCTTGGGGCTTGCTAGCTAAACAAGTCATATGCCCAAGGACTATAAAAACATATTATACATATGCATATCATAACATCAACATATCATAACATATAAGCACATAAAATCTATCCTATTTTCCTTACCAAAAGTCGGGATATTTGGAAACAAGAACGTGATTAGAACACTCCTATAAACCAACAGTAAAAATGGTGAGAATATAAAGAAAAAGAGATAAAAAGAACACTAAGCCATCCAAGAATAAACTTACCAAGAAGAACCTTAAGTTTCAAGATTTTAAATACCTAATCAAGAATCATAAACAAGAGTTAGGTTTTGAATAAAAGAAAACTAAAGAACCATAAAGAATTGAACTTAGGAATAAGAATACCTTGAATGATTTTATGGATTGATCTAAACCTCAATACTGAAACTTCACTTTATCTCACTTCCCAAGTGTTAAGAAAATCTAAGAATGATAAAGCTTTGATTCCAAAACCCAAGTGTATCTCTCTACAGTAACTCTACCACCTTGGAGGCTCTGATCAAATGCTTGAAGAATGAAGAAAATGGTTGAGTACTAGGTCCTATTTATAGAGTTCAAGGAGTGAAACCAACCCCTTTTAATTTGAATAAATAAATGAATATGAAATGAAAAAGATTTGAATTTTCGTTCAATAGACGCCCAGAACTCGGTCAAAATCGTTCAAAGGCAGGTCTAAGTGGTTAAGGCTATTTTTAAAATCAAAATCACAAACTTATCAAAAATCACACTTGGAGCCGATATATCACCCCCCATAGGCGATATATCGCCTCCCCCTATATTCCCGAGCCCTGTTCGATCGTTTGTGCAAAGTTGACATGTTTTTCGTATCTTCCATAGGCGATATATCAACCCTTATAACTGCGATATATCGGCATACGTTGATATATCAAACACGCAATTGCATTTTTTCAGCATATTTTGAATTGAGTAAACAACTTTGACTGAGTCATAATACGATTCTAACAGTTTCTGGAAGGTTCTAGAGCTTCTAGATCATTCTTTTTAATTAAACTATTCATCAAAATACTTAAATCCTGAATAAACATGATTATGACAAATGTCATGCTCTTAATGGTTCTATCTAAACCTTAGGTTATAATAAATATATATTTCTAGGACCAACAATATTAATCAAACCTTATGTTATAATTAATATTTCTAAACTATAGGTTAAACTTATAAAATCCATAACTGTTGCTATGAGTTTCCAACTAAGTCCCGACTTGAACCAAAATCCACGGTAGCTAACATACTACAAACTAATACTAACTACTACTACTATCTAGCTAGCTAAGTAATTATTCTGGGACTCTACACATTGTGTTCATTTGAGGCACCATCCACATAAACTTTCCAGCAATCCTTTCTTGTTCTCTAGTCCCCATCTTTAGTCTTCGATCTTAGGTCGCCGATTGCACTCTATGATGAAGTCAGCGAGGGCCTATACTTTTATCTCCATTCTTGGTATTGATGATTAAATGTATCTAAGTTCATCTTATCATCATTTAGTTTCTTATATTCAAGATTAACATTCATATCATGAACATGTTTATTTGATTATCAAGAATTGCACTCATACTTTAAATTTGAATCTTGATTAACATCTAGGGTTTGGAATATTGCATTATTATCATTATTCATTGTTGATTTGCAAAGAGTAAAACCATATATTCCCAACAATATAAATCTCTATTTTTAATTACTTTCATTTTATGTTTTGCATAATTAGCAATGTGAGAAATTGGTTCATCTTCTATAACCTTCAAATCCTTGTTTCAAGATTTGGTTTGTGTAGGACACGTGACAATGAAAGATCAAAGAAAGTTCTATTTGGAAATACTATACATGAATGTGGATATGGATTCAAAGTCTTCATCAACAAAGGATGAGACAACTCAATGGGATTGCATGCTTAAGGAGATTGGCATCTTCAAGTTCCATATTTCTAAATGTGTAGATTTCAAGAATTTGAGTGAAATGTGTTTGCTGCCATATTTTTCTGAGTTTGAGATCATTGTTTATATTAAGAGTACAATGGTGAATGTTAATAAACAATTCAAGGGTTATTGTTGTACTTGTTTTGTTTGTAAAGTTATTGTTCATCATGTGATATATGGTAATTGCAAAATTAACCGTAATGAGATTGGGGTCAATACAATTGATGATGAGATATTTGTGACCTTAATTGAATTTAATACATTAGATAAGAAATGTATGATAACCCTAAAGAGAATTGACATGGTTCATGCATGTAATCGTGAGACTAATGAAACCTTAAGAGAAGGAGAACATGTCAATGCAATTGATGATGAGATCATTGCAAAAGAAAGTGAAGATACTAAGGTCAATGAATTTGATGTTGACATCATTGCAACCTTGAGTGAAGTTAATGCAACCCAAGGAAAGGTGCAAGGATGGTGGTAAGATACTTGTGCAACCATTCATGCAACCTATGACAAAGCTCTTTTCAAAACCATTGAAAGTGCAAAGGTGGGACTTGAAGTCCAAATGGGAAATGAAAAGAGATCCAAGGTACTTGGAAGGGGCAGCATTTGTGTGTTTTTCACTAATGGAAAGAAAGTGATCATGTTTAATTTTTTCTATGTTCTCGATATGACTAGAAACATTATGAGTGGAAGACTATTGAGTAAATCCAGTATCAAAATGGAGTTTAAATTCAGTAAACTCACTTTGACTAAATTGGGCACGTATGTGGGAAAGGGTTATACATGCTGTTAACCGAGATTTTCGGCAACTCTATAAATAACTAATATTTACTAGTAAGTATAATGAAAGCAGAAGATTAACACGAGGTTTTTACGTGGTTGGGGCGTTAATTAGCCTTAGTCCACGAGTCTATCTTATTAGAGCTTGAAGAACCGTTTACAATGGAGTTTTTCCTCTATGTTTTGACAGAGTTCCTGTCTTTTTGGTGAAAGGAGAGAGACCCCCTCTACAGTGTTCTATAGCTTATATTTATAGGCTTGTCGGAACACCGGGTCTGGACCGGGTCCGACCCAGGCCCATCGGAGAAATGGATATATGTGGCCTTCCTAGTGGAGGACCAATACAAAAGGTACAAAATACATGAATTCCAAGCCAGCTAAGGCCCAACAGGTTGACCTTAGAGCGACGTCTCACCCGACAAAACGACGCTTTTGGTCTGATCACTTCGAGTCACGAGGCCGATTCAGGAGACAAGACCAGTCAGAGTACTTGGCTGCGCAGACCTGACACATTGGCGTGCAATCACGAGGTGGCCTTTTCTGCAGGTGAAAAGTGGGGACAACGCCCACGTGGAGTGAGGCGGCTTCAGGGTCCTGGACGCTTGGCCCCTTAAACCAGGGGTGAGGTGATCTGGGTCCGTTTACCTTCGTCCCGCTTCGTTTACCACAGGCCCGGACCGTATCAGGGTCCGGGATCGGGACGCGTAGGCCGCGGTGGTCTGAACGCTCTGTACACCGCCCGGACTATCGTCGCGGAGGACGGACCCGGAGGGACATTTCGAACCCCTCCAACGGGCCCAGACATGAATCCCCAGTCCATATCCTTCCCCTTGGACACTCTCCTTACCAAGAGGCCTTGGGCCGGGCCCGCATGGCTACATGGCCCATGATAATGGGCCTGGCTGAAGGCCCCGAGCCCATGCAGGAAATGGGTATAACATTTACCCCCCAAGCCTTTTCCTAGGTCTGCCAGGAGGAGGGTTGCATTGTCCCCACTACGCTCGCTTGGTTGCCTTCCCGGTTTCTGTCTGAGTTCATCAGTCCGGGTCAGTAGGCCGTGGCATTGGTTGGATGCTTGGCCCGAATCACTTACCACGGTCCGGGGACGTTTACCTTTGTCCCGCTTTATGGCAAGGATACACGTGTCGTCACGTGATTGCTGCACGAGTCTTGAAAGGTCGCCTAGCCCTCCCAAGGGTCGCTAGGCCTAGACGTGTCAGTGCACATCTCGAGGCATCCCATCCGCACGGGGGGGGGGGGGGGGGGGGGCATCATTAATGTCCCTGGAACGAGGTGGACCTTAGGATGGGGTGACCTTTGGCATCCGTCACTTCTGGGCCGTTAGATCTGAGACGGCTAGGATCCAAACTGAAAGGACTCATAAATGTCCCTGCGCGACTCCTGACCGTCTGATGAAGAGACACCCGTCTGCTGGATCGTGGGCCAGATCTTGGGGCCATTATAAATACCCCACGAAAACCACACTTGGCACTTTTACCTCTTCGAACCAGCTTAAGAAAACGTAGACACTATTCGAGCTTTGCATGTTCGACCTCGCCGACGACATACACCGCCATCTGCTAGCTCTGCGCCGCTGCCTGTTCCCCGGAACCCCAACTTTTGTTCTTCTACCCGACGACGCATCTCGGGTTTGTCCTATCGACGAACTACTGCACCGGCTGCGCCACTTCAAGAACGAAGTTTGCCGTCCTTACAGTCAGACGACCATCACCTTCTACGATCGACACCTCACAGTAAGTTCTCCTAACTCTCTTGACAACTTTATGAACCTGTGATGTTCTTTTGATGCGTACGTTTAGGCTCTGTGCTTAGAAATTGCTAGGAAGGCCGCCTGGTCCGGGTTGCTCTGTATCCGGATGCCTCCCAGACAAGGGGCGGGCCTTAGTAGTCTCCTCTCCCGATCAGGGTCCCAGGGCTCTCTTGAGTCCCGGACCTGATCCGACGAGACTCCAAGCAATCCTTAGGAGACTCCCCGTACCTTGACCGACTTTATTGGGTTTAGGTGCTGACTGCTTGATCTTTCTTTCTGTGTTCCCAGATCGTCAGCTATGGCAACGGGCGTTACGCTCCATTCTGAAGAAGAGGTCAATAGGGCCCCTGTCACCATTCCCGGATCCCAGACGCCTAATGGTAACAGGTGGGAAATGGACGTGACGGCCAACTCGTTCTGGAATTACCGGATGATGCTGCTCCTGGAGCAGCGTCTGGGCATCGAATCAACCCCGGGCCTCTTTCACAACCGCTTGGCCAGGCTCGAGGAGCGGGCACATACGTCCGTGGAAGGATTCAGAGCCTGGAGTGCTGGCCATATCAGCGCGGGAGCTATGCTCCCGCTTCATGAATTTTTCGTGCGATTTCTGACGTACGTGGGAATCGCACCGTTCCAGCTTCTGCCACAAGCATACCGTCTACTCGCTGGATGGCGGGTATTTTGCGCCGCGAAGGAGATCGCGGAGCCCACCCCTGCGGAGGTCTTGTACTTCTACAAGCTGGAGCCGCAGGTTAACGTCAAGGACAAGACCATGGATGGCTTTTATAGGCTGAAACCGCGGAGCAGCTATCCCGCTCCTACCAGCTCCTGGAGGCATCCCCCGGACGTCAGGCATTACTGGTTCATGACGTCCGGGTTCCTTGTGGACAAGAACCCCACACTGTTGCTGGACTTCCAGCGAGTGGGTAAGTATTTCCCTGGACCTTTCTTTTATCCACCTTTTCTACTCGTCTCTTATCATATCTTCCGGGTGGCAGGACCCTTCGCTCAAACTCCCCTTACCGGGTTTATTATGAAAATGAGGAGATTTTTTTCTAAGTTGACCGCGGAGGATCTGGACGTAGGGGGCTACGTCATGGATGACAATCTCCGACTGGTTGGGATGCTCGCGGCCACCCAAACCATTGTTATCCCAAACCTTCGAGGCATCCCCTGCGAGAAGAACGTCGACGTTCGGGAACAATTGGCCTTGGACCACATTGCCACGGTGGTAAGAGCGGTGCGGGCCGACGCGGCCCAGCGCAAGAAGGGTTAGGCCCCGGCAGAAGCGGCCACCACAGAAGAGCTGGAGGAGCTCTTCGAAGATGCCCTACCAAACGCCGGGACTCCCGGGGCTAGCGTATCGGGGCGAGGTAACTCCCCTTTCATCTTAACGTATGCTCCCCGAGTCGGGGACTTATCTAGGGACAGGCTAGTACCCCCGGGCCCCGCGTTTGGGGTCGATGGGGATATAAGGCCTTCGATTCCCGTCCCTGTAGGCTTAGAGGTCCTCATGTTCTTATCCGGGTTCCTCCAGTACAGAGGCTTCTTGAACCTGGACGACATAGGTGATCGGGTCCACTCATTTGCTTCAAGGTAATTGGGTCTCGCCCAAGGCCTAGACGAGGGTTCGTCCCGGGTCATTTCTAACTTTGATTCGTGTGTTTTCCTATTTGGTTTACCATCCTAACTCCTTGTTCTGTACTTTTGCAGAGGACTCCGACATGTCAACCCCAGCCAGCGAAATGTCGTTCGTACTTTTACACCTCCGGATGTCGTTCGTCCGGGGCTGGACCGGCATTGGGCACGGTCCTCTTTTACACCCCCGGACGTCGTTCGTCTGGGGCTAGACCAGCCTTGGGCACGGTCCTCTTTTATACCCCCGGACATCGTTCGTCCGGGGCTGGACCGGCCTTGGCACGATCCTCTTTTATACCCCCGAACATCGTTCGTCCGGGGCTGGACCGGCCTTGGGCACGGTCCTCTTTTATACCCCCGGACGTCGTTCTTCCGGGGCTGGACCGGCCTTGGGCACGGTCCTCTTTTGCACCCCCGGACGTCGTTCATCCGGGGCTGGACCGGCCTTGGGCACGGTCCTCTTTTATACCCCCGGACATCGTTCGTCAGGGGCAGGACCGGCTTTGGCACGGTCCTCTTTTAAACCCTCGGACATCGTTCATCTGGGGCTGGACTGGCCTTGGGCACGGTCCTCTTTTATACCCTCGGACGTCATTCGTCCGAGGCTGGACCGGCCTTGGGCACGGTCCTCCTTTATACCCCCGGACATCGTTCGTCCGAGGCTAGACCGGCCTTGGGCGCAGTCCTCTTTTATACCCCCGGACGTCGTTCATCCGGGGCTGGATCGGCCTTGGGCACGGTCCTCTTTTATACCCTCGGACGTCGTTCGTCCGGGGCTGGACCGGCCTTGGGCACGGTCCTCTTTTATACCCCCGGACATCGTTCGTCCGGGGCTGGACCGGCCTTGGGCACGGTCCTCTTTTATACCCCCGAACATCGTTTGTCCGGGGCTGGACTGGCCTTGGGCACGGTCCTCTTTTATACCCCCGAACATCATTCGTCCTGGGCTGGACCGACCTTGGGCACGGTCCTCTTTTATACCCCCGGACGTCATTTGTCCGGGGCGGGACCAGCCTTGGGGTTTGCGTCTCCCGGACCGTGGTCCGAGCCGGGACTAGCCTAAGCTTGCGCCCCGCCAGGTGTTTGCTTATACCTGGGATGATACCCCCCGCAAGTGAGCGGAGACAGGTCTTGGGTCACTTGAGAAAGATAAGCACAGTTTTGACAATAACCCTTTATGACGTTTTGCACACGTCATTTCCATTGTTTGAAAGAAATTCGCCCTGAGGCGTACATTGTTTACAACGAAAATATTAAACTGGGAAAGGCTCCCTGACTATTGATAGTATTTACGGAGATGCTCCGCATTCCAGGCTTGCGGGACCTCTAAGCCATCGAGCCGCTTTAAGCGGTACGTTCCGGGGCACACCTCATGCTGGATCTCATACAACCCCTCCCAATTTGGGCCAAGAACCCCCACTCCTGGATCTTGAGTGGCAGGGAAGACTCTCCGCAAGACCAAGTCGCCGGTTTCAAACTTACGGTTCCTGACTTTGGAGTTGAAGTGCCGTGCGATCTTGCCTTGGTACATCTTCAGCTGCACCTGCGACTCTTCCCGGATCTCTTCGATGATTCTTGGAGTAAGGCGTGGTTCTGGGCGGGATCATACGTGTCACGTCGGTGGGACGGGACGGTCGTTTCGATCGGGATGACAGCTTCGCATCCATAGACCATAGAGTAGGGGGTGTGGCCGGTTGACGTCCGCTCGGTCGTCCGGTAAGCCCATAGTACGCGAGGGAGTTCCTCGGGCCATTTGCCCTTACAGGCCTGGAGCTTTTTCTTCAGTGTCCCCTTTAGGATTTTATTCACGGCTTCTGCCTGGCCGTTTGCCTGAGGTATGGAAACCGCGGAGAAGCTCTTCACTATACCGTGCCTTTAGCAAAAAATCGTGAAGTGGGCGCTGTCGAACTGCTTCCCGTTGTCGGACACGATTTTGTAGGGGAGGCCATATCGACACACTATGTTGTTGATGACGAAATCTAAGGCCTTTTTGGAAGTGATTGTGTTCATGGACTCTGCCTCAACCCATTTTGTGTAATAGTCCACAGCCACAATGGCGTACTTTACCCCCCCCTTTCCCGGTCGGGAGGGATCCGACAAGATCGATCCCCCACACTGCGAAGGGCCAAGGGCTACTCATCAAGGTTATCTCTGTCAGGGGGGCCCGTGGGACCTTCGCGTACCTCTGGCACTGTTCGCACTTGCGGACGTAGTTTATACAGACTTTCTTCATGGTTGGCCAGAAGTATCATTGACGCAAGATCTTTTTGGGCAGACTGGGCCCGGCAGTGTGATCTCTGCAAAAACCTTCGTGCACCTCATGCATGATGACGCCCAGCTCGGTCCTGGACACACACCTCAGGTAAGGCATGGACAAACCCCGGCGATAGAGCTTTCCATCCATCATGACGTAGCGGTGGACTTGATATTGGAGTTTCCTGGCAGCGGCCCGGTCAGTTGGAACTTCCCCGGCAGATAGATAGCGGATCAGCGGTCCCATCCAGGAAGCGGAGTGGTCAACGGCATGGACAGCGGGGGCCCTGATGCTCGGGATGGGGAGATGGTTGACGGGGACCAGTCCGGCCACCTCTGATTCGGCGTCGGTGGCCAGCTTGGCCAGTGTATCCGCGAAGACATTCTGCTCCCGGGGGATCTGGCGGATGGGATGTGCTACGAACGCCTGTAGCAGTTCCCTCGTTTGAGTCACGTACGCCGCCATTCTTTCTCCTTTGATCTGATACTCCCCCGAGATTTTTCTGACAACTAGCTGGGAATCGCTGTAAATTTCCAGGTTCGCTGCCCCTACCTCTCGGGCCAAGCGCAGGCCGGCTAGGACAGCTTCATGCTCCGCCTCGTTGTTCGATGCTTTGAACTGGAAGCGGAGGGCATTCTGCAGCTGGTGCCCCTGTGGTGACACTAAGATGATCCCGGCTCCGGCCCCATTCTCGTTCGAGGCTCCGTCCATGAAGATTTTCCACAAGGGCGTCACGGGGGCTTCGGGAATACTGTCCTCCGGAGAAATCCCAGAACATTCGACGATGAAATCGGCCAGAGCCTATCCCTTGATGGACACCCTGGCCACGTAAGATATATCGAACTAGCTTAGCTCCACGGCCCACTTCAGGAGCCTTCCCGATGACTCGGGCTTCTGTAATACCTACCGCAGGGGATGGTTGGTTAAGACCTTTATGGCGTGGGCCTAAAAGTAAGGTCGAAGCTTTCTGGACGCCATCAGCAGGCAGAAAGTCAGCTTTTCGATCAACAGGTATCGAGATTCAGCGTCGAGCAACCGCTTTCTTACGTAGTATACCGAGAGTTGTGTTCTTTCTTCCTCTCATACCAACGCAGCGCTGATCGCGTGCTTGGTCACGGCCAGGTATAGATACAGGGACTCCCCCTCCACCGGTTTCGCCAGGATCAGTGCTTTGGCCAGGTGCTCTTTCAGCTTCCGGAAGGCCTCTTCGCATTCGGGTGACCACTAGAAATGCTGGCTTCCCCGAAGGATGTTGAAGAACGGGACGCACTTGTCTGTGGCTTTAGAAATGAAACGGCTCAGGGAGGCTACTCGCCCCGTCAAGCTTTGCACGTCCTTGTGCTTCCAGGGAGAGGCCATGTCGATCAATGCCTTAATCTTATCCGGATTGGCCTCTATTCCCCAGAAAACTTACTATGAAACCCAGGAACTTCCCGGAGGCCACGCCGAAAGTGCACTTTTTAGGATTCAGTTTCATCCCGTACTTCCGGATAACCGCGAAAGCCTCCGCCAAGTCGTCCGAATGGCTTTGGGATGTTTTAGACTTGACCAGCATATCATCGATGTATACCTCCATGTTTCATCCTAACTGGGCCTGAAACATCCGATTGACGAGTCTTTGGTACGTTGCCACGGCATTCTTGAGTCCGAAAGGCATGACTATGTAGCAATAGATTCCCTTGTTGGTTTGGAAACTGGTGTGTTCCTGATCAGCCACGTGCATAGAGATCTGATTGTAGCCGGAGTAAGCGTCCATGAAGCTCAAGATCTCGTACCCGGACATGGCATCCACCATTTGGTCTATCCGGGGGAGTGGGAAATAGTCCTTCGGACAGGCTTTGTTGAGGTCCGTGAAGTCAATGCACGTTCTCCAGGTCCCGTTCGGCTTTGGTACCAGGATGGGGTTGGCCAGCCATACGGGGTACACAGCCTCGCGTATGAAGTTGATAGAAGACATCTTCTCAACCTCCAGATTAAGGGCCTCGACCCTTTCCGTCCCCAAAGGCCTGTGTTTCTGGCGGACCGGGGTCGCGTTTGGGTCAATACTCAACGCGTGGCAAATGATATTGCGGTCTATCCCGGTCATGTTGGAGTGGGACCAGGCCAGAAGGTCCTGGTTTCCCTTGACTTGGGCGATGATGGCGGCCCGAATGTCTGCCGGCAGGCTTTTTCCGACTTGTATGACCCAGGTTGGATCGGTTTCGCTAATGCACACCTCTTCTATTTTTTCCATTGGCTTCAGGGCGCGATCGTCCCCTATCCGCGGGTCTAGGTCGTCCTCTTCCCGGACCATGTATATGGGCTGGGCGGAGACATGGTAGCACTTCCGGGCGCTCTTTTGGTCTCCCCGGATGGTCCCTACCCCTCCGTTGCCGCATGGGAACTTCATGCAAAGATGGCGGATGGAGGTGACGGCCCCGAACTCGACCAGTGCGGGCCGGCCGAAGATGACGTTGTAAGCGGTGGGGCAGTCCACCACTACAAAGGTGCAGAACTTGAAAGAGTGCTGCAATTCACCCCCCCAGCGTAACCGGGAGCTGGATCTTTCCCATGGGGAGAAGTGCATCTCCGTTGAAGCCGTAAATTTGGGTCAGGCAGGACGCCAGATCCGCTTCCGTCAGGCCAATGGCGGTGAAGGCGGGTTTGAACAACAAGTTGACAAAACTTCCATCATCCACCAGCACGCGGGACACCAATTTGTTGGCGATTTAAGCGTCTATGACCAGCGGGTCATGGTGTGGAAAGTGGACGTTGCGGGCGTCGTCCTCCGTGAAGGTGATGGGGAGGTTTATCAATTTTGGGCACTGAGCCGGAGCCTGGACAAGGGCACAAACTTCCTGGTCGTGGTCCAACTCGCTCAGATAGCACTTTTGGTCATTCCTTGAAGGCCTTCCCAGGTGAGGTCCGCTCGAGATGGTTGCCACATGTCCGTCAACTCGAGGGGGGGCTGCCCCGGAGGGATAAGGCATTCCGGGGCCGGGAACTTGCGCGGTGAGGGCCCCCTGAGGGGCCTGCGCTAAAGGTCCCTGCGCATACCCTCCCTGGGAGGGGTATGCCCGAGTCGTTCCCAGGGCCGTGGGTTGCCCAGGGCTTGCCGACACGCCTGGGACTCCCACGGGCATCCTTACCCACTGGTGGAGGTGCCCCAGCTTGATGAGATTTTCAATCTCATCTTTGAGCTGCCGACACTCATCGGTGGTGTGGCCCACGTCCTTGTGATAGGCGCACCTTTTGCTGGTGTCTCTCGAATTCCTTCCCCCCTTAAACATGGGGCTAGGCTTCCGGTAGTGGACCGCCCTCTCTGTCGACAGATAGATGTTTTCCCTGGTGTCCAACAAGTTGGTGTATTCTGAATATTGGGGCTCGTAGCCCCTCTTCCCCTTCTTAGCCGGCTCGGGCCAGTTCTGGCCTTTGCCTGATCGCTTCCCCCGGGAGGGATTCACGCTAGCCTTAGTCACTCCCGTTTGTGACTGCTGGGCCACGACGGGGGCCATGATGTGTCCCGCCGACGCGACACCATAACTGGAGAAGTGGTTCGACTGGGCCGGGGCATACCCCGAGGTGGCAGGGCCGTATACCGTAGGGGTGTAATTGATTCCGGGCGTGACGGCCAGTCCCGGGGCAATGGGGGGCGTGGCATAAGACTATGCCGGGAACTGTCCCGTATATCCCGGAATCGTCTGAGAGACGGGATGAGGAGCCGGGGGCCACCCGAAGGCCTGGATCTGGGCTTCCTCCCAATTGATGAATCCTTGGGCCCTCCTGATGAATTCTTCCAAGGTGGTGGCCTTGCTGCGCTGCATGTCATCCCAAAGGGGGGACCCGGCCCGGATCCCGGATTGCAGTGCCACCAGGCGCTGTCCGTCATCGACTTTCGTCTTGGAGGCTTCTTTAGTAAAGCGCTGGATGTAGGCTCTCAATGTCTCCGCGATGAGTTGCTTAATATTGGAGAGAGCGCTGATTTGCATATCCATCCTCATGGCGGCCACGAACTGCTTTCGAAACGCTGACTGCAGCCCGGACCAGGATTGGATGGACCCCGATTTTAGCCTCTTCCACCACTCTTCGGCGGGACTACCCAAAGTGATCAAGAAGCAGAGGCATTTGCCGTCGTCGCTGACATGGGCCACTGTCATGAGTCGGTTATACCGGGACAGATGGTCCCTGGGGTCGGTGTTTCCAGTATAGGCAGTGAGACTTGGCATCTTGAACCCCTTGGGGAGTACGGCATCCAGGATGTGCCTTGCGCAGGGCCTTTATCCTCTTCGTCAAAGTTGGTGTCTGTGCCTTCTTGCTTGCGGACCAGGCGATCCGTGACCTTTTTCAATGCGACCATCTGCTCCATGAGCTGCCTGGCCATGCCATCCTCCAGGGGGATTCTCTCGTTCCTCCTGTGGTTGATGTTGTTCCTGAGGTCATCGTCTCGGGGGAGGATATTTTCCTTGCGGGCTCGCTCCTTCCGGGTGTTCAGTCCATCGCGTAAATCTATCCGGGAAGTGTCGTCCCCTGAATTGAGGGCGTGTCAGGGCTGTGTATTCTGCGGCCGCGTCCCCTGCGGATCAATCGGGTGGCCTCGTCCTGGGACGGGGCGCACCTTTTCTTTCCTAGGTAGCGACCGGGAACGGGCCTCGACTTTTGCGACGGGAGTGGTCTTCTCCCGGGTCTTCCGTTGCTCCCTGTCCGGGCATCCTGAAGCTGGCTCGGGAAAAGGCTCTGGGGGAGGGACAGGGCTGGCACCTCTGGGGACCCCGGCTTGCTCTCGTGGGGCATGTTGTCGCGTTTCAGGAAGTGGGCCAGTTGCGGGGTTGACTGTCGGACCCTGCGCGGCCAAGAGTGCCTGCAGGGCTTGGAGAGACTCTTGCATCCGTCGATGTGCCTCCGCTTGCTTAGCGATCCTAGCTTCCTGATCTAGGACTTGTTGCCTTAGTCTAGTCACCTCCAAGTCTTGTTGATCGTCTTGAGGGGTATTGGGATCCGCAGCTTCGTCGTGGTACTCCCCCTCATTCTCCTCTTCGTAATACTCCTCCTCGTTTTCCTCTTCGTATTCTGTCCCTCCTTCGTAGTCTTGGGACTCGTCTTGGTGAGATGTTTGAGGAGGCATGTTCTCGGGCAGATCCTGAGGGATAGGCTGCGAAGGCAGCGGGTCTCCGTTACCCTGCTCTAGATTGGTAGGGTCGAAGGTGGTGTGTCATGTGTTCACCATCGTAGTAAAGGTGTGACGTTAGCACTAGCTTCCTTCAGCTCTCAATGAAAGCACCAAACTGTTAACCGAGATTTTCGCTAACTCTATTAATAACTAATATTTACTAGTAAGTATAATGAAAGCAGAAAATTAACACGGGGTTTTTACGTGGTTAGGGCATTAATTAGCCTTAGTCCACGAGTCTATCTTATTAGAGCTTGAAGAACCTTTTACAATGGAGTTTTTCCTCTATGTTTTGACAGAGTTCCTGTCTTTTTGGTGAAAGGAGAGAGATCCCCTCTACAGTGTTCTGTAGCTTATATTTATAGGCTTGTCGGAACACCGGGTCTGGGCCGGGTCCGACCCAGGCCCATCAGAGAAATGGATATATGTGGCCTTCCTAGTGGAGGCCTAATACAAAAGGTACAAAATACATGAATTCCAAGCTAGCTAAGGCCTAACAGGTTGACCTTAGAGCGACGTCTCGCCTGAAAAAACGGCGCTTTTGGTCTGATCACTTCGAGTCACGAGGCCGATTCAGGAGACAAGACCAGTTAGAGTACTTGGCTGCGTAGACCTGACACATTGGCGTGCGATCCCGAGGTGGCCTTTTTTGCAGGTGAAAAGTGGGGACAACGCCCACGTGGAGTGAGGCGGCTTCAGGGTCCTAGACGCTTGGCCCCTTCAACCGGGGGTGAGGTGATCCGGGTCCGTTTACCTTCATCCCGCTTCGTTTACCACAGGCCCGGACCGTATCAGGGTCCGGGATCGGGACGCGTAGGCCGTGGTGGTCCGAACGCTCTGTACACCGCCCAGATTATCGTCGCGGAGGACGGACCCGGAGGGACATTTCAGACCCCTCCAACGGGCCCAAACATGAATCCCTAGTCCATATCCTTCCCCTTGGACACTCTCCATACCAAGAGGCCTTGGGCCGGGCCCGTGTGGCTACATGGCCCCTGATAATGGGCCTGGCCGAAGGCCCCAAGCCCATGCAGGAAATGGGGATAACACATGAGATGGAATGATCAAACTTTGTGATCTTTATAGTGACAATAATGATATGGAATCTAAATCTTGCAATGTGATTAATTCTATTTCTATTACTTTATGGCATAATAGACTTGCTCATATAGTTTATAGCACAATTAAAAAAGATTTGAAAGAGTTGTTAAATGTGGATTAATTAATTGTGATGTGAATGAACATGATAAATGGGAAATATGTGTTAAATCTAAAATGGTAAAGAAACATTTTCCAAGTGTTGATAGATGTTCAAACTTGCTAGATTTAATACATAGTGATTTATGTGAATTGAATGTCATGTTGACTAGAGGAGGAAATAGATACTTCATAACTTTGATAGTTGATTGCTCTAGGTATACTTATGTGTATTTACTTAAGAGTAAGGATGAGGCATGTAATGCATTGAAAATCTATAAAGGTGAAGTAGAAAATCAATTGGAAAGTGCTGACGGATGAAACTCGTCAACGATATATGGATGGAAAACTCGAAGATTGTTATGAAACTGCATAGATAGAACTTAGGAAAAACTTAAGAAAGAAATATGCAAAACAATCATGGAGGATAATCTTGTATATTGATTTTCTATCTCTGTCTACAATGAATTTTTCCAACCCCTTCATTTGAGGGGTCGATGCCTATTTATAGATGGGAACTAATGGCCTCTGGTACAAGGTGGTCCCAAGGTACAAGATTGTATGTTTGCACCCTGTCAGAGTAGTGGTGCATGGTGTAGGGGAATAGAGGGTTGTGGTGTCGGTTGTAGGTACATGGTCAGAGGTATGCAGGTCATGCCACCACTTCTTGTACTAAGTCGTACCACCACTACTTGTCAAGCACTAATGTCAGAATCATGCCTTTGCCTCCCTCAGGGTCGTAAATCTCATACTTGTTCACGTGCCTTGTACCCAAAGTTCCTTCTCACACATCCAAAATATATCTTCTCTCCTCGCCTTCTAATATTTTGCTAAGTGTTAGACACATTTACTAGTTCTCCTTGTATACTTGGGAGGCTTGGGACATATGGTATGTGATTAGGCAATGAAGCCCTCACTATGTGTGGCTCTCCCCCGTGCCCTGGCATCATACCAACGAGGCCCTTGCATGTTTTACATACGAGTGAAGTGCCTTCGGCTCATAGGCGGTGTCACCATATTCGGAGCAACATGGCGGGGTGTCCAGGGGTGCGCGAGCCTTCTCAGAAGCTTTCACCAAGCATGCCCTCAACATGGTGCCTGGCCTCGCTATGCGAGGCTCTCCGCATGCCATGACACCAAGGGAGTTAGGCCCTCGCATGGCCCTCCGCATGGGCGTACCATCCTCGGCACACAGCGAGGCTTTCTTGACTCCGCAGGCCTCGCACAATGGCACATGCCGAGGCACCTTTCACCATTGGCTCAGCCTTGCACAGTGAGGCATTCTTGATCTTGCGAGCCTCGCACAACGGCGCCTAGCGAGGCGCCCTTCTCCATTAGCTCAGCCTCGCATAGCGAGGTGTTCTTCTTCGCACGCATCGAACCAAGCCGACCGAGGCTCTAAGCCACAAGCAAAGTGGGTCTTTGTCTTATGGCGCCCATGAATTCTAGAGCACTTAGTGGGCCCTCACTATGCGAGGCCCTTCCTTATCGAGGGGTGCGCTAAGTGTTACGGGGGTGCGTGCCCACGTCTAAGACTGGCTAGGCCTCACATAGCGAGGCCTTTGCCCCTTCTACGCCCACGCCCATATGCGCCGACAGATGTTTCAAGAGAAACTTTCTCGTATTCACACTTGCCCCTGAGTCTATGAACATTCTTTTAAGTGTGTTCGTAGACTCTTTCATATTTTATTCATGTGATGTGAATGACATTTATGCTTCGTTTTCCTTGAAGGGGCATGGAAGTTTTTTCTTTTGAATGATTTTTTGGAGTGAATGAGGAAACACAAAATGGACCTTGGTGGTGTGATTCTTTGTAATTCATAATGAAACACAAAAACCAACTAATTTTGGTGGTGATCCAAGTGTGTCCTTAAGATGTGTTGGGCGCCAGCCATTTCTAAGTGCGGATCCCAAGGTTGCCAAGGCTCATGATCTCCACCACCCTAGACTTGATCCAAGGGCTTGGAAGTCTTGACTCTCCTTATATATACCTTAATGCTTGGATTCATTTTTCACACCCAAAACTTGTCTAGCCTAGTATTATCTCCTTGAGGCTATTTCCAATGGCTCCAAAGTTCTATCCTCTATAGAAGCAATCTTGAGGTAATTTTCGCCCATTTAAATTCATCTCCATCATTTATTTATTTTACTTTATTGAACTTATTCTTCCTGGTCCCATGTTTGCATTGAAAGGAGAATAAGGTGTTTTAACTTAATAGGTCGTCTCCGTACCCCCCAACACCTACCCCTTGCATGCCCGTGGATTCATTTCCGCACATCCAACAGTTCTTCCACGCACATCTAAGCACCTGCATACACGCACCCAGGTATACTTTTCTCCCCCAGTGATATGCATGTCTCTTATCTCTTATACAAGGGTAGGGCCATAGGTTAGTATGTCATAGGGTCAAGTAGTATGCGGGTAGACGTAAGACACGTAAAGGGCCTTTTGGGGGGTTGAGGAATTCAGTCACTCACAAATTGCCCGTTGTTTCTATCTAGGTACTAAGCATGCCGAGGAGGACTTCCGACAATTCTGAAAATGCGGGTATCATGTCCACTCTTACCCGTGTTAAGATTTTTAACCAGTTGAAGGCTCACCAACTATTGCTGGACTTCAAATTCATAATTCCAACCCGTGAGGACCGTGCATCAAAGCCGCTCGAGGGGCTTGTTCCTTTCAGCGACTCAATAATAAAATCTGGTGGAGTCTTGCCGCTTCACCCCTTTTTTGTCAAGGTACTGAACTACTTTGAGCTGGTGCCCCTCCAACTGTCCACCAACTCTTGGGTTGTGCTCAGTTTTTTATACGTATTATACAAACAAGTGCACTCTAGAGGGCCTTCCATGAGTGAGGTCCATCACCTTTATACCCTTAGGGTGAACCCAACAGCCCCCGGCTTCTATCAGCTCCAAAAATCCGTCGCTCTTACAGGTTATCCCCTTGTGGAGGGTTCCATTTCCAATAGGGGCTCGTGGAAGAGTGACTTCTTTTTCACCAACAGCGTGTCCACCCAACATACGCACTTCAACACTTATAAGCTTATTCCCACCTTGATCTCGTATATAAGAAATTTCTCTTTTACCCCCATTTTTCTGGTTTATCTAACTATGGTTATTTCTTTTTCTTGATCGCAGGTCTCGACGGGTTTGTCGGCCCTACCTTGAAATCCTCGACCAGTGATCGAGTGGCAAAGATCCTGGGTGTGTCGGCCTTGTGCAAACAGGCCTATGGCCTTTTTGCAAAGGTAAATCTTTATTTGTACAAGCTGCTATCCCCAAATCAAGTTGTTTCCTTATGCTCCATCTCGTCCAAATCTACCGTTCCGTGGGTATATAGTGCTAATGAAGACAGTTATGATGAGGAAGTTGATAAAGATTACATCTACCCGTCTGGTGACCATATGGACACGGAAGATGAAGCCAGGGTGGAGTCAGAGAATTATTCATGTTTATAGTCCTTGGTTGGCAGGGCTAGGGATGTTGCTAACGACGGACACACCGACGATGTTACTTCTTAGGTTCCTCCATCAGTGTCTGGTGGCGAGTCTGCTTTCAACACTCATGCTCTCCCCTTCTATCCCGAAGAGGAACTTTCTCCTTCCTTCTTTTTGTGATGCCTTTCCACCCTCAGGGGGGCTTTTGAGGCGGGCGTCTTCGGGTGCCTCTCTACCTAAAGAGGTGACTCCACACCCCTCTGCCCCTCATGCCTCTATAGATGGATCAGGACCCTCTCGATCTCCTTCCTTGTCTAAGCATGCTTTGACGGGTATACATGCTTCCCCCCGTCAAGCTTATGCTTCCGCTTCTGGAGGCCATCCTTTGGCATGCTAGTATGGAGAAGCCATGAACCGTTACATGGGCAACATTTTTGAAGGCGAGTGTGGATCTATGCACGACATTCTAGATACTGAGTTGGATGAGGCTTATATGCGAGCCTATATGCAGGTACTTGTCAAAAACACTAAATGTATGTTTTTCAGTTTTGATATTTCCTGACCATTGAAGTTTTCTTTTGTTTCTTTGTCCTTACTTAGGCTTCCATTATGGGCCACTGATTTGTCACTTCAAGTTCCTCATCCACACAATAGCTACAGCTCGAGCTTGAGGGGGCAATGAAGAATCTCTCCATGCCTGAGGCAGAGAAGGATAGTTTGTCAACACAGATTCGCGATTTGGAGGGCTAGCTTACTGAAGCGATTTGCCAGAGGGATGTTGCACTGGCCAATGTTGCTTCGACCTCTCATTCCAATATTAAACTTGAAGCTATTATCCACACTCTAAATGAAAGAATTAGCGTGCTTGAGGCTGAACTTGTAAATGCCGAGAACTGCATAATTGAGCACACGTTGCATTCCATGTGGAGGACCAATCCTGATGTCGACTTGTCTCCCTTTGGAGAGTATGCAACTGGGAAGATTGCTGAGTGGAAAGGTCGAAGTGAAAACCCATAGACCCCTCTTCAAGGCTTATCTATATACATATATATCGCTGTTGTGTAACCCTCCATGGATTTTTCTTTTTTTGTTTTATGGAACTCCTCATAAGTCTTTAATGGTATGTGGGACTCTTGATTTCTAAGTCCCTTATTTGTTATATCGACTATGAGGATGCATTGGCCTTTCTTTCCTTTGTCATTTTCTTTGGTTATCAAGTGTAAGGGACTTTGATAAATCCCTCTTATTTTTTGATGAATTCCTTATCTCTTCCTTGGACTTATGATGATATTCTTTTTGGTGCACCTTGACTATACTTGTAAGGACACGTTAACTCTTGGGTTCTCAGTATCCTTTTATATTCTTTGTGCGCGCTTGTTATTTTGTGCGAGAAGCGTCCTTCTCGTCATTATGCATAGTAATATTTTTACAAGGGTCTCTTTTAGGACCCCTTTTAGCTAGACGACTTGGTGGCTGCTCTAGACTTATTGGTGGATGCTCTTCCTGAGGCATTTCCTCTAATGGAGGTATCAACCTTTATTAGGAGGTTCTTCCTGTAGGACCTTTTAACCCTCTTGATGTTCTTGAGGGTAGCTCATCCTTGTGAACTCAAGAGATTCCTTGCAAGGTTTTCTTCCTTATTTTTTTTATAAGGGTCTCTTTTAGTACCATTTTTGGCTGTATCTGCCCCCCAAGTGGTTGGCAAGATTTATCTCGTTGAGTACTTTGATCATTTTGCTCTTGAACTTTGACAATTCCAATTGGTGATAGGTACATGAGATTTAGATACGTGCTCATGTAAATGAGGAGTGTGACATGCCAATAAGAAACATATTCATTAAAAATGAGTAGAGTACATAGATATCTATGGCAGCATTGTTCTTACTACATATCCGGGCATCTAGGTTACCCATCTAATTCATAGCTGCTTTTAAGGGGAGGACTCACAACTATGATGGGGGCTAACTATGGTAACCCTTTTGATTTATCATACTAAAAATGGAACTTTACTCGATGTTCCCTCTCAGGCGCGTATGCACAACCATCGATTTTGATCTCCTCAGTAACTTTGGGGTTGGACTCACACAGATTTGTGATCCCATGCACTACCATCGCCATAGGTTCTGGCAGTTTCATGGCTGTGCAGATGGACATGTTATAACATTCCCTTACTTCTTTCTGTTTCTCTTTCATGCTCGCTACCCCCTCCCCCCCAGGAGTTGGGAATTTTATGGCCAAGTGGTATACTGAGGCTATCGCCTTCAATTCTCTCAGGGAGGGTCTCCCTAACACCGCATTGAAGGCCGAGGAACAACTTACTACAAAAAATTTTGTCATTATAGTGGTCTGTCTGGGCAGCTCTCCCATGGTGAGGGCCAACACGATTGTGCCCATGGGCTGTATCAAGTCTCCTGTAAACCCATATAGGGAGGTGTTGCAGAGTTTTAGGTTCCTGATGGCGAGTCACATATTCTCTAAGGCCAACCAATATAGGATGTCTATGGAGCTCCCATTTACTACCAGAACCTGATGCACCTTCATGTGAGCCAACTTTACACTTAACACCAAGGGGTCATTGTGCAGAAAATGCACACCCCGCACGTCTTCTTCAGTGAAGGTTATTGAGTCATTTTCCCCTTTAAAGTTTTTCGGGGGTCGTTGTTCTAAGCTTAGCATGCACATGGGTGGGCTTCGCCTGGTCCTCCAAAGATTGTCCTCACCTCTCCTTGCACCTCGTGGGCTACCTCTCATGTCGTGGCGAGGGTGATCTATCATTTGGTCTTTCATTTTCTCTTCGGACGTATTTACCCAAGTGCCTCCTATGTATGAGTTCTTCAATTTCTACCTTTAAATGATTGCATTCTGTTGTGGTGTGGCCAATGTCTTTATGATACTGACAGTACTTTTCGAGGTCTCTCTTTAACCAATCTCTCTTCATTGGTGGGGGTCTTCTGAAGGGAACCTGATTCTCGTTCACTACGAATATATGCTCCCTAGTATGTGTTAGGTCAGTGTAGAAGGTGTGGGATGTTTGCCTAGGATTAGCTCCATGTTAGTGCTTCCTCTAGTGGTCATCTCTTGGCCCTTTGTACACCCTTTTCTATTTTGTGTCATTCAAACCTTCAGGGTCCGAGGGCTTGACAAGTGATGCCTTCAGGTTCTCATGGCCGTCTTCGACACGAATGTACTTTTGTGCCTGTTCGTAGAAATCGTCTAAGTCAGTGACCTCCCTTTTGAGCATATTATCTCAAAGCTTACTGCCTGGGCGCACTCCAGCCGTGATTGCCATCTTGAGTTCTCCCTTGGTCAGGCTTCCCACTTTAGGTGCCTCCATGATGAACCTATGGATGTAGCTCTTCAAGATTTCTCCTTCACTTTGCTTTATATTACCGAGGCTAGTGTCAGGCATGGTATAATCGCGTACAACATGATGTTGTTAGAGAAACTCGTCGGAAAATTGTTTCCATGACCTAATGGTTCCCGACCTCAGCCTCTTGAACCACTTGTATGCAAGCCCTTTTAGCGTGACAGCGAAACAGTGACACCTTGCTTTGCTATTGATCCCTCTCAGCTTCATTAAATCGTTGAAGGTGTCCAAGTGGTACTTGGGGTCCAAGGTGCCCTCATATGGGGTCGTATGAGGTTCTTTAAAGTTATCCGGGAGTCGTTTAAACTGGATTTCTCGTGTTAAGGGTGACTCGTAGTCGCACTCTTCATCGATAATGTGCCCCCAGACGCTGTGACAATCTTGCTCCGGAGGGTTTTCCTTTCTTTTCTCTTTTCCCTTCAGAGGGGCCATGGGAGGTGTCGTCCTTACTTTTGACCTCCTCCCATTGAGATTTTCTCTTAGGCCACGGGGTGCCTCCTTAGAGGTGACTTCGGCTTCGTTCTTACGACTAGTGTCGTCCCTCCGCCTTTGCTCCTTGGGGTATTTCACCGGCCTAGATCCTTCATGGTACTTTGTCTGGGGAGTGTTGCTGGTGGAAAGTCGGGTTCTCCCATCATCTATGGGGACAATGGTTTTCCCTCTTTCACACTCTTTCTCTTTATGCTTCAGAAGGGATATGATCGACGTTCCTTGCAGAAGGTTGTTTAAAACCTCCTGCATGTGTTTCTAGTGTGGTTTCTAGCCTTCGATTCTTTTTGTGTAACTCGCGAATCCCGTCCTCATAGAAGTGAGTTCTTGAGCCGGAACACAATGAGTGTACTCGAGGACTCTTGCCTGGCCTGTGCATCGAGGGACCCGGGTCTCGGTGGCCAGAGCGTGGTGCCACCGGGGGCCGAGGATGTAGGTGCGCTGGCGGCTCTGAATGACCTCCGCCGGGCTGGACAGCCAGGGAATATACTTCCTTTTCCTCCCTTGGGGTAGGACATTCCTCCAACATATCTCCATGCTTAGGTGAAGGAGGGTCATTCCAGGAGACCCTCAACTGTTCTCCGTCCAGGTGAACCTCAACATCTTGTAGTTTACGTAAGTGTTTTGAACGCCTTGAGATTTTTCCTTGCTGGAAGTGATGAAAGAACGTTGGCTTGATACTTGTTCTTCCCATAGACGGTGCCAAACTGTTGACGGCTGAAACTCGTCAACGATATATGGATGGAAAACTCAAAGATTGTTATGAAAACTGCGTAGATAGAACTTAGGAAAAACTTAAGAAAGAAAGATGTTGAACAACCATGGAGGATAATCTCGTATATTTCTTTTCTATCTCTGTCTACAATGAATTTTTCCAACCTCTTCATTTAAGGGGTCGAAGCCTATTTATAGATGGGCACTAATGGCCTCTGATTCAAGGTGGTCCTAAGGTACAAGATCATACGTTTGTACCCTAACAGAGTAGTGGTGCATGGTGTAGGGGAACAGAGGGTCTTGGTGTTGGTTGTAGGTACATGGTCAGAGGTATGCAGGTCATGCCACCACTTCTTGTACCAAGTCGTACCACCACTACTTGTCGGGCACTAATGTCAAAATCACTCCTTTGCCTCCCTCAGAGTCATACATCTCATACTTGTTCAAGTTCCTCATACCTGAAGTTCCTTCTTACACCTCCAAAATATATCTTCTCTCCTCGCCTTCTAATATTTTGCCAAGTATTGGACACATTTACTAGTTCTCCTTGTATACTTGGGAGGCTTGGGACATATGGTACGTGATGAAGCAATGAAGCCCTCACTATGTGTGGCTCTCCCCCGTGCCCTGACATCATACCAACGAGGCCATTGCATGTTTTACATACGGGCGAAGTGCCTTCGGCTCATAGGCGGCGTCACCACATTCAGAGCAACATGGCGGGGTGCTGGGACTCCGCGTGGTGTCCAAGGGTGCGTGAGCCTTCTCGGAAGCTTTCACCAAGCACGCCTTCAACATGGTGCATGGCCTTGCTATGCGAGGCTCTCCACATTCTGTGACACCAAGGGAGTCAGGCCCTCCCATGGCCCTCCGTGTGGGCGTACCATCCTCGACACGCAGCGAGGCTGTCTTGACTCTGCGGGCCTCGCACAATGGCGCATTGCGAGGCACCTTTCACCATTGGCTCATCCTTGCACACTGAGGCATTCTTGACCCTGCGAGCCTCGCACAACGGTGCCTAGCAAGCCACCCTTCTCCATTGGTTCAGCCTCGCACAGTGAGGTGTTCTTCGCATGCCTCGCACCAAGCTGACCGAGGCTCTAAGCCACAAGTAAAGTGGGTTTGGGTCTTGTGGCGCCCAAGAATGCCAGAGCATTGAGTGGGGCCTCACTATGCAAGGCCCTTGCTTACCGAGGGGTGCGCTAAGTGATGTGGGGGTGTGCGCACACGTCTAAGTTGGCTAGGCCACACATAGCGAGGCCTTTGCCCCTTCTATGCCCATACCCATATGCACCGACAGATGTTTCATGGGAATTTTTCTCGTATTCACAGAAAGGAAAATAAAGACTCTTAGAAGTGATAGAGGTGGTGAATACTTTTCAAATGATTTCAATGTGTTTTGTGAACAACATGGCATTATACATGAATGCACTGCACCATACACTCCACTACAAAATGGAATAGCTAAAAGAAATAATAGGACTTATCTTGAGATGATTAACTCTGTGCTTTGACATGCTAAATTGTGTTATAATTTGTGGGGTAAAGCCTTGCTTGTTGCATGTCATATATTGAATCAAATTCCTATGAAAAAGAACAACGTGTCTCCATATGAGTTATGGAGAGGAAATAAGCCTAACTTAGGCTATCTTAAAGTGTGGGGGTGCCTTGTTTATTGCAAGAGCACGGAGCCTAAAATGACCAAGTTGGGTCCAAAGGCCATAAAATGTGCATTTGTTGGCTATGCCTCAAATAGCAAGGCCTATAGGATATTAGACTTGGAGTCTATTGTGATAATTGAATCAAGAGAAGTAGAGTTCTTTGAGAATATGTTATATTGTGATAGCAATTCTCAAGAACCCACAAGTGTTGGAGAATCTCTTAAAGAGAAAGATCCAAAGGTTGATGGGCAACCTATATTGCCTCATAGAAGTCAAAGGCTTAAATAATTGGGATCAAATGAGACATGTTCTTAAGTGGAGACACTCTACCCAGTAGAGGGAATCCTTGAAGAAATCACATGGAAATTTCCTATGGCTCTTCAAGTTGAGGATGATCCCAAAACATTCCAAGAATCAATGTCTTCGAGAGACTCCGCTTTTTGGAAAGAGGCAATAAATGATGAGATGGATTCAATTATTTCAAACTACACATGGGAATCGGTAGACCTTCCACAAGGTTCAAAACCAATTGGGTGGAAGTGGGTATTTTGGAGGAAATATCACACCAATGACACATTACAAACCTTCAAGGCAAGACTAGTAGCCAAATGGTTTAAACAAAAGGAAGGAGTTGATTATTTTGCACATATGCACCAGTTGCTAGGACAACCACTATAAGAGTACTATTTGCCTTATCATCAATATAAAACCTTTATATTCATCAAATGGATCTCAAAACGACATTCTTAAATGGAGATCTTGACGAGGAGATTTATATGGAACAACAGGAGGGTTTTGTTCTAAATGGAAATGAACATAAAGTGTGTAGGCTTGTTAAATCATTATATAATTTAAAGCAACCACCGAAAAAATGGCATGAGAAATTTGATAAAGCCATAATTTCGAATGGGTTTAGACACAATAATGCGGACAAGTGCTCATACTCTAAGACTTGTGATGACTATGTCATCTTGGTGTGTCTATATGTTCAGAGTAATGATATGAAAGACATAATGGAAATGAAGAGGTTTCTTTCTTTCACTTTCAAGATGAAAGACCTTGGAGAGGTTGATACCATCTTTGGTATAAAAGTGAGAAGAAATAGTGGGGGTTATGCCTTAAGTCAAGAACACTATGTTGAGAAAGTGTTTGAAAAGTTTAGTCATCTCAAAATCAAAGAGGCAAATACACCATTTGATTCAAGCATAAAGCTTGAAAAGAATAATGGTAGAGCAGTGGCTCAACTTGAGTATGCAAGTGCATTAGGAAGTCTAATGTACATCGCTCATTGTACAAGAGCAGATATTGCATATGCAGTTAGTAAACTAAGTAGGTTTACTAGCAATACAAGTATGGAACATTGGAAAGCGATTGAGAGAGTTCTAGGGTACCTTAAAAGGACCAAGCAGCTAGGCCTCCAATATTCAAAGTTCCCTAAGATACTTGAAGGATATTCCAATGCGAGTTTGATATCAAGTGTAGGACATAATCTCTTGACAAATGGTTGGGTGTTTATGCTTGGAGGAGGAGCGATTTCTTGGGGTTCAAAGAAACAAACATGTATTTCACACTCAACCATGGAGGCCAAATTTATAGCTCTAGCAGCAACCATCAAAGAGGTTGAGTGGCTTAGGGATCTCATTTTGGAGATCCCAATTTCTGCTGATGAGGTATCGACGATCTCGATACTTTGTGATAGTCTAGCTACATTGACTAGAGCATATAATGGCGTATATAATGGGAAGTCTAGACATATAATTCTAAGAGATGAGTATGTGAGACAATTGATTTGTGCATGAATCATATCAATCTCATATGTTAAGACAATTGAGAACTTAGCGGATCCATTTACAAAATCTCTTGCGAAGAGATTAGTAAGTTCTACTTCAAAAGGGATGGGACTAAAACTCCTAGAATAATATATTCACCAATGATGACAACCCAACTCCAAACTTGTGAACATCAAGGGCAAGATTCCAATGGGTAAGAACAAGTTATTGGGTGAATTGTTTCAACACTAACAAAATCATGAGTTCCATCCAAGGATGGTTAGTGTTGGTTGCTACCAAGTGAGGATTAAGCCTAAGGCTTTTAATGAAGGTTAGTTGTGTGGAACAAGCATCTCTAAAGGTAGCAATGATGCTGTAAGAACTTCACCTATGTGAGCTTAGAGGTGGTACCTCCTCTCATGGGAGTTGGAGTTTCTCCCTGGAAAGTTCATGAAATGGATGAGCACATGGCCATATGACTAAGCAAGAAAATGGAAAAATGAATGATCAAATGGAGGTGTGTGTGGTGTTACCGGTTTTATCATTAAGAAGTACTTGGTTCAATATTTAAGACACCAATTACTTTGATAAGGCTTTGTAATACTTTCACCAAGATAAAGTTACAATCGAAAGATACTTTATTTTATGCACTAAAACTGTTAAGATAAGTAGAGGGGACTATATTTAACCAAGTGGGGGAATGTTGAGATTGGTTAAATATAATAGTTAAGATGTTTAAACGTTTAGGTGCAAAACACTTAACAATTTTTCACTTAAAGAGATGTGAAAACATGAGATTGTGTAGAATCTATCTAAAATGGACTTTTATGGGTCTAAAGCGATACAATGAGGTATCCAAACATTCCCAAAAAAATTGGTAGCATTTGGAGCAATTTTAGGACCATTACAGGGGTCCAAAGTTAGAGAGGGTGACAATACGTCACCCCCTAAGTGGCGTAGCATCGCCAAAATGCGAAGGGCTTCAAAAGCCCTAGCAGGCGATGCATCGCCAGCGATACGTCGCCTGGGTGGTTTTTTAGGGTCATACAGTTTACGTAAAATGCTCCAAATGATGTGTTTTAAATGCTCTAATCCTATTGGTTAGACTAGTGATGATACCTACACTATATATATGTGGGTTATTAGAGTTGAATAGCTTTGATCATGCTTTCCAACTCTCTCTCTCTCTAACCTCATTCTCTCTCTAGCTTTCTAAGACCAAGGTTTTCTCCAAGAAACTCATCAACCATTGCTTGACTTGCATGAGTTTTAAGACTTGTTCAATACCAAATCTCATTCTACTTAGTTGAAGCTTCAAGCAATTGGGAAGGCTTGGAATAGAGATTTTGGACAACAATATTGATATTGTGTATAAGTCTTAGAAGTTCTCCAAGTTTGAAGATTCAAGTTGCTCAATACAAAGGTTGTATCTCTCTAACCCTAATCTTGTATTTTGTCATTCTATTATATTTTTCATTGTCGGTATTGATGATTAAATGTATCTAAGTTCATCTTATCATCATTTAATCATTTAGTTTCTTATATTCAAGATTAACATTCATATCATGAACATGTTTATTTGATTATAAAAAATTGCACGCATACTTTACATTTGAATCTAGATTAACGTCTAGGGTGTGGAATATTGCATTATTATCATTATTCATTGTTGATTTGCAAAGAGTAAAGCCATATATTCCCAACAGAGACTTCGGTACAACTTTGGGACAGGTTTTAGGAATTTTGAATCGGAGGAAATAGCTGCAAAATGTTGAAAATCTGGGTTTGCAAGGTTGCGCCACGGTGTTGTTCTTGGATTTGTTGGTATTAAAAGAGAAAATCAGAGATATGTAAGGAGGAATGAGCACTTTTTAATAAATATTAATACCAGCCAGGATTATACACACACACACATATATATATTAAATCACATACAATCAGATTCGAGATTACATCTTGTAGCCTATTAAGTGTCCTTGAATATTTTTGTATAAAATCAACGATCTTTCTATCCATGTTCTGAAGACTCACACATTGATCTTCAAGACCAATCCTCAAACACACAAGGATGTGTATGGGTACGTAGGATTCAAAATGATGATTTATGACTCTCTAGATGTACTCAACACATGAGATCTAGAGAGGTTTGATAAAGAGAAGAGGAATTGAATTAACTAATGTAATTAATCTTTATTTTTTAAAATAAAATTGATCACTTATAACCTTATTTAATTATTTAATTTAAATCATATTTAAAAAATATAAATATATATAATTAAATAAAAAAATTATTTGAAATTCAAAATTCAAATCTTAAGGATAAGAAATATCCATGTGTGGCGCCACTCACTGTGCAATACAGTGAGTAGCGTGAGCCACATTAGGGTTTTCCATAATTTTCTCATTTGTTTATTTTATTAATATTTAAGATAACATATTTATCCCAAAATAAATATTAGTTATTTCAAAATTAATTTTATCTTAAAATATCAGTTTTAAATAAATACCTTATTCTAAATAAGATAATTATTAATCTTTCTTTATATATTAATCCAAACAAGATTAATATTTATTATAACCTATAGTGCTTCAAAATAAAAAAAAACTATATAGTTAAATAATTAATTCATAATTAATCAATTTCCCATAACTGTCACATAATTATTTCATTGCTCTGGAAAATTAATTCATTTGCAATTAAGTCTATCTCTCTACAAATCTTTCTTTTGACATCTTTACCCTTGACAGTGTAGCACATAGCTGATCTAGGGACCATGGACCTATAATACGATGCTCCAATAAAACAGATTATTAATCAACCTCTTTAATCCAATAATTTATTTATTAATTACATGATTACTCCACTATAAATATGGAATTGCACTATAAGTATTTATAGAATTATATTTACAGACTTTTTATCTTGTAGTCCATTAATATAATCAATAAATGTAGTTGTGTCCTCCATTTATTGGTTTGTTAATTAGAGCAAGTCAAGATTATCGTTTTACCCTTCTAAATATCTCTTGATCCTTAAGTACCATTAATTCACTATCGAATAATTAATTTATAATCAAATTATATATTTGAGCTCAATAACTATTCAATTCCATAATTAACCCTTAAGAGAACCAATATTCGATTGTTTAGGAAAGTATGGATTCCATTATTGTAATTCATGTTCCCAGCCATTCATGATATTGAATCTCCAAAACAAAAGTCATTAGTCTCATTATACTAAGAAACCTTAACGAGTGAATCAAACATAAACATGAGTTCATGAATACTTAGGATCTAGACTGATCTACAAATGATCATCTATTATGATAAAAATCAAATCTTTATGTCAAACGACAAGTTTATAAAGATAATTAATTCTTAGCGATCCTGTCATATATAATCTCTATTACATACAACACATTTACTAAGATGTCTATCCACATCAATAATTCGAATCTAGATCTCTTGTATTCAGTATGCTTAGTAAACCGCACTAGTAACCATTCATTAAAGATTCCTTACTTTAATATGTTATTGACTATTTTATTCATTATATATGATCTTAATTCTCTTGTACTAATACAATATCATATTCTCATGAATGAATAAGGAATTTTCTTGATATTATCATATAATTAATTCAAACAATAATTATAATATTCAAATATATAATAAAATTGTTCTTTTTATTTAATTCAATAAAATGTCTTAACATGATTTTAGGGCATTAATCCTAATACGAGCATCATGGCTCGCATGAACTCAGAAGCTAGGGCGACTCTCTAAATCGCCTCGGCGCCTAGTGGGCTGCATCGCAGCGCATGTCGAGGGTGATAGCTTGGGGGGATTTCTGACTTGTGGAGCATCACGGCCCTTAGTGAGGGGCATCGTGACTTAAATTGGGAAAAGTTATCCAAAAGGGTTTTTGAGTACGGGAACTTAAACCTAAGGGCTCGGGAAGAATTCTACTACCCGATTTAGTCGAATTCCTGGTCTCGGAGGCTAGGAATCAACCTTGAAGATGTTAATTGGTTTAGTTCTTGATGATTTTCTATTAATATGTTGTGACTAGTTTACCGCAAGGCTTGGGATCATTATTGTACTTGAGGCAGTATGTCATCCGCACAAAACTCAAGGTAAGAAAACTACACCCTTGTTGAAATTAGGGCTTGAGCCCCTGTGGTTGAACTAGCTATGACTCTGTCTTGAACCGTTATTGAGTGTGAATAATTGTTCTTTACATAGTTGAGTTATGTATGCATTGTATGTTCTTTCATATCTAGAAGTGTGGTAAGCACTAGTACAGCCCTATGGTCGCTTGAAAAGAGACGAGAGCGTGAGTTACGCCTGTCTAGCTCTATATCTGTCTGAACGAAATAAGTGCGGTACGCACTTGGGTGGACCTATGGTCGCGTGAATAAATTGAATATTGTTGAGTGTTGTTATTAATTATTAAGCAAGCTGTTTATAATTGTAATATGTTGATTGTATGTATGTGTGATTGAGTTTTCTTGCTGGGCCTTGGCTCACGGGTGCTACGTGGTGCAGGTAAGGGCAAGGGGAATCTGGACCAACAATGAGTTGGAGAGCTTCGAGGCAACATGTACATAGGCAGTTTTCTCGACCGCCACAGTCGAGACTTCTTTTGGAAAGCTATGGTTTAGTGGTTTTGCCACTTAGGACGACTGTTATTTTTCTTTGTAATAACTTTTAAACTCCTCTTTTCTTTGGGATCCCATGTATATATACTAAATCTTTTAATGAAAAGTAGCAAATGTTTAACCAAAAAAATTTCTACCAAATTTTAACTAACCCCAACTACACGTTTTAGTCCAAATGACCTGCTCAATGAGTTAAGGACAATTTTAAACACACAGTGTAACAATCCTGGTTTGGTAGGGCATTACATGCATTGTTTGACACCTTGTGAATCTCCATCTGAATCTCGAAGTTGATGTGCACCAAGGGATCCCCCTTTCCATCACAGGTCGCCATCAGTGGCATCTTAAAGTTGTCAAGAAATTGCACGTTAGCAATGGCGGGATAGAAGGGACTCACTTTTCTTGGGTTTAAAGCAAGCTCTCCATTCTTGGTCTTGCCCATTTCCCTGATCGCCTTCCTCAACTCCTTGATATGGGAAATAACTGGGTAATTAGCTACCAGGACTTCCTGATCATTAGCGAATTGCAAATAATTTTATAGGGGAATAATTTTATGTAGGAGGGAAAAAAAAGAATTCTAAATAATTTTATTGTCTCATGTTGAGAATTCTCTTTCTAGAAAAAAAATTAAATTTAAATGTATAATTCTATAAAATATTGAACAATTATAAAGATATTCAAAATAAGAAAATATTTTTAGAAAATGTCTCTTATAAAGTTTTAGAAAAATATTTTTCTTTACTCTTTTTTCTCATAAATTTTTTTAAATAAAGCCTAAATCTCTTTTTAAATAAAAATGTTAGAATTAGTTAACCATGATACAATCGTAACTTAAAATATTGATTTTTTTTCTAAATAAGGACATCTTATCAAATATCATCATTGTTCTACAATAAAAAAAGGTTTTCAAATATATAGAATGTAATATTTTAAAGTACCAACCATTTTTTTTTCTAACTAAGGAATTTAAAGCTCATCAAATACGTTCTACAATAAAAAAGGTTTTAAAAAATATATCGGCAACATAAAAAAAAGAGCCGTACCCAATAAATATATAATATACCCCAAATTAAATATACAACATTCCATTAATAAAATGTAATATATATATATATATTTTAAAAGATGTATTTATATTTTTAGGAAAAATCTACAATAATATGGTATGTTTTTTTACATCACCCATTGTCACAGACCATGTTTTAGGCACGTAATTCAATTATCCTATTATAATTATTTTTGATATTCTAGATAATTTATGCTGCTAAAATAAAAATTCAAATAATTTGTAGCATGTGTGCATTTTTATTATTTAAAAAAAATACTTGTAAAACATATTGTTTGAACCTTGATTTCAGCATCATAAATTATCCGAAATTTCTTTGTTTACCCAAAAAAGGACTACCTGATGATGTGGCAGAATTAGCCTACACGTGGGATACACGTGACTGTTTAAGTAAATATGATTTGGTAGACCATGGACTAGAAAAGAATTGGCTCATCACACATCATATTTATGGGCGACTAGTCTGGTCGTATCTTTTCATTTATTTCTTTCAGAAATGTAATCTTATAATTACGTATTAATTGAGATTTCCATTATTATTTAGATACACCTGTATTAAATGTAATTAAGGCCCATCGGCCCATGTAAAACTCCTTGAGCCTATAAATAAGAATCAAATAGCTCAAGAGAGGGGATTTTTGAATTGAGGAATTATAAGAGAGAAATATAGTGTTTTTATCCACCATAATTGTATTCATCCAAAAGCTTGTGAAACTTGTGAACCCTAGTTCATTGATCACAATTCTTGGAATTCTACATCAATAAGAACACTAAGTGGACGTAGGTTGTTACCACTTACTGGGGTCGAACCACTATAAATCTTTTTGTGTCGTTTATCTTTTATTCTTGATTTCATCTCATTTCTGTTGTTTTACTTGACTCCATGTCGTTGACCAATTCGAGGGTCAACATTTTGGTGCTTTCATTGAGAGCGAAATTCAAGACCTCCTAACAGACCAAATGGCAAAAACGGCTAGAAAGACTAGACAAACCTCTGGTGCTGCACCAACCCAACCTCCTCTGCAAAATGTGGCTGAGGATGAGCCACAAGTGGAGTTTGAAGAGGAGGAAATGGATTCTGAAACCTTGAGGACGACACTGATTGTGTTCCAAGAGGAGTTAGCCAATCTGAGGGCTAATCAGGAAAATGTGGCTGAAATGATGGCATTGCAATAGAGAGAAATCGATAGGCAACGCCAAGAATTAAATGAGCGGCAGGCCGATATGGACCACCGGCAGACGGACGCCACTGCCGCTCTAGAGGCAGACATCCAGTTGGCCCGAGGACAGCCTACACCAACCTCCCAACTGGATCAGCCACCTAGTTTACCACAACAACAAGGTCCACATTCAGGTCATCCACAACATCACCACATTCCGCCTCAAACGAAAAGTCCTCAAAGGCGGGAGCAACCCCCTGCTGCTCAACAAGATATTCTATTTTAGGATCCTGAGCAGTAGCCACTTTCTCGCGTTGGTCGAGACAATCCCCAGCAGCAAAGGCAGAATAGGGCTGGGCAGCCTCCCCGAAGCCCTAGATACCAGACTGCTAAGGAGCCAAACCCACCGAGCAGAGGACAACATCCTTCTGCTAGTAGAAGGCAGGTTGAATCAGGTTCTACGGTCAGGGGCCCCCCACGACATAATAATGCTCGGGGACCTATTGACCAACGCAGGTCTCCACCTGACGATCGAGACATGCCAGCAAGGGGAGGTGGAAACAGTGCAATCACCAGGTTGCACCATAGTCGGTCACACTTTAGGGATGTCCATGACTACAATGAAGCAGATTCCGGTAGAGGAAATGTTGGTCGAAGGCAAGGAGATAGGGGTGGAGAGCAGAGCCCCCCACAAAGACAAAACTGGCCGACGAGCCAGAATGCTGGGGGGGGGAGCCTAGGCAACCTAACGTCTTTGATTGATTTGGTGTTACCAAACAAAGGCGTAGAGATGAGGATTTGAGAGATGTTTTCAATGACAGACGAGAAAGACACGACGAGTATGCCCCTCCAGCATCGGTCACTCTAACAATATCAGACGTTGTACAGGCCCAGCTCGATGCATTGAATCAGTCTGTCCAACAGCTATTGGGGAGCCGGACATCCCACATTAAATACGACCGGAGAAGAGGCACTCCGTTTGTACAAAGAATAGCAATGGTCGAGACTCCAAGAAAATTTAAAATGCCAATCTTTCCCAACTTCACCAGATTAGAAGACCCAGTATCTCACGTAAATAAATTCGAGATACAAATGGACATCCAGAAGGTGTCAAATGATACTCGATGTAGAATCTTCCCAGCCACCTTGCCTGATACTGCTCATGAGTGGTTTTTCAAATTCCCTTCTGCCAGCATAATGTCTTGGTAAATGTTCTTGAATGAATTTTACGGACAATTTTATGCTGGTCGTGTACATCTTACCGAGGCTAACCAACTGGTCGAGATACACCAGAAGGACAGAGAAACCTTGAAAGGGTATGTCCAACGTTTTATGCAAGCCACTGCTGGGGCTAAGACAGTTGGTGATGAAGGGAAGATGATGGCACTTATTGCTAGAGTACGGCGACATTCATCCATCTGGAACAGTTGTGGAAGAATGGGGTAAAGAGCACCCAAGAATTTTTGGACTGAGCGGACCGGTACATCAAGCTCGAAGAGGCCATTGCCAACGAAGGGAAGGCACCTGCAGACGACCAGGGGCCGAAAGAAGATCACACCAAAGCTGCCAGTGGGTTTGGGAAACCCAATGGCAATGGCAAAAATAATGGGAAAAACAGAGGAAAAAGAGTGAACCATGAGCCGTCAATGTCTGAGAACAAGCGCCCTAAAACTAACAATACGAGCCAAGGTTCACCAATTACACGACCCTAATCAATAGCAGAGCAGAAGTGTACTAGGCCACTAACACCACTGTTCCCTTCAGGCGACCAGCCCCAATCAGAAAAGATATCTCCAAGAGAGATACAACCATGTTCTATTATTTTCATAACGAATATGGTCATGACACCAACAAATGCAACCAGCTTAAAGATGAGATTGAGTTCCTTATCAGACAAGGACACCTGAGAAGATATATACGAGCCCCTGGAGAATCTCAACGAGAGGCTTAAGGAGGCAACGAGCAGGCACCTGTATGCAAACGCTCGCCCCATTTACAGCCAGTTCCAGTTGCTGGTACATTACTGACCATCTGCTGTGGCCTGCACCTTGCAAGAGATAGTGGGAAGGGAAGGGAAGGGAAAGTATGTCCGAACCTTACATCACGATTAGGACATTGAAATGTTGAACATAGAGGAGCGAATTCCCAAAAAAGCTCGAATAGAGGAAGAACTGATAACTTTATTTGAGCTTGACGCTCAGCATGTTCGATTCCCCCATTCGGATCCTTTGGTCGTGGATGTCCAGATCGCTAATATGATGGTTAAACAAGTATTGGTGGATACAGGGAGCTCAGTGAACATTCTGTACAAATCTTCGCTAGAAAGAATGAAGTTATCAGTGCAAGATTTGGAGCCATGCAACCAAACCATTTATGGTTTTTCTGGTGAAGGGCTCGCGCCAACAAGGTCAATCAGGCTTCCAATCACAGCAGGAATTGCACCAGCAAACAAGACATTAGTCACTACTTTTATAGTAGTTGATTGTCCTTTTGCATATAGTGTTGTGACTGGGAGGCCAATTCTAGTCGACCTACGAGTCGTTACCTCAGTTTGGCACCTAGCCATGAAGTTCCCAACTGACGCAGGGGTAGGATGTGTGTTGGGAAACCAACAAGAAGCGTGGGAATGTTACAATTCCTTGATCACCAAGGCAAAAAGGGGCGGATCAGGGGAAAAAGCTTAGAAAAGGTTGTTGTTGGTAAACGAAGCACAAGTCCAATCAAGTGAACAAGTCACCAAATAGGGTGTTGGCCAAAGTGAGGATAGGGATTTAGATCCTCTCTTTGGGGATTTTGAAGAAGATGTACGACCAGTGGAGGACCTCGAGGAGGTCCAACTTGATGAGGCAGATCCGACCAGGGTTGTGAAAGTCGGTAATAACTTAGAGACAACAACAAAGCAAAAACTGGTGGAATTTTTAAAGGAGAACCAGGAGGTGTTTTCCTGGTCGCATAAGGATATGGTTGGGATTTACTCAACAGCTATCAGCCATGCCTTGAATATAGATAAAAGTTTTCCACCAGTACAACAAAAAAGGAGGCTGCTCGATAAAGATAGATCAAAGGCGTTAAAAGAAGAAGTCGAGAAGATATAGGAGAATGGATTCATCAGGGTAGCGTTTTATCCATCTTGGGTCTCTAATCCTGTACTGGTTCCTATGTCGAATGGCAAGTGGAGGACGTGTGTGGATTTCACAGACCTCAATAAAGCCTGCCCAAAGGATTGTTTCCCACTCCCAAGGATTGACCAGCTGGTCAATGCCACATCAGGGCATGAGATCTTATCATTCATTGATGCATACTCTGAATACAATCAGATTAGTATGCACCCATCTAATGAGGATCACACTAGCTTTCAAACTGATACAGGGCCTTACTGTTACAAAGTAATGCCTTTCGATTTGAAAAATGCTGGTACGACTTACAAGCAACTAGTCAACCACATGTTCAAAGAGCTGATCGGTGTTAACATGGAGGTATATGTCGATGACATGCTGGTCAAGTTGAAAAAGGTAGGAGAACACATCAGGGACTTGCAAGAATGCTTTAGCGCCTTGAACAAATATCAGATGAAGCTAAATCCCCTCAAGTGTTCATTCAGAGTTGGATCGAGAAAATTTTTGGGATTCATAGTAAACTCATGAGGTATCGAAGCTAATCCCAAAAAAAATCAAGGCCCTAATCGAGATGAAGTCGCCTGCCAAAATTAAAGATGTTCAAAGTCTAACCAGGAGGATTTCCACCTTGAGTAGATTCATTTCTAAACCAATAGACAAGTGCTTTCCATTTTTAATCTACTCAGGGGCAACAAGAAGTTCAAGTGGATGGAAGAGTGCGAACAGGCTTTTCAAGCGTTAAAGTCTCATATTTCGCAACCACCAATTTTATCCAAGCCACTCGAGAAAGAAACTTTGTTCATCTATTTTGCAGTCACCGAGTATGCTGCTAGCGCTGTCCTGATCAGAGAGGAGGAACATGTTCAAAAAGCTGTGTATTATATAAGCAAAAGGCTAATAAGGGCAGAGTTGTGGTATCCGCCCATTGAGAAATTAGCTTATTGTTTGATTTTGGCCTCCAGAAAGTTGCGACCATACTTCCAAGTTCATCCCATCGTGGTACTAACCGACCAGCCACTACGGCAAGTCCTGCAGAAACCAAAAGTCGTCGGTCAATTGTTGAAATGGGCAGTTAAACTTGGACAGTTCGATAATTTCTATTCGCCACGAGCAGCTGTGAAGGGACAGGCTCTGCAAACTTTGTCGTAGAATTTACTGGGATCCAGGTTACCGAGCCGATAGAAGAACCTGAGCTTCAAAGTCCAACTCCTTCCTGGAAGTTGTTCTTAGATGGCTCTTCCAACGAGCACAATGCTGGAGCAGGTTTGATTTTAGTCACGCTGGAAGGACATCGATTACATTGTGCAATCAGATTTGACTTCACAGCGTCCAATAACGAAGCTGAATATGAAGCTCTGCTCGCAGGATTAAGGTTAGCCAGGGACATGGATATAAGGTCGCTTGAGATATACAGTGACTCCCAGTATGTGGTTAATCAAATTATAGGAGAATATCAAGCCCGGGGTCTTAAGATGGTTGCTTATTTGAACAAAGCAAAGGACTTATTGGCACAGTTCGAAAAGTATACTCTCCAGCAGGTACCTCACGACCAGAACTCCAATGCTGATGCTTTGGCCAAGTTAGGAAGTGCAAAAGATGCTGACACCTTAAACATAGTACCAGTTAAGCACTTGTTCGCACCAAGCATTAAAGCAGAAGAGTCTTCCCTGGTAATTCAAGCAACAGACACATGGATGATGCCCTTCATTGAATACCCAGAGCAAGGAGTGTTACCGGCAGACAGAAACAAAGCAAGAGCCCTCCAGAGGCAGTCGGCTCGATTCATTCTAGTCGATGGAGTTTTGTACAGGAGAGGGTAGTCAATGCATCTTTTAAGGTGTGTTTCAAGGGAAAAGGCCAAGGAACTAATGCGAGAAGTCCATGAAGATTTCTGCGAAGATCATGCTGGGGGGGGGGGGGGGGGGAAATTTTATCAAAAAAGATCCTAAGGCAAAGATACTTCTGGCCTACCATGAATGAGGACTCAATGGATTTTGTTCGAAAATGTGACAAGTGCCAAAGGTTCTCCAAAATACCACGAGCAGCCCCTAATGAGCTCAAACAGATGCAAAGCCCGTGGCCATTCGCAGTGTGGGGGATAGATTTGATCGGGTCTTTACCCACAAGAAAAGGCAATGTCAAGTATGTAGTAGTTGTTGTTGACTACTTTACAAAGTGGGTCGAAGCTGAACCACTTGCAACAATAACGCCCAAGAAAGTGCTAGATTTTTTAGTGAAGAACATCATGTGTCGCTATGGGTTTCCAAGAAAGATTGTCTCAGATAACGGCACACAATTTGACAGTGATCTGTTCACATATTTTTGCGATAGACACGGGATTATCAAGAGTTTTTCTTCAGTAGCTCATCCACAAGCAAATGGACAGGTTGAAGCTATCAACAAAACCCTGAAGGATACCCTAAAGAAAAGGCTTGAAAAAGCAAACAGGGCATGGCCAGAACAGCTACCAGAAGTCCTTTGGTCGTATAGAACGTCCCATCGAACAGCAACGGGCGATACTCCATTTTCTTTGGCCTATGGATATGAAGCCATGTTGCCTGTTGAATTATACCCACCATCACATAGAAGGTTGGCATACGATCAGAGTGTTAATAGTAAATTATTAATGGAATCTTTGGATTTAGTCGATGAAAGGCGCGAGCAAGCTCAACTCCGAGTAGCGGCTTACCAGCAAAAGGTCGCTCGGTATTTTAACTCTAAAGTACGTGAACGAAAATTTAACGTGGGAGATTTGGTACTTAGAAGAGTTTTTCTTAACACCCGCGATCAAGCTGCTGGAGTGCTTGGACCTAACTGGGAGGGTCCGTATCAGATTGAAGAAGTCTTCCAACCAGACTCTTATAAACTTGCTCACTTGAATGGAGATCTCATTCCTCACTTTTGGAATGGAGAACACATGTGCACGTATTATCAATAAAATAGTTCTTTTTAAAGAATTGGCTTGTATTAATTTCACTTTTTACAAGTTTATATAAACAAGGGTTAGTCAGTCATATGACTAGTCGCTTATAAGTGTAAGATCAATTTTTGATCCCTCATACAGACACGATTGTCCATTTATTACGAGAAAGAAAAGGAACTGTGTGCAGCCAGTTATTCTTGCCAATAATTGTATTTATTACAAGTATTTTCTCATTACTTGTATTGTTTTGCTATATTATCATTTTTATAAGTATTTATTACGAGCAGTAATCTTCGAACAGGTCTTGGTCATGGCAAGTGATGAAGAACCTTAAGCTCCTCAATCACTTGGGGGGCATATAAGGTACTAAGCAAGTAAAGCATATCAACAGGCATATGTAAACACATGAGCAAAATAAGGGAAAGCATACTATGGTACTTAGAGTATTTTTCAAAATTTTGTTTAAATTTTGTCAAATCAAAACAAAGTGTTATACTAAGTTCGGTCATGCGAACAAATGTTATAATAAATTGCAAATATTATAAAATCAAAATAGAAATGTGTTACATCGCAAGCATCTACTGCTAGGATGTAATTACTAATTAAAAGGGAGTTGCCCTACGCAGCAAAAAATTGTCTTGACATTACAAACCGTGGTTCGTATGTCTTAGTTACAAATTAATAAACAAAGTAAAGAAATTTATTGAGTGGCATGAGCAAATGGAGGATCTTGCATGGGCTGCTGGTCGACTGTGGTCTCAGCATCCTCTTCGATGCCTTCAATACCTGTCGCCAAAGAAATCTCAGGGGATCCCTAAACCTTCTCCTCTTCATCCAAGCGAGCAATGCACTTAACCATCTCAGCTTGCTTCATATGTTCTGGAAAATAATCAAAGTTCGCCTCAGGATTGCTTTTCTAGAACATATAAAAGCAGTTGAACGCTGCTCCCTTGAACCTCTCCAGGTCACTAGCGTTGGTTTCTTCGAGAAGTTTGACTCGCTCCTCCTGCTCAGCAGTTTCTCTTCTGTTGACCGCCAGTTCATCTTCGAGTTTGGAGGCCTCTTTGAAGTTAATCACCGAAGCCTCCTTGTACCTCTCTTTGGACTCAGTGACTTTGACCAAGGCCTCCTTGTGCTGCTTCATCTCCTCGCCCAATTTGGCAATTTTGTCCTCAGCTGCCTTAAGTTGTTCAGCGTGTTTCTCCTCAGCCGCCTTGAGCTACTCAGCGAGTCTTTCCTCGACAGTCTTAATCTCTTCAGCATGTTGGGCAGACATCTCCTCCGAGCGACGCCAACCGGTACTCAGGGTCAAAACTCCATGCGATCAGAGAAAAAGTGAAGCTGTTAGTATTAATAAAAGGGCAAGAAAGACAACTAAAGAACAACAAAAATGGCAACTTACCCTGAGTACTTTGTTCAGTGCACGACTAAGAATTTGTTCGACCTTTATGGAGGAGACGTTGCTGAAGGCTTCCTGACTATGCCGGTGTTTCAACAGTTTCTTCAACTTGTCGTTAGTCGAGTTGCAAGCTGTGCTCAGGATAGCCTCGGCCTGAGTCTTCCTTGGCTGAGCAGGAGGACTTGGGTTACGAGGAGCTGAAGAAGTCGGGCTGATGGGAGCTAGAGGAGTCGGGTCGACGGGAGCTGGAGGAAGAGTCGTGTTCTTGGAAGATGGTGGTACAGGAGGATCCTCAGTCTGAGCCCTTTTCTTAGAAGGGTCGCTACTGCTTTCCCCGGGGTGTCACCTGCTCTCTTTCTTCCTGCTCGCAGGAGCCATGGCATTGGGGTTGTTGTACAAGTTGAATGCTTCTCCGGAAGTCATGACTGCAGGATGGAAACAAACGTCAGACAATATAAATTAAGTTACTCGAAAAAGCAAGGGAATAAGAGCAAGAAAAATTCTAAGTAGTATACCTGAGCTATTATTACTGGTCAATACATTATTTATGGTATTACTGCTACACTCACTCTCTACCTCAAAGAAGTCTGAATTTAAACTATTGATTGCATATTTAAAGTTGTCGTCCCCGTCGAATAAATTACAGGGAATGGGAAAATTGTCTAAAAGTGAGAAGTCAGTACCGTTCTCATAAGAAGACTAGAGTATGGGCTCGGGGTATTCTGGAAGTTTTTTCTTGCCTTTCCCATGTTGGGCAGGGGTAGCAGCAGCTCGTGAGGTGCTGGAGGTTTCCCTGATGGTCACTCATGTTACCCGTCGTCTCGGGGGCTATGACACATCTTGTTGTTGCTCGAGGATCTCTCCTCCAGTGGCACTCCCTGCTGTAGACTCCCTCACTTCCTGGTGAGGTGCAAGAAGGTCGACCAGCCTTAAGTTGCTCTCAGTAACCAGCTCTTTGACGCTCTTCTCGATGTTCGTCATGCTGGCCAAGGTTGCTGCCCTTATCTCCATCTCTGGAGTAGGGTCTGGTCAATACCATGGACCTAAACAACACCAAAGCTCTAAAGACCATATAGAAAAGCTAGAAGAAATTAAATGACCAGTGAGTAAAATATTTACCTCCTCGGGTGAAGGCCAAGTTATCGGCGACTAGGTCCGTTGTAAGAAAGTACTCCTGGAAGTACTTCCCTACATTGGATTTGTAGGTGATGTCGCTCAGGAAGGTACGAGCGGACTCTTGATGGTAGAAGTGGAAGAACCCCATGTTGTTGTGGTTAGGGTTGGGTTTGAGATCGAACAGGTAGTTGATCTCGTGTGGTTTAGGTACAGGCCACTTCTTATGGTTATAAATGATATAGAGTGCAGACAGTACTCTATATCCATTGGGGGTAATTTGAAAGGGGTGACCTCAAAATAATTGGCCACCCCTTGAAAAAATTCGTCCAGAGGCAAGATAGCCCCTGCCTTGATATGGTACCTCAACCAGGTGCTAAAGGCACCCCTAGGCACGTTTGCCCTCTGGTCGGTTGAAGGTTTGATTAAGGTTATCCTGGGAAGACCGTACATCTCGAGATAGTTGTTTACCATCCTAGCCGATTTAATGCTAGGAGGCGCTACGGACCATTCAACCTCTGGCCTAAGGTCGTCGCGAGGTTGGGCTTTAGGTTGGATTTCTGGGGGTGCGATATTTACAGGCTGGGGATTTGTAGAAGGGTCCCCGGTGCGAGGGGCAGGCTGGTTAGAAGGAGGGTTGGTTGTTTTCTTCTTTCTACGAGCAATATACTTCACGCGACCCATGTTTGGTTGACTAGTCGGAGGTCTGGTCGCTGGGATGTGCTGAGAAAATGGGACTTCTAAAAAAATCTGGGAACATAAAAGGGGAGATGAGAATTTACGGCCAATAGATAGATGAAGTGTAAACGTTGGGATAACGTTGCTCGTGTATAAAAGTTAAGCTTTTATACAACCAGCAACATTCTAACGTAAACATTAAAAACATGTGAACAATTTGGAAAAACGGATTAAAAAGCAAAAGTGAAAAGTTTTTTCAGGGAAACTTTTCGATTCCAAAAATAGGCGGGAAAAACCCAGATTTTTCCAAAAGCATAAAAATCAAATTTTTACTTCGATTTTGTGCCCTAAGCCAGTATTCCTACTTCCCACGCCAATTTTTAAGCCTCATTTACTGTTTTTGCTAATTAAAACTCCTATCCTATCATATTACTACCTAGGGCCCAATTACCTCGAAATCGTTCACTACAAGAAAAAATACTTTCAATAAGACCGAAAAAGTATTATCAAATATATACCATAACACTTTTTGATGTGTTAAGGAAAGCAGTGTTATAGTAGGTCGGAGCACTTTGCATAACACTTTTCCGTAGTTATAGACATGTGTTATGGTATAGCCTACGATAGCACTTTTGTTGTGTTATTTTAATAGTTAGTTAAGTCTTTCATTATGTTATATATAAATAGATTATATAGCATTTTTTTGTACTTATAAAGTAGTGTTATGATACACTTTTTCATAACACACTTTCTGCATTATAAAAAATAGTTTGCATAACATAATTTTATGCTTATAAACCAGTGTTATTGTAAAAGATACAATAACACATTTTTTGTATTATTATAATATTTGGATAAGCTTGAATTATTATTATATAAACCTGTACATTATAATTATTTTTTATTGCTTTAATTCAAGCTCGCTTCATTTAATATACTTAAGAGACCCTTAACATTGTACAAATATATTTTTTAGTACAAATCATATGGTTCATAACACATATAACCAAATAATTGTGTCAAAATACATTCAAGATTATCTAAAAAAACAATACAAAAGTCTTAAGATATTCAACACTGCATAATTAACATAAACAAAACATTTTTACAATAGTCAACAAAATAGTCTTAAACAGTTGCATATTCAAAAGTGAAGGTAGGAATTCATAATCTTCCCAAAGTCAGCACACCAAAGCCTTCCAAATCATTTTTCTTTTGCACTTCACTTGTTGAATCTGGTAAATAAAACATAAAAGAAAAACTAATGAGGTCATGAAATATCATATCATTCATCTAAAATAGTAAATAATATCATGACACATAATCAAATTTACAATAATTGAGTTTGAATAATAATCAAGTTATTATATTACACACATTACTAAGCATTTATATAATATTAATTCAAAATGGTGAACAAGAATTTATATAATCAAATAACCAAATAAATACCTCTTGGAATAACCTTTTGAGAAGGCCATGCAACTGTTGAACCAACAGCTTCTCGTATAGTAAGCATCGCATAGTTAGGACGAAATAAATAAGCACCAGGCACAACAACAACATCAACCCATACACGCATAAAATCTGGTCCAAGAGGAATTCCGTGCACCTCTAAGTCTGGATCACTAGAATCCCAACGGCCTTCAGTAATAATTGCATCTGACCAATCGAGCATGTAGCAAGCGTTCCTTGCTTCTGTAAAGTTATGGCCCTTTTTAACTCCAACACTCTGCAAAATTAATTTTGAAGATAGTATATTAATTTTTGTATTTTTTCCTTAAAAAGAAATAATACAATTTGAAAATTTACCTTAGGAGAAGGAATATTGTTGGATTATGGAATATTGTGGGACTGCCCCTCACTTGTTGTTGCTCTGCCACCCTAAATATAAACAACAAGATAAGTGTCATTTCAAAAATAATTTTTTTTAGTTATATAAGTGCAAGAAAGAATTGTTACCAAGTGTCCTTTAAGTAGATTCAACATTTCAGCAATTTGAATCTTCATATTTAACTGCTCTTCTTCCAACAATGTCATCTTGTCTTTACACATATTAACAACAGTTAATTTTGACTTTGTTACCCCCCTTCCTTGTCCGATTAAGCATCTAGATTTTGGATTACCAAATAATTTTGTTAATGCATCCTCATCGGTATTGTTTGTAGTTCCAGATTTTGGGTCTTCGCGTATAATTTCAGCCAATTCTTCCTACATATAAAATAGTACAGCAAATGTACAATAATAGTGAACAAATATAAATATCCAAAATTAAATAATAAATACTCACAAAAACTTCAGATGTTGTTTGGTTGATTGGTTCACCATTCTTCTTAGTATGGGCTCTCCAAAAAGTACACCCAACGAATGAGAGATGGTAAAGGAAGTGGGAAAGTTTTTAGTTCAACAAGTGTCACATGTAGATGCAATTGTTTTAAAAGTTAAAAAAAGGACCCATGTGTCATAGTCACCACTCTACTGTGATATTGAATCCTTGATTTTTAACTTGCACATAACAAGGTTTTGCAATCTATCACATAAATGCAAAATCAAAGCAAGGAACAAAGACAGATATAGAAGTTTGTCATGTATCCTCATTAGTTATACCAATTATGTAATGCACATCAAAAGCTAAAATGGCCTGCTGTTTGTTAATTTATTCCTACAAAAACTGAGAAATTACCTTATAAATCAATGAGTTTGTGAGCGTTTTTCTTGCTCAAATTTGACTCTTTCTCTCCATTTCCAGGCGTAGCTAATTCTTTCACAAAAATAAGTGCCTAGCAAAGAACTAACATCAAAAAATCCCATGAAAACAAAATAAAGCTGAGAGCACATCAAATCACCCTAAACAAGTTATTCATGTTCTATTTTATTTGGAATTCAGTAAAAAGATTTGTAGAACATAATATTGTGTTTTTCAATAGGATTTTGATTTCAGTTTGAACAAAACAAATGTATGTCACTTGAATCAGCATCCAAAGAAGAAAGCTCCATTGTTAAGTGTTTTCTTTTTCTTTTTTATCAAGAAAGATCTGAGAGAGTGAAAACTTTGAAAACACACTTTACTTGTTTTCTAAATTCTTGTTTTTTTACCTCAGTTTTTTAGAACCTATATTTAGAAAATAAGGCCAAACACACTGCATTGTTTTTTAAACTATTTTTAGAAAAATTTGTGGATATACACATTCTTTGGTATTTGTGTCTAAAAGTGTAAATATAATAAACCACCTTAATCTCAACAAAATCAAATATGATATTTGGGATACTCTCCCACAAGATTGATGTAGAAAATTTGTGAGTATACTTGTTATGATACAAGCAAAAGAAATCCAACACAACAAAGTAATATCTCAAATTGAGGTTATGGGTGCAAAATTACAAAAATTTTAGCTTGGATCATGATACCACAGAAAGAAATAAAAAAGAAAAAAAGAAGAAATAAAACACTCTTTTTTTGTAGTGTGACTTCAGCATGATTCTTATAAATTGGGAGGTCTAAAACATAAGCCCACTCTTCCCAGTGCCAAATGAACTGAAAGTTTGATCTGCATGGTCAGGAATCCATTACTAGATGCAGTTTACCAAACAACCAACCTTTCTTTACCTGAAAGAACAATCATCCAGATAACAAGATTAAACTATTTTACTCCTGTCTAAATTTTGACACCTAACACCTCATATAATCCAGATAAAACATATCAAAAAAAAAAAAAAAATACTGCATGCAAGGAAAAGTAAAAGTATATCCTCTCCCAAGCAAAGCAGACATTGATATGCATCTGACCACATTTCCAAATATAGCTAACTACTCCAATAAAAAATAAATCAAAACAATGAAGTACATATAATACGATAACTTTCCTAGACAAAAATATGAAATTCTGATACTGTATTATAAAAAATAAAAACTGACTTTTTAGTTTTGAAGCACATCTCATACTTACTCTGAAACTCATACAAAATCTTTTCTTCTGAAAATATGTAAAGTGAGCACTGAATAAAGAGCATGACTATGTATTTAGACTAAGTCCAACAAGCCATAAGAAGAGAAACACAAATAGAACACCACAACAAACTAAGCTACAAAAATCAGCAACAGAGTGTGCTTTATGTACGAAGCCACTGCCAAAAAAAAATAGAGAGAAAAAATACAACAGACTAAACTTGGAAGTTTGATTAACCAAAAATTCTGGACCAAAATCATTGTCAGAGAAGGATCCCTTCTAGTTATGAATCAAAGACTATTTTGCGACATCAAGAGAGATATTGACAATCCCTTTAACACAATCCAAATCCAAACCCAAACACAAATAGAGATATTGACACCTAGAATAAACAACCAAACAAAAATCTAATATTATATAGGTTTTTCTTACTTTTTTTTGGAATCATTTGCAAATGGCTTGGTGTGGGAAACTTGAAGTTAAATAATTAATTTTAGGCTGACAACAAAATTAAGATAAGAAAAACATACAAACAAACAAAAAAAATATTGAGCCATAATTCATTGCACGAAGTCACCTAGTGCTTTGAGCACCTATCAAATAACATATTCATTTGAACAGAAGTAAGGAATTAGTTAATCTACAATTTACTTTAGAAAGATTTAATGAGATTTTCTTCGTACTTTATTTATCTTCTAAACAAGCAAAATAAGAAAATTTGAGAAGTAACAATTCAAACTAAAATTTAGGACACAAATTAGTAAGAAGTTGATTAAAGTTTCTAGTTGGCTATTCTTGTTATGTTGCTTGATAATAAGTGAGAACCAAATCCCTTTGGCCTATTTCATGTAGAGTTTAAATGAAATGGACATATATATCCAAAAAAGGCCAATTCATTCTTCATGTTATATGAAATTTTTTAGCTATGAACATGATTCTCATCATTTCAGATAGAAAATAATCTTAACCCTCCAACGAATAATACAATATTACTTTAATCCAATTACCACAAAAATGGAATGAATCACCTTCCACTATTGTTGCTTTAATAAACAGAGTGGTCCTGTGCATGACACATTTGAAAAAGTTTTTATTTTATTTTTACTTTTTTTCGTAAAAGCAAGTTAAAACATCACTATATATATAATCCAAAATTGGAAGCCATTGGTGAATTCGCAGAAAAAAAGATAAGGATGCCAGAATACTGTGTAACAGGAGGAACAGGCTTCATTGCCCATTAGCTTGTCAAAACCTTATTAGAGAAAGGTCACACCGTCAGGACTACTGTTTGAGATCCTGGTATTTATTATATATATATAACGATTTTTCATCTATATATGTTGAGCTAACCATTTTAGAATTTTTTTTTTTGGGTTGTTGGGGGAAAAAGGATATGAAAGCAAGGTGATATTTGAGGGATCAGACACAAATATTGCTATATCCACACGTATTATAAAATGCATGCTACAAGAACAACTAAAATACTACTAACAGTACCTCACTGGACCGAGAAGCAGAGATGGCTTGAGCTGAGCAATGACGATGGAGAAAGAGAGTCGTTAGGTCTTCCCTGTTGAAAAACTCGATGGTGCAGAAGCCGAGCTGGGTTTTTAACAATGGCAGAAGTTTGGGAGAACAAGATCGGTGCAAGGCTTAAGGAAGGAAAGCTGGGAGGGGATCGACGCAAGGCTTAAGGAAGGAAATCAGAATCGGTAGGGGATCGAGAGAAATTGAAGAACAGATGAGCCCAGATGAGTTAACGGGATGAGGTGAGAGAGGTTGAGTTCTTGTAAAGTTAGACCTGCGAAAAAAAAGTTAGAAATCTATTTCCCAGAAATAAAGTAGCACGCTTTTTTTAGTGTGTGTGTTTGCCGCCCATATTTTTAACTCTATTATAATACTTTTTCATTTGTGTTATATTCATGTATTATAAAAATGGGTTATTGGTGTAGTGGTTTTTCCTCAAGAACATTCAAAAACTCAAGCTTTTGATTGTTAGAGAATATATTATAGTGCTCAATGGAAATGGTAAAACCAAAATACAACTCTATGCAAAAAAATACAATAGAAAATGTAATATTTAAACAAGTGTTACAACTCTATTGCTCAAAATACAAATAAATAGAAAGATTTAGAAGAGGAAAATCACAAAAAAAAAAACAATAATAATACAAGTAAATAAGAATAACAAGATCAAAAGAATGAAAATAATAATAAAAAGAACACAAACTCTCACATAACCAAAGTGTAAAGTAGTGGGGATCTCCAACTTTAACAAGGTTTAAGACCTTTGTCCAAAATCTTATTTCCCCATATTCTCTAAGCACTAAGGGATCTATCAAGGAAATAACTCTTTGGAATTATCAAGCCTCTATGGTGTATTTTCCAGCCAAGTGCTTTGTGGATAGAAAATGGTGTGTCATACAAGTGAACATTAGGCTCCTATTTGTAGAGTTTTGAGACACCCTTTGAATTTCAAATTCTACCAACCCCCATGGCTGTTACCAACGATTAATTAGATGTTTATGAAATTAATATAGAGAATTGGGAGTTACTTGGCTATTGGAAACGTTCAAAATTGGATAAAACCGAAGTTTGGAAAATGTTATCAGCCACTCTAGCCATGCCCTGAAAAATACTGGTCCTGGCCCACGACGTTTTTTTGCCTCTTGGGTCGCGGCTTGAAAATCATTGGTCGTGACCCAAGACATTTTTTCAGTTACCAATTTTTCAAAACGTTCCAAATTCATTTCCACTTGATTTTGTAACTTCAATACACATTATGGGAGTGAAAATCACATCTCTAACAGTCATATCTCTTATGGATTTGAGAAATTCAAATCAAAATGTGTAATATCAAATCTACACATTATTAGGTAATATTTGGGAGTTACAAATTTGTAATTGTTTTTGTAACTCCAAAATATGTCACATTATGGCACATACATGTATCCAATTTTGTGACTGTCAATAATATGTTACAAGGTATGACAAATCACATTATATCACATTATTTAATCTAATATTATATTATTTGAAATAATATAACAATATGCTTATGTTTATGTTGCAAATGATCTTATGTTGAATGTTTATCATGTGATCTTGGACAATAGGGGTGTCATGATCTTAAGATGTATGATATGATTATATTGCCTATTATATTAGGTTTATGATTATGATCTGACGATGTACGATTATGTCTATGTTGCAAATAATCTCATGTTTATGCTTATGACTTATGTTGATAATGATTTCTATAAGAAAAGTATGCTAAGAATTTATGAGATATGTAGTTTATGTTTGTATGTTGTGTTTGTACTTTCTTATTGGTCTTTTAGCTCACCCTTTTACTTTCCCCCTTACAGGTAGACACTAGGTAGACTTGTTTGACACATATGGTGAGTTGAGTGAGTTTTCCATATGTATGTATGTATGCTATGGGAGCTATTGAATGAAGAAATGATCCAGAACACCTTAGTGTTTTAGAGTCTTTCTTTATGATAATTTTTCATTGGATGTACTTATTTATTTTTAAGACTGCATCAAATCATTTTTTGTTTTGAACATTGAATCCAAACTCGATATCTATTTTAAATAAAGATCCACTGTATTTTCAATCAGAATATGTAATTTATGAAGTTATTATTAAAATTAGTATTTTAATATAGACAAACAATTAAGGGCGTTATGGATGATTTGGTATTTGAAAGAAAATATATGATTATTTAAATTTCCAATTACCATAAACTTTTCATATAAATAAAAGGGATTAGTCATTGTAAATGAGTAATTTGATTTTCGATGGATTAAAAGATTCTCTTAATTGTAATCTTTTTTTCTCATAATGGAAAGAAGGTAGACTCAAGATTATGTCAAATCAATTTAAAGGTTGGTCTTCTTTATTTTTTCATTAATTTTTTTTATTAAATTTTATATCAATTATTCCTGGTACATAACTTTTCGTTGAAATTTGTGCATATATTTAATTGGCGAATATCCAATATCCAATAATTTGGTGGTAGGGTATTCATAAAATATTCAATCCAATTACAACCGACTGATCCAATTATAATTGACCACAAAAAATTGAATATCTAATTATTATTAGATCAGATCAGATGTAATTTTTAAAAATCCAAATTAGATCGGTTGATTGTTGGATGGGGATCCAACATCAAATAAAACCGACCGAAACAATCCAATTACATATATGTTTCTAATTTAGATGAATTTGTGTTGTATATTTCTAAATTATTAGAACTAAATAGTGTTTTTATTTTGATGAGTAATTTATGTATTTTATAATTGAAATATACATGAAAATTATATTTAAAAAAGACTCTAAATTATTAGATGGATCCAATCTAATCCAATAAATAACCAGGGGATGCATCTAATGGATAGAACCGGTCCAATTTAATTATCCACTAGATCGGTTCGAGTCAGTTGGCTTAATTTAATTAGATTGGATCAGTTGTAAAAATCAAATATTCAACGAATAGTTGAATTGGATCAGATGAACTTAAATTCATTGGATGTGATCCAATGAACACCAGGGTGGACGTAAGTTTTGACTTTTTAGCCAAAGCACCATATAAACTTTATTTACTATGGCCTATGATTATACATATTTTGGCCGAACTTCGTTTAGTTTAAAACTTTATTGGCTGAACACTCATCTTACTTTTTCTTAACATGAATATGGTGAGCCCACTCAATTACTTTTCTCCCACTGTATATTGGTTGATGAATTTGACTATTAATAATCTAGATAAATTCAGGATAGTTTTTTTTTAGAAAAAAAATTAATAATAAGTTATTGTTCGAGTTTAGTTCAGTTTGGAGTTTGAACCCCTATTGTAAGCACAGCGGCGTAGATTTGGGATAATTGTAAAACAAGAAATGTTAAAGAGCTCTTTTTATTATAAGACGTGATCAATTGGTGCCCATAATAATACTTAATACTTCTTGAAATTTTGTATGTGAGTTCTTTTTCAATAAATAAAAGAGTGTCGTATCATTATAATTAGTTTGTGACAAATTGACAATACGCATTATCTTGCAATCTATAAATGAGTGACATTGACACAAAATAAATAAATAAATGAGTGGCACAAAATTTTAATTGGTCCATGCTTCCACTGTTAGTGTGTATTATTAAGTGACATGTAATTTTCTTTTTCGAGATGGATAGTGACATATAATTTTAATTGGTCCATTGTTTCACTTATTATTATTATTAGTGAAATTTCACATTGTATGTTTAGTACCGGGTATTAATTAAAATATATGCTAGTATATTAAAGATTTTAAAATAATACTACTTTTTGACACTCTACAAAAAATATCATCCTCTCTTCTCTCTTCACTCTCTCTCTTTCTCTCGGTTCACTCTCTCTCACCTGCACAAAATCGATATTACTTGGTAGTAGTTCGATGGTGTTGGATGGGGTCTTCAAAATCAAGATTTTCATGAAAAATAATTTTACTCGATGGTGGTTCGATGGTGCTCGATGTTAGCTTGATGGACTCGATACAATTTTTGCAAGCGACATAATGTTTCACTCGGGTGTCCGTTTGATGTGATTTTTTTTTATTTTGGGTATTTTTTTCTTCAAGATATACACATTTTACATGCTCATATTCACATTTGTGAAGGTTAAAACTTGAAAACATACCAAAACATGTCTTAAACATGAGGTATGTTTGGTTTTTTGTATTTTTTTTAAGTGTTACACTTCACAAATGTGCATATGAGCATATCCAACGTGTAGATCTTGAAAAAAATACCAAAAAAAAAAATCACCCCAAACGGACACCTGAGTGAAAAATTATGTCTCTTGCAAGAATCGCATCGAGTCCATCGAGCACCATGGAACCACCATCGACCAAAGTCTTTTTCTTCTTCATGAAAATCTTGATTTTGAAAGCCCCATCGAGCTGACATCGAGCATCATCAAACCACCATTGAGCAATGTTGATTTTCTGCAGATTTCAGAGTTCTTGATCGCAAAAAAAAACTCAAAAACCATGCCCAGATCTGTTCAAAATGCAGTATTTAGCATGTTGTTGGTGTGGGTGGTGTCGTGAGGTGAGAGAGGGTGAACTGAAAGAGGGAGAAAGGGAAGAGAAAAGTGAGAAGTGAGAAGTAAGAAGAGAGAAGAGGGAAGAGATGGATGTATTTTTTGTAGAGTGCCAAAAGGTAGCATTATTTTGAAATTCTTAATATGCCTAGCATATTTTTTAATTAGAACCTAATATGATGCATAGAGACTATTATTATCATTATTATTATTATTTATGGTATAAGTAATTCACTTTTCATTCTTTTCATAATACTAGAAATAAGCAACGTGCAACACACATTTGCTTAATTTTATTTATATAATTTATTAATTATATTAATTAAATCTGTATCATTATCATATAAATATTTGAAATAAATAAACAATAGTATATGTTGACAGCCCTTTTTGCTATCAACCTTAAAACGAGAGATTAAAGAAACAAGCAATACGAACACAAGGATTTTTACGTTGTTCATGTTATGAAAGAACCCTAGTCCACGAGTCTCTGGTATTAAGAGGAATGGAAGCTTGTGATCAAAAACTCCAATGGTGTATTCTCAAACAGTGTTTAGATTGCTCTAAGTACAATGTGTTTTCTCTCTAAAAAATAGATCCCTTTACAATGAGACCCCCATCTCTATTTATAGAGGCTGGGGTAATTAATGCTAATCATTTGTCATTAATATACATTCTTCCCGTTATTGGGGGATTAATACCAATTCAATGCATTGGGTTGTATTGAATAGAGGCCACGACCCAAGCGAGATCCCTGGGGCCCACTGCAGAAATGTACCTACGTTATGGGAACATGCCCCTGGTATTGTCAGGGCATGTTGTACATATTTTTGTGTTAGATGGTGTAGTGAGAGTGGAAATGGTCGAGTCGTACAATTGACAACACTGTAGGCGGATCACCCAAAAAGGTTGTCAGATCAAGTATTCCTTTGATGCTGCTAACCTGCATTGGCTGATCCTTTAGATCCTGAGGACAAGGTCCTTGGCCTAGAATATAACTGATGGTAAGAAACATGTGGAATGCCAAGCAGATCTTGGGACATAGCCTTAGGAAGACGTTTGTAGCTCTTGAGACATGGCCTTGGGGAGATGTCCGCGTCCTTCCTCTACCTAATGGGAGTAATCTCCGATTGTAAGACCAACCCCCCGAGGAGTGATCCTTGGGGCATGGCCTCATCAAAAGAAGTACACGTCCTGCCACATGTCCTGCTCGAATGATCATGTGTCCTTGGGTAAAAACATGGACAACAATTTCCCCCCAAGTCTCTACTCGTCCTCAGACAGTGGAGACTTAAAACTGGGGAAAGCTCAAAAAGTCCTCGGATAAGAACGTTTAGACTTCTGTTGATGTCAATGTGAGATTTCCTGCCATGTGCTGAAACCCCATTGTTGGGCCCATCAATCTGTGCAATTAATGAAGGCTCAGTTCCGCGGCCCGAAACGTCTTTTCCGTCCCCTAGGTGTTCTTTCAGCTTATACTCAAGATTTCCCTTTTCTAATGCCAATGATCATGATCCGCACCTCTCTGATTTTTGACCTTTGGATCATTCTTGAGTACCCATGTCCTAGATAATCTGATAGTTGGGGTGAACTTACTTCGCCCCCAAGCACCTGACCTATAAAAGGTTGAGAATCAAATTTTCAACGTTCCTTTAGCCCATTTCAAATTTCTCATGCTTTTGACTTTTCAAACTCTCTCAACTTCTCAACTTATTTTCCGGCATTGCATCCTCTCCAACCCCCTTGACATTCTGGACAACTGGCGCAAAGCTTTGTATTTCTGGGTGAACGAAAAACAGTTCTTTAGAGTTCACACTCGGTTCAGCACAATCCGACGCTACATTTCACGTAAGTATCCTTGAATTGTGACTATGTTTTCATGCGTATTTGAGAATTTAGGATGCATGTTTAGGGGGTTGTTTTTTGAGCCTTTTAGAGGTTGTTTTTGCCTTATTTGTAGTCATAGATGGCCTAAATGGCTCAATTAAACGTTTTGAGGTGTTTTGGAGTGTTTTTTCTCATTCTGTGTCTTTGACTGGAATCTGGAAAAATTCCAGATTCTGGTGATGTTCATCATTTCTGATGGTGTTCATATTTTCTGGTGGTGTCTCTTGTGCTGAGGATCTGACTGCGAGGACACCCAAATGCCATAGTTCTTCTTTCTTCCCCTTTCCTCGAGCAGTTGTCTTAGGGGTTCCTGCTTTGGCTTAACTTTCTTCATGTGAATGCACTGACTGCTTGGTATTTGTTTTAGATGTCCGAGGAGCTTCATCAGCTCCATCAACAAGGGTTCTACGCCTTCAATGACGAAATCCTTCAAATAGCCCGAGAAGTGGGACGACACACTGAGAAGGGGAAACAAGTGGCTGGTAGCAGCCAAACTCTCATAATATGGGAGAGCTTGGAAATAGTGACGATAAGACCTCTTAGAGCCGGTCTCTTAGAAGAAGAAGCTAATACGAGCCCGACACCCTCATACTCCCCTTACCCTGCCATAGGGTTCGAAGCGACATACATCCTGAGTAAGCTTCGACATATAGGTGGCTTGCAGCGAATCCTTGAGAACTACGGGGTGGACGATAGCAAAATACTGGTGCATCTAGATCAGGAGGACGAGAGGGCGCATGAGAGCATTCACAGACTAGGGCCCTGGAGGCCTCTCATCTCCAAGCGGGTGCAGCCTTGCCGCTGCACCAGTACTATGTCGACTTTCTTAAGTTTGTCGGCATAGCTCCTTTCCAAATGTCCCTTAATGGATATCGGGTACTGGCATGGTTATATGTACTGTACAAATGGCAGAACTGGCCTACTTCACCCCCAGCCGAAATACTGTACATCTACAGTTTTCATCAATGTGCAAAGAAGAGGGATAAATTGGGATATTACACCATGATGAAGCACACAGTTCCTAGGAGAGGCTACAAAGCCCAGAGTGGCAATGAGAATCACGCTCGGGCTTATAAGGATCGATTCTTTTGGATAGATGACTTCTTGACAAGGACCAACCCCTCATTACTCCTGGACTTCGCTATAGTTGGTAAGTACCTCTGTCCTCTCGTAAGTTAGTACGATAATGTTTAGTTCGTGACTCATCTTTTTCTGTGTCATCTTAATCAGGTCCATTTCACTACACTTCCTTCATCGACTCTTTCGACAAAAGGCTTCAGGTAATGGAGTCCATTCTCAATCAGGAGCTAGAGCTCGACCTCCTTGTCACCAATGCCCACCTTCGACAATATTGGCTTCTGCAAGCGAGACAGAGCATAAATCTGGTAGTCTTAACCAAAATTTCAGGATTCAAGGCAATCTCAGAATGTGGCAATGCTACACACGGCGTACATGGTGGCCAGGGTAGAATATCAATATCCAACACCTTCGTGAGCAGCACACGGAGAGCGTCCTTGACATTAAGGCAACTGCAGCAGTGAAGGAAGATGAGGAGCTTGAGGCAGAGCTCTAGGTGGGAATCAAATTGTCCTCCATGCCTCAAGGTAAATCTCCGATCATTCTTCACTATGCTAGACGTGTAGGGGAGGGAACTAGTCCTGACAATACATTTTTTTCTCCCTCCCTTCTCGAATGTGGCCAAGTTTTGGAGCGTTGCTGGTATGCGGAGGAGTACCAAGATTACAAGGTTCTCATCGACGCATTCCTCCACAACCCAAGGAGGAAGAGGCACCCTTAAGGTTTCATGCCTCTTGACGAGTCGACGACCATGTACGCCTCTTGGTTTTTTCAGTATGAAACCAATTTAACGCAGAAGATGGTTCGTCTTGTTCGCGAATTTGCTAGTACCGTCCTCCATTCTGAGGAGTCCGATCATGGTGGGTCTCTCGAGGAGTTTAACTTTCTTTTCTGCACGTATTATTCTGTTGTGGTTTTCCTTTCATTTATCATGACTAACCAGGGTGTTTCCTTTGTGCAGACAGTATGAGCCTTTCAGACCTGCTGCTTTCAAAACATCAAAGGGTGTCAGGCCCTTCCAAGATCGACACTCTGACAGCCCCAATAGCAGTGCCCACACCCTCTTCGACTATCCCAGCACCCTCAATCGCTGCTCCATCGAACCTTACCCCGAGCGCAACAGTCGCTGGCGAGAACAAAGACCTCAAGACCTCCTCTCCCCGAGATGAGGGATTCTTCGGGAAAGGCAAATAGATCCCTTCCAATCCCCCTCAATCCAAGGATCCCTGGTTGGTCATATTTCCAAAGTATTATGATGACAATGGCTCATATATGCACAAAGAGGTCATCGAGTACTACAATGATCGTATCGGTGAGGGCAACGAGAGTGTCTGACTATTGACTAAATATTTGTGTGACGACTAGTCGAAGGAACCCGTCTTTTCTCCTCGTCACGAAGAGCTTGAATCTCTTCTCATGGGGAGAATAGGAGATAAGGCCTTACCACTCGACATGGTACTCCTGTAGGGAATAGCGACATCCTTGTACGAGATGACCACCGACAACTTGGCCCATTTCGGCAATGACAACGAGGTGGCACTGGTGGCAACCAGCTGCCACACTTTCACTAGGATAAGTTTTTATTTATGTTCAAGTTTGATGAATATTTTCAGTCTTTTTGGCTTACTCGTCATTCTTAATTTACAAGTTGTGGCCCTAAATCAACGACTTAGGGACCTGGTGTTGATGCGATCCCTTGAGCTGAAGAAGACTTGGGAAGAGTTGGCTCGTGTCCAGGTGGAGCTTGCTCAAATCTAGGAGATTGAATTCCCCCTGGAGGAACATTTGCAGCTTCAGAAAGAGGTGGAGGACACCAGGGCTCGCGTCCGAGAAGTGGAGGACCAACTGGTCACGGAGAGGTCAAAGTTGTTTGCCTTGGAGGAAACATCCTCCAAGTTACTGGAAGATGTCGCAGACCGCACACAGAATGTGGAGGAGGAACTAGCTCAAGTCCATGAGGAGTTTCAGTTAAGCCGAGTGGAGCTTGAAGCCCGTGTCGGTGAACTGGAAAAAGCCAAAGGGGAACTGGCCAAAGACCTCGACGTGGCAGAGCAACAAAGACATGGATCTCTCGTTCATAGAGGATCCTAACATGAGGACTAAACTCGAGGCACACCTTGAGGCAGAGACTGCCCGCGCGGCTCAAGAGAGAGAGGCCTCGGTGGCGGGCTGGGCTACCGAGGACAACCTGGTGATAAAGGTGCCATGGGGCGAATGCCCCCAGTAATTTTTCTTTGTACAACCTTTTTCTTATTAAACTGAATAGGCATGTGTGCCATAGTTTTTAGGGTTATAGACAATTTATGATCGAGCCCCCGAGCACATTTGTAATTATTTTTCTGTTTAAATATGCATCTTGCCTTACCTTTTCATATGATTCAGTCATCTGAATTCAACGTAACTTAATTGCGATGAGAATAAGCATTCAAATCACCTTAGACACTTGGTTCTATAATTTCAACGTAACACAAATGTCACGAGAACAAGAACTTAACCCGTCTTAAACACATGGTTCTATAAATTCATCGTAACATGACTATCACAAGAACAAGAACTCAAACCATATTAAACATCTGGTACTATAAATTCAACGTAACATGATCGTCACTAGAACAAGAACTCACACCACTTTAAACATCTGGTTTCATAAATTCAAGGTAACATCATTGCCATGAGAACAAGAACTCAAACTGTTTCAAAGGTGATTCCACCGTTTAGTCTCTTGTAGGCTCATAGTCCTAGAAGTAACTTTAACGCAAAATTTACTAGTGGTCCTAACTCAGCATCCTATGTTCCCGCAATCCAAAGATTCGAGCTTTTAGGGGTTCTTGCACGTGAAACAGCCTGCCACCCGAGTACACACTACTCGGAAGGTCGGCCAGGGGTTTCAACACTGCTCTTTGAGTGCATACTCGTCACTTCCAGATCGACTCACACCTCCTTGGGAGGTGATGTTAATGAGGTGCCCAAGCATAAAAGACTCAGGCATCCGTCCGTATCTCACAAACTGGGATTTGGTTATCTCTCCTCGGGTGCGCGGTGTCCTCGAGAGGTAACCTGAATTCCTAAGTCTACACTATACTGATTTTTCTAGCTATGGGATATAGTGATGCTAGGGGTGCTTCACTCATCGACTAGCTAAGCTCCCCATGTCACAGATTTCCCGGGGCCAAGTACGGGGTACTTGGCCTTCCGTTTGCATATCAAGATCAAGAGACTTGGTCAGAGCTCCTCGGGCTCAGTGTCCACGAGAGGTGACAAAAGTCTATTCTCACGCTACTTAGGTTATCTAGCTCCTAGGTGCTAAGCTCTATTCTGCCTGGAACAAGTTGCCTTCTAGGCTACACTTGACTAGTTTCCTAGGACTTTGTATTCTCAGGATGGTGACGCTAGGCTTACTCCTTGACAAGCTTAGTTTCCTAGGTCATTCACTATGAGGCATAATGCTGCCCTAACTCCATGCCTCTCAAGTGATCGGAGACTAGTCTGCGATCACTTGTTCAGGTGAGCGGGTGCTTTTACATGGCATTAATAGAATAAAGGAAACCAAAAAATACAAGCAGGCAATAAATTTTCGTGTTTTACATGGTTTTCATTAAATACGCCTGAAGGCTACAAGGGGTACTATAGAAATAAACAATGTTTGTTGCTCATACAACTGGCAATATCAGTGAAGATGTTTGGCATTGCAGGCATGAGGAATCATCTCCCCAAGCTCCCCACTTATTTGGGCTAACTTGTATGTTCCCGAACACACAATGCTCTCGACTTGGTATGGGCCTTCCCAGTTAGGTCCCAACACTCCCGCACCAGGGTTTTGGGTGGCTAAGAAGACTCTTCGCAAGACCAGATCTCCGACCCCAAACTTTCTATCTTTCACTTAGGAGTTAAAATACTTGGCTACCTTCTATTGGTAGGACGCTACTCGAACCTGAGAAGCTTCGCGCAATTCCTCCTAGAGGTCCAAGGATTCTCGAAGTAAAGCATGGTTCGTGGTCGGGTCATACGTGTCCCGTCGATGTGTGAAGATTGTTGCTTCAACTGGTAGCATAACCTTATATCCGTAGGCTATGTAGAAGGGAGAATGGCTGGTGGAGGTCCTGGCAGTGGTGCGGTAGCTCCACAATGCCCTAGGTAGCTCCTCGGGCCAAGCTCATTTTGCCTACTCCAGCCTTTTCTTTAAAGTGGACTTGAGTGTCTTCTTAACTGCTTCCACTTGGCAATTGTTTTACGGATGGGCCACGGAGGAGAAACTCTTGATGACTCCATGCCATTGATAGAAGTCCGTGAATACTTCACTATCGAACTGCAATCCATTGTCGGAGACTATCTTCCTCAGGAGCCCGTACCGGCAAACGACGTTCTTGATGACAAAGTCCAGGGCCTTTTTATAAGTGATCATAGCGAGTGGCTCAGCCTCGACCCACTTTGTGAAGTAGTCGATAGCCACTATGGCATATTTCCCTCCTCCCTTCCATGTGGGCAAGGACCCGATAAGTTCGATGCCCCAGATAGTAAAAGGCCATGGGCTGGTCATCTGTGTAGGTTCATTTGGAGGCGCTCGGGGAATGTTGGTGAAGCGCTGCCATTTGTCGCATTTCTTGACATAATCTATCTTCATCCATGATTAGGTACCTCGGTACTTGATACAACAACTTTCGAGTTGCCTTCTTGTCTTGGGGCAGCTCCCTGGAGACGAGATATTTGACTATTGGTTTCATCCACCCATCTTGGGGTTGTATAGATTCGACCTCGTCTGGAGCGAAAATACTCAGTGATTCCAAGTACTCAATGGGGACCACATTGAATCAACTCAGCATCTTTGGTCATGGCCAACTTAGCCAGGGTGTCAGCATTGGAATTTTGCTCTCGCGACACCTTTTGAATAGTGAATCTTTGGAAGTTATGCAGCATTTCTTGAGCCTTTGCCAGGTACGCTGCCATCTTTGTTCCCTGGGCTTGGTACTCTCCAAGAACCTAGTTCACAACGAGTTGGGAATCGCTAAAGATCTCGAGGACCTTGGCCTTGAGCTCCAATGCCACGCGAAGCCTAGAGATTAAGGTTTTGTATTCTGCTTCATTGTTATAGGCGCTAAACCCAAAGTGAAGGGAATTATGCACTCTATGACCATCGGGGGAAACCAAAATAAGTCTAGCCCCGACACCATTTTCGTTCGAAGACCCGTCAACGAATAGCTTCCAAGTTGGTTCGACCACTGAGGTACCCTTAGCCTTCTCATGATTCCTTGTGCACTCGATGATGAAATCGGCGAGTGCCTGACCTTTTATGGTAGTCTTTGGATGGTAGGTGATGTCGAATTGACTCAACTCCACTGACCACTTCAACAGTCTTCTCGACGACTCGAGCTTTTGGAGGACTTGTCTAAGGGGATGGTTTGTGAGGACCTTAATCGGATGTGCCAGGAAGTAGGGTCTTAGCTTCGGAGAGGCCATCATTAAGAAAAAAGTTAGCTTCTTTATCAACGGGTTCCTAGACTCTACCTCGAGGACTCTTTTGTAAACATAATAGACGGGCTGCTGAGCACGAATTTCTTCCCTTACCAATGCAGCACTAATGGCATCCTCCGAGACAGCCATGTAGAGCAGGAGAGGCTCTCTATCTACTGGCTTAAACAGAATCAGAGGATTTTCCATGTGCGCCTTGAGCTATCGGAGCACCTGTTTACACTCTTCCGTCCATTCAAACCTCTGACTTACTCGGAGGCCATTGAAGAAAGAGATGCACTTGTCCGTTGCCTTGGAGACAAAGTGGCTCAAAGCTGCGATCCTCCCTGTTAGGCTCTGAACACCTTTATATTTATGAGGAGATGGCATCTTGATTAGGGCCTTGATCTTCTTGGGGTTCGCCTCAATTCCCCGAGCACTGACAATGAAGCCTAGGAACTTATCAGAGGCAACCCCAAATATGCACTTTTGGGGGTTTAATTTCATTCCGAACTGGTGGAGCACCGTGAAAACCTCAGTCAAGTTGCCCACATGGTCAGAGGCAGTCCTGGACTTGACCAGCATGTCATCCACATAAACCTTTATGTTCCACCCCAACTGATTCTTGAACATCTTGTAACCAGCCTCTTGTAGGTGGCGTCGGTGTTTTTTAGCCTGAAAGGCATCACGATGTAACAATTGACACCCTTATCGGTTTGAAAGCTAGCGTGCTCCTGATCTGCGACATGCATGGATATCTAGTTATATCCCGAGTATGCGTCCATGAATGACAACAACTCGTAGCCAGATGTGGCGTAGACCATCTGGTCTATCTTGGGGAGTGGGAGGTATACCTTCGGAAAAGCCTTGTTAAAGTCTTAGAAATCAATGCATGTCCTCCAGGTGCCATTTGGCTTTGGCACGAGAACAGGATTGGACAGCCACCCAAGATACTGGGCTTCTCAGATAAATCCGTTGGAGAGGAGCTTGTCCATTTCGGCCTTGAGGGCCCCTTTCCGAGTTTGATCAAATGTTTGTTGCTTCTGCTGGACGGGAGCAAAGCTGGTATCGATATTCAAGGCATGGCATATGATGTTCAGATCAATACCAGTCATGTTAGAATGTGACCATGCGAACACGCTTGGTTCTCTCGGAGGAAGCCTACCAATGTCTCTTGGACTTCCGCTTTCAGGCTTCCCCTAACTTTTATTTTTCTATCGAGGGTAGAGGTATCAAGAACTACCTCCTCCACTTCCTCTATTGGTTCAGTGGACCTCTCCTCTTGAGTCCTTGAGTCTAACTTGTCAGGCCTAGTCTCTTGGACGGCTTGTACTTCTGATGCCCCGGGCTTCTCGGGGTCTTCCTCCACCACCATCACGAGAGTTTTGAGGGAGACATTGTAACACTGTCTAGTCTCCGCGGACCGTACCAATTCCTGCCTCCATGGGGAACTTCATGCATAGATGGTGGATGGAGGTGACGGCTCTGAACTCCACTAGCACAAGTCGTCCCAAGATGGCGTTGTATACCGAGGAACAGTCCACCACCACAAAGGTGCAGTATTTTAAGGCCTGGTGTGGCACCTCTCCAAGCGTCATAGGGAGCTTTATCTATCCCATTGGGATGAGTGCCTCTCCCGAGAATCTATAGAGTGTCGAGACGCACAGGGACAAGTCTACTGTGGTCAGTCCTATCTTCTCGAAGGCTGACTTAAAAAAGATGTTCACTGAACTCCCGCTGTCTACTAGGATCTACGCCACCATTTTGTTGGAGATATCGCTCTCAATCAATAATGGGTCATGCTGCAGGAAATGCATTCTCTAAGCATCATCTTTGGAGAATATTATGACTTGGTCAGTCATTCGTGGCATTTGGGCAGGCAACTAGGCCAAATCCATTACCTCATCATCATGATTCAAAGCTCATGCATACCTTTTATGTGAGCTTCGTGAAGTACCCCCCAACTGTGGCCCTCCTGAGATGGTTCCTACCAACCCGTTCACCGGAGGAGGCCCTTGGGCCACTGGATGGTGGGGAACTACAGGAGATACTGTTGGGACCTATGGTGCAACAGGTGGGACCACCGGTCCTACCATGAGAGGTTGTGCTTGACGCGCTCCACCCTTAGCATATTGATGGAGGTGTCCCAACTTAATGAGATTCTCAATCTCATCCTTGAGTTGGCTGCACTCATTGGTGTGGTGCCTTATGTCATTGTGGAAACGACAAAATTTTCCAGGGTCCCGCCTTTCCCTGTCTCTCTGGATAGGCTGCGGCTTCCTATAGTGAACGTGTTGCACCATGGCTACAAAGATATTCTCTCGGGAGTCCACCAAGTCAATATACTTGGAATACTACAAGACATACTCCTTGCCAAATGCGACTCCCTGCTTGGCTTGTGCCGTTCCACTCCCCTTGGGCCTCCGGCCCTTGCCTAATCCCCCGAGCTCGACTGGATTCGGTAGGCTGGGAGGAAGTAGCAACTCCAGCACTGAATGCAGGCTGAAAAGCGCTATATCCAGTGGGCGCTACTTCATACCCTGCTGGAGACATACTGAATCCAGGAGCGGGAACGAGGCTATAACCGGAAGATGGAGCGCTTTGGCTGGGTTGGACTCCCCTGTAAGCTCGGTTGGACGAGAATAAAAGGAGAATATTGGATTCTCGAAGCCACAGGGCTAGGCGCAACCGAAGTAGAGAAAACGACGAACCATCTGAATGCCCCAATCTGGGCATCCTTCCAGCTGATATATTCTTGTGCTCGACGAATGAAGTCGTCAAGACGTCGGCTATTAGGAATAGTGCCCTTAAAGTAATTGTAGTTGACAAATTTTTTAAATGAAATAGATAATTGAATTGAATTATTATATATATATAGACTATGTCCGATATTATATGATAATAGTAAGTGAATATCAAAAAAATTTAAAGTTTATCTATGTGGTCTTAATCTCATATTGGTATGGGAGGATCGAGATTAAGATAATAAACTTAAATAGTTTGCAGTAAAATAGAGTTATGGAATCTTTAGATTAATTATTGCTAGTACGATCTATTAGTATTATGAATACATATGATCTAGATCCGGGTTACTAGTGTAGTAGGATACTTTAGTGGAGGTACTTTGCATGCTGAGAGTATGTAGAACTGGACCAGATGTGATTTGTTAATACTTGTTTAAACACCGTTTCATAGTATTAATAAAATACATCAAATGATGATCATATACACGATGATCTTAATCTTGAGGTTACTATGAACTCCTATATATATCATCTGATCCTTTGATTCATGCGTTAAGGTTTGTTAGAATGATCAGGCTAAGAACAATTATTTTGGTGACTCTATGATGTATATGGCTGGGGACATAATTTAACAGATATGGAATCTATACCTTCTTATCGATTGAATAATGGTTCCCTATAGGGTTGACTTTTGGAATTGAAAAGGTTATGAGCGCTCACGTCGCAAACTTGTTGTGACACAACCTTCACTAGTAAAGTCAATAGTACTCTAGGAGCAAGATATAGCTAAAAGGGTAAAATAGTAGTTTTATTCCCTTTTAATTTTGAACCATTAATAGAGGATTAACATTGTATGTAATGATTATATTAATGGATACTTTTTTCTTAATAAAGTACTCAGTAAATATATGTCTATAATTATCAAGAGTTCAATATCATATTTTTAGTGGAGTAATCATGAGATTAATAAATATGATTATTTAATCAAAGAGCTTTGATTAATAACGTAATAATTATTGGAGCTTGATATTATAGGTCCATAGGTCCCCTGTGTGGCTCTATCAACACCATATCAAGGTAAGAGTTGATACAAGGGTATAACTATAATTTGGGAATTTGAGAAGAATTTTATTCTTCGGATCAAGTATACAATTATATGATAATTGTGGTTGAATAATTAATTATTAAATTTCAAAAATATATTTATTAATTTAAATATATTAAATTTCGAATTTCATAAATATAAATAAATACATAAATTTTTTAAATTAATTATTTTATTTGAGTGGGAGAAAATAAAATTGGTAAGTCAAAAAATTATTTTTGATTTATTTAATTTTAAAAGATGATGATAATGATGATCATCAATTTGAATTTAGAATTTAGAATTTGAATTTTGAAATATGGTTGTCATCTTTTCCTTAAAAAGATAAATACTTTATTTTATGGGAGATTGATTTAGTTGAATAATTAAATAACAGAAAAATACAAAATCCTTGAAAAAGGAATAGTAGTACACGCCCGACACAGTCCAAGGACTGTGCCATGCGTGTACCACTATACAGATATTGTATCTGTGTAGTATTTATTTAATTATTTAACAATTTGAAATAATTTTTTCAAATATGGTAAGTTAGACATTTACCTAAAATCAAATTCTATCATCATTATTATATTATTTTATATTACTATTATTATTAGGAATAATAAGGTAATATAAATATCTATATATATGATATAGAAGAATAAGAGAAAAACAACAATCACAAAACAACACAATACACAATTCAGAATAGTTCTCTCAGTTTTTGTCAGACAAAACTCCTTTCTCTCTTTCTTCTTATTTATTCTAGCCATTCTAAGACCATATTCCAAGTTCTCATGTCTTGAGAAATACTTGTGAATCCTAAAATATGAACCATGTTTTCTATGTGCCTACACACATCTTGAGGTGTAGAGAACACTCTGAAAAATCGTGGTTTGAGTTATCAATGCTTTGGATAGAAAGATCAATGAAAATACGAAAAGACTCAAGGACACTTGATAGGCTTCAAGAGGTAAAAGTTTATGTTCTTTTTTTTGTTTATATATTATATATATAAATATATTGTATATTTATATATATATATATTTATTGCATGATTAATAGTATTGTATGATAATGTTTCTGGATTGTTTTCTTAGTCATATAAATTGTTTATATGATTATTGAAAATTTTTGTATGTTGTTGTTCTGTTGTTTCATAATAAGAATAAAACAACAACGAGCCTACCACACACCAGTTTTCGCTACGTGCTCTGATTTATTTTCCAACAATTAGTATCAGAGCATGTCATTAATCTATACATATTATTAATTGCTATGTGGGATCATATGCATTTTTATATTATATGTAATATATGTTTAAATGGATGGATGTTTATTTTCATGATGATAGATTCTTAAGGGTTATTTATTATGGTGCTTTTGGGTTTATGAATTGTTCTTAAAATTTCTAGAAGAAATGTGTAAGCCAATTTGGGGCATAGGAATTTGTCATTTTTGTTTAAAAATTATGGGTATAAAATTATGTCCCAATCTCGAGCCCTGAGCCCAAGTTGATGTCTACGCTCCAGCCGCGCCCCTTGCCAGACGAACCTCTGTGCCCCTGTGCTCGTGCACCCTGTTGCCTCCCTGCGCCCCTGTCGCGTCCCTTACGCGTGCCTCCATACTGCCTAGCCACCGCGCCTCCTGCGCACCCAGCCGCGGGCCGGCCCACTCCTACACCAGACCACCCCTGACCACCGCCCGTTGGTACAACACCTAATGTGTTGTTACCATAAACATATTTTTAATTGTTCATTTAATTAAAAATCAGAAATTGAATTAAAATAGTTTTTAATTTTGTAATTTCTTTCATTGAAATAATAGTTGTTATTTACCCTAATTAAAAATGCTTTAATTGTTATCTTCCATAATTAGAATTGTTTTAATTAAAATATCCAAAATTAAAATTATCTTGAATTTTAATTTAATTTTTTGAATTAAATCACCCAAATTCAAATTTAGCCTTGGAAACTTTTGGGTGTTAAAACCCAAAATTTAATTATTTTAAAAGTTTGTTTAAAATAAATAAAAAGTTGTATAATTCAAAATGGATATGAAAAAAGAGGTGGCTTTGGCTCAAAAGACTACATCTCAAGGTTTAATATCAAAGTGCTCTTCATCTAGCTTTAGTTAGTCTAGGTTACAATTTTTCATGTATATTTTTGCAAGTGTTGTAATTTTTTCTAGAAATCCCAAAAGTTACCATACCCACTTTTATTTTATTTATTTATTATAAATGTTTGAATGTGATTAAAATGTTTAATATTTTATCATACATTATAACATGTCATTCATATACCCACACAGTATGAAACTAGCATGCATTACATTCGTGTAGAAACATGCTATTAGGAACGTCCTATATTATTTGTTATATGTTTTTATGTGATAATTCATATAATAATAAATTTAGTCTTAATTAGTTAAGATGGTAAATCAAAATGAAAGATAAATCAAAATGAAAGATGTTTAATTTATTTTTTTAATGAAAATGTTTTATTAAAATAAAAATGGTATTCTATTAATTAAAGTAAAATTAGAATTAGAATTAAGGGCGCAATTTTAAGTTTTTTCTTAATTTAATTAGTAATTAATAGAATATAATTTAGTAAAAATAATTAAATTTATTTTTACAACTAAATTAAAAAATATTTATTTTGTGAAAAAAAAAACACTTTTCCAAAACAGTGAGTGGAAGAGGGAGTTATGAAAATAAGTCTCATGGTCTCCATTATTGGTAGAACATGGAGAGGCATAGGAAGGGCCTCATGTCGCATATGTTTGCGGCCTGTAACGCCCTACTACCTTAGAGCCGTTACTTAGTGAGTTTAAAACAGAAATCATGCTTTTGACTGACTCTACGTGGTTTCTAAAATCAAAAGTGTGAATAAACCAGAATTTAAGGCTGTACTCTTTGAAAATGTTTAGTTTCATTGAAAACATTAAGTATCAAACATCTGGGATCTCAAAAATAAGGTTTACAAAATATTTACAACTCAAAAATAGATTTACACCAGGTTAACTATCAAAAGAATGAGTTAATACAACCATATACAAAATGCCCCCAACCAAAGCAGTCGGGCAGGCCGAACATGTACGCGCCGCCCCCACGCTCTCCATACTCATGGCCGGTTGACTGACTCCTTGCTTTTACCTGCCACACAGAGCACCCGTGAGCCGAAGCCCAGCAAGAAAACCCAAACAGTATATAACATATGCATAGAATATAGCTGACATAATCCACTGATAAATAGGAAAACCATCAGACTAAACAGGCACGGCCATGCCGCCCCAGAGGCCTTACCAAAGTCTGGGGTCTCTGTCCTCACCGTCAGGATAACTCATGTATCCCTTGGGTCCCACCCTGGCTATAAGCACCCCATGTGCTGAGTGTTACTTCCGGCCCCAAGGCCGTACCCGGCCCTTGCCGCTCTCGGCCTTAGCCGTTCATTTCATTATAATTGCACGCATAATACATTTCGAAATAATCATTCAAACATATAATAATTCACCCAAGGTCATACATTTGCAAGTAAAACAATCTAGGGCCATGCCCTGCAATAACACCATGGGCCCATGCCCTGATCCCGGGTGTTACAGTTTTCTTACCTTTAAATTCGGTAGCCTTGATCACCTGACTCCTTGAGCACGATCCTACTCGAGCCCTAGCGCTTACCTAAGCAAAATCCATAAGTCAAAGTCATCACCAAACCTCAAGTCCAAGATGTAACGCCCTACTTCCTTAGAGTCGTTACTAAGTGATTTTTTTAAGACAAAACAGTGTGCAATGAACTCGCTAACCGAGGTTTTGAAACAAAAGTGTGACTAATTAAAAGTTAAGGCTGTAATCTTTGAAAATGCGTCGTTTCATTAAAACTTCTATTATTAAACATTTGGGATCCCAAAATAAGGTTTGAAAACTAATTACATCTTGAAATAAGGTTACAGTTGAGAAATCATAAAATCATAGATTATTACAGCCATTTTCGAATAAACCCCCAACCAAAGCAGTCGGGCAGGCCAAACATGTACGCGTCGCTTCACGCTCTCCGTACTCATGGTTGGTTGACTCAGTCATTGCCCTTACCTGCAACACAGAGCACCCGTGAGCCGAAGCCCAGCAAGAAAACTCATGCAGAACATAACATATGCAATTTATACAGTTTATCATAACAGATAATCCACATACAAACAAGTCAACCATTAGACTAAGCAAACACGGCCATGCCGCCCCCGAAGCCTTACCGAAGCCTGGGGTCTCGGTCCTCACCGTAGGGATATCACACGTATCCCCTGGGTCCTACCCTCACCATAAGCATCCCATGTGCTAGGTGTTACTTCCGGCTCCGCTGCCGTACCCGGCCTACGCCGCACCCGGCCCTTGCCGTTCATTTCATTAAAATCACACATAAATCCCATCATGCCCTCCTGGCACGCTAATCAAGGCCCTCAAGCCTTATTAGCGGATTTGGGTCGTTACAACTATCCCCTCCTCACAAAAATTTCGTCCTCGAAATTTATCCAAACACATCAGTCAATAAACCCGCAACTCTAACCATAACTTCCAAGGCCCACCGCCTTAACTTTACTTTTCAATGACACTCTCACAAGAGTAACAATCTTGCCCCTCAAGATTTCGTCTAATAGCCATGTTCCCGATAGCTACTTGTTAACACCGCAACCCTGCTGAAACCTCAGGGTCTGCCTAGATTACAATGACCAAAGATTACAATGACCAATTCATTGTCTTCTCGATAGCCAATTCATTGACCAATTCATCACCTCTACTAGGTGGGATCAGCTTGTAGGCCCCGCTGGCCTAACCCTTAGTACAACTTCTGAATTTTATGTTGAAATAAGAGTCAGAACTCTCCCTTCTTTCTCTGAACACCTTACAGATCCTCGTCTGTTATTACGTAGAGTTACAAATCTTTCCTTCCGGAACTTTATTTCCTCAACATTTAACAATTTACAAGTTCTTTTATTCTTTCAAATAGGCAGACACTCCTGCCTTAAGAGTTCCAACAATCTCTTTGGCTTTCTCTCTGAACTAAAGCCAAACCGTAGTATTCACTACCCTTCACCTCTTATCAAGTCCTTTGTCGTGTTACGTTAACAAGACACCAGCGACTGTCACCACAGCTAACTTGCTAGGGATTACACTTCCCTTAATACTTCAAGTATTCGCCTACTCAGCGCTTAATTCTTTAAGATCTTTGATAACTTTCAGACTGCCATTCCACTTGCAATCAACTGATAATTCCAGGTTCCCACCCTGTTCTTTTTTCGTTCTCTAGATCCATTCCAAAATTTACAATACTCTTGGGTCTCAATTCCGTATCATCGACTTTCTATCCTGAAACCAGTTCACTTGACCCAACAACGTTAACTCACACAACCGAGTTAAAACTTTCCATGTCCAAACATCTTACTTAAGGTCTATTGTGGTCTATCCTCACGATGCACCACCACCTCACCTAACCCTTCAGGGTCCAAAGGAAAACACTAGATTCCGTCACCCGCTCGACCCTCCCGGTACGACATACCCTAGGAGGTGGAATGATATCCATTCAGAATTCTCATTCGCAAACCAAATCTAATTGGATCCTTCATCCATTCCTGGTATCCTAACTTGTACCACCCTAGCAGGGTTCTTTCCTGTTTCGACCAAAGCCGACACTTCGGATTCCATGGCTCAGTGACACTCACCAGCTAATCATACCTGCCAACGTTACGCCAATCTCAGTCGTTGCCTTGTATCCTCCATCACAATCTATGGCGTTATTCCTTGACTGACACACGCCTCTCCGTTAGGAGTTCCGCCTCCAATTACATCTCCCCTCGCTCAATCGAGGATTTCAAACACTGATCATTTGTCTGTTACTTTTCACCGCACTGGGTCTCAACGATAACCTTTCTTACTAATACCCAAGACTTAAGTACCTTATGCCATGCACCACAGTCGACTTAACGTTCTAAGAGTATCAACCATGATCCATTCAGTCGCCTCCCGCAAGGTTCAATCCATCCCCGCGTTAATTATTCCTGGGCGTGCCCAAATCGTGATACACTACCTCATTTCCATAACCTTACCATAGATCAGGTCCTTTATGCAATCACTCTTTACTTAACCTTAACACACACATATCCGGCCTCACTAGGTATCAATCAATTCTTACCTTGTCCTCTGAATTTCTTTCTGATGTGACACCACTCAGTCCGTCTAACCTCAAGTTTTACTGTTCTCCTCGTCTCTGATGTAGTTGTCCCCGGAGATGCTTGTGCAATAGATGACGCGCTTACCAGTCTTGTTATGCCTTCAATTCTTCAGACGTTCTTCATTAGCTTCTTTGCGGCTTCAGATCAATTCTTCTCTTACCTGTCCTTTCTTCTTGTAGCTCTAATCTGAGAACTCCTGACGACACCCATCTAACACTCCGTAGAACCTTACCTGAGACTCTGCCTTCTGGGTACTAACGTCTTCAGCATAATAATCAGTTGCTCACCATTTCCGTCTGGGAGTAATCCACATGCACTGCTCGTGAGCTTGAAGGGGACTCGTCCATACCGTTCATGCATTCTCTGTCTAAAGAACTTACTTGTGTTGTTGTAGCTTGAACCATTCCAGAATCTTTGTTACCAACTCCTCACACCCTACCCGGTGCAAACTAGACAATTTCCCGAAATGTCTCTATCCTCAGTTTCCAACCGGTAATAACCAGGTCATAGATCAACTCTTGGAGACATCGTCCTATCTTGTATCCAACATTGTACTTTTCGTTCTAACCCGACGATGCTAACAATCCCCGCAGTATAACACTCTGGCTAAACCAAGGTCAAATTCCTTTGATTGCTTCAATAGATTTTCTGTCAACCATAACCGTCCTTTACATCGTTCCTTATACCAATCCTATCTGTAGTCCGACCTTGAAGTACTCCCAAATATTTCTTTTCATACCCACAGAATTTCCCACTGGCCAGCTCAGTTTCCACTCAGTCTCATTTGCGTACTCCGGATGGCATCCTCTACAATCCATCTGCAAGAGTTTCTAATTCCCTCTCAATAAGTATTACTGTCCTCAGCCTCTCAAATGGCACCATTGAGGCAACCTCTCTATGTCCATCACCCTCTCGGAGCATTCATAACATCGAGCCCTTCCAGTTTGTTACATGACCCAAGCATAAACCATTCTGTTAAATACTCATCCTCGAGGAATCATCCTCGAACTACGAAGGTAGCAAGGCGTTCAAGTTCTCCGTTCCCTCACCATGGAAATCCATCCTAACATATCGAGTTACTCTATGTAGAAGTCACGCCCTCACCTGACCTCCTCTCAGGTGGCATCCTCTCCCCCATGCGCATACTAACTAACCTTCCTGGTTCCTGTCGCCAGCTCGACAACCACCTTAGTAACCAAACTTCTTTCAAATCTCAAATTAGGTGCCCAAGCACTGTCTGGGGTCCTTTCCCCTCAAAAGTGAGAATCCGACCTCGCTGCGTTCTATCAACACAAGTACCATCTTATCAATCAGACTTTTCCCCCTTTCTGGCGAACCAGAAGCCATAGAACTATCCGGGGTTCTTTTAACTTGATTATCATGAGTCTATCTTTACCAATTCCATCAAAGGAAGCACTGCCCTTGCAGCTCTAGCACTCATACTCTAATCATCAACCATCAGTTCCTCGACATCATGGCCCTCTCCGCCATCCACATACATACGATAATTCCTTATATCAGGGCGGCCCAAATTCCCTAGACTATTCCAGATCTCATATCCTTAAATGGGTCGCCATCCAATTCCGGATACATCCGTCAGTATAAATTCCCAAATGAATTATCCAATTCACCAAACCCATTGATCTACGCTGTTATTACCCCTAACAGTCCAAACCAGACTTATACATTTGCCCGTCTCCACGGTTCTAATCATGTCTTTAAAATCTCTTCCAACCATTCATCATCTAGGTTCTTTCCAACCCATTAAGCCCGTACTTCAGCCCGAGTACCATTTCCGGGCATCTCTCTGCCTCAACATTTAACACAACCCTCTAATCAGGATCTCTCATCCTCTTAACCAAGGGTGGAATTAACTCTGCTCGTCTATTGATAAATCCCTTGCCAACTCGAGCTCTCCTCAAAACCCGAGGATAACACCCCTTAAACCTCTCATATAATACCTTTATCTGTCCATACCTCACAGTAAACCAACACTGGTCACCTTTGCTGTTAAAGCATATAAATCAGCTATTTCCCCAGAGAAATCCGCTGTACTTCTATCCCATCCCAACTAACAAACTCCACAGCTCACTCACTCTAGTGACCCTCTGCTGCTGCTTTCAGGGATAACCGGGGATCCCAACCCCAACTTATATCTAGAATCCCTTTTCAACACGATATCAGGTCCCCAAACCCTTCTAGGAACCAACAACTCGAGTTCATCTGTCTAAACTGACCAAACTCCTGAACTCCGTGGTTCATACCCTGAACCAAACCACCACTAGGTCCAAAAATCCACAGGTATAATGCACACACAAGCATACACTAGGTCAGATCCACAATGACACACATTTAACTACCAGATTTAACATCACTAAGTATATCCATACTCATCATGTTTCATACAAGCCAATATACAGGTATAACATATGAATTTAATCCAGAAAATTAACCACATACACTCAATATGTAAACCATTATGCCAATATTCATCCATATGCATAATAGTATTACTCAGCATGCATCAATCTCAACATGCAATAATCAAGGGCCCAGCCCAACAGCATCTCATGCATATGTCACTTCATTCCTCATGCTCCATATAAATAAGCAGGCAAACAGGGCATTCAAACATATATTCAAGCATATTAATCATTCATACCAACCAACCCTGAGTCGAGCTTGTCACTGACAGCGAGCGTACATGTTCGGTCAATCTCCAGAACCAATAAACCTTGGCTCGCTCTGATACCAAGTTGTAACGCCCTACTTCCTTAGAGCCGTTACTAAGTGATTTTTTTTAAGACAAAACAGTGTGCAATGAACTCGCTACCCGAGGTTTTGAAACAAAAGTGTGACTAATTAAAAGTTAAGGCTGTAATCTTTGAAAATGCGTCGTTTCATTAAAACTTCTATTATTAAACATTTGGGATCCCAAAATAAGGTTTGAAAACTAATTACATCTTGAAATAAGGTTACAGTTGAGAAATCATAAAATCATAGATTATTACAGCCATTTTCGAATAAACCCCCAACCAAAGCAGTCGGGCAGGCCAAACATGTACGCGTCGCTTCACGCTCTCCGTACTCATGGTTGGTTGACTCAGTCATTGCCCTTACCTGCAACACAAAGCACCCGTGAGCCGAAGCCCAGCAAGAAAACTCATGCAGAACATAACATATGCAATTTATACAGTTTATCATAACAGATAATCCACATATAAACAAGTCAACCATTAGACTAAGCAAACACGGCCATGCCGCCCCCGAAGCCTTACCGAAGCCTGGGGTCTCGGTCCTCACCGTAGGGATATCACACGTATCCCCTGGGTCCTACCCTCACCATAAGCATCCCATGTGCTAGGTGTTACTTCCGGCTCCGCTGCCGTACCCGGCCTACGCCGCACCCGGCCCTTGCCGTTCATTTCATTATAATCATACAAAGCATAAATCAAACAACATTCATACAATTATCAATACATGTAAGTCTACACCCTAACATGTAATGCAATATAGGGCCATGCCCGACAATCATCTCATCATGAAATATAGGGCCGTGCCCCGCAATCACACTATGGGCCCACGCCCTATCCTACGGGTGTTATAGTTTTCTTACCTGCACTCCGAGCCTCCTGATGCACTAAAGCCGCGAGCACGGTCCTTAAGCACGAGCCTCTCCAATAGCCTAGTCACAACACACATAAGACACTTTTTAATACTAACCAACCCAAAACCACTTCCCGGGACCAATCCCGCACTCTTGGGACCTCTAATTCCCTAAAACAATACACCGGAACCATCCCCCGAGTCCCCGGGCAAAAGCCCTAAAAAACCAGAATTTTGCATGCCAAAATGGCCTAGGGCCGCGGCACTCCCCTCAAGGGCCGCGACGCCCAGCGACCTACCCATCTCCTGATGCAACCTCGCGCCGCGGCGCTCATACGCGAACCCAGATTTCTTGGTTTTCCCATGCGTTTTTCCCGAGCTTCAACCTCTCCAAATCACCCCAAACAAATACCTCAACCCCAAAATCAAATCAAAACCTCATATAAACCATCTAACAACCCATAAACACTAGATTCAAGCTCAAATCACAAACATACCCAACAATCTACCCTTAGATTGCAAAAATCAGCAACTTCAAACTCAAACATTAAAACTTAACTCAAGCTATAGATTTCACAATTCAAAACAGAAATCAAACTTAAATGCTCATAAAATCCATACCTCAAGTGGAGAATCCACCCAACAAGCTCCCTTGATTCACCTCCTAAGCTCCCACTTCAGCCCATTTCCTCTTCTTCTTCTTCTTCCCATTGCCCTAACTCTCCTTCTCTTTATTTTTAGCAAAGCCATCATATAACCCAAATGCCCAAACCGTGACCCACTAAAACCCAGCTGAGAATTGCCTATTACCCTTGCCAAATGACCATTTTACCCTTTCCTACTAATCCTCCTTAGCTAAACCTCAAAGGGCACTTAAGTCTTTACACTTCATTTCAATTCTATCACTTTTTACCTTAAAACTTGTTACCCACAGCAGTAACTAATGGTTACCCAGGTTACTAAATCTCCAATAACCATTACCCGCTAAATCTCAACTTAACCATAAAATTCCCGAGGTACCCCTAGGCTCCTCCCGAGACGGGTACAGAAATCCCGTTGTGACTCTTGAGTTAACTAGCTCTCTAGGACCGTCTCGGCACGTGCATCACAATAATGAAACCACACTCACGTGGTGCAATTCACAGAATACAATTATCACATATCAATACAGTTATGCCCAACATGGCCAAAATTACAATTACGCCCTTCTAACACGATCCGGGCCTACATGCATACTAGTAAACATAGCCATGCATCTCAGTTAAACAAATAGCCAAATAACATGCTTTAAATCATAACCATGCATTTAAATCATTAAAATCACACATAAATCCCATCATGCCCTCCTGGCACGCTAATCAAGGCCCTCAAGCCTTATTAGCGGATTTGGGTCGTTACACAAGACCTAGCCTCGGGACCAATACCGAGCCCCCGGGAAGTCCTAGATCCCCAAAACAAAGTGGTGGAATCGAGCCCCGAACCCTAGGTCAAAATCCCTCAACAAAAACCCAAAAATCCCCTTCTGTGAACAGTGCAGCGCTACAGCGCTCTAAAGAGGGCGTTGTAGCACTACAAGCAGAACCACACCCCCCAGACACAGGGGCTAGCGCTACAGCGCCCCCTGACTAGGGCTGTAGCTCTAGTTGCAGACCAGCAAAACCCAAAAATCGCTTCTTGCGATTTCCTTCTACCATTTCAACCCCAAACTTGTCCAAATCATTCCCAAGCCCAAAAACAAACTTATCAACACCTCACACTCATCCCAAGCATCCCAAGAACTCATACCCCAAGCTCAAGCAACCCAAAACTCAAGATCTACCATAATGAACCCAAAAACCAGAAATTCAATCAAACAACAAAGATAAGGTCTTAGAAATCATACCGTGGATGGAAATTCGACCTTGAGTTGAACCCTAGACCTCCTTAGCTTGCTCCTCTACACCCTTGACCTGATTTCCCCAAAAATCCCATCCATTTAGCTCAAATACACAGCTCAAACCAGTCAAGCCCTAAAACTGAAATCCCTAAGAACTTACCTCAAATTTCTGATGTGATCTTGCTAATCCCTTGCCAATCCTCAAGTCTAGCTAAGGATCCTTGATGCTCAGCCTACCCTAGCTCTCCATTGAGCTTAACTCCAAGAAAAATGAAGGAAAAATGGTTGGGAGAGCCACAAACCGATTCTTTAAAGCCAAACCCCTTTGTTTTCTCTCTTTTCCTTTTTCTCTTCCTTCTTTCTTTCTTTTCATCCTATAACTCTTTTTCTACAAAATCCACTAAGTATAAAGCCCCCCTTTAACTCATCTCTTACAAGCCTAAAGACCAAAATGCCCTCCCTTAATAATTCTAAACCTTTATGCCCATAAAGGGACATTTTAGTCATATTACCCAAATTCCCACTAATTCCTCAAGTGTTCCTAATAATTCCCGCTCGCTACCCAATACCTGATTAATCACCAATTATACATTCCTCATCATTAAGATTAACCTCAGTATATTTTCCAAATTCTCATTTAAACTCCCCAGGCTTAACCCAAGCCGGGTATAGATTCCCGCTTTGACTTTTCCGCTAACCCGCTCATTCTAGGATCGTCTCGAGTCATAGATCACAGATATCAACACAGTCATGCCCAACATGGCCAAATTACAATTATGCTCTTTCTAAGATAATCAGGTCTACATGCATACTAATTCAGATAGTCATGCATCTCAAATAATCAAATAGTCATATAACGTGCATTAAATCATAATCATGCATTAAACTCATTAAAGTCACACACAAAATCCCATTATGCCCTCCAGGCACACTACTCAAGGCCATTAAGCCTTAGTAGCGAATTTGGGTCGTTACAACTATCCCCTCCTCATGAAAATTTCATCCTCAAAATTTACCTGAACAACTCGGGATACCGCTCCCGCATATCCGACTCCAGTTCCCATGTCGCCTCTTCAACCTTGCTATTCCTCCACAATATCTTAACCAAGGCGATGGTCTTGTTCCTCAAGACTTTGTCCTTTCTACCAAGGATCTGAACAGGCTTTTCTTCGAATGATAAATCCCGATCTAACTCCAAGTTCTCATAGCTCAACACATGAGTAGCATCCGATACATACTTCCGGAGCATGGATACATGAAACACGTCATGAACCCCTGATAGAGTTGGAGGCATTGCTAACCTGTAAGCCACCTCCCCAACTCGTTCCAGAATCTCAAAGGGGCCAACAAACCTGGGACTCAGCTTGCCCCGAACGCCGAATCGTTTTAATCCTCTCAGGGGTGAAACCCTGAGGAATACATGATCACCAACCTGAAATTCCACGCTCCTGCGTCTCTGATCTGAATAACTCTTCTGGCGACTCTGGGAGGCGAGCATACGAGCTCTAATTTTCTCAAGTGCCTCATTGGTCCTCTGAACCATCTCAGGACCTAAATACCTCCTCTTAGCTGCCTCATCCCAGTGAATCGGTGATATGCACTTCCTCCCATACAGCATCTCATACGGAGCCACTCCGATAGTTGCCTGATAACTATTATTGTACGAGAACTCAATCAGAGGGAGATACCTACTCCAAGATCCCCCAAAATCCATCACACAAGCTTGTAACATGTCCTCCAGTATCTGTATTGTCCTCTCAGACTGTCCATCCGTCTGAGGATGATAAGCAGTACTAAACCGAAGCTGCGTGCCCATTGCCTTCTGTAGGCTCTTCCAAAACTTGGAAGTGAATGTGGGGTCTCTGTCGGATACTATCGACCTGGGAGCCCCATGAAGTCGAACAATCTCCTTCACATAAAGCTCTGCATACTGCTCCACAGTATAAGTTGTCTTCACAGGTAAGAAGTGGGCGGACTTAGTATACCTGTCCACAATCACCCACACCGAGTCATGCTGACCCACGGTCTTCGGCAATCCAACCACAAAGTCCATGGCAATATCTTCCCATTTCCACTCGGGAATCCCTAGAGGCTGTAATAACCCTGCTGGCCTCTGATGTTCAGCCTTAATCTGCTGACAGGTTAAGCATCTAGCCACATAGTCCACCACGTCCCTCTTTATGCCTGACCACCAATATAAAACCTTCAAGTCGTGGTACATCTTCGTAGAACCTGGGTGCAAGGAGTAGGGAGTGATATGAGACTCGTCCAGAATCTCTCGCCGAATTTCTGGATCAATCGGAACAAAAATCCGTCCTTTGTACTTCAACAAACCCATCTCAGAAATAGAGAAGTCCTTAGCTGCTTCAGTTAGGACATTCTCTCTACGTTCAACTAACTGGGGGTCCCTTCCCTGTGCTTCCTTAATCCTCTTAAGGAGTGTTGACTGGAGAGTAATGTTGGCTAACCTACCAACCACTAACTCTATACCTGCTCTGGCCATCTCTCCGGCTAGTCTGCCAGATATCTGCCTCGAACTATACAGCTGTCCTGGGCCCCTCCGGCTCAATGCATCAGCCACTACATTAGCCTTCCCAGGATGGTATAGGATATCACAATCATAATCCTTTACCAGCTCTAGCCACCGTCTCTGGCGCATATTCAAGTCCTTCTGGGTAAAGAAATACTTTAGGCTTTTGTGATCAATGTATATCTCGCATCTCTCTCCATACAGATAGTGCCTCCAAACCTTAAGTGCGAATACCACCGCAGCTAACTCCAGGTCATGCGTGGGATATCTCTGCTCGTACTCCTTTAATTGCCTTGATGCATACACTATCACTTTCCCAGCCTGCATCAACACGCATCCCAGACCCTGTCTAGAAGCATCACAGTAGACCACAAACTTCTCATCATCTGTTGGCAGGCTCAGCACTGGTGCAGTAATCAACCGCCGCTTCAACTCTTTAAAGCTGTTCTCACATCGATCTGTCCACACATACTTGGTCTTCTTCCTTGTCAATTCTGTCAATGGAGTAGCAATTCTGGAGAACCCCTCTACAAACCGCCGGTAGTAACCTGCTAGTCCAAGGAAACTTCTAACTTTAGGAACATTGCTGGGTCTAGGCCAATCTCTTACTGCTTCTGTCTTGCTTGGGTCGACCAGTAACCTATCCTTACTGATAATATGGCCCAGACATGAAACTTGCGATAACCAGAACTCGCATTTGCTAAACTTAGCATGTAACTTATGCTCTCTTAACCGCTGCAACACCAGGCGCAGATGATGCTCATGCTCTGTCTCTAACTGGGAGTAAACTAGGATATCATCAATAAATACAATCACAAACTTATCCAGATAGTCCTTGAAAATTCTGTTCATCAAATCCATAAATGTCGCTGGGGCATTGGTTAATCCAAAGGACATAACCAGGAATTCATAATGCCCATACCGTGTCCGAAAAGAAGTCTTTGGTACGTCCTCTTCTTTGATCCTTAACTGATAGTAGCCTGATCGGAGATCAATCTTCGAAAACACTGTACTCCCTTGAAGCTGATCAAATAAATCGTCGATCCTAGGCAATGGATACTTGTTCTTGATGGTCAACTTATTCAACTCCCTGTAGTCAATGCACATCCGGAGCGATCCATCCTTTTTCTTAACAAATAATATTGGAGCACCCCATGGCGAGAAACTCGGTCTGACAAACCTCAAATCCAATAGTTCCTGCAACTGAATCTTCAATTCCTTTAATTCTGCCGGAGCCATTCTGTAAGGTGCCTTGGACACTGGCTCTGCTCCCGGAGCCAAGTCTATGACGAACTCAATCTCCTGTTGTGGCGACAATCCTGGAAGATCTGCTGGAAACAAGTCTGGAAACTCACAGACCACTCTGGTTTCATTCGGTCCCACTGCCGCTACCTTGGAGGAATCTACAATACTCGCTAGGAATCCTATGCAACCCTCCTACATCAGGTCTCTAGCCTTTAGTGCTGAGATCATAGGTACCCGCGGTCCATCCACCGCTCCCACAAACACAAAGGGTGCCTCGCCTTCTGGTTCAAAGGTCACCATTCGTCGCTTACAGTCAATTGTTGCTCCATACCGCGTTAACCAATCCATTCCTAATATTATATCAAAATCGTCCATATCTAGTTCAACCAGGTCAACAAACAATTCTCTACCGTCTATTACTATTGGTAATGCTCTAACCCACCTCCTAGAGACTACCAGTTCCCCTGTTGGCAATAAAGTCTGAAAACCCCTAGCATACGAAATACTAGGTCTACAAAGCTGATCAATCACCCTAGCAGAAACAAATGAGTGAGTAGCACCCGAATCAATCAATGCAGTAAACAAGGAACCAGTGCTAAAAATCTGACCTGTGACCACTGAGGGACTGGCCTCAGCCTCAGTCTGAGTCAAAGTGAAAACCCTAGCAGGAGCGAGGCTGTCCCCCTGCCTTGGCTCCTCTTTCTTAGCCTGCGGGCAATCTTTCTTCAAGTGGCTGGTGCTCCCACAAATAAAGCATGCCCTGGTCCTGCACTCGCCCTGATGCCGTCGCCTGCATCGAGGACACATCGGAAAGTTCCTCCAGCTGTCATTTCCGCCCTGACGGCCACCCATCGAACCACGAACCCTCCTATCAGAACCATAAGGAGCAAATGAATCTGGTGCTCTTCTCTTCTGCTCACTGGGGCCGCTGCCCCGACTAGGCCCAGAAGAAGAAGGCACTGCCCTCCTGGTATCGCGCCTAGCAGCGCTATCCCTCCAGATCTGATCCTCAGCCCTCTCAACAGTAAGGGCCTTGTCCACCACTTGCGCATAGGTAGTCTCTGGAGCCAATGTAATACTCACATCACGGGCGATCATTACATTCAATCCCCGTATAAACCTATCTCTCCTGGCCGCATCAGTCGGCACTAGCTCTGGCGCAAACTTCGCCAATCTGTCAAATACCAGGGCGTACTCGGTGACGGAAAACCTGCTCTGAGTCAGGTTGATAAACTCATCAGCTTTCGCAGCTCGAACTACTACGCTGTAGTACTTCTCGTTAAAAATGCTCTTGAATTCTTCCCAAGTCATAGCTGCAGTATCCCTTCGCTGCCTTACCACATCCCACCATATTCATGCATCATTTCTAAGCATATAACTGGCACAATCAACCCTGTCCTTTCCTTTAACCCTCATGAAGTCCAAGATTACAGAAATCGTACTCATCCACTGCTCAGCCTGCAGTGGGTCTGCTCCGCCCTCAAAGGTAGGAGGTTGCTGTTTTCTGAATCTTTCATACAGAGGTTCCAACCTGTTCTCAGTCACAGGTTGAACTGGAGCTGGTACTACACTCGGCTGTAGTGGTAACCCAGTGGCTGGTGGAGGAGCTGGTTGCCTCAACTGACTAAGCTCTTCCTCTATTCTCTTCAACCTAGCCTCCATCTCGGCTAAAATCTGCTGCCAGTTCTGAGGAGCAGGTGTAGGGTCCTAACCCTGGTTGTCATCCTCGGCCCGAATGCCGCGGAGTCTCGATGATTGACGAGGTATTACAACTAAATGCCTGCAATCAGTGACACCGCTCATCAGGCATGATAACAAGGACCAATTTCCACCTCTCAATCTCAACAACAACCAAAATCAACGATCCAACATAAAATATAGATATCATACATCACACAATGGGCCTTGCCCTGGCATCATGCATATGTTATTTCACTCATCATGCTCATAACAACCTAAGCAGGTACATAAAGCATTAACACATATTCAGATATATATTAATCGACCATACCAATCAACCCTGAGTCGAGCTTTTCAATGGCAACGTGCGTACATGTTCGATCAATCTCCAGAACCAATAAACCTTGGCTCGCTCTGATACCAAGTTGTAATGCCCTACTACCTTAGAGTCGTTACTTAGTGAGTTTAAAACAGAAATCGTGCTTTTGACTGACTCTACGTGGTTTCTAAAACCAAAAGTGTGAATAAACCAGAATTTAAGGCTGTACTCTTTGAAAATGTTTAGTTTCATTGAAAACATTAAGTATCAAACATCTGGGATCCCAAAAATAAGGTTTACAAAATATTTACAACTCAAAAATAGATTTACACCAGGTCAACTATCAAAAGAATGAGTTAATACAGCCATATACAAAATGCCCCCAACAAAAGCATTCGGGCAGGCCGAACATGTATGCGCCGCCCACACGCTCTCCATACTCATGGCCGGTTGACTGACTCCTTGCTTTTACCTGCCACACAGAGCACCCGTGAGCCGAAGCCCAGCAAGAAAACCCAAACAGTATATAACATATGCATAGAATATAGCTGACATAATCCACTGATAAATTAGAAAACCATCAGACTAAACAGGCACGGCCATGCCGCCCCAGAGGCCTTACCAAAGCCTGGGGTCTCGGTCCTCACCGTTAGGATAACTCATGTATCCCTTGGGTCCCACCCTGGCTATAAGCACCCCATGTGCTGAGTGTTACTTCCGGCCCCAAGGCCGTACCCGGCCCTTGCCGCTCTCGGCCTTAGTCGTTCATTTCATTATAATTGCACGCATAATACATTTCGAAATAATCATTCAAACATTTAATAATTCACCCAAGGTCATACATTTGCAAGTAAAACAATCTAGGGCCATGCCCTGCAATAACACCATGGGCCCATGCCCTGATCCCGGGTGTTATGGTTTTCTTACCTTTAAATTCGGTAGCCTTGATCACCTGACTCCTTGAGCACGATCCTACTCGAGCCCTAGCGCTTACCTAAGCAAAATCCATAAGTCAAAGTCATCACCAAACCTCAAGTCCAAGACCTAGCCTCGGGACCAATCCCGAGCCCCCGGGAAGTCCAAGATCCCCAAAACAAAGTGGTGGAATCGAGCCCCGAACCCTAGGTCAAAATCCCTCAACAAAAACCCAAAAATCCCCTTCTGTGAACAGTGCAGCGCTACAGCGCTCTAAAGAGGGCGCTGTAGCGCTACAAGCAGAACCACACCCCCCAAACACAGGGGCTAGCGCTACAGCGCCCCCTGACTAGGGATGTAGGGCTAGTTGCAGACCAGCAAAATCCAAAAATCGCTTCTTGCGATTTCCTTCTACCATTTCAACCCCAAACTTGTCCATTTCTTGATTCTTTGGTTATGTCTTTGGACTGGGTGATCGATATGGTATGCTAAATTTATGAACATGCATTAAGGGTTATTCAATTATTATCATTGTTTGTGCTATAACATTATATTTTTTCTTGCTGGGCCTTGGCTCATGGGTGCTTCATGGTACATGTAAAGGCAAGGGCAAGCTTGATCAGCCCTGAATTGGAGAGCTCAGAGGGCAGAATGTACATGATCAGCTGCTCAGCCGCCACCGTTGAGGAGCAGACAGGAATAGGAGGACCATAAAAATTTGTTCTGCCTTAGAGTGGCTAGCGGTCGTTGTACTTTGAAAATTTTGTAAACTGACTTTCAAACACTGTTTCTTTTGGGATCCCTTGTTTAAAACGTTTAATTATATGAAATGTATATTTTATGACCAAAACCCTTTTACCACTAGTTCATTAGTGATGTCAATGACACATTTTTGACTAAATGACTTGATTAGCAAGTCCTACACCCTTTATAAATACACAGTGTAATGGTGTTGGCTACCCAGGGTGTTACAAGATAAATGAAGATGAAAACAGGATGTTTTTACGTGATTCAGCAGTTAAATCTGCCCAGTTCACGAGTCTATGTTATTTTCACTTGGGAGTTTTCTGGAAACTTTTCAGAGAATAGTTGCCCAGAATTTCCTCTCCAAATTTCAGAATTTCGGTCCCCTACAAATGGAGTTTCCTTCTCTATTTATGGAGAAGGTTATAGAATTCATTCCCACATATTTCAGAAAGATCTTCTTTGAGTTAAATAATATAATGCTATTTAATGCATTATTTCCTACGTACATGGAAACGTCCCATGATAATATCCCTTAAACATTAGGATTGTACAACAATAAATATGTTCACATGTAACTGATTAATTCAGATACAGGATTCATTACATCTTCGAGCCTATCAGTTGATCACGAGCTCGTCGCCTAACTTCGTCTACACTCGAAACAAGTAACCATTGACGATGTCGCCACATTCGAACTCACACATTCTGAGCTCGAACCATTTCGGAAGGCAAGGGATGGTTCAGGGATATATTCAAGTGTCAAACCATGCTATTTACGAGGTCAGAGGATATTCGAGGCTACATGCCCCTCAAACCTGTTGGAAAAATTTATACAGGATCTTTATTTATTTTCATGTATATCTAATATTAAACAAATTAATACGAGATAGCCTTAAACATGTTTCTAAAATTGAATTCAAAGAGAAGCAAATAATATCATACTTACAGTATACGCAGCGGAATTAAAGAGTCCTTCCTTCAGTTTCTCTAACTCTTGTATCCTCTCTGTCGCAGAGTATTACCAAGAAACTGAACCGATCTTCTATTTTCTTCACGATCTTCCAATGTATCCTTAGAATCACCTAGACTAGTGTGGGAAATTCTCAACACATGAGATAGATATAGAGAGAAGAAGAGAAAATAACAAAGTGGCTTAGAAAAGGACTTGTGTTTAGAGAGAATATAAAACTATCAGAAAATCTGACTTGTGACTTATCTGTCATCTCTGAAATCTTCTCTCTAAGCACTCCTTTTATAGACTCAATTAGGCTATTTAATTTAATTAAAAAATCAATAAAATAACAGCCATTTTGAAGCCCTAGGTCGAAATTATCATGGGCTATAGGCCCGTGAAATTTCCCATTTGATTATAAGCCCAATGGACTTAAAATCAAGGCATGTATTATTTTCTATTGATTTAATTAATTAAATAATTATTTAAATCCTTTATCAAATTAATTATTTATAATTTGAACCTTGATTTAAATTTATTTATTAATTTAGATACCAATTTATCTTAATTAATAAATCTTCCATAATTTCTCTTTTCTTCTCAAAATTACACAACTCTGTAAAACTATCCAAAATTGACTTGGTCGACTTTGATAATTCTAATTGATGATTAAATCAATTAATTGAGACTATCTAGATGATTTTATCCAAGGTACAATGGGGACCATGGGCCTATGAAATCAAGCTCCAATAAGTTATCATAAATTTAACAAATAAATTTACTAACTTATTAATTCCTCGTGACTCCACTATAGACTTGGAATTGCACTCTTGAATTCATAGAACGCTCTATAACAAATATAGATACGCTATTAGTTATCCATTGTTACAACCATAATTGTCACTCAATCCTCTATAGACGGTCTACAATGAGATAGGACTAAAATACTGTTTTACCCCTCACTGTATTTTATCCTTAAAACACTTAGTTCCTTGTAAATGATATTTCAGTAAACTAATTTAATTACTGAAATGAGATATCTATCATTTAACACCTCGAACCAAATTAAAAGGAAACCATCATTTCACTTCTTCATCAGAAGCTATAGATGTTCATATCTATGATTAACACTCCCACTCAATTGTACTACCGAGTTCCCAAGATGTAAGTATGGGCTAGTCCGTAGGGTAAGCTGGTAACGAACAAGTCAAAGAACTCAAATAATACAATCAGTTAGAATACTAACCACTCAGAATTGAGATTGAATTGAACTATGGTCAACTATATGATATGACTAGAATAGATAATAACGGTATGTTTACTTATCTTATCAACTGTCAATATCGTTCCTGTCCGATGTAACAAATACATCCGATCTTATCTACTTTGCTAATGTTCTGGAAAGAACATAACACTGTAATGTGTAAGTAGATCATATCGTAGATTGGCAAGTCAATGTAAATTCGGTGCACTGGCTAATCTTAGGACTAACTTATTTTGAACATATAATCATATTTATATTCCAATGTGATTACGTCACTATAAATAAGATTAGCTATATGCTCGGGATTTAATAGAAGTTTATATTAAAAAAATAATCATGAAAATAAAACATGTGAGCAAAGTGATTGACCAAGTCAGAAAATGATTTCTATTCTTTTATTGATAATAAAATGAGATTACAAAGAATTTGGGTTTTAATTAGGGCATAAAACCCCAACAAACTCCCACTTGCACTAATTGAAACTAATGCCTTAATTCTACTAATCCCATCTCCTTGATATGCTTATCAAATGTAGCTTCTGGTAGTGTTTTTGTAAACGGATCTGCAAGATTGTCTTCAGTTGCAATCTTCATAACCTTCACATCTCCCCTGGCCGTATATTCTTGAATAATGTGATACTTCCTTTCTATATGCTTACTCCTCTTGTGACTTCGAGGTTCTTTTGAGTTGGCTATCGCCCCTGTATTGTCACAAAACAACACAAGCGGTTTATCCATTTATGGAATAACACCAAGATCTGAATAGAACTTCTTTAGCCAAACTATTTCCTTAGCTGCTTCTGATGCAGCTATGTACTCAGCCTCCATGGTGGAATCTGAGATTACAGACTGCTTTACGCTTCTCCAAATCATAGCTCCACCCCCAAGAGTAAACACCATTCCAGAGGTAGACTTTCTGTCATCGACATCAGTCTGAAAATCTGAATCGGTGTAGCCTACAGGGTTCAGAACACCACCCTTGTAGACTAACATATAATCCCTAGTCCGTCCCAAATACTTCAGGATATGCTTAGCTGCTATCCAATGTTCTGGTCCTGGGTTTGACTGATACCTGCTCACTACTCCCACTGCATAGCAGATATCTGGTCTAGTACACAACATGGCATACATCAGACTTCCAACTGCAGATGCGTAAGGAACTTTTCTCATTGCATCTTCCTCTTCAGGAGTCTGGGGAGACTGCTTCTTTGAAAGATGAATTCCATGGTGGGATGGTAGACGCCCTTTCTTGGAATTTTTCATTGAGAAACGTTCAAGCACTTTATCAATGTAAGCTGCTTGAGATAGAGCTAAAAGTTTGTTCTTTCTATCCCTGATGATCTGGATACCTAGAACATAACTTGCTTCACCCAAATCCTTCATCTAGAATTGAGTGCTCAACCAATTCTTCACATCTGATAATTTCTTAACATTGTTTCCAATGAGTAAGATATCATCTACATAAAGAACCAGGAATACCACTATTTGATTTGCCTTCAGTTGGTAAACACAGGGCTCATCAATATTTTTTTCAAAGCCATAGGTTTTGATTATTTCATCAAACCTAAGATTCCAGGAACGAGAAGCTTGCTTAAGTCCATAGATGGACCTATTTAACTTACAAACTTTTCCTTCTTGTCGAGATACTTTAAATCCTTCTGGCTGATCCATATAAATGACCTCCTCAAGCTTTCCATTAAAAAAATTTGTCTTGACGTCCATTTGCCAAATCTCATAGTCGAGAGCGACTGCTATGGATAGGAGGATGCGAATGGATTTGAGCATGGCTACCGGACTAAAAGTTTCCTCATAGTCCACGCCTTCTCTTTGGGTATAACCCTTTGCCACTAATCGAGCTTTATAAGTCTCGATATTTCCATCAACACCTCGTTTCTTCTTGTAGATCCACTTGCACCCAATGGCCCTAAAGTCACTAGGTGCTTCCACAAGATCCCAAACGGAATTTGAGTACATAGACTCCATTTGCTGTTTCATGGCTTCGAGCCATAGTTCCTTTTCAGGGCTAGCCATTGCCTGTTTGAAAGACAATGGATCATCATCACTAGTGTCACCAACAACCATATTGGTTTCACCATCCAAACCATAGCGAACTGGGTTTCTAGAAACCCTCCCACTACGACGAGGCTCCGTGACTGTTTGCTCAGGAACAGTGGTACTTTCTTCATTTAAATCGACTTGTGTTGGTTGTACATAAAGAGTGGGAATTTCATCATCAACTCGCGTTGATGACGATGGAACATTGGTTGGAGTCAATTCTTTAACCATCTCCTCTAAAACTACTTTGCTGCGAGGTTTAAAGTTCTGGACATAGTCATTTTCCAGAAAAGTAGCATTTGTAGAAGTAAACACTTTCTTTTCTGAATGACTATAGAAAAGTCCACCCCAAGTACCTTTAGGATAGCGAACAAACATGCAAACTTCAGTTCGCGATTCTAGCTTTCCCTCTGTTTTCCTCAGGACGTGAGCGGGACACCCCCAGATTCTATAATGGCGTAAACTAGGTTCACGACCATTCCAGCGTTCTAAAGGTGTTTTGGGGATTGATTTTGACGGCATGACATTGAGAATTTCATTTGCGGTTTCAATTGCATGTCCCCAGAACGAAGTTGGTAGAGTTGAGTAACTAAGCATGCATCTAACCATTTCCAATAAAGTTCTGTTTCGGCGTTCCGCTACACCATTTTGTTGCGGAGTACCTGGGGTAGTAAGTTGTGATAAAATCCCAAGTTTAGTTAAATGATCTTGGAACTGCATATCCAAATATTCTCCACCCCTATCAGATCGCAAGATCTTTAACCTTTTACCTAATTGGTTCTGAGCCATTGCTAGGAATTCCTGAAACTTTGAAAATGTTTCTGATTTCCTATGCATTAGGTAAAGACATGAGTATCTTGAGTAATCGTCAATGAAAGTGAAGAAATACTCAAAACCACCCCTGGCTTGTATATTCAAAGGTCCACAAACATCTGAATGCACAAGACCAAGTGGTTCTTTGGCCCTATCACCCTTTGCAGAGAAATGACGCTTGGTCAGTTTGCCTTCTAGACAAGATTCACAGATAGGTAATTCACCTAAGGTGAGTTCCCTCAAAGGTCCGTCCTTGGTAAGTCTTTGAATCCTATCATAGCTAATGTGACCTAGTCTCAAGTGCCATAAATACGTCATATTATTGTTATCGGTCTTTTGACGTTTATTGGTCCTAGGTTTAGCTACTTTGAATAAATCATTGTTAAGAGCGAGGGGTTCGTTAGGTCGCAGAATATAAAGCCCGTTTTCCAAACATGCAATACACAATTGTGATCCATTGAAAGAAATAGATATATTAAAACTTGTGAAAGTCATAACAAATCGTTCTAATTGCAACATGGAAACTGAAATTAAATTTCTACTAAAATCCGGAATAAAAAATTCATCTTTTAAAATTAAAAATTTATTTCTGAACTTCAGACGAGCTCTTCCTCTAGCTTGGACCGCAATGAATGCTCCATTCCCAACTCTAAGCTTTAAGCCGCCTTCGTTCACTTCCTCCCACGATTCAAGAAGCTGTAAAGAGTTACAAACATGGTTAGTAGATCCAGAATCAATAATCCAAACAGAGTTATCATTCTCTAAAACAAATGTTTCTAAGATAAATGAACTATAATCATTACCTTTGTTTTTATCTGCTAGAAACTTGGGGCAATCTTGTTTCCAATGCCCCTTTTCTTTGCAGTGAAAACATTTACCTTTACCTTTCTTGTTTTTCTTGTTTTTCCCCTTAGGCGTCTGTGCACTTGGTTGTGCACTCGCCTTTGCAGCTTTTGCAGGCTTGGGGTTATTGTTTTGCCCACCTTTCCTCTTGTTTCAAGCTTTTGAAGATGAAGCTTGGTTAGCTTCAGCCTTAGTTGGATCAGCACCAGTAGTAGTAGTTGTCTTATTTTCTCCTCCCTTACTAGGTCCACACATGATAGACTCAAAAGTCTGAAGCTCATTCATGAGCTACGTCAGACCATAGTTGAGTTTATTCAACACATAGTTGGTTGTGAATGGAAGGAAAGCTGGAGAAAGACTGTTGAGGATTAAGCCAACTTGAGTTAGGCTATTTAATTTAATTAAAAAATCAATAAAATAACAGCCATTTTGAAGCCCTGGGTCGAAATTATCATGGGCTATAGGCCCGTGAAATTTCCCATTTGATTATAAGCCCATTGGACTTAAAATCAAGGCCTGTATTATTTTCTATTGATTTAATTAATTAAATAATTATTTAAATCCTTTATCAAATTAATTATTTATAATTTGAACCTTGATTTAAATTTATTTATTAATTTAGATACCAATTTATCTTAATTAATAAATCTGCCATAATTTCTCTTTTCTTTTCAAAATTACACAACTATGTGAAACTATCCAAAATTGACCTGGTCGACTTTGATAATTCTAATTGATGATTAAATCAATTAATTGAGACTATCTAGATGATTTTATCCAAGGTACAATGGGGACCATGGGCCTATGAAATCAAGCTCCAATAAGTTATCATAAATTTAACAAATAAATTTACTAACTTATTAATTCCTCGTGACTCCACTATAGACTTGGAATTGCACTCTTGAATTCATAGAACGCTCTATAAAAAATGTAGATACACTATTAATTATCCATTGTTACAACCATAATTGTCACTCAATCCTCTATAGACGGTCTACAATGAGATAGGACTAAAATACCGTTTTACCTCTCATTGTATTTTATCCTATAAACACTTAGTTCCTTGTAAATGATATTTCAGTAAACTAATTTAATTACTGAAATGAGATCTCTATCATTTAACACCTTGAACCAAACTAAAAGGAAACCATCATTTCACTTCTTCATCAGAAGCTATAGATGTTCATATCTATGATTAACACTCCCACTCAATTGTACTACCGAATTCCCAAGATGTAAGTATGGGCTAGTGCGTAGGGTAAGCTGGTAACGAACAAGTCAAAGAACTCAAATAATACAATCAGTTAGAATACTAACCACTCAAAATTGAGATTGAATTGACCTATGGTCAACTATATGATATGACTAGAATAGATAATAACAGTATGTTTACTTATCTTATCAACTGTCAATATCGGTCCTGTCCGATGTAACAAATACATCCGATCTTATCTACTTTGCTAATGTTCTGGAAAGAACATAACACTGTAATGTGTAAGTAGATCATATCGTAGATTGGCAAGTCAGTATAAATCCGGTGCACTGACTAATCTTAGGACTAACTTATTTTGAACATATAATCATATTTATATTCCACTGTGATTACGTCACTATAAATAAGATTAGCTATATGCTCGGGATTTAATAGAAGTTTATATTAAACAAATAATCATGAAAATAAAACATGTGAGCAAAGTGATTGACAAAGCAAAAAATGATTTTTATTCTTTTATTGATAATAAAATGAGATTACAAAGAATTTGGGTTTTAATTAGGGTATAAAACCCCAACAAAACCTTTGAGGTCGCTGTTTACAGAAAAATAGTTTGACTGAAGGGACATATGACGACGGTGCCTATCTCCAGCTTACACATAACGAGCCTATATTTCAGGATCATAACTTCTCAAGCTCGAAATCTGGGTGTAACATTTTTCCCCTCAAAAGTATTAGTTCGAATCCTATGAGAAGGAAACTTTTGAACTACCTTCCTTGGAAACTGTACCATTAAGCGTACTCAAGTGTAGACATGCGTCACTCGAGGATTGATTGATTAGAGTACTCGCGTGCCTTTTCACCATTCCCACGTCTATTCTCCTGCCGCCATCACTTAATTGACACCTGACCATCAGATCAATTACCAAATCTAGCCAATGGCCCACATCAATTCGACCCTTGACATTCCCTGTGATCTATAAAAACACCCCTATCATCTTCCTCATTTTACTTTCTCGTTTTGAGTTTTCAGGAAGAAAAAACCAGAGCTTAAAAAAATTTCATCCACTTTTGTATGTTTTCCAAGCCACGGAAACAATCTTCCTCCAACATATTCGATTTGGTGAGGTCCTCCTTGTTACCAACACTCAAGTCGTCCATTTCATTGTATCTGCAACCTTCATTGTGTAAGTCTATGTTCTTGACCTTATATGCTTATACATATTTTTTCTCCATGCACGTTTGTATTGTTATTGCACTGTAGGCACATTTACTAGTTTAGCACTAGAATGTTTTAGTCAATACTATGTAGCTCTTAGGTTCTTATGATATTATGGGTTCCAAACCCAGATTTTGCGTAAAAGATGCAAATACAGGTCTTTTATTGTGTTATTTAAATTTCGGATAACATATCGTGTAGACTAAGAAATGGGGTATGGAATTAGGGTATTTAAATTGCACGTTTCCCAAAGTTATCACCTTTTTGAGTAACCACCAACTTTTTCCCTGAAAATTCGAGATTCTAAAAAATAAATCCACTTTCCCCCCCTTCGTGTCAAATACATGCTCGGAGCCTGACTCTTTCAATTGCTCAGGTTTCTTTCGAGCTTGATCTCGTTCATTTGATCGAGCTTATTCCATGGTTTTGAGCATTCGAGATCGCACCATCTTGATCTTTATCCTTTATTTCTTAATTTCTTGTGTGCCTAGCCCTCACCCTTTTCTTTCTTGCTAAATGTCACAGAATTTGGAAAAACGGTGGGGGTCAGTACTCGTGATTCCCTATTTTCCGAAAAATTTGAGCCCTGAATCGCCCTTTACTCAGAATCAGCAGCTACTTTGTGAACACGAAGTGAGGGGTGAGCAAGAGGATATTCGAGCTCACTTCCGATGCCAAATCGATGAGGTTGAAGAAAGGAAAAGGAACAAACTTCGGGTCGCGATTTATCCCGATCCGAATCCCAAGCTTAGACCTACCCCTCTCGATCCCAAGCTCAATGTAATGGTTGCCTTCAAGCCAAGCGATCTCAAATTCTGACTGATGGAAGAATCATCAAATTGCCCATCCACCTCACAGCCGACTGCCATTCCCACCTCGAGGGGGGAATTTTTCAAGGCCAAGCATTATTGAAGCTTGATTTATTCATTGGGAAAAATCACCAACATCCTAGCTCGCCATGGCCTAAGATTTTCAGGCTCGCTGAGGTATCGAGCTCCGGCCTCCAATGAACAAAGCTGCTACGCCCCGAGAGATGGTCATCCCGACAATAAACTGAAGCTCACGGCTTGGAGCAACGAGCATATAAAGGCAGGGGCCTTATTGCCCTTGAATTCCTTTTTTCAAGGACTTTCTAGATTTTGTTGAGCTCCCGCCCTTCTAGCTCCAGACAAACTCATACAGGGTCTTGTCAGCCCTAAGGTCATTATACCATGAACTGAAGTGGGAAGGACCTTCGCCGAGAGAGATTCTGTATCTCTTTTGCTTGAAAAGCAACCCCTCCCGAGCTCAGGGAGGAGATGGTTTTTACTTTCTATCGAGCTATCCCAGGGAGAAGAGGATCTTCGAGGACATGCCCAACTATCCTTCTAACTTCAAGCTGGCGTTCTTTTGGACAGATGGCCTGGCTCCCTCGAATTATTATTCATTCAGACGAATTCGTAAGTATACGATTCATTTTCCTTTCGTGCTTGACTTTTACTTAGGCTCGAACTACTCATAATGTATTCAATTCTTCAGCCAACTATCACCATTCTACCCCTATGGACACAATGAAGGAGCACAAATATGCTTTGCTCCAGCTTCCATACGGTAGGCGCTCCCTGTCTTATCTTCTTCACGAAGATAGGCTTCGAGCCTGTGGTCTCCTGGAGCAGCACTAGTCAATAGATGATACTGCCTACCGGAAGTATACTAAGTGGGAGCATGTGCCACTCCCAACTAATAGGCTTCCTCCGAGGGGATGCTCAAAAGAACGATCCCCAGCTCGCCATCACAGGAGTCCATGCTCAGGGAATGATGCTAATGATGAGGCTTTGAGCTCGAGTGATAGAGGTAAGGTCATTCTTAGCTTGGCCTTGTGGTCTCCTTCCCTTCTTAAGCATAGACCCGACACCTTGATCTTACTCCCGGATGATAGGGATAAATTTTATGTATGGTCTTGGGTAGATGATAGGGTCCATAGGTTTGATAGCTGGCTGGGGAAATACCAAACCATGTATAGCCTGAATGAAGTTTGAGATGGGGTAGCCATACAATACAGGACAAATGACTATAGGGACCTTTTGAGGTTAACTTCCACGTATAGGGACGGGACTCCCCTAGCCTCCTCTGAAGATAGAGGGATTACCTGGTCGCTGAGCACGAGTTCGGGGGAGAGTTCCAGTAAGTTTTCTTGTCACTTGTCTCTATTTCCTTTAACTATCTGCTTTATGCTAATTTTAGCATTTTAAGTTCGTTTTCTAATGTGATTTGATTATGCAGACACTATGGATTCCAACCTTGAGAATAAGCTCAACAGTGGCTCGGGGGCCAAGCAAAGCAAGCGCCCGAGAGCCTCACAAAAGACTGGTCGGCCTGCTAAAGTTCCTAAAAGGACCGAGATGACTCCTCCTCCCCCAGCTCCTATTGCTCTGAGCCCAGTAGAAACCTCCACTCTTCAAGTAGACATTCCTGCAGTAGATGCTCCTTCTTTGCCTCCTATTGTCCAGATCCTTCCAACGCTCGGCCAAGTTCTGAAAAAACCAGCGACCACTAGGGGGAGCCTGTTGTCGATTTCTACTCATTCTGATGAGTATGTTATCGACAACACTTCCGAGACTCACAGAGCCACTCTTGGCTCGGACGTTGTGTCTCGAGTGGGCCAAAGCTTCAGTAGTCTTAGGGCTCCTCAATGACAGTTCCTGGTCAACGCTCGGGACTCCAATGTCCTTTATGATAAGAGTACCGAGCTCATCTCCTCGGTAACTTCTCTTACTTCGTTATTTATTGTAATTTTACTTAGAGTTTGTTCTAACTTGATTTGTTTGTGTCTTAGGCTCTCGCTACAGTTGCTCAGCTAAATTACAAGCTGAACAACGAGGTTCATGCGAGCATGTCCTATGCTCAAGAGTCGAAGGATCTCCAGCCTAAGCTTGCTGACGAGTTCAAGGCTGCAAAGTCAAAGCTGGAGGCTAAGCTTAAAGAGAAAACTTCCAAGGTCGAGGAGCTTGAGAAACTAAATGCTGAGCTCAAAGAGAAGAGCTCCAGGGCTGAGGAGCTTGAGAAGCTAAATGCCAAGCTAAAGGAAGAGAAAAAGGTCACCTTCGAGATAATAGAGGGTGAAAAGGCTCGTCTTCTCGAAGAGTTTAAGAAGAGGAAGGATCGGGCGGTTGACATGGCCATGTACATGATTTGGGCCAACAACACTGATCTCGACACGAGCTTCTTGGGCACCTTTGACGACGAGCTTCTGACCAAATGGCATGCTCGGCTAGAGGTGGAGGAAGCTGCTCGGGAGGATACTGAGAAGGCTAAGGAGGATGCTCATGCTTCCTAGATCTCGATTATGGGTTGCGTCCCTTTAAAAAATTTGTAATAGTTTAGAGCCTTTCTTTTTCATGCCCTTGGGGGAAAACAAATTACAGCTCGTAAAAGAGCTATTTACATTGGATATTTTTAATACCATGTTTGACTTTACTTTAATATTTTTTCTTTACATCTTGCAGATCGAAATATTTTAAGCAATTTATATTAGAGTTTTGCCTTTATGTCAGTTTATTCATACAAACATATGTTGGATTTAAGCTCGAGTTCTGATGCATTCGCGCATAGTTTGCTCGATATATCCACATCCGATCTCGTCATTTGTCAATGTCGGATCTTACTTTTACCATGAACTCGGAAGTACTTAAATGATATGTAAGCTAAGTAGTTTAGTTGTATCTTTCTTTTTGTAGTCACTTTTCCTCTTCCTCGGACAGTTCCTTGAGGTTATGAGGTTGAAACTTTTATTGCAAAATACTCTAGCCTCGATATCGACTTAGCTCGTAGTAGGTTAATCTTTTTCTCACTTGTGTCGATCGATTTTAGCTAGTTTGTTCCAAACCTATTTAGGCCGTGTTTGGTTTGTAATCCATACACTTATATATTTTCGATCTAGCTATATCTAGATCACACTAGTTCGCGTATCTAGTCATATCTAGACACTTTATTTTTAATAATCTGGTTTCGTCCAAATAATTTTAGCTCGTGCATCTGGTTATATCAAGACACTTTATTTTTAATAATCTGGTTATGTCCAAATTATCTTAGCTCACGCATCTGGTTATATCCAGACACTTTATTTTTAATAATATGGTTATGTCCAAATTATCTTAGCTCGCGCATCTGGTTATATCCAGACACTTTATTTTTAGAATACACTTTTAACTTCTATGTCGGGTGAATGGTCCAGACACTTGTTTGTTTTTGTGTATGCTATATTTGAGTTATTTTCTTTTAAACCTATGGTATATATACCACTGATGCCCCCTTAATATCCTATGGGTGTGACCATAGGTTATTAAATTAAGAGAGTTTGCAAAAAATACAACATATTGAAACGAAAATGACTTTCAATCAAAATTGAACAATTTATTAACAGGACCTTTGTAAAGATAAACAAGCATGGTTACATGAGAAACCATTCCTACACTATTGATAGTAAGGTCGTAGATGCTCACCATTCCAAGCTCGTGGTACCAATTCTCCGTTTAATCTTGCCAATTTATAGACACCAGGTCGAATAACTGACTCGATTTGGTAAGGTCCTTCCCAATTAGGCCCAAGTATGCTAGCGGCTGGGTCCCTTGTAGCTAGGAACACACGCCTTAACACTAAGTCTCCCAATCTGAATTTCCTGTCCCAAACCTTTTTATCGAAATATCGGGTAGCTTGCTTTTGATATGCTGCATTTTTCAGCTGAGCTTCATCTCGCCTTTCTTCAATAAGGTCCAGAATTACTTCGATCTGGGATTGGTTCGAGGCTTGATCATAAGCATGGCTACGAATAGTCGGTATTTCAACCTCGATTGGTAACATGGCCTCGCATCCATATTCCATAGAAAAAGGGGTATGTCCTATTGAAGTGCGAGTTGTAGTTCGATATGCCCACAAAACTTGGGGCAACTCCTCGGGCCATTTTCCCTTAGCTTCTTCCAATTTTTTTTCATAGAACTCTTGAGAGTCTTATTTACAGCTTCGACTTGGCCATTTGTTTGGGGATGGGCAACGGAGGAGAAGCTTTTTATTATCCCATTTTTTCACAAAAGTGGGCGAATAATTCACTGTCGAATTGAGTACCATTATCTGATACTATTTTCCTTCACATTCCATATCGATAGATGACGTTTTTTACCACAAAGTCCAAGACTTTTTTTGAGGTAATCGTTGCCAGAGGTTCGGCCTCGGTCCATTTTGTAAAATAATCGACCGCGACCACTACATACTTAACTCCACCCTTGCCGGTTGGCAATGATCCTATTAGATAAATTCCCCACACCGCAAATGGCTATTGGGAGGTCATCATGGTTAGCTTAGATGGTGGAGCTCGTGGAATTGTAGCAAGCCGTTGGCATTTATCACATTTCTTGACATACTCGAATGCGTCTGCTTTGATAGTGGGCTAGAAGTATCCTTGTCTTATAATTTTCTTTGATAGGCTATGCCACCCAGTGTGGTCTCTACAAAATCCTTCATGAATTTCTTCTAGGATTTTCTTGGCCTCGGGTGGAGTCACACATCGGAGTAATGGCATAGAATATCCTCTCTGATATAACCTTCCTTCCACAATAGTGTATCTGAGATTCTGATACATCAGTTTCCGGGCCTTTTTCTGTTCTGCTGGGAGAATGCCGGTTTCAAGGTAATCCACTATTGGGGTCATCCAGGTTGGTTCGGAGCCAATCATGCATACATCTTCCTGTTCAGGCTAGCTAATACTGGGTGTCGATAGGTGCTCAATTGGCACCACATTCAGCGTATCGACCTCGTTGGATGTGGCGAGTCTGGCTAGGGCATTCGCATTTGAGTTTTGCTCTCGGGGAACTTGCTCTATCGTATAGAACACGAAATGTTCGAGTGCTGCTTTCACTTTTTCTAAATATGAGGTCATCTTTATTCCACGAGCCTTGTACTCCCCTAAGATTTGGTTGACCACCAACTGCGAGTCACTGTAACAATGTATTTCTTTAGCCCTGAGCTCCTTGGCTATTCGAAGTCCTGCCAATAGTGCTTCGTATTCAGCCTCATTGTTAGACACTTTGAAGCTAAACCTCAAGGCGGAGTGAAATCGACTTCCAGTTGGAGTGATCAATATGATTTCTACCCCCGTTCCATTTTCGTTGGAAGATCCATCAACATAAAGTTTCCACAGCTCGCGGGTTGGGGTTATAACTTCGTCATCAGACACTCTCGTATATTCCACAATGAAGTTTGCCAAGGCCTGCCCTTTTATGTTCATTCTCGGATGATAAGTGATCTCAAACTGTCCAAGCTCAACAACCCATTTTAATAATCGGCCCGAGGCCTCTGGCTTGGACAAGACTTGCTGTAGTGGTTGGTCAGTTAGCACATGGATGGGGTGTGCTTGGAAGTAAGGTCGGAGCTTTTGAGAAGGGTGGATTAGGCTAAGAGCCAGTTTTTCCATTAACGGGTATCTCGATTCTGCCCCCAGTAACCTCTTGCTGACATAGTACACTGATTTTTGTACCTTCTGATCTTCTCGGACGAGCACGGCGCTGATGGCGTGCTCGGTTGTGGCGAGATACAAGTATAAGACTTCTCCTGTAATAGGTTTCGACAAGATGGGAGGTTCCGCAAGGTGTTTCTTTAGGTCTTAGAATGCATGCTCGCATTCTTTGGTCCACTTGAATTTCTTGCCTCCTCTCAAAAGATTGAAGAATGGAAGATAATGGTCTGTAGATTTAGAGATAAATCTACTTAATGTCGCCATCCGTCCAGTTAAGATTTGGACATCTTTATGCTTTCAAGGTGAGGGCATGTCAATTAGAGCCTCGATCTTGTCATGATTAACCTCTATTCCTCGCGTGTTTACTATGAAGCATAAGAACTTCCCCGATGATACTCCGAAAGAGCATTTTTGGGGATTGTGCTTCATGTTGTACTTCCGCAGCACAGCAAATCATTCTTCGAGGTCATCCACAGGGTTATCATTATGTTTAGATTTGACTAGCATATCATCAACATATACTTTCATGTTATTACCTATCTGCTCGGAGAACATCCTATTCACCATCCTTTGGTACGTTGCTCCAACATTTTTAAGTCCGAAGGGCATAACATTGTAACAATACATCCCTTTATCGGTTACAAAACTCGTATGTTCTTAGTCAGGTGCATGCATGGTGATCTGGCTATATCTAGAATAAGCGTCCATGAATGACATAAGACTGTGCCCATCTGTATCATCTACGAGCTGATTTATCGGCAGTAAGGGAAAGTAGTCTTTTGGGCATTCCTTGTTGAGGTTGAAATAGTCGATTCAAGTTCGCCATGTTCCGTTAGGTTTCGGGACCAAGACTAGATTGGTGATCTGACCAGGATAGAAGGCATCTCGTATAAACTGATTTGCCTTTAACTTGTCAACTTCTTCCTTCAAGGCTTTCTTTCTATCATCGTTTAGGAGTCTTCATTTTTGCTGCTTCGGGGGGAAGTTCTTGTCCATGTTAAGTGCATGGCTCATTACATTCGGGCTTATCCCTACCATGTCTGAATGTGACCAAGCGAAGACATCTTGGTTTCTCCTTAGGAAGAAAATTAATTGCTACTTTTCTTTTTCAGGAAGGTTTCTTCCTACCTTCACAGTCTTTGGACGGTTGGCTTCTTCGAGCTAGACTTCTTCGAGCTCTTCCAATGGTTTGAGGTCAGCCCTCTCTTTAACTCTAGCGTTGATCTCTTCATCTATTTCGAAGATCGTCCCATCCTTATTCTGAATTACAACAAGTGCTTGTGCACTTGTCTACTTTTTCCCTCTAACAGAAATGCTATAGCATCCCCTCCCTGCAAGCTAGTCCCCTTTTAGAGTCCTGATGCCACTAGAAGTCGGGAACTTGATGGCCAGATGCCTAATAGATGAAACTGTCCCTAGCTCTACTAGGGCGGGTCTCCTGAGCAGAATGTTATAGGCTGATGGGAGATCCACTATGACGAACTCCATCATCTTGATTATAGAGACTGGGTAATCTCCCAAGGTTACAGGGAGTTTGATGGACCCCATGCAAGCAATCCCTTCTCCTGAAAAGTCGTACAACGTCATTGCACATGCCTCTAGGTCACGAAGCGCGAGTCCCATCTTTTATAATGTAGCCTTATAGAGGATATTCACTAAGCTCTCGTTGTCAATTAGGACTCGGTGCACCCTCTTGTTTGTGAGCTGAAAGGTGATGACCAGTGGGTCATTATGAGGGAACTGTACATGAGACGCGTCATCCTCAGTGAAAGTTATGGGTTGAGTTTCAACCATTTTTTGTTTCAAAGCTCTGGGTTCGGGTTCATAAGGAGATTTCTCACTAGTTTTTAGCTCATCCACATATATTTTCTGGGCATTCCTGCCCGATCCCGCGATATGGGGTCCCCCCGAGATGGTTATGACATCTTCTCCATCGATCGAGGGGCAGGGTCATTCATCCTCCCGAGATCGGGAGTTATTATTCTGGGCAGGTGGTGCAGCTGCTGTCCTCTGGCTGGTGGAAGCCAGATTGGGGTTTTGGTTTCTTACATACTGCTTAAAATATCCTCTCGAGATCAATCCTTCGATCTCATCTTTTAATTGTTTACATTCATCAGTTGTATGTCCGATATCTCTGTGGAATCTATAGTATTTGCTAGAGTCTCTTTTCACCTTTTGCTTTCCCATGGGGTCAAGTCTTCTGAAAGGGACCTGGTTTTCATTAGCCAGGTAGATATTCTCCCGAGACTCATTGAGCTCGGTATACACTTTGTATACGGAGAAGTATCTTTCCCCTTTCTTCTTCTTTCCCCCATTTGCCTCGGGATTATTCCCTTCATTTTTCTTTCTCTTAGAAGGGTTGTCCCCAGGGGGTTTTGAAGTCGTAGGATCCGCCAAGGTCGAGGCAGAGTTTGTGTTTGCTATAGTTACGGGCTGAGGGGTCATATTCAATGCTGACCTTGCCTCTTCTACATTAACAAACCTCTGAGCTCGTCGATTGAACTCGGTTAAGGACCGTACAAGCTTCCTTTGTAAATCTTCCCAGAGAGGGCTTCCAGGCATTACTCCAGCTCGAACAGCCATTAAATGGCCACTATCGTCGACGTCACGAGCTCGAGCAACTTTCAAGTTAAACCTTGTGAGATAACCTTTCAGTGACATTGGTCATGGTGGAAGCCTCGGGCCTAATGCCAACCATGGCCTTGAATTGTTTCTTTAAATCTCTCGATAGTTGATCCCAAGAAGCAATCGAATGTCTTTTATATTTTTAAAACTAGTTTTTTGCTTGTCCCGTGAGAGAGGCTGGGAACAGCATACACATGAGCTTGTAGCCACTTTACTAACTCGCATTATTGTGTTGAATGTACTTAAGTGGTTGTACAAATATGAATTTCTATCGAATGGCGGGACATGGGGAATTCTAAACCCTTGAGGAAACGGGGTGTTAGAGATATGCAGGGCAAAGGGCTCGAGTTCCTCATCGAACTCTTCGTCTCGTTTTCAGCTACGTTCATTCTGCAAGAGCCTGAATGCTCTTTCCAGCTGCTCAATCCTTTCTTGGACTGGATCTATAGGGGGTCTTGCTTGAATCAGCGAGAACTGGTTATCGTTGATTACAACTCCAGCTCCCTGCCTCGGTGCGGGGTGCTTGCGCCCATTGAGATGATCTCTCATATTTGGATTTGGGGGATTATCACGTCCCCAATTATGGTTTAGATGCTCCCGTAAATCTGGGTGATCTCCTCGATTTCCAGTGTCCCTGGGCTCCGGGTTAAATATACTCATGGATATAGTGTCACTCGAGCTTTTGCTGACATGTCTCGTTGCATGATTATTACGAAATGGGTTTCCTGTTGGTCTCCTTGTCTCAATAGTTTGAGATCGAGACACTTGGATCCTAGTGGGATGGGGACCCTATGCTCCCTAGTAGTTTCTTCATTCTCATGTCTTCGCCCAGCTCACCTTTCCCTATCACGATGAACCGGTTGCGCATCCTTCCAAATTGGCGTGGGGTGCCTTATTGGCGATGGTGGGTACCTTATTAGAGAAGGTGGTTGTCGTCCATTATGGGGCCTAGAAGGCCCTGAATTCGCTTGACCAGGTTCTGGCACATTCTGCGTGTTACAAGGATTTTGGATCCGAGCCTCTGAGGGGGCTTGGTTATTCCCTATTCATGTTGGTGCCTAGCAGTTGGGTTGGCAGCACCTTCAGCCCGGTTACCTCTCTGGGGTCTTGGTTGGATAGGATGCTCTGTTGGTGGTGGAGGATGCTCCGCTCTCCTGGTGGGTGCGTTTTTACGTGGCCTTCCCCAAGGCCTACGAGGTGGGACATGAACATCCCATGGAGGCGGAGCCTGGGCATTTTGCGGAGGTGGAGCCTGAGCTACCTGTGCTTCAGCAGCTAGTCTTGCTAACTCTTCGTTGCGTTTTTAACTTCTGCTATCTTCTTACGCAGTTGACGATTTTCAAGTTCCATGACTGGGACATATCTTTTAGGATTGTAGTACATATCCTCGTCGGCCCTGGGGGCAGGTGGTCCCCGAGAGTCAAATGAACCACTCCTCTCATCGAGATCAGAATTTACCATAGGCTGCTTTCCAGGGCGCTGGGGGTACTCGCCTTCATCTAGGATTTTCTCCTCAGGAATATTGGGATCATTTGCAGCCATTGTTAATTCGAGAGGCCTTCTGACTAAACAGATTCACGCACTGTTTAATGGCTCTCAATGAAAGCACCAAACTATTGACGCCGTTTTTCGTCAACTTAAAAGGAGAGCAATTAAACAAGAAAATATCAGAGGAGGTAAATGAAGATGAAAATAGGAGGTTTTTACGTGGTTCAGCAGTTAAATCTGCCTAGTCCACGAGTCTATGTTATTAGCACTTGGGAGTTTTCTAGAAACTTTTCACAAAATAGTTGCCCATAATTTCCTCTCCAGATCTTAGAATTTCGGTCCCCTACAAATGGAGTTTCCTTCTGGAATTATTAAATAGAGAAGGTTACAAAATTCATTCCCACATATTTCGGGAAGATGTTCTGTGAGTCAAATAATATAATGCTATTTAATGCATTATTTCCTACGTACACGGAAACGTCCTATAAAATGTGGGATCGGATAACAAATTAGATAATATCCCTTAAACATTGGGATTGTACAACAATAAATATGTTCACATGTAACTGATTAATTCAGATACGGGATTCATTACATCTTCGAGCCTATCAGTCGATCACGAGCTCATCGCCTAACTTCGTCTATGCTTGGAACAAGTAACCATTGACGATGTTGCCACATTCGAACTCACACATTCCGAGCTCGAACCATTTCAGAAGGCAAGGGATGGTTCAGGGATATATTCAAGTGACAAACCATGCTATTTAAGAGCTCAGAGCATATTCGAGACTACATGCCCCTCGAACCTTCGAGGTCGCTGTTTACAGAAAAACGGTTTGACTGAAGGGACAAATGATGACCGTGTCTATCTCAAGCTTACACATAGTGAGCCTAGATTTCAGGATCATAACTTCTCATGCTCGAAATCTGGGTGTAATATAGTTTAAAACAATTAAAAAAAATTTCATTTTGAAATATTTGATTTTCATTATGAAAGAAATTAATAAGTTCTTTTTGTAGAAACTATATTTTTTAGAGTCCTTTATTTGATGAATGAACAAGTTTAGTATTTCTTTTGAATAATAATTCAGTTGTTATTTGAATAATACTTGTTCCACTTATTCATCAATGTGTATAAATGATAATTATTCATTATTCATTATTGTGCAAATTGTAGATTTAATAAGATATTTTATTCCAGCCCCAATTAAGTGAAACATATATGTGAATTATTTTTTATTGGTTTATAATTAATTAGACTCACATGACAAATAAAAGACAGCATTTATTGCAACCATTCAGTAGTTCTCTCCCTGTTTATATAGTCTGTTAATTAAAGTTAAACCAAAAGACATTTTCTCTAATAAAGGCTCAAAAATCACATAATCGTTTAGCTAATACATATGGATGTATGTTGAACCTTTTAATGTTCAAAGCTAAAAGAAATAATAAATGGCTAGTCAATATTGATTGACATTTATTTTAGATATGTTTAACTTTGATCAAATGCAAAGAAAATTTATAGAAATTTTCATGCAACATTCAAAGTAAATTCACTTAGAGACTTGTTTGATCTGATCAAAAGGAAGTCTAAACTCGAATTTGGAATTCAAGTAGTTTGCATTTGAACTTGGAATTCAAATCCAACTCACATACAACTAGAATGCTAAGCATAATTAGTATTTTGGAAATGGAATATAATCATATTAGATATGATTAAATAGATAATGAGTAGTCATTATCGTCTTTATTATTTTTATAATTATAACACGTGTTATACTCTGTATATGTTTGATTGTACAACATCAAAGACTTAGAAGTTCTGATTCACAAGTGGTTGTGTAAATGAAAATTTGAATTTTTCCATGAAGTCATTTAGTGAAACAATTTTATAATCATAAAAGATTACAAAAGAGTTTGTATCTCTTTAAATGTTACTTTAATGAAGCATGATTATTATAATCACTATATTTTCTAGTTAAGTTATACTAGAAATAATGACTGCAAGTCAAGTAAGCGAGTTACTGATAATTAACAATGATAAAACCAAAGGATATCACAAATTATGTAAAGCATTTATGTAGTGGAGGTGTTAGTTAGTAACTACTCCATTACAAATGTAAATATTGTTAAATTGTGTATAGCACAATCTAACTATACTTCATTCACATACTAGTATATGAAATGAATAGATTTTACAAAAAACAATAGTTGAAACACCATGAATCAAGAAATGAAATTTGGAATTCCATGACATCTAGATTCTTGAACATCTAACTAAAGTTCATTGAACTTTAGTTTAAAATAGGATATTCAAGAAGAAGAAGAGAACAAAGGAAATTACGGACCTTTCTAAGTTAGGTTAATAGCCAAAGGCTATGAACAGATAGAAGAATTTATTGCTTGAATAAATATCTTTTACTACAACCAAACTTGAATATGTTTATAGGCTCCTATCTAATGCTTTATGCATGGATTATGAGATTAATTTAAATGGATGTCTAAGTAGTCTTTACTAGAATGGCTGACATGGAAAAATCAATGAAAATCTCAACTGTGAATGCCAAAAATTGACTAGAGACATAGTCAACACTCAAGAGAAAAATTGAGGGTTACCCTCATTAGCCTCGGGCAAACAAAGCGGCCCAATATCTTGCCCCACGCGAGACCCATGTCTCATAGGAGGCCTTAGCGAAAATGCCTAGAAGGACCTAAGGGCCTCGCTATGTGAGGCTTCCCTTCATCTGCGCACGCCTGCCAAAACCATAAGGGCCTCGCTATGCGAGGCTTCCCTTCACCCGCGCGCGCTTGCCAAGGCCACAAGGGCCTCGCTATGCGAGGCTGCCCTTCCCCCGCGCACGCTTACCAAGGCCACAAGGGCCTCGCTATGTGAGCCTGCCCTTCTCCCACGCGCGCCTGCCAAGGCCACAAGGGCCTCGCTATGCGAGCCTGCCCTTCCCCCGCACGCGCCTGCCAAGGCCACAAGGGCCTCGCTATGCGAGGCTGCCCTTCCCCTGCGCGCGCCTACCAGGCCATAAAAGCCTCGCTATGCGAGGTTACCCTTCCCCTGCGCGCGCCTGCCAAGGCCACAAGGGCCTCACTATGCGAGGCTGCCCTCACCTGCGCGCCTCGTGACCCAGATGCGCGCCAACGCCTCGCATAGCGAGACACACCTCACCACGCCCACGCTAAGGAGCCTCACGCCACCACCGTCTCATGGCCCTCATGCAACCCCATCACGCCTTATGAGACCCATCCTCGAGCCTCAGTGCTAGGTTTTTCCCCCAGCATGATCTCCACAAAAACCTTCGTGAACTTCTTGCAAAATGGTTTTAGCCTCCTCAGGTAGAACACATCGTAGGAGAGGCAATGAATGACAACATCGGTACAAGGTCCCATCCACTATCACATACCGTGGAGCTTGATAAAGTAATTTTCTTGCGTACTTTCTATCATCAGGTAGCCTTCCTATTGTGGGGTATTCCATTATCAGAGTCATCTAGGCCGGTCTTGTGTCAATAATTTCTATCACACTTAGATTCTCCAAGAGCCTTACTAGCACTACATTCAATGTCTCAGCTTCTTTTGTGGTGGCAAGTCGTGCCAAGGCGTCAGCATTTGAATTTTGCTCGCGAGGTATTTGTTCAATAGAACTGTACTCAAATTCATACAATTCTCCCTTAGGCCACCATCTTCGTACCTCCAGCTTGGTATTCTCCCAAAAACTGATTGATCACAAGCTGAGAATCACTATAGCATTGGACAACTTTTTCCTTGAGCTCCCTTGCCACTCTTAGCCCTGCTAGTAAAGCGTCATATTCAACTTCGTTGTTGGATGCCTCGAATCTAAATCTCAGAGCTATATGAAAATGATGTCATTCTGGGGAGATTAAGATGATCCCAGCTCCCGGTCCATTCTCATTTAATGATCTATCCATGAAGATTTTCCATAACTCCTGCACCAGTTCCTTCAAGAGCTTCTCTTGAAATCTGGTGCATTCAGCCACAAAATCAGCAAGGGCCTGACTTTTGATTGAGGTCTGTGGCATGTACAATATCTCAAACTAGCTAAGCTCGATAGCCCATTTTAAAAGACGTCTCGACGTTTCAGGTTTTTGCAATATCGGCCTTAAAGGTTGGTCGGTCATGACGTTGATTAAATGGGACTGGAAATATGGTCGGAGCTTCCTAGAAGCCAATATCAAAAAGAAAGCCAGCTTCTCTAACACTGGGTATCGTGACTCAGCTTCGAGAAGTCTCTTGCTTATATAATATACTAGCTTTTGAGCACGGTCTTCTTCTCGGACTAACACGGCACTAACTGCATTTTCTGTCACAACCAAATAAAGGAACAAAGGTTCTCCATACATAGGCTTAGATAACACCAGGGGCTCAGCCAAGTGCATTTTTAGGTCGAGTAATGCATGTTTGCACTCCTCAGTCTATTCAAATTTTTTGTTTCCCCTGAGCAAGTTGTAGAATGGCAGGCACTTGTTAGTAGATTTTAAAATAAAACTATTCAAAGCTACCACCTTTCCAGTCAGGCTTTGAACTTCTTTACGTGACCTGGGCAAGGGCATTTCTAACAATGACCTCATTTTCTCAGGATTTGCCTCTATTCCCTCGTGTTGACTATGAAACCCATAAATTTTTCAAATGCCACTCCGAATGTGCACTTATGAGGATTCAGCTTCATGTCATACCTCCTTAAGATTCCAAAACATCCTTCTAGATCGGATACATGGTTATCGACAATCTTTGATTTGACAAGCATATCAACGACATACACTTCCATACTTCTCCCGATCTGATTAGCAAACATTTTGTTGACTAAGCATTGATATGTAGCTTCGGCATTCTTCAACCTTAAGGGCATGGCTTTATAATAATATACGTTATTTGGGGTCATGAAGCTAGTATGTTCCTAGTCCGCATGATTCATCGCGATCTGGTTATATCCAGAATACGCACCCATGAAGGACATGATCTTGTGACCTTCTGTTGCATATATCAATTGATCAATCCTTAGTAGTGGAAAGCAATCCTTGGGACAAGCTTTGTTCAGGTCGGAGAAGTCGATGCAAGTCCTCCATTTCTCGTTTGGCTTTGGGACCAGCACGGGATTGGTGAACCAGATCGGGTATTTCCCTTCACGGATAAACCCGCACTTTAGTAGTCGAGCTACTTCTTCCTCAAAAGCCTCAGCTCGGACTATTCCCAAGCGACTCCATTTTTGGGATTTCGCAGGCACGTACTTGTCCAAATTTAAAGTGTGCATGATTACACTCGAGCTTATTCCCATCATATCTTCATGTGACCAGGCAAAAACGTCCAAATTCTCTTGTAAGAAATTGACCAGCTCCTTCTTCCTTTTATCATTAAGATTCTTCCCATTCTTTACGACTCTTGAAGGTTCATTGTGGTCAATGTTTACCTCCTTGAGCTCCTTTAGAGCTTGGAGTTCTGACCTGTCTTCGCCTATTCGTGGGTCAATGTCATCGCGTTGGGCATTGTTACTGTCCTCTTTTTGTTGAGGTTCTTTCGTCCCGCAAGTAACTTATACTTCCCGGGACTCCTCGCCTCTGTCATTTATGACCATAGCTTGTTGCCCGGGTTGTGATTTTCCCTTCATAGAAATGCTATAGCATTCTCTAGCAGCAAGCTGATCACCTCTGACGGTGCATATTCCCGCAGCTGAGGGGAATTTTATTGCTAGGTGGCGGATAGAGGTTATGGCTTCAAATGCCATCAACGCAGGGCGGCCCAAAATTGCATTGTATGCAACTGGACAGTCGATTACCACAAACTCAAGTAACTTGGAGATAGTTCATGAGCCTTCTGCCAATGTTACCACTAATTCGATCATCTGGATGGCTACTGACCCTTCACCAGAAAACTCGTACAGAGTCATTAAGGTCGCCTTCAATTATGTTACAAACAACCCCATTTTTTCTAAGGTGGACCTAAAAAGTAGATTCACAGAACTCCCGTTATCTACTAGTGTCCTCCGGACCCTCCGGTTGGCGAGCTAAACGGTTATGACCAAGGGATCGTTATGTGGGAATTGGACATGGCTAGCATCCTCTTCTGTAAAAATGATTGGTTGTTTTTCCAATCATTGTTGTTTTGATAATCTCTGTTCTTGAATGAAATCCACTCCATTATGGGATTTTAGTTCGTTAATGTACCTCTTCTGAGCCCCGCTGCTCGTGCCTGCCAGGTGAGGTCCTCCCGAAATGGTGGCTATATCTCCCCTATTATCGAAGGAAGGTCGTCCTGATTCGCTTGAGCTCCGGTTTGACTTACTGGAGCTTCGGGGACTGATGGAGGGTTTGGTCCAGTGGGCTGATTAGGGACCACCCGATTTCTGGCGTACTGGGCCAAAGGTCTCGCTCTAATGAGAGTTTCGATCTCATCCTTCAACTGTCGACAGTCATCAGTGTTATGACCGATATCATTATGGAATCAAAAGAACTTCAAAGAATCTCTCTTCGCCCTCTGGTTCTTCAATGGTTCTGGCTTCTTCCACGGAAGGCGAACAAAATTTTCCAGGAAGATGTGCTCCCTAGTGTCTATTAGGTCGGTATAAGTAGCATAAACAGGTTTGAATTTCTCCCCAAACTTATTTTTCTTTGTTCTGCTCTGGCCAACCTCACCATTTCCCTTCCTTTTGTTATTCCTCCCTTGGTTATTCTGGGTAACAGTTTGAGCCGTAGATGCAACGTCCGTTACTGCTCTAACGAGCTGGACAGGGAGCTAGCTGGTTCTTGCGACAAAAGCTCACGCCTCTTCTAGGTTAATCCATTCTTGAGCTCGGCCCAAGAATTCGTCCACACTATTAACTCCTTTCTTTGTAGTTCTTGCCACAGGTCGCCCCCGAAGAGGATTCCTGTCCTCAGTGCCATGAGCTTGGAGTTGTCATCAACATCCCTAGCTCGTGCAACAACATTGGCAAACCCACTTAGATATACCTTCAATGTTTCGCCAGGTTGCTGCTTTACATTGGCCAATGAATCAGCCTCAACTCGAGCTGCTTGTGAAGCTTAGAATGCTTTTTTGAACTTGGAGGAAAACTTCTTCCCTGAGCTTATGGAATGTCTCTTGTACTGCTTAAACCACTGCTTGGCTGGCTCGACCAGAGTTGCAGGAAATAAAATATACCTTAGATCGAGTCCGACATTGTGGGCCATCATCATGGTGTTAAACATTTCGAGGTGGTCTGACGGATGTCTATCTCCATCAAATTTTGACAAGTGTTGCATTCTAAAGCCTACCAGATATGTGGCTGCCACAATATTTGGAGTGAAAGGCTTGAGCTCATCCTCTGAGTCGCAATCGTCTTTGTCTTTCCCAGATAAAAGACTCTTCATTTGCTCTTCCATCAGACCTAAACTCTCGAGGGTTTGGCCTCTGGTCCCTAGGTTACTTGGGGGCTGTTCGATAGCTCTCATCCTATCGTATGTGTTTGATGGGTTATTGTCCCTCCAAGCTCGAGCTTGATTTGGTGGGGTATTCCCATTATCATGTACTATGGACAGACCTCCCTCTTGTCGAGTATAACTAACATCTTCATTTCGAGCTGGATTCCTTCTCTGCGAATTTAGGCGATCACGCAAATCGGGTTATGACTTGTACCGAGGGATTTGCGCTGAACTTAACTGATTTCTTAGGTCGCCCTTGGACCTACCACTACGATGACTTTCAGTCCAGTAACTCCCATTTGCGAAGCATATAGCTCGCGGTTGGGGCCGAGGATCTGGATTTTCAACATGTGTCCATGGGATGTAAGTATTGGCAGATGGGGGAGGATTTCTCCTACTGTCTCCATAAGCTAGAATGTCCCATGTAGGGTGAGGTGGTGTCAGATGTCTTATAGGTGATGAGGGCCTTATTGCTGAGGCAATCTAGGTCCCATCAGGGCGAACTCGATTAGCCCGCCACTGTTCTACCCCATTGTCTCTAGCTTTCTATGCCTGACGTTCCGATCACGACGCGGGAGGATTTTCTGGAAAATTATGTCTCTGTGATCCTGTCCCAGCCCTTCTTCATGGATTGCCATGGGTATTCCTAGCGACCTGTGAAAGAGGCACCAAAATTGGGGTTCGGTTCTAACCGACCGACTGACATGCTGATGATCCTTATAAGGGCCACTGGGTTGAGCATTCTGGCGATCACACCTTGTAGGTACATAACTTGGGGTGGCAATCTTGACAGATTGACTTGGTTTGGATCGATTATTCCTGTGGGACTTGTGAGATCCACTTTGCCTCTTTCCGACATTAACGTCGATTGCAAGAGGGGGTAACTGAGCTAATACTTCCTCAATATACCTATTTTCCTTAGCAAGATGGCTTCTCAATTGCATGTTTTCCAATCAGACGGCAATTAGGTAGTCTGGATTTTGATTCGGTGGCAATGACGTCGAAGTCCCAGTGTCGCCATGACCCGCCAGTTGTTTTTCCGGACGTTGTTGGATCTCAGGGCCACGTTCGTTCAAAACAGCGGTCTGATGGGCCTCCTGCCCACCAGGCTATTCTATCTCATTATCATGCATTGAGCGAGTGAGCACCATGATGAGAATCGATTGGGATCTTGATGAAGCACTAATTTCCCTCTCAATGAAAGCACCAAATTGTTGACGCAGTTTTTCACCAACAATGTATTAAGAAATAATATAGGTAGATTAGTGCTTAATAAACCGTAATGAAAAATAAGTGAATTCACTCAAGAACACAAAATTTTTACGTGGTTCAGTGGTTAAAATCCACCTAGTCCACGAGTCTATATTATTGTTGTTTCACTCTCTCTATTTTGGCAGAGTTTCAGTATTACAGCAAAAATGGTCTCATTTCTTGTCCAATAGTTCAAGTATTTATAAGGGAATTTCATGGACATGTTTGGGTAACCATGCGAGTCAATCACGCATCTACATAATTATTACATTTAATACAAATAATTCCCATTTATATTAGGATATGATCTGATCACAAGGTAAATGTACTCCTAATATCTGGGATACTAAATATGACAGCGTGGTCATAAATATACGTATAAAGGGATCTCGAGTCAATCGGGATCCGTAGATATGTAATATACAAGAACTACCACGAGCTGGATATCTCCTCCAAGCTCATGCTTCAACAGCTGTTTTAATATTCTGAGCTCGCGCTTCACAACCTTTGTGTCCGTAGCTCGGGTTAAACCCAGGACGCCTAACACCATGTGTGACCACATGAAACTGGAGTTGTCCACGTGGATAATAAGTAGATAGCATTCCCTTGGTTATTTCTCCTTATATTTATTTGTCAGCTATACTCGAGCTGAGTGAATGAACTCGGGCTAAAATGAGGGTACCACATCAATAAATGATTCTGGTAATCATTCTAGGGCTCGTAGCCCTAATCAAATAGCGAGTCACACTCTGGGGCTTCGCACCCTAATCAAATAGATGACTAATAAGTCTCTCTCTGGATAAATGACTAATAAGTCACTCTCTAAATAGATGACTAATAAGTCTATCTCCGTGGATCTGCTCCCTAAGCCATGTGACGTTCAGTCACCTGAGCCTTTTGGCCCTGGCTCTACGCAACTAGCCTTTAGACTAGACAAGCTCTTTTAGTTTTCTTCGACCTTGGGGTAGGTCAAGAATTTAATGCTCATGTTGATTAGATCTAATCATTTCGGCCTTTTTAAACACATTAATGTCGTTCTTGACTCTTAAGAAAATACCATACGACCAGTGCTCAGTATCACCATTGAACTTGACTGATAGGGCACAGCTTCACGATCAATACTAAACACCATTGTCGTTCCTTGACTAATAAGTCAATGCCATACACAGATAAGCAAAGCTGCTATGCATTTACTATGCAATCAATGTCCATATATAGAGCACTAGACATGCCTCATCAATAACCATGCATATCACATATTGGGTGCAGTTTTCTTACCTCTGGTTCGAGCGTGGAATAATAAAGGCACGACCTTTGAGAACGATCAATCCTTAAGTCCCTTAGCGGTCACCTAGTCATAACCAAATATGAAATCCCATCAATAAAAATAAATAATAAAAGGTTCATGGTCTAAACCCTGCTCCTAGGGCCTCAAATCGCACTAAAATAGTTAGTAGATTCAATACCGAGCTTTAGGAAATGAAAGCCCGAGCTTAAAACCCTTGAAAACCCTTCATGTCACAAAAGGAAGGGGTGACCTGTGACTTGACCCAGTGGATCGCGGTGCGCCCCCAAGACAGAGAGCCTCTGTCTGGGGTACCAAGGGGGGGCCGGGACTTGACCTAGTGGGTCGCGACGCGCCTGCTAGACAGAGCCCAGGGGAGGCTCTGGAATGGGTTCAAGTCGCGACTTGCATGAACTCAGTCACGACATGACCTTGCGAACCAAGCTCCCCTGCCTTTCTCTCAATTTAAACTCAACCCAAAGCTCAACAAATTAATCCCACAATCATAGCCCATCATTATCACAACATTACCAGTATTCAACCAATAAGACCTAAGCTTTATAACACTTAAAACCACACCAAATAACCACTTCTAAAATCAAGATTCTCAAACCTTCAAGCAATATAAAAACAGAGCAAAACTAGAAAACTAAGGCTTAGAATTCTTACCCCAATTACGAATTAACCTCCTCTCAATCGCTAAACACGATCCTAAATCTCAAACTTTAATCTTCCTATTTGGCTTCAAAAGTTCAACCCGAGAGAGAGAGATAGAGAGAGTGAAAGAAGGAACTTTGTGTTCAGCTTAAGACCCTTCTACAACCATCCACCCTTAAGTCTATCTAATGGCTAAAAGACTATACCCCTAGGGTCATATTAATCCTTCAAAGCTAGCAAGGGCAAAACTGGCATTTTCCACTTATCCCGCTAATCATAATTAACGTCATCCAATTCCCATTATTCTCAATATTCTCAAATAATAATAAATCATATCCCATTACACATTCATTCCTAGTAATGTAATAAGCTTCAAATTACCCCCACACTTACCCCGAGCCTGAAAATTAATCCCGTTATGACCAAACTACTAACTTGCATTCTAGGACCGTCTCAGGCCGAATAGCTCGAACATATCCACATAATAATGTGGTCTCATCCATAAATCACAAACATGCACATAAATATATAGATATGCTCTAAACAGATCAAAATTATGAAAATGCCCTTTTGATAAGAAGTGGACCCACAAGCATGCAATTATCATCATATCGTCATATAATGATGCATTTAATCACATAATTTCATAATAAATCAATTATGGCCCTCCTGTCCCCCTAATCTAGGCATTAAGCCACATTAGGGAATTTGGGACATTACACTTAATATGTCATCTGATCATTTGATTCATGCGTTAAGGTTTGTCAGAATGATCAGACTAAGAACAATTGTTTTGGGGACGCAATGATGTATATGGCTGGGGACATAGCTTAACAAATATAGAATCTATACCTTCTTATAGATTGAATAATGGTTCCCTATTGGGTTGACTTTTGGAACTGAAAAGGTTATGAGTGCTCACATCGCAAACTTGTTGTGACAAAACCTTCACTAGTAAAATCAATGGTACTCTAGGAACAAGATATAGCTAAAAGGGTAAAATAGTAATTTTATTCCCTTTTAATTATGAACCATTAATAGAGGATTAATGCCGTATGTAATGATTATATCAATGGACACTTTATTCTTAAGAAAGTTCTCAGTAAATGTATGTTTATAATTATAAGGAGTTCAATCTCGTATTTTTAGTGGAGTAATCATGAGATTAATAAATATGATTATTTAATCAAAGAGCTTTGATCAATAATGTAATATTTATTGGAGCTTGATATTATAGGTCCATAGTTCCCCTGGGTGGCTCTATGTAACGCCCTACTACCTTAGAGCCGTTACTAAGTGAGTTTAAAATGTGCAATTAACTCGTTAAGCGAGGTTTTTAGAACAAAAGTGTGATTTAAACAAAAAGACAAGGCTGTAACCTTTAAAAGTACTCTATTTCATTAAAAGTTCAAGAGTTTAACATTCGGGATCCCAAAACTTGGTTTATAAAATATTTACAACTCAAAACAAGTTTATAAGTAGTTAACCATCAAAACTAGGGTTTGTACAGCCATTTCTCAAAAATATCCCCAACCAAGGCAGTCGGGCAGGCCAAACATGTACGCGCCGCCCCCACGCTCTCCGTACTCATGGCTGGTTGACTTTCTCTTTGCCCTTACCTGCAACACAGAGCACCCGTGAGCCGAAGCCCAACAAGAAAACTCAAACAGTACATAACATATGCATAATATACAGTCACTACAACAGATAGCTCATAACTAGTCAGACAGTCCATATAATCAAACACATATACGGCCATGCCATCCCAGAGGCGTTACCAAAGCCTGGGATCTCGGTCTATACCATAAGGATATCCCATGTATCCTCTGGGGTCTCACCCTAACCACGAGCACTCCATGTGCTAAGTGGTATTCCCGGCCCCACTGCCATTCTCGGCCCTTCGCCGTTCCCGGCCCTTCGCCGTTCATTCTGCTATTTCCACATTTAGAATTCTCAAATAACAATCAAATATATAATCATTCATGTAATGCTACATCCTAGCAATAATACAATCTAGGGCCGCGCCCTGCAACAAAATTATGGGCCCAAGCCCTGCTCTACGGGTGCTACAGTTTTCTTACCTGTATCCCGAGCTTTCTGATGCACTAAGGCCGCGAGCACGGTCCTCTAACCCAAGCCTCTCCAAAGACCTAGTCACAACACATAACATCCTTTAATACTAATCAATCCAAAACCACTTCCCGAGACCAATCCCACACTCTCAGAATCCCTAAATTCCTAAAATAATTCATCGGAAACAACCCCCGAACCCCCGGAGCAAAAGCTCAAAATTGCAAAATTCCATGCTCTGAAACTGGCCTAGTGCTGCGGCGCTGCCCTAGAGGGCCGCAGTGCCCAGCAAGTCAGAAAGCCTTCCCCTGTCCTAAAGCAGCCTCGCGCCGCGGCGCCCAAGAACAGGGCCGCGACGCTCCTTCGCGAACCCAGAAATCTGGGTTTTTCCCCTGCATTTCCCCCGGGCCAAAACACTCCCAATTCATCCCAAACTCATACCTAAGACCCAAAACCAATTCAAAACCCCAAATAGACCGTTCAACAACCTATAAACATCATATCCCAACTCAATTACACAATCACTCCCATAAATCACACTTTAGTTTCATGCCTTAATAATTCAAACCAGAAAGTTAAAAGCTTAGACCCAAACCTAAACCACACTTCAAGCTCCATAACTAATAACAGAAATAAACTTTATAATTGCACAGAATCCTTACCTTGAATGAAGAATCCAACCCTAAGCTCCCTTGCTTCCAGCTCCAAGCTAAGCCTTCTAATTCCACAAGCTGAATTCTCACAAAACCGGCCATAGTTATCCTTAAATTCCCACTCTTACTTTCTAAAATCAAGCTTAAAACTCAGTAAAACCGGAGAAATTCTTACATCAGAACAAATCTTGACTCTTGTTTGGCTTCAATTACTTCAACCCACCTTGATTCCTCCTCTAGGTTCCAAACTCAGCTTCCTTCCTTTTCTTCTCTTTTCCTCTAGGTTTCTCCCAATTTCAGCATAAGCAAAACATGTCCCAAATGAAATAGCGTGCATGATCCTTTTCCTTCAGCTGAAGTGATCTAAATCCCTGCCAAATTACCATCCTATCCTCTCATAGTTATCCTCTCCTAACTAAACCTCAAGGGCACTCTTGTCTTTTCACCTATGTTGCAATTCTACCATTTCTTCCACCTAAACTTGTTACTCTCAGCAGTTACTAATGGTTACCCAGGTTACTCAATCACCAATAACCATTAACCACAAATTCTCAACTCAACTCACAAAATTCCCCAAAGTACCCCTAGGCTCCTCCTGAGCCGGGTATAAAATCCCGTTGCGACTTTTGAGTTATCTAGCTCTCTAAGACCGTCTCAGCACGTGCATCACATTAATATCACCACACCCACATGGTACAAACCACATAGTATAATTATCACATTTATGCCCTCAACGGGCTAAAATTACCAATTTACCCCTATCATGCAAACGGGGCCCACATGCATATTTATACCACCTAAACATGCATTCTAATCACATATTCATTTAATTTCATATATTATCATATTAATTCACTTATTGCCCTCCAGGCACGCTAATCAAGGTCCTAAACCTTATTAGCAACTTGGGGTGTTGCACTCTATCAACACCATATCAAAGTAAGAGTTAATATAATGGTATCACTATAATTTGGGAATTTGAGAAGAATTTTATTCTTCGGATCAAGTATACAATTATATGATAATTGAGGTTGAATAATTAATTTAGAATTAATTATTAAATTTCAAAAATATATTTATTAATTTAAATATATTAAATTTTGAATTTCATATATATAAATAAATAAATTATTTATTTTATTTGAGTGAGAGAAAATTAAATTGGTAAGTCAAAAAATAGTTTTTTATTTATTTAATTTTTAAAGATAATAATAATGATGATCATCAATTTGAATTTAGAATTTTAAATTTTGAAATATGGTTGTCATCTTTTCCTTAAAAAGATAGAAATTTATTTTGTGGAATATTGATTACTTAAATAATTAAATAAAAGAAAAATGCAAAATCCCTAAAAAGGGAATAGCACTACATGCCTAACACAGTCCAATGACAGTGGCATGCGTGTACCACTATACATATATTGTATCTGTGTAGTTTTTATTTTATTTATTTATTTAACAATTTAAAAATAGTTTTTTCAAATATGGTAAGTTAGACATTTACCTAAAATAAAATCCTATTATCATTATTATATTATTTTATATTACTATTATTATTAGGAATAATAAGGTAACATAAATCTCTATATATATGATATAGAAGATGAAGAAGAAGAAGAAGAGAAAAACAACAATAACAAAACAACACAATACACAATTCAGAATAGTTCTCAGAGTTTTGTTACACAAAATCTCTTTCTCTTTTTCTTCTTCTTTATTCTAGCCATTCTCAGACCATAATCCAAGTTCTCATGTGTTGAGAAATACTTGTGATTCCTAAAACACAAACCAATGTTTTTAATGTGCACACACACATCTTGAGGTGTAGAGAACACTCCGGAAGATCGTGGTTTGAGTGCTCAAAACTTTAGATAGGAAGATCAATAAAAATACGAAAAGACTTAAGGACACTTTGTTGACCCTCGTTTTGGTCAACGATACGGAGTCAGATAAACGACAGGAAAATAGTACAAAGCTTGATCAAACAATCTAATGGGAAATAAATAACACAAGGAATTATAGTGGTTCGGCCCCAGTGACTGGTAATGACCTACGTCCACTTGATACTATTATTAATATTGAACTTCAAAGGTGTGAACAAAGAACTAGGGTTCCTAAGTTTCACAGACCTTAGAAGGAGAAAACATACAAGCGATGGATAATAGTAATGTAATTCGGAAAAACATCAAAAGATCCCTCCTTGAGCTATTTCTTGTATATTTATAGGCTCAAGGAAGGTTACATGAGTCAATTAGTCATATCTTTCCTTAATAAACGGATCTTCAAGTCATAATGAAGAGATATTCTCGGATATCATTACAACTGTACAGATTTATTCATAAATAAACGGAGTATACGACCAGGCTGGTTGTATATAAAACTCGAACTTCTCATACGGAAATATCTCTAGTCGATAGGCGAGCAGCATCTCTGCCACGTATCGGCCACGTGTTGAAAATTCTTGCCACGTCATCAACAGCTGTTTTTTGGATAAACATTTGCCCCCAAGTTTATTTATTGCGACTAGCAATAAGTAAACTTAGGAAACTAACCTTTCGTATGCCCCATGAAATCTGTCAGAGCCCCTCGTGCATTCTCGAAAACTGTGACCTAATCACATCTAATCACACATTTTCGGTTTCCAAGTAATCCCTCTAACGGATATTACACTCCCCCATGCCTTGAAAAAGGTAACTCATGATTACCCCTTTTCAACATATCTCAGCCTTTATAAATAATCCTCACATTTACCATTTAACTTTTTACTCGCCATTTTCTTGCCAAGAACCCTCAAGAACTCCATCTCAGAGCTCAAAACTTCGAAGGTCCTTCGTCGTTGTTCTAAGGATCCTTTGTTCGCCCGTCCAAAGTCGCTTCATTTCAGGATCTCCAACCTTCATCTAGGTAAATTTCTTCAACTTTTAAGCCCTTTGACATGCCATGCATACTGCTCTACGATTGTTTTGAGTTCTGAAACTTTTTGTGTTCTTGGGTAGAAATGCATGAGGATTGTGGGAATGTTGATTGATGCTTGATAGGGTAGTGTAGTTTTTCTCTGTAGGAGTTAGGAGCCAGTTTGATAGTCAAGATCGTAAATTTAGAGCGTAAAATTGAAGTGAAAATTCGATTTTTAGGCTAGCTGAAAAACTGGGTTTTTCCCGCCCCTTCGGAGTCGAAAAAGATTTTTTCCAAAAACTTTTTATTTCCGCTTTTTGATCTGTTTTTCAAACTGCTCGCATAGAACTTATTTTTCCGTTAGAATGTTGCCGGTCGTAGACGCAAGCATTGTTATTCAAACTTTCAGCATAAGCTCCCTGGCTGTGCGTCTTATCTCCTCCTTTCTATGTTCGCAGTTTACTTGCAAGATCCATGGGAAGGAGAAAGACCTATAGACGACGATCTATTGGCTCAACTGCTCGAGGACGAAGAATAACCATCGTCATTGATACCCGAAATTCCATTTTCTCGTGCCAATCCAAACACTTCACTTGTCCCTGTTCAAAGTATGGCTCGCACCAAAACCAAAGCCCAGAAAAGGAGAACCTCTGATCTTTCACATCAGCCTGCTCCTAGGGCTGATGCTCCCTCGACCAGTGGTCAAGATGAAAATGCTCCCGAGCCCAACATCCAAAGATATGCTCGACCCCGACATGCCATCCAGCCAGATGTTGAGTGGCATGTCGTTCCTGAGAGCAGAGTGACGATCAGAATGATCACCAATTATATAAGGAAGTACGGTCTCACGGGGGTGAGCCTAGTCAAACCTAACCAAGACCAAAGGGCGAACCTGCCTGGAGGCGCCTTCAGCGCATGGTCAAGGTTTCACATCGAGGCAGGGGCTACCTTGCCTCTTCACTCATTTTTCCAGGGGGTGGCCAACTATTTCGGAGTTTCCCCCTTTCAAATAACCCCAAACGGATATAGGATGCTCGCTGCACTCTATATCCTGTATAGCCACAAGAAATGGCCCGTGCCAATGCCTCATGAGGTCAACTACCTGTTCGACCTCAAATCTAACCCCAACCAAGAAGGCACGGGGTTTTTTCTCTTCTGTCATCAGGAAACCGGGCGCACCTTCCTAATTGACACCACCCACATATCGCAGACAACCTGGCCTTCGCACAAGGAGGTAAAACTTTCGTATCACTGTCTGTTACTTCTTCACTTAGTGTTCTCCTCCACATTTTCTTAAACTGTTAACGTCTTCCAGGCCCATGGCTGCGACTAGACCCAACTCCGGACATGGAGTTGAGATCGATGCTCCTAGCTAGCATGATTGACATAGAAAAGAGCGTCAAGCATCTGGTTACTGAGGCTAACCTTAGGTTGGTTGGCCTCCTGGCCCCTCATCAAGATTCGAGGGAGTCTAATGCAGGGAGTGCCACAGCTGAGGAGGAACCCGAGAAGCAACCTCCAGCGTCGCCTCCACAAAGGAGACCGACTAGGGTCACGAACAGGGAACCTGTTGGTACTCCTCCAGCAGAGAGGACCTCCGTCCCCTTGGGGAAGGGAAAGAAGAAGGCCACCGAGCCTGTCAAACACTCGAACGAGTCTTCGGATGACAATGGTACAGTTATTTCGCTTTTCGATAACTTGCCAATTCCCTGTCACCTATTTGACGAGGATGGTAATTTTAAATATGCTCCAAATTTAGGTCTAGACTTCTTCATGTCGAAGAGTGAGTATAAGACTAGTAGAGTCTATAGTATAGCGACCATTAATAATAGCTCGGGTATTTGACTTTGCAATCTTTCTTTACTTCTTTTTTTGATGTAATATACTTGGTCATTTATGCTATCTCACTGTTCGATATTTTTCTTCTTTTTCAGACATGGAATCTGTCAATGTGTCCGAAATCTACAACACTCCTGAGGCTGCCGCGGCTCCCCCGAGCAAGAAGAAGACTAGCAAGAGACACCACAGGGAGAACAGCAAAGCGCCTCAAGCGAAGAAGGCTCGAAATGAAGGCCCTTCGGAGGATAGGCCCTCCGCCACCACAACTCCATCCTCTCCCCGCTAGCAGCAGACTCCTCCTACCCTAGCTGGATCAACTCCACCTCCCGCGGCCCCGACCGACCAAACTCAGCAGGCCAATCCTGCTTCAACTGGGGGCGACATAGTTGGTCGCGCCTTTAAATTATTCAAGGAGAGGGTCGCTAAGATTGAAAATCATGACCGCTGCCGAGAGGCAATGGCTGCTACAGAGGCGATGGATATTGACCTTATCCTGAACTGCGCCCTGAACGAGTTCACCAGTGTAAGTCATCTTTTTCTGCGGACACATGTCTTCTTTATTTTATAGTTAGTCTAACTTCTACTCCGACTGCAGGCCATGATAACCCTCAGTGCCAGCCATATCCGCTAGGGTGCTGTCGCCGAGGAGGCCAGAACTTTGGAGCAACGGCACCAGGATGAACTTAAAGCTGCCGAGGCAAAATACGCCGAACAGCTAGCAGTGGTGGATGAGGAAAAGGCTAAACTGGCTAAGGTGTTGGAGGAGAAGCAGAGGTCTTTGGACAAAGTTCGTGAGTAGAGGGACCAATTTTAGGAGTCCAGCTGCTTCAATTTCCGTGCGGCTCAACAGCTCGAGTTGGACTTGGTTGCAAGTAGGCAGGAGACTGCTACTCTGGAGGGCCAGATCGAGGAGTTGGAGAAAACCAATGCCATCAACTTGGAAAGGTACAAGAGTGCCACTCTTCGATGCTTCTATGATTTCTGGAAGCATAATCAAGGTGCCAACTTCGACTACCTTCCCGAGAATGTGAGAGACACCGAGCTTGCTTGCTTCGTTGCTCAGCTGGCTGAGGAAGAAAGATCAAGGGTTCCTACTTCCCCTGAAATCTCGCTGGTCGCTGGGATGGATGGGGCAGACAACGAGGCTGCAGGCGTTGTCGATTAGAACCTTCCCCAAGACCCTCCAGCTCCTTAGGATCCTTGAGCTCCTTAGTCTTTTCTACTTATATCTTATCTTTTTAACTACACGACCTACGGGTCGTGATGTAAAGATAATATAATTTTTTTGTTGCTGCATGGGCAGCTTTTACTTTTACTTGAACAATTACATCCGACCAGTGACTGTTCGCGATGTAAAAGGACTCGTTTTGATATTATAATATATTTGCATATTATTATAACATCTGTTCGCATGACCGAACTTAGCATAGCAGTTTGGTTTGATTTAATAAAATAACAAAATTTTGAATAATACTCTAAGTGCCCTAGCATGCTTTCACTTATTTTTCTCATGTGTTTACATACCTTTTAACAATATGCTTTGCTTACTTGTACCTTATATGCCCCCCAAGTGATCAAGGAGCTTTAGGTCCTTGGTCACTTACCTTGACCAGAACCTGCTCGAACATTACTGTTCGTAGCAATATGATTAGAATTATAATACAGCAAATAAACACACGTAATGAACAAATACTTGTAATAAATATAATAGTTGGCAAGAAATGACTAGTTGAGCACAGTCCCTTTTATTTCTCGTAATAAATGGACTAAACATGCCTGTATGAGCGATCAATAAGATCTTACACTTTTTCAAAACTTGTAAAAAATAAAATTTATACAAGCCAATTCTTTAAGAAGAATTGTTCATTGGTAATACTTGCGCAGGTGTTCTCCATTCCAATAGCGAGGAACGAGATCTCCGTTTAAGCGTGCAAGTTTATAAATGCCTGGGTGAAGGACCTCATCAATCTGGAATGACCCTTCCCAATTAGGCCCGAGTACTCCAGCAGCTTGGTCGCGGGTGTTTAGGAAAACTCTTCGAAGTACAAGATCTCCAACATTGAATTTTCTTTCTCGCACTTTAGAGTTGAAATATCGGGTGACCTTCTGCTGGTACGCGGCTACTCGGAGTTGGGCTTGTTCATGCTTCTCATCAATTGAGTCCAGGGATTCCACCAAAAGCTAGCTGTTAGAGTCTTGGCCGTATGTTAATCTGCAGTGCGAGTGTGGATCTAACTCGATAGGCAACATAGCTTCATACCCGTACGCCAAGGAAAACGGGGTTATGACTTATTGCTGTTCGGTGGGAAGATCTGTACGACCAAAGAACTTCAGGAAACTGCTCTGGCCATACTCCCTTAGCTTCTTCAAGTCTTTTCTTTAGGTTATCCTTCAACCTTTTGTTGACTGCTTCGACTTGCCCATTCGCTTAGGGATGAGTGACTGAAGAAAAGATTTTGATAATATCATGCTGTTTGCAGAAGTTTGTGAATAGATCACTGTCAAACTGGGTGTCGTTATCCGAGACTATCTTCCTTGGTAATCCATAGTGACAAATGATGTTCTTGACTACGAAATCAAGCACTTTCTTGGTCGTTATGGTTGCGAGTGGCTCAGCCTAGGCCCATTTGGTGAAGTATTTGACACCAACCACTGCATACTTTACACCACCTTTTCCTGTAGGCAAAGATCCGATTAGATCTATTCCCCAAACTGCAAAGGGCCATGGACTCTGCATCTATTTTAACTCGTTGGGAGCTGCTCGTGGGATTTTAGAAAATCTCTTACACTTGTCACATCCCCGCACGAACTCCATTGAGTCTTCATTCATGGTTGGCCAGAAATAGCCCTGCCTTAGGATCTTTTTTTACAGACTTTGCCCCCCAGCGTGGTCCCCGAAAAACCTTCTTACACCTCTTTCATTAACTCTTTGGCTTTCTCCTTTGTAATACATCTTAGGAGTGGCATGGATTATTCCCTTCGATACAGGATCCCATCGACTAGGATATACCTAGCAGCTTGTCGCTGAAGGGTCCTGGCTTTGTTTCTGTCCGCTGGTAGCACGCCGCTTGACAGATACTCTACATATGGTGTCATCCATGTGTCTGCCATCTGGATGACCAGAGTGGTTTCTGCTGCTTGGATGCTTGGTACTGATAGTCGCTCGATTGGAACTATGTTCAGAGTATCAGCATCCTTTGCACTTGCCAACTTTACCAAAGCATCTGCGTTGGAATTCTGATCGCGAGGTACTTGTTGGAGGGTGTATTTTTCGAACTGGGCTAACAGATCCTTTGCTTTGTACAGATAAGCGACCATCTTCAAACCTCGCGCCCGGTACTCTCCCAAGACTTGATTCACCACCAGTTGAGAATCACTATAGATGTCAAGCACTTTTATCTTCATATCCTTGGCTAACTGCAGTCTAGCGAGTAATGCTTCATATTCAACCTCATTGTTAGAAGTATTGAAGTCAAATCTAATTGCAAAGTGAAATCGATGCCCTTCCGGCATTATCAATATCACTCCTGCTCTTGCGTGGGATTCGTTGGACGAACCGTTTGTAAACAATTTCCACAAGGGTGATTGGATTTGACACTCAGGATCGCTGGGCTCTTCAGTCTGCTCGCCACCTACGAGATCTGTGAATTCGGTGATGAAGTCAGCTAAGGCTTGTCCTTTTATCGCTACTCGCGGCAAGTAAGATATGTCGAACTGCCCGCGTTCGACTACCCACTTCAGTAATCTTCCTGCAGCCTCTGGCTTTTGCAGGACTTGTCGAAGAGGCTGGTCGATCAATACTGTAATTGGATGTGCTTGGAAGTAAGGCCGCAGCTTCCTAGAGGCCAAAACTAAACAATAGGCTAACCTTTCGATGGGGGGATACCTCAACTCTGCTCCGATCAACCTTTTGCTTACATAATAGACAGCCTTCTGCACACCTTCTTCTTCTCTTACTAGAACAGCACTAGCAGCATAATCCGTCATTGTCAAGTAGATGAACAAAATCTCTTTATCGACCGGTTTTGACAGGATGGGTGGTTGCGTCATATGCGCTTTTAGTGCTTGAAAGGCCTGTTCGCACTCATCTGTCCATTCAAATTTCTTATTGCCTCTAAGTAAATTAAAAAATGGGACACACTTGTCTGTCGACTTCGAAATGAATCTACTGAGAGCAGCAATCCTCCCGGTCTGGCTTTGGACATCCTTAATCTTTACTGGCGACTTCATCTCGATCAGGGCTCTTATTTTCTGGGATTAACTTCAATTCCTCTCTAGTTAACAATAAATCCCAAGAACTTCCCTGATCCTACTCCGAAGGAGCATTTAAGGGGATTTAACTTCACCCTATATTTATTCAAGACGTTGAAGCATTCCTGCAAATCCCTTACATGCCCTTCTGCTTTCTTCAACTTAACCAGCATGTCGTCGACGTAAACCTCCATGTTTGTGCTGATCAGCTCCTTGAGCATGTGGTTGACGAGTCTCTAGTAAGTCGCACCAGTGTTTTTCAAACCAAAGGCAATCACCTTGTAACAGTAGAGCCCTGTATCCATTCGAAAGCTAGTGTGATCCACATCAGGGGGATGCATACTGATTTGATTATACCTAGAGTATGCATCCATGAATGAGAGGATCTTGTGCCCTGCAGTGGCATCGACCAACTGGTCGATCCTTGGGAGTGGGAAACAGTCTTTGGGGCAGGCTTTATTAAGGTCTGTAAAATCCACGCATGTACGCCACTTGCCATTCGGCTTGGGCATAAGTATGGGATTAGAGACCCACGATGGATAAAATGCCACCCTAATGAACCCATTCTCCTTCAGCTTCTCGACTTCCTCTTTCAAGGCCTTTGATCTATCTTTGTCGAGTAGCCTTCTTTTTTGTTGCACTGGTGGAAAGCTTTTGTCGATGTTCAAGACATGGCTGATGACTGCAGGATCTATCTCAACCATGTCTTTGTGCGACTCCACCAGTGCTTGTTTTGTCGTTGTATCTAAGTTTTTACTGACTTTCACAACTTTGGTCGGATTTTCCTCATCTTTCCTCATCAAGTTGGACCTCTTCAAGGTCCTTGATGGGTCCCACTTCTTCTTCAAAATCCCCAAAGCGAGGATCTAAGTCTCTATCCTCACTTTGGGCAATGCCTTATTTGGTGAGATTATCACCTGAGTGAGCTTGAACATCAGTTTCCATATGCAACTCCTTCCCGGTGGCATCTCTCGATACACCCTTCTTTGCCTTGGTGATCAAGGCGTTGTAGCACTCCCTCGCTTCCCTCTGGTTTCCCAACATGTATCCTACCCCTGCGTTGTAGGGCACGCTCGAGCTAGTCTCCTAATAAACCTCGGCTCGGCTTTCAACAAGGGCAGTGTAATTGGTGAATTTCAGTTCATACCAATTACCTTTGGGGTGCTTACTCTTGGAGGTCGAGGGTTCGCTGTTCACCCACTTTCTACAATTCTTACCATTGCCATTCCCGTTGCCTTTGCCGTTGCCATTGGGCTTAGACCCGTTGGCGGCTTTGGCAGGTTCTTCCTTGGGCCCCTTGTCTTTTGCTGGCGATTTCCCTTCATTGGCAATCGCGTCCTTGAGCTTGATGTACCGATCAGCTTGATCTAAAACCTCCCAGGTACTTTTAACCCCATGCTTTCTGAGGCTACTCCAGAGGGGAGAATGGCGCCTAACCCCACAAGTCAGGGCCATCATCTTTCCTTCATCGCCATCAGCCTTGGCTCCTGCTGCAGCTCGTATGAAGCGCTGAACGTATTCCTTCAAGGGCTCCCTCTCTTTCTGGCGTATCTCAACCAGTTGGTTCGCCTCGGTGGGGTGCACACGACCCGCGTAGAACTGTCTGTAAAACTCCTTCACGAACATCTCCCAGGATACTATACTTGCAGGAGGGAACTTAAATAACCACTCCTGGGCGGCATCAGAAAGTGTTGCTGGGAAGATCCTGCAGCGAGCATCTTCAGAGACTTTCTGAATGTCCATTTGTACCTCAAACTTGTTGACATGAGATACTGGGTCTCCATACCCGTCAAAATTTGGCAGAGTTGGCATCTTGAACTTACTGGGGGTTTCTGCCACAACCATCCTCTACACGAAAGGGGTGCCTCTCCTCTGATCATACTCAATGTGTGATGTTCGCCCCCCGACTAGCTGCTGCACAGCCTAGTTCAGAGCATCGATTTGACCCTGAACAGATTCTGGGATTGCTAGGGCCTCTGGTGTTGGGGAAATGTACTCATCATGCCTTTCTCGGTGGTCGTTGAGTACATCGGTCAAGTCATCATCTCTTTGCTGCTGCTCGCTAGCTCCGAGATGACTAAAGACGTTATTCTGCCTAGGCTGCCCCCCAGCATTACGATCTGCTGGTCGGTCTTATCTAGGTGGGGGGATCCTGCCTCCACCATTCTCTTCATCCCCCCGACCAGCATTTCCTCTGCCTTAGTCGGCTTAATTGTAGCCGTGGCCATCTCTGAACCGTGGCTGGCTATGACGCGATCGACTATTCCCTCTGTTGCCTCCTTGGGCTGGCATTTCCCGAGCATTAGGGGGAGGCCTGCGTTGGTCGGTGGGTCCCAGTGCATTGTCATGTCGTGGGGGGCCTCTGACCGCAGAGCCTATCTCTGAGTTCCTTCTGTTGGCAGAAGGACGTTGCCCCCTGCTCGGTGGATGCAGCTCTTCACCCCCTGGGCGTCTAGGGCTGTGGGGCTGATGCCCGGCCCTATTCTGCCTCGGGCGCGGGGGATTGCCTTGACCAGCCTGAGACGGAGGCTGCGTCTCAGGATCCCTTGGTGGGACATCATCCTGAGGCATAGATGGCTGCTCCGGCCTCTGAGGGCTTATTGGCTGGAGCGGAGGACTAGGATTGAGGCCCCTTTGAGCTGGCCCGTTTGGTGGCTAATCTGGCTGGGAGGATGGTGCAGCCTGATTCCTAGCCAGCTAGATGGCTGCTTTGAGGGCTGCCATGGCATCCCTCTGCTGACGGTCCATCTCCGCCTGCCACTCGCTCAGCTCCTGGCGCTGGCGCTCTATCTCCCTTTGCTGCGACGCCATTATCTTGGCAGCATTCTCTTGATTGTCCAACTCGTCCTGCAACACTCCCAGTGTTGCCTTAAGGATCTCAGAATCCAACTCCTCCTCATCAAACTCCAAAATGAGGTTCGTCTTCAGCCACATTTGGGGGAGGAGGCTGGGATGGTGCAGCGGCAGCCTATCCAGTCTTCTTGGTAGTTTTCGCCATTAGATCTTCTTGAGTTCAGCTCTCAATGAAAGCACCAGAATGTTGACCCTCATTTTGGTCAACGACACGGAGTCAAATAAACGAAAGGAAAATAGTACAAAGCTTGATCAAACAATCTAATGGGAAATAAAGAACACAAGGAATTATAGTGGTTCGACCCCAGTGATTGGTAATGACCTACGTCCACTTGATACTATTATTAATATTGAGCTTCAAAGGTGTGATCAAAGAACTAGGGTTCCTGAGTTTCACAGACCTTAGAAGGAGAAAACAATACAAGCGATGGATAATAGTAATGTAATGCGGAAAAACATCAAAAGATCCCTCCTTGAGCTATTTCTTGTATATTTATAGGCTCAAGGAGGGTTACATGAGTCAATTAGTAATATCTTTCCTTAATAAACAGATCTTCAAGTCATAATGAAGATATATTCTCGGATATCATTACAATTGTACAGATTTATTCATAAATAAACGGAGTGTACGACCTGACTGGTCATATATAAAACTTGAACTTCTAATACGGAAATATCTTTGGTTGATAGGCGAGCACCATCTCTACCACGTGTCGGCCACATGTCAAAAATTCTTGCCACGTCATCAACAACTATTTTTTGGATAAACACACTTGGTAGGCTTCAGGAGGTAAAAGTTTATGTTCTTGTTTTCTTTGTTTATTTAGTATATATATAAATATATTGTATATTTATATATATATATATATTTGATGCATGATTAATAGTATTGTATGATAATGTTTCTGGATTTTTTTCTTGGTCATATAAATTGTTTATATGATTATTGAAATTTTTTTTTATGTTGTTGTTCTGTTGTTTCATAATAAGAATAAACACAACAACGGGCCCACCATGCACCATTTTTCGTTGCATGCTCTGATTGGTTTTCCAACATCGGCTTCCCCTCCGTTGGAGATCATCCGAAAGCGAAGACCCTGCGCGGATGCTAGCTTGTAATGACATAAATTGCTGGCCATCATCGACCTTTTTGGTTCTCACTGCTTCCTTCTTGAAGCATTTGATGTAGGCCTTGAGGGTCTCGAAGGGCCCTTGCTTTATGTTGGCCAAGGTGTTGACCTCAAAGCTTACCTTCCAAACTCCTATGAATTCTCTTCGGAAGGTAGATGATAGCTGATGCCACGATTGAATGGACCCAGTCGGAGCTTTTTAAACCATTCATCTGCTAGCTCCATCAGGGTGGTTGGGAACACATGACACTTAGCGTCATCGAAAACACGATGCACCGATATTAACCTGTTGAACTTAGATAGGTGGTCCGTGGGATCCCAGCCATCGTCATAGAGCGGTATGGATGGCATTTTGAAGCCTGGTGGTAGAGGGGCCTCAAAAATGTGAGGAGCGCATGGCTCCACTTCTTCGTCTTCCGAGTTAGGCTCATGGCCTTATTGCCTGGCCATCGTGAACATTATTCGTTTTAGACTTTCTAATTCTGCACGGAGCGGGTCATGATCCCGGTTGATGCTCTAAGCTGGGTTATCTCTTCTCCAAGCATTGAGATTATCTCGGAGGTCTGATAGAACTCTCCCACCGAGCTCGCATCCTCCTGCCTTTTGCATCTTCGGGCATTAAGGTTCTCTTGCAGGTCAGCCTATCCTCGAAATGCACAGTTAGCCTCGGGACGAGCCACTTCGTTCTCTCTGTCGGACTCGACGTTTTCATTTACTGAGATACTAATGCCACGTTCTCAATTTTTTGGGGCATTCCTCGGGCAGATCCCTGGACCGTTATTCCTACTTGGTTGGTTAGGTCTCGAGGGAAACCAACTCTAGGCCTCGCGCTGTCTGTATGGGCGTGTTGGGGAAGAATGCCCTGAGCTCCACGGGTGTTGACTGCCTGGTGGTGCCCTCAGGCCCCTGGGCCATTACCTTTGCTAGCCTGCTGAGGAACCTAGTGGCCTTCGGGTTCTTGACGAGCCCTTTTCTACATTGGAGATGGATTATCGTCAGCCTTTCCCTTACCACAATCCTATGATGGCCTTCATGGCAAGCACCAAATCCTGCTGGGTGCCCGGTAGGCACCTCATCTGGTGGATCTCGCGCCTCTGCAACCGGATGCTCGGAGGCACTCTAGCTGCATTAATAGGTGGCACTCTAACAGGGTGCATAGGTGTCATGCCAGTTGGGTGCCTAGTTGGTGCACTGACATTAGGCTCCACTCGTAACCCTTAGGCTGCAAGAGTGGCCTTCATGGCAAGCACTATCTTCTGTAGGGCGACGATGCTACCCTCTTGTGCATTGGTATTTTGTTGTTGGGTGGCCACCTGCTCACGAAGCATCATCACTTTCGGCGTCCCCTCCCCATCCATGGGCTGAGGATACTCTTCCTCATAGTACCTCTGGTCGACGTCGTCATCTTTGTCGTCGTATTCGGCATCTTCACCGTAATCCTCTACCATCTCAAGTATGTTCTGAGGTGGTTGTCGACTGGGTTCCCCTTTTTCAACTCCAGTAGGTGGGAGTATATCATTTGTAACATTTCTTCGTGTAGTCACCATAGCTGTAAGTGTTCCAAATGCTTTCTTCAAGCTCTCAATTAAAGCACCAAAATGTTGACTTCCATTATCGCTATCAACCTTAAAGTGAGAGATTAAAGAAACAAGCAATACAAACACATGGATTCTACGTGGTTCAGGTATAAAGGAACCCTAGCCCACGAGTCACTAGTAAGAGGATTGGAAGCTTATGATGGCAAGCTCCAATGGTGTATTCTCAGGAAGCGTTTAGATTGCTTTGAGTACAAGGTGTTTTCTCTCTAAAAAAACAAACCCCTTTATAATGTGACCCCCAACACTATTTATAGAGGCCAGGGTAATTAATACTAACCATTTATCATTAATATACATTCTTCCCGTTATTGGGGGATTAATACCAATTCAATGCATTGGGGTGCATTAAATAGAGACCACGACCCAAGCAAGATTTGCGGGGCCCACTGTAGAAAGGAACCTACTTTATGGGAAACATGCCCTCGGTATTGTCAGGGCATGCTGTATGTATTTCTGTGTCAGACGACGAAGTGGGAGTGCAAATGGTTGAGTCGTACAATCGACAACACCGTAGGCAGATCGCCCAAAAATGTTGTCAGGTATTCCTCTGATGTTGCTAACCCGTATTGGCCGACACCTGGTTGATCCTTTAGATCCTGAGGATGAGGTACTCGACCTGGAATATAACTGATGGTAAAAAACTCGTGGACTGCCAAGCAGCTCTCGGGACATAGCCTTCGGAAGACGTTCGTAGCTCTCAGGACATGTCCATGGGGAGATGTCCACGGCCTTCCTCTATCCAAGGGGAGTAATCTCCAATTGTAGGACCAACCCCCCGAGGACTGATCCTCAGGGCATGGCCTCATTAAAAGAAGTCACGTCTTGCCACATGTCCTACTTGGACTGCCACGTGTCCTACTCGGACGATCACGTGTCCTTGGGTGAAACACGAACAACATTATATATAAAAGAATAGACTAAACATATTAAATAAAAAAAATTAAACAAAACCACTTCTTACGATTATTTTTAAATATATATATGTACGCCGTAAACATCCACAGGTTATCAGTGAGCTGGAAAAGGGCATAATTCTATCCGCCACGTGGAAGCCTCCTACCCGAAGCTGCTGTTATGAGTCTCCACCTCTTTAAACCGAGCTAGTCAAAGGGTTAGTAAAAATACTCAAAGGCATCGGGTTAGCAGTGTGGACACCACGAGCTGGAACTACATTAAAGCTCAAGGTGCGGCATAGAATTGACACCCCCAACCATTTATGAAGTCAACCACACAATGTAAACGTGCACATATCAGACATCACGTGTCTACTCCATTCCTGAATTCTCGGACACGCAGCATAAACGTGCGTGTTCAGGCACCCCACGACTGGTTTGGGCCATGCGGCCCATTATCCCCCTTACCTATTGATTAGACAACACTTCATTGTCAGGTTTTAGGAATTAATCATAAGTGTCACAGAGGTGACATGATGGGTAAGAAGGTCACGGGATGACCCCCTTTACCAACACCCATGTATCCTCTCCCTATAAATATGGAGACCTTGGGCAGTGCAAAGGGTTGGCGTCTAGCTTGTAAAGAAACACCTTGTAAGGAATACCTGGGATATATCAATAATATTGGTTGGTGGACTAGAGGGATTTTAACCTTTGAACCAACTAAAAGGAAAGGAGTTATAACCTTCCCCCTACACTATTTTCGCCAGTTTGGAATATAAATATTTACATATTACGGTTCATTATCTAGCACTAATCCATCCCGTTTATTTATATAATTATCTGTTGCCGAAGAACCGCGTCAACAGTTTGGTGCTTTCATTGAGAGAATTTAGATTGGTGCTATTTCAGAAACCCAACCATGGTGGTTACTCGCTCGAGGCATGGTAATGAAGCAGATCAACGTGATGGGCAGGAGGCCCACCATGCCGCCATATTCGATGAGCAAAACCCCGAGGTTCAGCAGCGACCAGGAAAGCAGCCAATGGGCCAGGGCGACACTGGAAGTTCGGCTCCTTGGTCGCCAAATCCGAACCCGGATTTCTACACGGCGATAGAAATGGAATATGCACAGTTGAGAAGTCAGCTGTCGAAAGCAAACAAGCAAATCAAAGAGGTCTTGGCCTGATTACCCCCTCTTACAACTGACGCTAACGTCAGAAAGAGGCATAGTGGGACTCATAAGTCCCGCCGGGGTAACTGATCCAGGCCCAGCCGGTCGGTCAGAACCTCGACTCCGAATTCTACTCCCAGATCACACCACCAGAAAACTGTGTTTGAGGAACTTCCTAGGGCCGATCAACAGTTCACCCGATCGGTCTGAACCTCAACTCCTAGCTCGATTCCACCCTCGAGTGCACCCAGGAGGGCCCGAGGCAGCTTGCGAAGGAGATCCGGGGAGGGCTCGCGATGACAGCTCGCCCCGGCCAGCCGTCTTGCACCACGGTCAGACCACCAAGCGCAGGACGGGGGGAATGGTAGATCGGAGCAGCCGCGACCTAGCTTAATCTGCCCTGACGGGACTAGGATCGCGTCACCAATTAAGCATCCCCCGTCACTGATAAGATACCCATCTCCTCCCCATCTAGTCCGAGACATTCCGACTCATGGGAGCAGCAGGAGAAATCCTCCTTCCGTCAGACCTTCCCACCGCAGCCAAGCACACGGGGAAATCCCGGATCCTCACCCTCAGCGGCAGGCTCCGAGTTTTTCAAATGGGAGTTACTGAACCAGGAGTCATCGAAGTGACATGTCCGGCGAAGACCTGCGCCATCATTTGAGTTAGGCTCAAAGCCCTCGGGCCACCCCGAGGGCCAACCTCCGAGATCGCCTCAACTCTCAGAGAGGAGATCCAGCTAGAAATGGTAGTCGTGCTCACCAAGGGGAGGGTCTGTTGAAAGTACGTGACAGCGGGAATGTTCCACATAACCTAGCTCAAGCTAGGAGGGACAATAACCCGCCTAACGCTTACAATGGAACTGGAGTTGTTGAACAGCCCCAGAACAACCAAGGAAGTAATGACCAAACCCTAGAGCGTCTAGCTCAGATGGAAGAGCTGATGAAGAAGCTCTTATCGGAAAAGAAAAAGATGAGTACGACTCGAGGACGAACTCGAGCTCTTCGCCCCCAGCATAGCAGCCACAGCGTATCCACCTAGTTTCTGTATGCCTCACTTGTCCAAATTTGATGGAGACGGGGACCCGTCAGATCATTTGGGTATGTTCAACACCCTGATGATGGCCCACAACATCGGTCCCGAGCTAAGGTGTTTAATATTTCCTTCCACCTTGACTGGGTCAGCCAGGCAATGGTTCAAGCAGAATAAAAGCAGTCCATCGGCTCGTGGAAAACCTTTTCTGCCGACTTCAGGAGGGCATTCCGAGCTTCTCAAGCTGCCCGCGTCAAAGCCGACACCCTGGCAAACGTAAAACAGCAGCCCGAGGAACCTTTGAAAGCTTACCTGAGAAGATTTTCCAACGTCGCGGCTCGAGCTAGAGACACAGACGATAGTTCCAAGCTTATGGCCTTGAGGACTGGGATCCTCGTTGGGGGCGGACTCTGGAAAGAGATACAGAGAAAAGGTGTCAGCACCGTGGATGAGTTCCTAAACAAGGCCCAGGGATGGATAAACCTAGAGGAGGCACGAGCATCAATTGCGAGAACCAGCCAAGCCTCTGATCAACCCACTGGAGTGGGAACGGATGTCGTGAAAGCAACCCAAATTGTTACACAGAATAACCAATTGGGTGGAGGCAAGAGAAAAGGGAGCGGCGAGGGCGGCCAGCATAGCCCGAAGAAGAACAAGCCCGGAGAAAAGTTTAAGCCAGTCTACGCAACTTATACCAAGCTCACAGATACTAGGGAGAACATTTTCCTAGCAAACTCTGCTTGCCTTCCCTTGAAGAAGCCGGAGCCTTTGAAGCACCAGAAGGCTAAGCGGGACCCCTCCAAGTTTTGTCGATTCCACAACAACATTGACCACAACACTGACGATTGTAGGAATTTGAAGGATGAGATCGAGACTCTCATTAGAGCCAGACCCTTGGCTCAGTATGCGCGGAATAGATTTCCCGCCGGTCAACCAGCTCCAGAAGCTCCGATAAGTCAGCCTGGGTCTCGGATAAATCAGGACACCTCTCCTCCTGTGATAGGAGGAGAGATCTCCACAATCTCTGGAGGCCCCCATCTGGCCGGCACGAGCAGAGGTTCCCAGAAGAGATATGTCAACGAATTGAAATCTCATAATGGAGTGGAGTTCGTCCCAGAGCAGCATCTACCCAAACAGCAACGACTGGAGAGGCAACCAATCATATTCACCGAGGAAGATTCCAGTCACGTCCAGTTCCCCCATAACGACCCCACTACAAGAAAAAATGCTTTTAATAACACAAAAAATGTGTTATCAAAACATACCATAACACTTTTTGATGTGTTAAGACCGACTATGTTATCATAGGTCAGGGTACTTTACATAACATTTTATCATTGTTAAACAGATGTGTTATTATAATGTCAACGATAACACACTTTCTATATTATTTTAATAAACAGATAAGTGTTTAATTATATTATTTATAGTCGAGTATATAACACATTTCAATGCTTATAAATTTGTGGTATACTACACTTTAGTATAACACATTTTTTGTGTTATACTACACTTTAGTGTAACACATTTTTTGTGTTATATTACACTTTAGTATAACACATTATTTGTGTTATATAATGAAGTTTGCATAACAAAATTCTTTACATAAAAAGTGTTATTGTAATAGATATTATAACAAAATTTTCGTATTATTTTAATATTTAGATAAATTTAAATTCTCATTAGATATTCATTTATATAACACTAATTTATTCTATTATATTTTAATTTTTTTATATAATTAAAATTAGCTTTTTAATATATACTAGCATCATCAAATGAACTTGATTTTCAAATAACAAAAGCTAAAAACATTCAACATTGTATTAACAATCCACAAATTAGTTTAAAACATTCAACACTATCATCAACAACAAAATATTCTTTAAGTATTCAAGTAGTCTTAAATATTCAACATAGTGAAAAGTTACTACTTTCAACACAAAATATTATACAGCTGTCCAACACAAAGCCTTCCAAATTAAGAATAGTGCAAGTGTTTTACAATAATAAGAAAAACAAGAAGAATTAGTCTGACCCTTCTGTTACATAGAACAAAAATTGGGGTCACTAATTCGTTGATTCCTTGCTCATTATCAGTGTTGAAGTGAGTGAAGACATATTTGACACTAGCTCTCTCAGTGGCACCAATATATACATGCCACAAAGAAGAATCAAGAAAAGTAAGATACAGTTCTATACTTAAATAAACTATCTATTTCAACTAATTTAGGCATATAAGGTCCAGTACTAAGCTCAAAATTACCCTCAATAACTTAACTAAACTAAATAACTGATTTAACTAAATTATATATATAAGGTCTAGTGCTAAGATGAAAGTATGTGCTATACTTACTAATGGTGACTTTGTACTGTACAGGCATTACAGTCTCAGACCCCAAATGAAACTCTAAAAGCTCCAAGCAATAGTATAAATAGTCAAGTAGAAAAAATTGAAGAAAGACATAGTCATAAAGAATCAACATAGTCATAATCAAATCCAAATATAGACCCTATTGCCCAACATAATGTGTTTAAGTTGTTCCAATTCCAATCCTCGCCACGTAATTGTTTGCTTAGCTTCTTCAGCATCTGCATTATACAAGGATAAACAACATAAGATAGAATTTATAATGAAAATAACATATAACACATCTCTTGTAAGACTAAAATTAGGGTATGGATGTTCATCTCTTGTAATTTTCCAAACTAAAAAACATACTCTGTTTTTAATTATAGAATGAATCTTGGACAATAATCAGCAGCTAGGCCAATCATCCTAGTAAAGCATCAGTACTATCAAACCAAACAACAAAAAGAGAGCTCATAATCAATAATTAGACTATAAAATTGCTGTAAAATAAATAATTATGCAGTAAAGTTAAGAAACAAGCCATAAAATGAAACGCAAAAGCTAAAAATCAAGTATTTAAGCATGTTGAATATAGTGTTTACAGCAAGAGAATTCAGGGAAAAGCTACTTAAATATTTTATCTCATGAATCTTGATTATCTTTGCTACGAATGAGTAACTAGCATGGATAGAAAGAATAAAAACGAACCCTTCCAGTGGATTCAGCTGGGGAGGGTGGTGTGCCAAGCAAATCAGTCATGAGATCCAATTGGTGTATCACATTTTCCCAACGAAACAGTGGTTTTCCTGTAAGCATTTCAGCAAATACATCCTATGCTCCAAATATCTATTGCAGGAGTGTACTGAAGACAAAAAGTAGAGGTCTTAGACTCTTAGTATTAGAAAAAAGTACTAAGCAACCATACACTTGATATGATATAGAGTAAGAATGTAACATAAAAATTAACATTGGCCAATCCCCCCAAAGATATTGGAAAATACTTAAAAGCATTGCTACTTGTTAATTGCCAATAAAAAACAATCTCTGCAACTATTCTTTTACCAGAAATAAGTATGAGAGTACATAATAGGTAGACTGAGCCAGTGTCAATTTGTCATATAAATAAAATGAAGAGCAATAGATCAATGGTGCTGAGAGAAACATGTATTTTGGTGATTCAAGCTTATAGACAAAATAATGATGGCCACATACCAGTAGTATATACAGTAGAAGCTAATACAACATGCCAACTCATATATACATATATTGCAAGGGAACAATGCTTGAAAAAAAAAAGTATTGGAGTATACTGTGGAATCAGTAATAGAAGAAATTGAAGAAACAACATGAAAGAAGAACTTCGAAAGATCATCAGAAAATCAACAAAAAAATGCAATACTTTATGCATATGTCATCAGCCAATCAATAGAAATTGAAAATAAAATCACAAATATCAATCCCAGCTTACTTTTGAGAAAAATTGACCCACAGAGTTCTGGAGAACAACACCATCGAGTGGCAACATAGTCCTTCAAAAAAATGAAATTTTCAATAAGAAATGCAGTTTAACAGACTGCTGTTCAGATATTGGAACGAAATAAATTGACCATTATTTGAAAAACGGTGTAGTTTTTCAAATAAAAATCTAATTAGGGGAAAGAAATCCAACTTGAACTTCTCATCTCCAAGTGTACTTTCTTTCACAATTTCAAAGATTAATATCAAGCTCTCTCTTGAAACTTGCCCTTTTGCAAATAGAATTTACAGTGGTTTATAGGAATGAAGCAATTGAAAAATGAAAAGCAAAACTTATTCAGTAACAGCCAAATGTACTTTTCCTTGCATACTTTTTTATGATTAATATCAGGCTTTTTATTCCCCTTAGATTAGAAGGACACAATAAAAAAAGGAAACTCAGTTTGGACAATTCCAATCACATTTCTTCATTTCAATATCACTTCATCCACACTTATTTGGTCCCTCAGCTTTGCAGTTCAGGCAGCAGATATTTCTAGCAAAATTGGTGAAATTGCATCTGCAGCACATCAAAAGGGAATCAACCATGAGTTTAGGCAAAAAAAAAAAAGAGAAAAAGGGACATTAAGAAATAGAAAAATTGAAGAAACTGTAGCTGTGGCACATCAAAAGGGTATCCATTCCAAGATTGAATTAAATATATATGAAACTATAAATAATATCATACTATGTAAATTGAAAAACAGGGGTGAAAATAATACATTAATACAGCAGTTGAAAATAATAAATAGCTTCTGTAAAGTCTCTTAGTTATAAAGCATAAACTTGTCTGCAAATAATTAATTTCCAAGAGAAACAAGTCAAAAACACATAATGAACGCTTAATACAGCAGAAAGAATGAAATCCTGTTTCTCCTTCGCAAGAGAGAAGAATACAGAGGAAGTTATGCCTGCAAAACATGTTACTGATGCAGCTCTCACCTTGCAGAACACATAGAGGTGGTTCAGAAGTAACTACAGACACTTAAAAGTCCAAGCTAAATTAATAAACCGAAACTTCAGGGGCTTATAATCAATCTTTAAAAATCCTACCTAAATTAATAAACCTAAACTTCTGTCAATTCTTGATAATTAATATTACAAGGGTTGTTAAATAGATTAACAGCTTGCAGAGAAAGAAAAAAGAATGATAATGAATTGTCTTTTCTTAGTTACAAGACTATTTGATGCAAAAATAGAAATACCAAATAAATACACAAGATGAGGAAAATTAATCACCTAACTTAATGTTCATTCTAAACAAACTAGCATCTTCCCATTCTTTCAAGGATGTAAAATTTGAGAGAACTAAGAAACAAGGCTCATGCATGCATTAATTTAGATTTGTTCAACTTAATCATGGGTTGGTTTCCATTTCTGCTTTGATGTTGTGTATTTGCTGCTATGCTAAACCATCTAAGGGTTTCTCCTTTTCTTGCTTCTTCACTTCTTCTCACTCTTGTTGACTTACCAAGTAGGAGAAAAGAGATATATATAGTAAACCTAGTATTTTTAGCTTCTTTGATTTGATTTAAGTAAGTTGTAACTTGTGATTTTGGATTAGTGTGTTTGGTTTTAGTTTCTATGGTGTGGAGTAGTGTAAATAGTATAGGTGCAAACTAGGGGCAGTACTGTAGTGAGGCTTCTGAGACAGAATGGGTTTCAAAGGGTTAAGATTCTTGATGCTGAGTAGGACACTCTTAGGACTCTGGGTAGAGATTTGGTATTGAGTTCATGGTGAGAAAATGGATATGTGCATACTTGTTTTTGTTATTATTGTCACATCTTAATCTTTTCATGTTCCTTTGTTATTTCAGGTTTTACTCCAAAAAAATCCAAACATCACATATTAGTAGAATGTGAAGAATTTTGATAAAATATTTTTTAAACTTAGATATTAATTTATCTTCCATCAGTTTTTTGACATATTTTTTCAAAAAAAATTCAGTATTAGGCTCTTTGTTATACGTATGGATATGATGAGAAAATAATTCACGTTTTAAGAATTATTCAAGTGGTCGGGATGAGGATGACTTCATGCAATATTTGATCCTCTATCAATTTTGTTCTATTATTCCAATCTGATATATTTTAAACGCATTAATACAGTATGGTGGAATCAGACTATCCAAGGAAACAATAATATATATATATCGTAATATTTCTCTATTCTCTCTCTCAATCATGATAAGATCACTATATATAAATATGTTTGTGTGCATATATATATATTAAGTATTTGTTGCATTTGATATGTCTACACAGAACTAAATTCATATAACTCAACAACCATCAGAAGAGATTCAAATGTATTAGAAAATAAATTCAAATGTGAACCATAAAAGTTTAAATCAATATTCACTAAATTGTACCTGATTTGGCCAAAACAATTTAATATTTTTTGGAAAGAGTGGTGATATAGACAGCAAAGCACCTACAGAGCAATACCAACAAGAGATAATATTAACTACAGAAATGCAATACATCCATGAACAAGATACAAAATTCCTATAAATTAGTAGAATGTAATAAAAGTAGTACACTTTGATTCATATCATTTTATTGCAGCTTACATTTGTTCTTTTTACTAAATTATTTGGGGTATTTTTTATGTTTAAGAATTCTTAATAATAGATTTGGTGATTTGCTATATGCATAATCTTATGCATTATTCACTCAAAGCGCATATCAAATATACTGATCTTCACCAAGCTACTTTTATGTGCACATATATACATATATGTATGTGTGTACTCATGTATCTATTATATAAATTCTTGACTATAAACTTGTCAACAAACACACAAAGCAATTGTCTTTTCTCTCTGTGTTTAGCTCTGTTACATTTTGCTCAAGTAAAACCAAGGCTTTCTTATTGTAATATGAATGAATACCATCATTCTAATCCACTGAATACTAATTAATACATATATATAGGAATATTATCATTCCACTCAACTCCCTCCTAACTCGTAAGAAGCCTTTCTTGGCATCTTCTTGGAACCACAGCTAAAGCAAATAATAATGATCCTTATTCAAAACACAAATTTCAAAGAATTACCAACTTCAATTTGTGTGCTGTACAATTTGGAAACACTATTGTTGGAAGAGTAAAGAGAATGCTCATCATTAGATTTTCATATTTTTCATATTGTAAGAGACTTTGGCAGTAGGAAGGTGAGACAGTAAGTGTTCTTTATTTTCATGTGTTTTCTTTGATCCACGTAATGATCTTTATTTGTGCATTTCATAACAAACTAATTCTAAAGTTTTCTTGTAAAAACAAAGATATTGTAGAGTTTTATGCATGTATTGCTATATTATATACATGTTAAATAGTTTCATTGACATGGGAATTGTTTCCCATTTTAAGACATTTTTTCATCAATTTCTTTTTTCTTAGACTAAAAACTATGCAAATTTTTGTCCCAGGAAGGTGTAGGAATTAATAGAAAACATGGCTGAGAATTTTACTATTATGAGATAATATTATATTATTATGAGACAAATAATTATTTTTGGTTTGTAGGGTGTACGTTTGGTTGTATTTGAGATACATTTTATTGTGTGATTTTGGATTACTCAGCTTTCATGATTTGGAAAGAGCCTACTCTAAGTTGATGTAGTAACTGAGGGGAGTGCCACCACTGGTGTTTCTTATGGTTACTCCAAATGATGATGCTGAAAAGGGATTTCAGATGAGAACTATTATGATTAAGAGATGAAAAGATTGAACATTTTTATTTTTGGGGGGTAATTTGTCTTCATTAATCTTTGTTTTGGTTTGACACCAAAGCCAAGTGGATTAGAAGGTCGACATGTCATTTAGTTTTGTTGAAGACATTTATGTGAAAATGGAACATAATCATAAACATAAGTCTTAGTTTAAACAAAACTATATCAGTACTTTAAAAAAAAAAGAAGCTATATCACTCATTGTAACTATTATATAAATAAATGCATTAAAGTAACATTATATGTTATTTATATGAATATAGCTCTTAGAATACCCTTAGGAACAAAAAGAGCTCCATACCAGTTGATTAAGAGCTTTTTGTATCTTCTGATAGAGATAGGCGATATGCAGAAACATCATTATACTCTACAACAATGAAGTAATAGTTTACAAATGAGATATACTTCAAACTTTTACAAACACAACCATTTAACACTAAGAAAACCATGGCAATTTTTCATTTAGACTTCAAAATTCTATTAACTTAAAACACTAATATAGCTATAATTTTTCAAGCAAGGATAGTGATAACTAAACTTGTTGAAGTAGCACTAATGAAATTTAAGTTGAGCTTTTTATGTCCCACGACATAAAAAGCAACATTCCATCATTATTCTCACAGAACCATCAAAATAGAAAAATAAATAAATAAAAACGATGAAAATAAAAAATTCGCATACAAATTGGACTTTCAGTTGCACCTCTCTCTGTTAACACCCAAATTCCTGGTCCTTGCACTTCTGCTTGCTCATCCTATGAATATTTATTAATTATTATGCAAATATAGAAATAAAAAATAGAATGAACTGCACTTCAAATCAACCCTCGTACATGTATTGATTAAAATGTACATGCATTCAGGTCATTTCTTAAGCAAAATTCATTCAATTGCCACTCAAATTCCACAAAGCTAACATGATAATCGCATCTCAAACAAAATTTAACCAGAAAAATTACAAATAATACACCAGCTAAATTTAAGTCCCGTACACACATACATGCATATATATAAAAAAAATTAAACATTTTCCGCAAGAATAGAAATGAAAAAAAGTGTGTTCACAGGAAAAACCTCGAGTGAGAATGTAGATAGCGCCGCAATGGCTTCTTCCATAGGAACAACCATAGTAGTAGTAGCAGAGGTCTTAGCTACGATCTGACAAAAATTGAATCATCGCAATTCGGCAAACATTTTGAGCAGAAGTAGAAAATGGAATTGCTCAAAGTAGTCAACACATTCTCTTCACACACACATATATATGTATAATTATCCAAAATTCATGGCTTACCGGATAACTTGGGAGAGAGGAGATCGGAAGAGAGAGAGTGAGTGAGTCACATTAGGAGACGTTGCTCTGAACTCTGGCTTGTCTCCTCTGCTTAGTTAGCGCTATCCGAATGGGGGTGGTTAGAGAAACCACTAATATTAATGATTCAATCAACTGTTGAAATCCATCAAACCCATTTCAGAAATTTCCCAGAAACCATCATCCAAATTGAATAAAAACCCAATTTTTTTTCTAAAAAAAAAGAAATCATCTCGTACCTCATTGAAGGATGATTTGGGTGGGATTGGATTCTCAAGAACAGTGGGCAGAGCACTAACCACCGAGCTAGTTCCATCTGTCAATCTTCTTTGGCTTCCATGGAAACCACCACACATCATCGTTGTGAGCCACCTCACGCCGCCATGAGTGTAGTCGTGGTCTCCCATGGAAGTGAGAGAGGAAGATAGGGGAGACATGGAGCTTGAGAGGAGATGATTTGAGAGAAAGATGAAGGGGCGGCTGAGAGGAGAGAGGCACGTATAGGAAGAAAAAGGGATTTAGGGATTTTTACTTTATTAATATTTTTTAATATAAAAAGTTTTAAATAGATAAGAGAGAAACGTGAAAATTTAACGTTGGCGCCCAAAATTTTGAGTCACCCGCTTTTTACCAAGCATAATACTTTTTTAATTCTATTAGATTTTAGTGTTATCCTATGCCCTTTTTGCTGTAGTGCCCTCTAGTCACAGCCGTCCAGCTCACCAACCGGAGAGTTAGGAGGATACTGGTCGATAATGGGAGCTCGGTGAACTTTCTGTTCCGGTCTACGTTGGAAAAGATGGGTTTATCTGTCACCGAGTTGAAAGCCACCTCCATGATGCTATATGGATTTTCTGGAGAAGGGTCGACAGCAATAGGAACAATCGAGTTGGTGATTACCTTGGGAGAGGGACCCCGGACTGTCTCAAAACTCCTCGAGTTTGTGGACATCGATTGTCCCGCCGCGTACAATGCTATTTTGGGCCGACCTACATTGATAGCGTTTGAAGCCATAACCTTCATTCGCCACCTCGCACTAAAATTCCCCTCTTCCACGGGGATATGCACGGTCTGAGGTGATCAGCTCACTACTAGGGAATGCTATAGCATTTCTATGAAGGGAAAATCAAGACCCGGGTAGCAGACAATGACTATCCAGGGCGGGAGTGAGGAATCTCAAGAAATTGTACCTAGTCCTGAGATAGAAAAACCTTAGAATGCCAGAGGGGAGGGTATCATTTTAAATAATGATATCGACCCCAGAGTAGGCAAGGATAGATCCGAGCTCCAGGCCATCGAAGAGCTCGAGGAGGTAAATATCGACGCACAAGACCCCTCGAAGGTGGTGAAGCACGGGAAAAACCTATGTAGTGAAAGGAAGGCGAAGCTAATTAGGTTTCTGCAAGAAAATCTAGATGTGTTTGCCTGGTCTCATGGAGACATGATAGGGATCAGCCCGAGAGTCATCATGCACACCCTCCACTTGGATCAAAACGTGCCTGCAAAGTCCCAGAAACAAAGGCGCCTAGGAACAACCCGAGCTGAGGCCCTAGAGGAGGAAGTAGCCCGGCTCTTAAAGTGCGGCTTTATCCGCGAAGCAAAGTTCCCGATCTGGGTTGCCAATCCTGTGTTGGTCCCGAAGCCCAACGGGAAATGGTGGACCTGCATCGACTTTTTCGATCTGAACAAAGCCTGCCCCAAAGATTGCTTCCCCTTACCAAGGATTGACCAATTGGTAGATGCCACGGCGGGGCATAAGCTCATGTCTTTTATGGATGCATACTCGGCCTATAACCAGATCGCCATGAATCCCGCAGACCAGGAACACACTAGCTTCATGACCCCAACTAACGTTTATTGTTACAAGGTCATGCCTTTCGGGCTGAAAAATGCAGGAGCTACGTACCAGAGGTTGGTAAATAGGATGTTTACCAATCAGATCGGGAAAAATATGGAAGTGTATGTTGACGACATGTTGGTCAAGTAAAAAACTGTCGATAACCATATCTCCGATCTGGAGGAATGCTTTAAGATTTTGAGGGAATACGGCATGAGGCTAAACCCCCAAAAGTGTACTTTCGGGGTTGCGTTAGGAAAATTCCTGGGTTTCATCGTCAATACCAGGGGAATAGAAGCGAACCCCAATAAGATCAGGTCGCTACTCGAGATGCCCTCACCCCGGTCGCGAAAAGACGTTCAAAGTCTGACAGGAAGGGTGGCGGCCCTTAATCGATTTATTTCTAAATCTACTGACAAGTGTTTGTCATTCTACAACCTGCTCCGGGGAAATAAAAAATTCGAGTGGACCGAGGAATGCGAACGTGCCTTCCTCGACCTGAAAGCACATTTATCTGAGTCGCCTGTATTATCCAAACCAACAGCAGGAGAACCTCTTTTACTTTACCTAACTGTCACAGAAGATGCAAATAGTGCCGTACTAGTCCGAGAAGAAGACCGGACTCAAAAGCCAGTCTATTACATCAACAAGAGGCTTCTCGGAGCTAAATCCTAGTATCCGTTGATGGAAAAGATGGCCTTCTGCCTTATTACAGCCTCCCGAAAGCTCAAACCTATTTCCAGTCCCACTCAATACACGTCATAATCGATCAGCCTTTAAGGCAGGTTTTGTAGAAACCTGAAGCATCGGGACGCCTGTTGAAGTGGGCTATCGAGCTCAGCCAATTTGAGATACTATACATACCACAAACTGCTATAAAAAGCCAGGCCCTGGCTGATTTTGTGGCAGAATGCACATGGTTCCGAGAAGACCCAGTGGAAGAATCAGCTCAAGCCTCATGGAAAGTCTTCGTAGACGACTCGTCTAATGAGACCGGCTCCAGGGCTGGAATCATATTGATATCCCCAGAGGGACATCAATTCCACTCGGCGTTATGATTCAGATTCAAAGCGTCCAATAGTGAGGCCGAATACGAAGCTTTATTGGCTGGGCTAAGGGTGGCCCATGAGCTGAGGGCCAGCTCCGTCCAGTGTTACAGCGATTCTCAGCTTGTGGTAAACCAAGTGTTAGGAGAATACCAAGTGTGAGGAATCAAGATGGCTACTTATCTGGCCAAGGTAAAGAAAGAGCTATCCGCATTTGAGCGTGGCTCAATCGAGCAGATACCTCGGTAGCAGAATGCCAGCGCGGATGCCCTGGCAAAGCTTGCTACCTCTGGGGAGGCAGAGACTTTGGGGCTGGTGCCGGTAGAGTTCTTGGAAAGACAAAGCATAGAGGAAATCGAGGCAGAGGTCGAGATGATCGACGCCAGACCGACTTGGATGACTCCCATCCTTGATTATCTCACAGCAGGGAAGTTATCCGAGGGGCGAAATGACGCAAGGAGGGTACTTTACCAGGCTCCGAGGTATACAGTGATAGATGGGATATTATACCGGCATGGCCTCTCTTTACCTCTCCTACGGTGTGTTCTGCCAAGTGAGGCAAAGACCATTTTGCAGGAGGTGCACGAGGGCTTTTGCGGAGATCACGCTAGGGGGCAAAACCTGGCCCTGAAGATATTAAGGCAAGGGTATTATTGGCCCACTCTATCAAAGGACTCGATCTCCTACGTCCAAAAATGTAACAAGTGCCAGCGATTCACCACAATTGACCGAGCTTCTCCGGTCGAGCTGAAGATGATCTCGTCCCCATGGTTGTTCGCGGTCTGGGGGATTGACCTGGTTGGTTCCCTCCCTACTGGAAAAGGAGGAGTTCGCTACGTGGTGGTGGCTATCAACTATTTCATGAAGTGGGCAGAAGTAGAGCCCCTAGCGACGATCACTTCAAAGAGGGTCCTCGACTTTGTGGTCAATAATATTGTTAGCCGATTCAGGCTGCCAAAGAAGATCGTATCAGATAACGGAACGTAGTTCGATAGTGACCTTTTCACCGAATTCTACGAGAGGCATGACATAGTTAAAAGCTTCTCCTCTGTGGCCTATCCCCGGGCCAATGGGCAGGTCGAGGCTGTCAACAAGACGCTAAAAGCAAGCCTGAAGAAGAGACTGGATGAAGCCAAGGGAGTTTGGCCCGAACAGCTCCCCCAGGTACTGTGGGCATACCGAACCTCGCACCGAACTTCGACAGGTCACACTCCTTTTACCCTGGCTTTCGGGAGTGAGGTCGTCCTTCCTGTCGAAGTAAAGGTAGCCTCGCACAGAGTCCGGACATTTGACCAAGACCGGAACAACGAATTGCTCTGCGCGTTCCTCGACCTAATTGTCGAAAAATGAGAAGCTTCACAGCTGCAGCTTGCGCATTATCAACAAAAGATCACTCATTATTTCAACTCAAAGGTCAAGAAACGCGTCTTTAGTGTAGGCAACCTGGTACTCAGAAGAGTCTTCTTAGCCGGTAAGGATCCCAAGGACAGAGTGTTGGGACCAAATTGGGAAGGGCCCTATCAAATAACAGAGGTCGTGAAAGAAGGAACCTTCAAGCTAGCTCGGCTTAATGGAGAAGCAGTCCCATGGACTTGGAACGCTATACACCTGAAGAAATATTATCAGTAATATCTTTGTAAGGTTTAATTAGAAAAGCCACCCATTGTTTATTAAATAATGAGAGAGAGTCTTTTCGCGGTGTCATATATGTTTGTGGATGTAATGTCAAGTAACCACGAAAGGTCCTTTACTGATTACTTGGGAGCATATATCCTGGATACAACCAGGTCCTAAAACTTAGAAGTTGATTCAAATTGATTGATCGATGTTTTTCTTAAAAAGCACGAGATATCAATAAAGGATTAACGTGAACTAAGTTTTTAAAATTAATATTCTGGATACAACCAGGTCCTAAAACTTAGAAGTTGATTCAAATTGATTGATCGATGTTTTTCTTAAAAAGCACGAGATATTAATAAAGGATTAACGCGAACTAAATTTCTAAAATTAATGTCCTGGATACAACCAGGTCTGAAAACTTAGAAGATTGATTCAAATTGATTGATCGATGTTTTTCTTAAAAAGTGCGAGATATCAATAAAGGATTAACGCGAACTAAGTTTTTAAAATTAATGTCCTGGATACAACCAGGTCCTAAAACTTAGAAGTTTATTCAAATTGATTAATCGATGTTTTTCTTAAAAAGCACGAGATATCAATAAAGGATTAACGCGAACTAAGTTTTTAAAATTAATATCCTGGATACAACCAGGTCCTAAAACTTAGAAGTTTATTCAAATTGATTGATCGATGTTTTTCTTAAAAAGCACGAGATATCAATAAAGGATTAACGCGATCTAAATTTTTAAAATTAATGTCCTGGATACAACCAGGTCTGAAAACTTAGAAGATTGATTCAAATTGATTGATCGATGTTTTTCTTAAAAAGCGCGAGATATCAATAAAGGATTAACGCGAACTAAGTTTTTAAAATTAATGTCCTGGATACAACCAGGTCCTAAAACTTAGAAGTTTATTCAAATTGATTAATTGATGTTTTTCTTAAAAAGCACGAGATATCAATAAAGGGTCAACGTGAACTAAGTTTTTAAAATTAATGTCCTAGATACAACCAGGTCCTAAAACTTAGAAGTTGGTTCAAATTGATTAATCGATATTTTTTCCTAAAAAGCATGAGATGTCAATCATAACACCAACAGAAACTAAGTTCTCACCAAATGCGTTAAAGAGGAGTAACAATAAAGTTAAACCACAAAATATATATATATATAGATAGATTAAAGTAAATCTAAGGATACCAATTGTCTCGAGGATAGAAAAACCTCGTGATATAAATTTACAAATAAAAAATAAGAGAAAAAGGAGAAAAAGTCCTAAGCCCCACCAGGCCGCTCCAACGAAGTCACCCCTTCGACGTCCTGCTCGGCTGTAGTGGAAGTCTCCACAGTCTCAGAGGGCGCCTCCTGTTGAAGTCGAGCCTTGAACTTCTCGAGGAAGGACTCCCACACCTCTGGCCCCAGGAAGGAAAAGTCACCATCCTGGTTGAAGGCCCAGCAATGATACAACATGGCCTCCATGGAGGAGCTGGAAGATGCCCTCTCCGCCACAAGGGCGACCTTGGCCTCTTCAAGTTCGACCTTCCCGTCATCCAAAGCGACCTTGGTAGCCCCGGCCTCCAGCAGCTTGGCCCGGGTTGCCTCCAGGTCGGCCTACACAGCAACCAAGGCCGCCTGGGCGGCCTTCTCGCTTTCCCTAACAGCCGCCAGGGCAGCCTTGGCATCCTGCTCTTGTTGTTGAGCAGACGCAAGAGCGGCCTGAGCAGTCTGGTGCTCGCCCCTGATCTCGTCAAACCTGGCCCTGGACCAAGATATGCTTCGGTGTAGAGCCAAAGCCACCTACAAGGTAAAAATATAATAAGGCAAATGCTTTAGAAAAAGCAAAGAGAACCATTGGTAAAGCAAACTTACCGTGAGGGTCATCCCCAGTGAAGACTCCATAACATTCTCGGGGCTCCTCGTCTCAATCTCCCGCAAGTCCCTTGGGGTGGTGTTGTAGCAGTGATCCACCATATAGGTCATGGTTTCGTAAACTGTCCCTCGAAAGGCCTCGACGATTTTCTCCAAGGCCAGAGTCTTGACCGGGACGCGTACGGTGGGAGTCGGAGCTGGCAAGGTCCCAGTTGGTACCTCCAGTTCCCGGATAGAGATAGGAGGTCGCAGGGGAGGTGGATCTATCTTCTCTGTGGTGGGAGGGGGTGGAGGCACCTTCTCTATGGTGGAAGGACCCTGGCCCTTCCCCTTGGCAGGAGACTTGGAGGTGGTCCCGAGAGGGGGAGTTTTCTTGGTCAGCCGGAGCTTCTTTACCAAGGGTCCGGACGACCCGGAGGAAGGATTCCCCCCCTGGAACATGGATCACAGAACGTTGTCCCTGGGCTATGACATCTCCTCGCCTGAAACAAAGACAACGAAGCATTAGTATGCATGTAAAAATATTTGATCGCAAAAAATATAAAGAATGTATAGAAAAAGGTCCTACCCTCCGAGCTAGAGGAGGAATCTATTGCCACGACCTCCGGCCGCAGAGCTTCTATGGGGGAGTCTAAGATTATAACTTCACGAATGATAGGGGGCTCTGGGTCCGAATCCGCCTCAGGACTGGACTACTCTACATAATGCCTAAGCATCGGAGCTACTATACCCTCCAGAAGGGAGGGCCACGGCCTAAGGTTGGTCTCGTACTCCTCAAAAAAGGCTGAACTAAAGGCCAGGGTATTGTCTACTACTACAGTGCCCCTAGGGTGGCCCATGTCATAGTGCAACACTAGTTGGTCAACGCACTGGAGCAGAGTTACATTACGAGCTGGGTCATTTTGATGACGGTGAACGAGTTGGCTGGGGTTAAACCTAGCAAGTTGTAGGTGTGCGGTAGCCCTGTCTAAATCCTTAAACAAGTATGGGTTACCTTGGCTGGAGGGGCCGGCTGCTGCCCCAGACTGGGTCCGCTCCGTGTTGACCCTTGGGTGATCTCACGAGCCCGCTTCCGACGCACGAGCGGCACCTCGTCTTCCTCGTCCTACTCGTTGTCATCCACAGCCCCCTCCTTGGGGATGGGCGCCATCTCACGAGCTGCTGGGGCGATCCACGGCCTCCTCAAGGCCAGGGTCTAGCCCAAATAAATTAACTTACACGCCAGCATCGTCTCATCAGACACGAGCTGGCGGTAGTCTTTTTCGCTTGGAGGGAGCCCCGCTAAGGTCTCATATTGACCCCCGAGGGTCACCGATTTAGCCGTCCTCACAAAAATAGCTACACGATAGTATTCAAGTCAATACGCATGGAAAGAAACAAGTCAACAACGATTTTGTGAGCTAAGGATAGAAAGAACTTACGAGGACGGTTGAAGTAATGGTGTTCGCAGTTGCGGAACCCCATCAACATGAAGAACTGGTCCTTAAAGTCATTGGGGTGGCTGGGCAGGTCGATGACTGCGTCAGAATTGGGAAAACGGGTCAAGTAATAGAACCCGTCGCCTCGCCCCCATTGATCCGGGCTGGCTTTGAGGCAGAAAAAGTAGAGAATGTCAGCCGGTGTAGGGACCTCCCATTCCTGCTTAAGGAACAGGTACCTCAACCCCGCTAACAGACAGTAGGAGTTAGGGGGGAGCTGAAAGAGGGCTAGCTTCACGAAGTTCAGGAAGTCTGCGAAGTACTGGTCCAGAGGAAGAAAGGCCCTGGCCTTAAGGTGTTCGTCGCTCCAGGCTGCGAACTCCTCGTCGAACGGTGTGCAGCTCCACTCGCCCTCGAGGGGAGGTCGGGCAACAAGTGCTCCTGTCCCTATTTCGATGTTGTGGGATAGCAGGATCTTGTTGACCTTCCCCTGAGTTGTAACCTTCGAGACAATCCTCTCAGCCTCAAAGAAGGCGTCAGGTCCCACCTCGACCTCTTTCTCTACGGTGGGACAGAAGATGGGGATAGGGGATTCAAGTAAGCAACCATCTTTAGACCTCGGGCCTGGTATTCTCCAATGATCTGATTGACTACTAACTAAGAGTCACTGTATATTTCAAGTGACTTTATGTTCATGTCTCTGGCTAATCGTAACCCTGCGAACAATGCCTCGTACTCTACTTCGTTGTTGAATTTCGTGAAGTCGAATCTAATCACGCAGTGAAATTGAATCCCTTCAGGCATTATCAAAATCACTCCGGCTCCAGCGTGATGCTCATTAGAAGAGTCATCTGTGAACAACTTCCATGAGGGAATTTGGCCTTGAGGTTCAGGCTATTCTGGCTGCTCGCTGTCTAAAAGCCCAATGAGCTCTGCGACGAAGTCAGCCAGAGCTTGTCCTTCTATTGTTGCTCGTGGTAAATAAGATATATCAAACTACCCAAGTTCAACCGCCCATTTCAACAATCTTCCTACGGCTTCTGGCTTCTGCAAAACTTGCCAAAGAGGTTGGTCGGTCAAAACTGTGATTGGGTGAGCTTGGAAGTATGGCCGCAATTTTCTGGATGCTAAGATCAGGCAATAGGCTAATTTCTCAATAGGAGGATATCGCAGTTCTGCTCCTATTAGCCTTTTCCTTACATAATAGATGACCTTTTGCATGCCCTCTTCCTCCTTTACTAAAACATCACTAGCAGCACATTCCATGATTTCCAAGTAGATGAACAAGGTTTCTTTATCAACCAGCTTCGGTAGAATCAGTGGCCACGACATGTGAGTCTTTAAAGCATGAAAAGCCAGCTCGCACTCCTCCGTCCACTCGAACTTCTTGTTGCCTCTGAGTAAATTAAAAAACGGAACGCATTTGTCCGTCAATTTGGAAATAAATCTATTGAGAGTAGCAATTCTTCCAGTCAAGCTTTGAACAACCTTGATCTTCATTGGCGATTTCATATCGACCAGGGCTTTGATCTTCTTGGGATTAGCCTCAATTCCTCGCGAGTTTGCTATAAATCCCAAGAATTTCCCTGATCCAACTCTGAAGGAACACTTGAGGGGATTTAGCTTCATTTGATATTTATTCAAGACATTGAAGCACTCTTGCAAGTCCCCTATATGCCCTCCCTCTTCGACTTAACCAGCATGTCATCGACATATACTTCCATGTTTGTACCGATCAGCTCCTTGAACATGTGATTGACTAGTCGATGGTAAATCGCACTAGCATTTTTCAAACCGAAAGGCATTACTTTGTAACAGTAAAGCCTTGTATCGGTCTGAAAGCTAGTGTGATCCTCGTCAAGGGGATGCATACTGATCTGATTGTACCTAGAGTATGCATCCATGAATGAGAGGATCTCGTGCCCTGCAGTGGCATCGACCAGCTGGTCGATCCTAGTGAGTGGGAAATAATCTTTAGGGCAGGCTTTATTAAGGTCTATGAAATCCACACACGTTCTCCACTTTCCATTCGGCTTGGGAACCAGTATGGGATTAGAAACCCATGATGGATAAAATGCTACCCTAATGAATTTGTTCTCCTTTAGCTTCTCGACTTCTTCCTTTAGAGCTTTTGATATGTTTTTGTCGAGCAGCCTCCTTTTCTGTTGTACTGGTGGAAAACTCTTGTCTATGTTCAGGACATGGCTAATGACCGTAGGGTCTATTCCTACCATGTCTTTATGCGACTAGGCAAAGACTTCCTGGTTTTTTCTTAAAAATTCCACCAGCTCTTGTTTCGTTGTTGTCTCTAAGTTTTTACCGACTTTCACAACCTTGGTTGGATCTGCTTCATCAAGTTGGACCTCTTCAAGGTCCTCGATGGGTCCTATTTCTTCATCAAAATCCCCAAAGTGAGAATCCAAATCCTTGTCCTCACTTTGGGCAATGCCCTATTTGGTGACACCATCACCTGATTGGGGTTGTACATCACTAGCCGTTTGCAACTCTTTCCCGGCAGCTTCCCTCGGTACACCTTTCTTCTCTTTAGATATAGAGGCATTGTAGCACTCACTCGCTTCCCGCTGGTTTCCCAACACGTATCCTACCCCTGCATCGGTTGGGAATTTCATGCCAAGGTGCCAATATCGAGGTAACGACTCGCAGGTCGACCAAAATTGGCCTTCCAATTACAGCATTATATGCTGAAGGACAATCAGCTACTATGAAAGTAGTGAGTAATGTCCTGTTTGCAGGCACAGTTCCTGCTGTAACTGGGAGCCTAATCGACCCAGTCAGGGTGAGCCCTTTGCTAGAAAAACCATATATGGTTTGGTTGCACGGCTCCAGGTCCTTGATCGACAACTTCATCCTTTCCAGTGAAGACTTATACAAGATGTTGACTGTGCTTCCTGTGTCAACCAACACCCTTTTAACCATCATGTTGGCAATTTGGACGTCAACGACCAGTGGATCGGAGTGTGGGAATCAAACTTGTTGAGCATCATCATCAGAGAAGGTTATCAACTCCTCCTCTGCTCGAGCTTTCTTTGGTGCTCGATCCTCCACACTCATCATCTCGATGTCCTGGTCATGGCGTAAAGTCCGAGCATATCGCTCCCTTGCTTTTCCACTATCCCCTGGAAGGTATGGGCCGCCACAGATAGTGAGTAACGTACTTGCAACAAGAGTTGGTTGTAAAGGTGGCGAGCGTTGGCGTGCAAGCGCCTGCTCGTTGCCACCTTGAGCCTCTCACTAAGACCCTCCTGCGGCTCATATGTATCTCCTTAGGTGTCCTTGCCTGATCAGGAACTCGATCTCGTCCTTCAATTGGTTACTCTCATTGGTGTCATGCCCATAGTCGTTGTGAAAATGACAGAATTTTGTTGTATCTCTCTTGGAGATATCCTTCCTTATAGGCGCTAGTCGCTTATAAGGGACATTGGCATTAGTCGCCTGGTAGACCTCTGCCCTACTTTCAACAAGGACTGTATAGTTGGTGAATCTCAGCTCATATCTGTTGCCTTTGGGGTGTTTATTCTCAGACGTTGACGGCTCATTGCCTGCCCTTTTTCCACCATTTCTGCCATTTTCGTTCCCGTTTCCTTTGTCCTTGCCATTGGGTTTATCCGACCCGTTGGCAGCCTTGGCGGGATCTTCCTTCAGTCCCTTATTTCTCATAGGCAATTTCCCCTCATTGGCAATTGCATCCTCGAGCTTGATGTATCGATCAACTCGATCCAGAAACTCCTGGGTACTCTTTACCCCATTCTTTCTTAGGTTGTTCAAGAGGGGAGAATGGCATCTATTCCCAGCAGTTAGAGCCATCATCTTTCCCTCGTTGCCCACTGTTTTGGCTCCAGTCGTTGCCTGCATGAAGCGCTGGACGTACTCGTCTCAGGGTTCCGTCCTTTTGGCATATCTCGACCATCTGGTTGGCCTCAATGGGGTGTACGTGACCCATGTAGAATTTTCCATAAAATTCCTTAATGAAAATTTCCCACAATACTATACTAGCAGGAGGGAACTTAAAGAACCACTCCTCAGCCGTGTCAGATAGAGTGGCAGGGAAGATCCTATAGCGGGCATCGTCCGACACCTTTTGAATATCCATTTGTATCTCAAACTTGTTGACATGAGATACTGGGTCCCCGTACCCATCAAAGTTCGGCAGTACTGGCATTTTGAACTTGCTGGGGGTTTCTTCCACAACAATCCTCTGCAAAAACGAAGTGCGTCTCCTCCAATCGTACTCTATATGGGATGTTCGGCTCCTGACCAGCTACTGTACTGCCTGGTTCAGAGCATCAATTTGAGCCTGAATTACGTCTGGGATCGCTGGGGCGACTAGGGTCGGAGGAGCATACTCATCATGTCTCTTGCGTCTGTCGTTGAGCACGTCCCTCAAGTTATCATCCCTGCGCCTTTGTTCGCTAGTTCCCAGTCGATCAAATACGTTATGCTGTCGGGGTTGCCCCCTAGCGTTATGGCTCGCAGGCCTATTTTCTCTCGGTGGGGGGTTTCTGTCTCCACCTCTCTCCTCATGCCCCCGACTTGCGTTCCTCCTGCTGGAATCAGCCTCATTATAGTCATGACCGTCTCTAAACTGCGGTCGACTATGGCGCGGCCGGCTAGTCATGCTGTTTCCTCCTCTGGCTGGCATCTATCGAGCATTAGGGGGAGGCATGTGCTGGTCGGTGGGTCCCCATGCATTATTATGCCGTGGGGGGCCCCTGACTGTAGAGCCTGACTCGTTATGCCTTCTGTTGGCAGAAGGACATTGCCCCCTGCTCGATGGATTTTGCTCATGGTCCCCAGGGCGTCTAGGGCTGCGGGGTGGCTGCCCGACCCTATTCTGCCTCTGGCACTGGGGATTGTCGCGACCAGCTTGAGAGGGTGGTTGTTGCTCAGGATCCCGAATTGGGACATCATCCTGAACAACAGGTGGTTGCTCCGACTTTTGAGGGCTTGCTGGCTGGAGCGGAGGACTCGGATTGGGGGCCCGTTGTGGTGGTGCATTTGGTGGCTGATCCGGTTGAGAGGTCGGTGCAGCCTGTCCTTGGCCAACTGAATGGCTGCTTCAAGAGCAGCCGTGGCATCTCTCTGCCAACGGTCCATGTCCGCCTGTCGCTCATTCAACTCCTGGCGTTGACGCTCAATCTCCCTTTGTTGCAACGCCACAGTCTTTGATGCATTCTCCTGATTGGCCCTCAGATTGGCCAACTCATCCTGCAACATGCCTAGTGTTGCCCTCAGCGTCTCAGAATCCATTTCCTCCTCTTCAAAATCCAAGTGTGGTTCATTTTCAGCCACATTTGTAGGAGGAGGTTGAGATGACGCAGCGCCAGCAACCTATCCAGCTCTCTTGGATGTCTTCGCCATTTGATTTTCTTAAAGCTTCTGATTAATCTCTCAACGAGAGCACCAAAATGTTGGCCAATGACACATAGTCAAAATAACGACAAAGAAACAAAAAGGAAATCAAGAATGGAATCAAATGGGAAAAATGTGACACAAATGATTTATAGTGGTTCGGCCCCAACTGTGTGATAATAACCTACGTCCACTTAGTGTTCTTATTGATGTTGAATCCCAATGTCGTGATCAAAGAACTAGGGTTCTTGAGTTTCACAAGCCTTAGGAGAATTACAACTTTTTGGTGGTTAATCACACTATACTCTCTCTATGAGTATTAAAGTTCAATGTTAAGAAGTTCCTTCCTTGAGCCCTCTCCTTCACACTTATAGGCTCAAGGGGGTTACATGGGCCAATGGGCCTTAATTCTCCTTAATATAAGCGTATCAAAGAAATAAAGGGAAAATATAATAAATGTAGTTATTAAAAGATTGCGTATCTTAAAGGAAATAAATTGAAGCATGTGACCAGACTGGTCGCATCTAAACGCGAGATCTGATGAGGCAAGAAACATCTGGTCGATAAGCGAACAACATCCCTTCACTTTAACACTTCCACGTGCCAACCACGTGTAATAAATTCTTGCCACATCATTAGGAACCATTTTTGGGTAAACATTTATTAATACTTAGTTAAATATCGTTTCGAAGTATTAATTAAATATATCGATTGTTTATCATATACAAATAGATCGTAATCCTGAAGTTACTATGAACTCCTATTTATCTTATTTGAGTTATTTGATTCACTCGTTAGGGTCTATCAGAATGATCAGGCTAGAAACTTTTGTTTTGGGAACTCATTAATGTAAACGGCTGGGGACATAATATAAAGATATGGAATCGATACCTTCTCATAAGAGATTGAATAATGGTTATCTTAAGGGTTGACTTTTGGGACTGAAAGGTTATTAAGCTCAAATTCATAATTTGGTTATGAATTAACCTTCACTAGTAAAGTCAATGGTACTTAAGGAAACAAGATATAATTAAAAGGGTAAAACGGTAATTTTACTCCAGTTAATTATGAACCATTATTAAAGGGTTAATTTGTATGTAATGTTTATATCAATGGATGCTTTATTGTTATAAAGTACTCAATAAATGAAATGTCTATAATTACAAGAGTGCATTCTCATATTTATAGTGGAGTAATCATGAGATTAATAAATTAAGATTAATTAATTAAAGAGTTTATTTAATAATCTCAAATTTATTGGAGTTTGGAATTATAGGTCCATAGGTCCCCACAGCGGCTCTATCAACACTATTCAAGGCAAGAGTTGATATAAAGGGAAAAATGGTGAAAAGACATATTTAAGAAGAAATTTGTTCTTCGGGCCAATTATGCAATTATGTGATAATAGTGATTAATTAATTACAAATTAGTTGTAATTAACAAAATTAATTAATATATATTTTTTGAAATTATATTAAACAATTAATTAATTATAAATTTTGAAATTATAATAAAATTAATATTTAATTTTCAAAATTGTTATTAATTAAAATTCGTTTTAATTAATTGGTAGAATTAATTAAATATCTTTATTTGAGTGGGAGATAATAATCTGATAAGTTCAAATTGGATTTGAATTTAAAAGATTGATATTTATTCAAATAATTAATTATATTTGATAATTAGTTAAAAAGATAATTAATTATTAGGTTGTTGAATAAATAATTAAATAATTGTGGAAAAATCAAATATCCTTAAAATATAGGGTGCTACTCGAAACACACACAGTCCCTGGACTGTGTGTGGCATGAGCCACATATTTTTCAAGGATAGATTTTTCACCTTTATTTAATTAATTAATTAATTAATTAATGGAAAATTCAAAAGTTAGTTTTTTGATATTTTCATTAATGAGATAATTAATTAATTAAAAGATAAATTGTAAATTGGTTACAGATTTATTTTTTAAATTTAAATGTTTTCTATTTAAGTTAGACTTATCAGAAAATAAATGACACTCTTTTATTCGCTCTAAAAATAAAAGAACGATAATTTTCTATCTCTCCCTGAAAAAGATACAGTACCAATCTCAGGCCTATTATCTTGATCTCATGTGTTGAGTACATCAAGTTGAATAAAAAATTTACCATCCTTTATTCTCTAAGTGCTCACACATTTCTTGAGGTGTATAGTAATGTATGTATATTAATAGATCCTCATATTTAAAGGTAGTTTAAATATGTTACAAAATTTTTGTTGTACACTGGGCCAACCCACCACCATTCTGCTGCGTATTAGGAAACTCGTTCCTAACAGACATGTTGGTCAAGTCCAAGACCTCTGAGGGACATGCTGATGATCTGGCAAAGGCATTTATTACCATTCGGAAGTATGGGATAAAGTTGAACCCGAAGAAGTGAACCATTGGCATGGCATTCAGCAAGTTCCTGGGCTTCATAGTAAGCTCACGTGGAATAGAAGCCGACCCAGACAAGATCAAAGCACTGATCGAAATGCCCTCACCATGAAAACACAAAGACGTCAGATCTTAACAGGATGAATAGCGGCCCTAATTCGTTTTGTCTCGAAGTCCACGAACAAGTGCATCCCGTTCTTCAGGATCCTTTGCAGAAGCCAATGGTTTGAATGGAGGGCTGAATGTGAAGAGGCCTTCCAGAAGTTGAAGGAACATCTAGCCCAAGCACCAATCTTGTCGAAGCTAGTGGATGGGAAGCCGTTATACATATATCTAGCTGTGTCCGAGCACGCCATCAGCGTCGCACTAGGATGGGAAGAGGGAAAGGTCCAGCTCCCGGTCTATTATGCATGCGATTATCCATGCCATATCTCCAATGCGTGTTTGGGATAGAAATGAGTGTAATCATGCACGAAGTGCACGAAGGTTTCTGCGGAGATCACATAGCCGGACTTAGCTTGTCCAAGAAAATCCTAAGGCAAGGATATTTTTGGTCAACGATGAAGAAGGATTATGTTGATTACATTCGCAAGTGTGAATAGTGCCAAAGGTATGCAAAGATCCCGTGAGCCCCTCCAACAGAAATAACCATGATGACTAGTCCCTGGCCCTTTGTAGTGTGGGGAATTGATTTGGTAGGATCGCTCCCAACCGGGAAAGGTGGTGTAAAGTATGCCATCATGGCTATCGACTACTACACCAAGTGGGTCGAGGCAGAACTAATGAGCACCATCACCTCCAAAAAGGCCTTGGAGTTCGTCATCAACAACATTGTATGCCGATATGGCCTCCCTCACAAAATTGTGTCCAACAACGGGAAGCAATTTGACAGCGTCCACTTCACTGACTTCTATGAAAGACATGGCATCATGAAAAGCTTCTCCACGGCCGCTAGGCCTTAAACAAATGGGCAAACAGAGGCCATGAACTAGATTTTGAAGGGGACATTAAAGAAAAAGCTTCAAGCCTGCAAGAGCAAGTGGCCGGAAGAACTGCCCCGCGTCGTATGGGCATACCGGACCACAGAAAGAATGTCTACCGAACATACTCTCTACTCAATGGTATACGGATGTGAAATGGTCATCCCAGTGGAAACGATAGTCTCGTCTCACAGATGAGACATGTATGATCCCATCCATAACCACACCTTACTCCAAGAATCCCTAGATCTCATTGAAGAGATCCGGGAAGAATCTCAAGTTCAGCTAAAGATGTATCAGGGAAAGATCGCCAGACACTTTAACTCTAAAGTTAGAAGTCGAAAATTTGAAACTGATGATCTACTCCTTAGAAGAGTCTTCCTGCAACCCAAGATCTGAGAGTGGGGGTTCTGGGACCAAATTGGGAAGGACCCTACGAAATCCAAAATGAAGTATGTCCGGGAACGTGTCGCTTAAGGCGACTAGACAGAACAGAGGTCCCAAGGGCCTGGAATGCAGAACACCTCCGCCAGTACTATCAGTAGTTAGGAGGGCCTGATTCAGTTATTAATTTTTCTAGTAAATGATGAATGCCCTAGGGAGATTTCTTACTTAATAAAAATGGTGTGTACAAAACATCATAAAGAAGTATTGTAAAGAAATAAAAGTTCATGTTCATCTTTGTTCTTTTTCTGACAAGTGACCCAAGACTGCAGTCTTTGATCACTTGGGGGGTATGGCCATCTATACGAATAAGTCCAGGAATAAAAACAAAATAGGATGCAAAATGCAAAGTTTAGTCCTATCCAGGCCGTATAGACTGGGGGTAGCAAAACCTAACAAAACCTAACAGGACGCAAGGCTCAGGCCCAGTCCTAACACGGACATACATGGTCTGGGGGTACAAAACCCAACAGGACGCAAGGCTCAGGCCCAGTCCTAACCTGGACATACATGGTCTGGGGGGTACAAAACCCAACAGGACGCATAGGCTCAGTCCTAACTCGGACATGCATGGTCCGGGGGGTACAAAACCCAACAGGACACAAGGCTCCAGCCTAGTCCTAACCTGGACATACATGGTCTGGGGGTACAAAACCCAACAGGATGCAAGGCTCAGGCCTAGTCCTAACATGGACATACATGGTCTGGGGGTATAAAACCCAATAGGAGGCACGGCTCAGGTCCATCCCTAACTCGAACATACACGGTTTGGAAGTACAAAAAACCTAAAAGATGGTTGAACCAGCGTGGTCTCAAGTAACTGAATCCTTGTTCATGTCTCCTCTATAATGGCCCAGAACCATTAGAACATGAGTATTAGGTCTAAGTTGTTTAAAATCAAACTTATAAATGTCCTAGGCCATTGAAACCTAACCCCTAGGTTCGAAATAAGCTAATCAACTAATCTCTGATGGTCCAGAACGTTGGAACCTGAACATCAGAATCATGACAAATAAATCTAACGATAGTTAATAACTCCATAGCGATCCAGGGCATTGGAACCTGAACATCAGGATTAATGTGAGTTAACTAATTAAGTCATATCCAAAAGGAATATCTAACAACCCAGACCGTTGGAGCCCGAACTAAAAAATCGGGATAAATTGATAAGTCTGAAACGGTCCAGGCCGTCAAGACCCGAACACGGGTCCCCGTATAGGCTAAATGCCTTCTACAACCTTTCTCTAGTTGTCCCGGCCATTGGAACTGGGAGTAAACATTCGACTCGTGTTCATGCAAAGTGGTAAAAAACTTAGTGAATTTTGGAGGAAAAATAAATGAATAAAAAAGGGAAAATGTCGTGCAAGAAATAAAATCAATATATAAAAAAGAAAACAAGAAAATTTTTCTTGGACGCATCCGCGTCCACAAAAGTGATACAAATATAAACAAAAAAGAATCCCTAATTACAATTTAAAGGCCAAGGCTTAGGCTTCGCCCTGATCCGGAACATCCAGGATGGTCTCGTCTTGCTCGTCTCTGGTCAAAATCTTCGTATCAGCTTTCTCCTTAGCCTCAAACTCAGCTCTCTTCGCAGCCAGATCGGGATAAACACGGAGGTTCATGTCCTTGTCCTAGAGCCAGGTCATGTAAATTGCCTCATTGAAAGTGGCCTCCAGCAAAGCATCAACCTGCTCCTTCTTTTGGCGAACCTCCTTATTTTGCTTTACCTCCAACTGAAGAAGGCTATCCAAGGCCTGAACCCAGGACTCGAAGGTTGCAACCTTCTCTCGGTCCTAGCCATATTGGGCCTCAGCTGCTTCTAGGAGGACCTTGGTTGATGCCTTTGAACCTCGAACACGAAAAGCTCCGCCTCCAGGCTATCCACCAACTTCTTATGGTCATTGTCCTTCCTGGACAAAGCTTCCTCGTGCTAAACTTGAATCCAGGCAGCCTCCTCGCGGTTAACCTTGATCCGAGCAACTTCCTTTGCCAGGACCTCCTTAGCGGCTTCCCGCTGGTTCACAACCCTCTCCAGCTCCATCTAGGCCGTCTCCAGCTTCATTTCCATCTCGGCCACCAAATCCACGTTCTTATGAGCTAACAGGCGTGCTGGAACAAACCAAAGTTAGAAAATATACATGTAATAAGTATGGACTGATGATGATTGGCCTGGGAGACAAACAAGACATCTTGGCTGGAAAAGGAAGCATACCGCTTCAACTGGAGGCTATACATGGTATTTCCCACCTGGGCCAGCAAATTTGCAGCCAACGGAGTTGTGTCCTAGCCCAGCTTAGGCCGAAACCTGGTCTCGGCTACCAGTCTATCCATAATAGGTTGGGGAGCATTGAAAGCCTCTGGACGATTGGAAAATTCCACCTTCCACCAGATGGTTAGGGCCCGGTACACCTCATCTTGTTTGTTCGGACCTTCTTCCCAAGCGCGAGACACCATCTTCGTCCTCTCCTCCTAAAGGACCAGATCCCCTTCCACAGGAAGAGCTGGGTTGACAGGGAGCCTGGGCGCATCTGGGAGTTATTGCGTTATGATTAGGCTCTCCCTTGAGGAGTGCTCCTCGACCAAGGCAAGATCCTTGGTCCTGGACCTCTTGGTTCGCTTTAAGGGTCCTACAACGGCGGAGCCCGCTGGCCTTTTCTCTGCCATTCCACCCTCAAATGGCTCCTGATCCAAGTTAATAACTCTAAGAGGAGCAGCTTGGGGCAGGATCATTTCAACGGGCGCTACTAGGGATGAACTCCCAGCTAGAGCCCTCTCAGAAACATCCGAGACTGGCCTAGAACCCCTGAGCACCAGCTCCATGACCTTTTTCGCGGCTGGGCCCTTGGCAGTTTTCTTCACCGAAGCCTTGGCCATTGCTATCTTGGCCTCGATCATCTCTTTCATCTTGGCCACAAGGTTAGACATTTCTGGATCACCTGAAATAAATGGAGAAATTAATTAGCAAAGCGTATGAAGGGGATTGGAGTCAAAAATTAAAGCAAATAACGAGGTCTAAAGTCCTCCAGGATGAACTCTTATCTAAAGAATGGGCATGACTCAACTCCCCTAGGGTGAAGGAATGAATGTGATCCCACATGTCGCCTAGGTCTAGAAAATTACCATACTGTAGGAACCCGGACGAATACATGAGGGTTAGCGTATCCAGGACAATGGGGCATGGAAGCCACACTTCTCTGACAACCTTGATCAGGTAGTCTCGGTACATTTGCTTATCCCTAACTAAGTCATCAAAAGGAGGAGCATAAGTTAAAAGCAAAGGCGAATTACCTTGCCCCGAGATGATGGCTCTAGGAGCCCCAGTATTAGGATGAGCCCCCTCAATAAGGGCGTCCATCTCTTTGGACGCGGCCCTCTCCGCTTGGCGGGCCTGCTCTTTCATCCTCTTCCCCGTGTCCGCCCTGGCCGCGACCTCCATAGCCTCGATATTCACAAGGTCCAACTCCTTCCCCAGGGTGGGATCCCTCTCACATTGCAACCCTTAGATTGTCTGGTTGGTAGCAAGCATCCCAACCAGTCAGAGATTTTCTGTGGTCACAAAGCCCCCCACGTCTATCTCCTTGGCGCTAAGGGTGGCATAGTACTTCTTCCGGTCTAGGATCATTTTGGTGAGGAGAGTTTGGGCGTACGATCCTGTTTCCCAAGAATGTGAGTGGGAGAAAGACAAAATAAAAGGAAAACCAAAAGAATCAAGGGGAAAAACAACTTACCCATGCGCTGGAAGTCCAGCACCAACATGGGGTTTTTCTCCAGGAGGAACCCGGATGTCATGAACCAGTAGTGTTTGACGTCCGGAGGGTGCTTCCAGGTGCTATAGGGAGCCGAATAGTTACCGTGTGACTTCAATTTGTATAAGTCATCCCCAGTCTTGTCTTTGACATTAAACTGTGGCTCTAGCTTGTAAAAATACAACACCTTCGCGGGGGTGGGCATTGGGATCTCCTTAGATGCACAGAAGATGCGCCACCCCGCGAGCAGCTTGTAGGCTTGGGGCAGGAGTTAGAACGGCGTGATTCCCACGAACTTTAGGAATCGCGCGAAGTAGTTATGAAGCGGGAGCGTAGCTCCCACACTTATATGGCCTACGCTCCAGGCCTCGAACTCACCCACGCTGGTGTGGGCCTTTTCTTCATTTTGGGCTAGCCAGTTGTAGAAGAGTTCGGGAGTCGATTTTACTCTCAAGTGCTTCTCCAAGGCGTCCAGCATCCGGTAGTTTCAGAACTCATTTTTCTCCCTGTCCATTTCCCATGTGTTGCTCGTGAGAGGCTTGTGCCCTTCTAGGATGATAGGGTCCGATTGTACGAAACCCTCCGGGTGAAGAGTGACGTCGCGACTCATGATTAGGAATCTAGAGATAATAAAGGAAACAAAAAACCAAGCAGTCAGCACCAAAACCCAAGAAAATTTGTTAAGGAACAGGGGTTTCTCCTAAAACTTCTTGGAGAAGTTCCCTCCGGACCCAGTTCTGGGATCAATGGAGATCCCAAGAGCCTTGGTCGGGAACTAGGAGGGAAAGGTTTCTCTCTAATGTTCCCGAATCAATCTCAGAATGTTTGAAGTGATCCAGGACTGCTCTATTGGAGATATTACCTAGACAATCTGCATTAAAGACCTACACGGTTTTACTTAGGACCACCCCACATGGTGGTTCCGACTTTAACAATCCTACGGTCGCAGAATTAACACTACAAAAAAAGGAAATAAACAGGGGCAAAAGACCAAAGAACTTACTGTGAGGTACTGGGTCTGAAAGTCGTAGAGTCTCTGGCAACAGGACCGACAAGATCTCAGCCTTGAATAGACAAAGGTGATGCAGGAAGTCGTTTACTGGTTGGACCGGGACTAGATTGATTGATGGTTGTGCAAAAAAAGGCTAGGTCAGAAATAAACAAGAACGGAGATGAAGCAGTCGTCAGAGAAGTTCGTTGGCAAACTCAGACATAAAAAGCTCTTTAGAATGTGTAAAGTTGTGAATAAAATTCTGAGGGTATCTATAGGGCCAAAAACACACTGCTTGATCCGACGATTCAGAATGCTTGTCCTCATCTAACGGTCCCAGATTATGCAAAGGAATTAGCCCCATCAAGAATTAGATCATGGATTCGCCACTTCGCGATCCGCGTTCACCCAATCCAACAATCCACATTAGGAAATTTTCAAAAAATCCTCATCCAATGGTCCCAAATGGCGCAGAGATATTAAATAGCCCACTCAAGAACCCTATCAGCATCTCTTGTACAAACGGGACGCCTCAGAAATCACACTGACACCCTGACAACACGACAATTAACAGATTCTCTCCAAATCTGTGAGGCGTGAGTGACACAGACACACCAATTACTGAGGGACACGTATGTAAAATGTGGGGAATTTGAAAGGACAGGGATCACCCAAGTGCTCCCTAAGTAAATGAACCTGCCTTCTAGGAAACAAACCGTGCTATTGGGATTTGATCTGGGACACTGATGCAAGCCTCTTCCATAAAAGGTAAACTGAGTGGTCCCCATGAAAATGAACCCGTCATCTAGGAAACATACCGGGATGTCAGGGTTTGATTCGGGAGAATGAAGCACTGTGCAAACACAGATAAAGACTTGGGGGGTAAATGTTATCCCTGTTTTGCACCCGGACGCATGGCACGAAATAATGGGTCTGTGGGCTCTCTCGAAGAGATCAAAGGCCCATCCTAAGCCCAATGGACAGGGAAGAAGAAATTCCTAGTAATCCAATCGTCAGTAAGCCCAAAATTGTACGATGGGTGCCACCATAATGAGGGAATCGGGACCAAGATGCGAACCCAACTCATCTTCCCGGTTCCAACCTACTGGCATCATCCAGGATGCGAGTAAGGATGGCGGGCTCAACAGTCTGAGAATGGACTGGGACGTTAGTAAATAAACCCAAGCTTTGGTAAACGAACCAGGGTCATGGTAAACAGACCGGAACGTTAGTAAATGAACCCGAACCTGACATTCAGGTGGGCAAGATTGAACTTCCCTGACGCTGACACATTCCCAAGAAACACAGAGTTTGGTCTCCTCAACTAACCTACAGAAGAGGTTACATACGCAATGTACGTCGTTATTGGGGAACAGTACTGCCACTACTCTGGCAGATCCTGTCCCCAGGTTCTCCTTAGAAGCCCCGCGGACCAGTCTGAGGCTACGTACCGCTGTCAGTTGTAAAGCTTTGTTATGCCCAAGCCGGCCTAATGGGCCCTAATTAATGTGTATTATTTAGCAAAGTCCTTTGTATTAAGCATTCATTAGCGAGCAAACCATGATTATATCCCTATTGGGCCCGGATTAGTCCGGCCCAATCCCATTGCATCCAACTGCCAATAAATAGGACCAGTTGTACATTATAGAAGGGATCCCCAAATTTTCTCTTGTAAGCAATTACTCTGCTCAGACTTGCATAAAACTCCATTGTAAAAGCTTTCTAAGCTCAAATACAATAGACTCGTGGAATAAGGCTCATTAATGCTCCAACCACATAAAAACTCTGTTTGTTTATCTTCAATCCTTTCTTTTTAGCTTTCTTTCTTCTCATAATTCTAGTTTCCGAAAAACTCGATAAACAATGATAATAATATATAATTCTAATTATTTACTAATTATATGAATATGAATTCAAATATTATAAAATATTATTATTATCATAATATTCAATACAAGATTATATATTCAATACTTATATTAATATAAATTTAATACTTGTAAAATATTATTTTAATAATAATATATAATGCATAATTATAATTTCTATTAAAAAAATTATTATTTATGTTTAAAAATATTATCGTATTATATATATATTAAAAAATCATAAATAATATTTTGGTTTAATTTCTCATTTAATATGTTTGCCATTCTTTTATATATAATATGATTTAAATATTTGAATTTTAAATGAGAATGATACATGTTGACGCGTTTTTCGCTAACAATGTATTAAGAAATAATACCGGTAGATTAGTGCTTAATAATCCGTAATGAAAAATAAATGAATTCACTCAAGAACATAGAATTTTTACGTGGTTCAGTGGTCAAAATCTACCTAGTCCACGAGTCTATATTATTGTTGTTTCACTCTCTCTATTTTGGCAGAGTTTCAGTATTACAGAAAAAATGGTCTCCTTTCCTGTCCAATATTCCCAGTATTTATAAGGGAATTTCATGGACTGGTTTCGGTAACTGCGTGAGTCAATCACACATCTACATAATTATTACATTTAATATAAATAATTCCCATTTATATTGGGATATGATCTGATCACAAGGTAAATGTACTCCTAATATCTGGGATATTAAATATGACAGCTTGTTCATAAATATACGTATAAAGATATCTCGAGTCTCTGGGGATCCGCGGATGTGCAATATACTAGAACTACCACGAGCTGGATATCTCCACCAAACTCATGCTTCAATAGCTGTTTTAATATTCTGAGCTCGTGCTTCACAGCCTTTGTGTCTGTAGCTCGGGGTTAAACCCAAGACGCCTAACACCATGTGTGACCAGATGAAACTGGAGTTGTCCGCGTGGATAATAAGAAAATATCATTCCCTTGGTTATTCTCCGTATATTTATTTTCCAGCTGTACCCGAGTTGAGTGAATGAACTTGGGCTAAAATTAGGGTCAGTCGTTTCTATCACACTCGGATTCTCCAAGAGCCCTACTAGCACTACATTCAATGTCTCAGCTTCTTTTGTGGTGGCAAGTCGTGCCAAGGCCTCAGCATTTGAATTTTGCTCGCGAGGTATCTGTTCAACAGAACTGTACTCAAATTCAGACAGTTCTCCCTTCACCTTAGCTAGGTAGGCCGCCATCTTCATACCTCGAGCTTGGTATTCTCCAAATACCTAATTGATCATGAGCTGAGAATCACTATACCATTGGGCGACTTTTTCCTTGAGTTCCCTTGCCACTCTCAGCCCAACTAGTAAAGCCTCATATTCAACTTCGTTGTTGGATGTCTCAAATCTAAATCTCAGAGCTATATAAAATTGATGCCCTTCTTTGGAGATTAAGATGATCCCAGCTCTTGATCCTTTCTCGTTTGATGATCCATCCACGAAGATTTTCCATAACTCCTGCACCGGTTCCTTCAAGAGCTCCTCTTGAAATCCAGTGCATTCAGCCACAAAATCAGCATGGGCCTGACTTTTGATTGAGGTCCGTGGCATGTACAATATCTCAAACTGGTTAAGCTCAATAGCCCATTTTAAAATACGTCCCAATGTTTCAGGTTTTTGCAATACCTGCCTTAAAGGTTGGTCGGTCATGACGTTGATTGAATGGGACTGGAAATATGGTTGGAGCTTCCTAGAAGCCAATATCAAACAGAATGCCAGCTTCTCTATCAGTGGGTATCGTGACTCAGCTTCGAGAAGTGTCTTGCTTATATAATTTACTGGTTTTTTAGCATGGTCTTCTTCTTGGATTAACACGGCACTGACTGCATTTTTCTGTCACGGCCAAGTTCTCCAGACATAGGCTAAGATAACACTAGGGTCTCGGCCAGGTGTGTTTTTAGGACGAGTAATGCATGCTCACAGTCCTCAGTCCACTCAAATTTTTTGTTTCCCCTGAGGAAGTTGTAGAATGGTAGGCACTTGCCAGTAAATTTTGAAATAAAATGATTCAAAGCTGCCCCCTTTCCAGTCAGACTTTGAACTTCTTTACGTGACCTGGGTGAGGGCATTTCTAAAAACAACCTGATTTTCTTGGTGCCTCTATTCCCCTCGTGTTGACTATGAAACCCAATTTTTTTCCAGATGCCACTCTAAACATGCACCCCTAAGGATTCAACTTCATGTCATACCTCCTTAAGATTCCAAAACATCCTTCTAGATCGGATACATGGTTATCAACAATCTTTGATTTGACAAGCATATCATCGACATACACTTCCATACTTCTCCCGATCTAATTAGCGAACATTTTGTTGACTAAGCGTTGATATGTAGCTCCGACATTCTTTAGCCCGAAGGGCATGACTTTATAACAATATACATTATTTGGGGTCATGAAGCTAGTATGCTCCTGGTCTGCAGGATTCATCGTGACCTGGTTATATCCAGAATACGCATCCATGAAGGACTTGAGCTCGTGACCTGCCGTGGCATCTACTAATTGATCATTTCGTGGTAGTGGAAAGCAATCCTTGGGACAAGCTTTGTTTAGGTCGGAGAAGTCGATGCAGGTCCTCCATTTCCCGTTTGGCTTTGGGAACAACATGGGATTGGTGACCCAGATAGGGTATTTTGCTTCACGGGTAAACCCACACTTTTGTAGTCGAGCTACTTCTTCCTCAAGAGCCTCAGCTCAGACTGTTCCCAAGCGTCTCCACTTTTAGGATTTTGCAGGCACGTTCCTGTCCAAATTTAAAGTGTGCATGATTACACTCGGGCTTATTCCCACCATATCTTCATGTGACCTGGAAAAAATGTCCAGATTCTCTTGTAAGAAATTGACCAACTCCATCTTCCTTTTATCATTAAGATTCTTCCCAATCTTTACGACTCTTGAAGCTTCATTGGGGTCAATGTTTACCTCCTCGAGCACCTCTAGAGCTGGGAGTTCTAACCTGTCTTCGCCTATCCGTGGGTCAATGTCATCGCGTTGGGCGTTGTTACTATCCTCTTTTTGTTGAGGTTCTTCCGTCCCGAAAGTAACTTCTACTTCGCAGGACTCCTCGCCTCTGTAATTTATGACCATAGCTTGCTGCCTGAGTTGTGATGTTCCCTTCATAGAAAATGCTATAGCATTCTCTGGCAGCGAGCTGATCACCTCTAATGGTGCATATTCTCGCAGCTAAGGGGAATTTTATTGCTAGGTAGCGGATAAAGGTTATGGCTTCAAATGCCATCAACGCAGGTCGGCCCAAAATTGCATTGTATGCAGCTGGACAGTCGATTACCACGAACTCAAGTAACTTGGAGATAGTTCGTGAGCCTTCTCCCAATGTTACCACTAATTTGATCACCCCGATGGCTGCTGACCCTTCACCAGAAAACCCGTATAGAGTCATTGAGGTCGCCTTCAATTCTGTTACAGACAACCCCATTTTTTCCAAGGTGGACCTAAGAAGTAGATTCATAGAACTCCCGTTATCTACTAGTGTCCTTCGAACCCTCCGGTTGGCAAGCTAAATGGTTATGACAAGGCGATCGTTATGTGGGAATTAGACGTGGCCAGCATCCTCTTCTGTAAAAAATGATTGGCTTTTTTTCCAATCATTGTTGTTTTGATAATCGTTGTTCCGGAATGAACTCCACTCTGTTATGGGATTTCAATTCATTAATGTACCTCATCTGGGCCCCGCTGCTCGTGCCTGCCAGATGAGGTCCCCCCAAAATGGTGGCTATGTCTCCCCCTATTATTAGAGGGTCATCCTGATTCGCTTGAGCTCTGGTTTAACTTACTGGAGCTTCAGGGACTGACAGAGGGTTTGGTCCGACGGGCTCACCTGATTTCGGGTGTATTGGGCCAAAGGTCCCGCTCTAATGAGAGTTTTGATCTCATCCTTCAGCTGTCGACAGTCATTAGTGTTATGATTGATATCATTATGGAATCGACAAAACTTTGAAGAATCACTCTTCGCCCTCTGGTTCTTCAACGGTTCTGGCTTCTTCCACGAAAGGCGAGCAGAATTTGCCAAGAAGATGTGCTCCCTAATGTCTGTTAGGTCGGTATAAGTAGCGTAAACAGGTTTGAATTTCTCCCTAGACTTATTTTTCTTCGTTCCACTCTGGTCATCCTCACCGTTTCCCTTCCTTTCTTTATTCTCCCCTTGGTTATTTTGGGTAACGGTTTGAGTCGTAGCTGCAACGTCTGTTACCACTCCAACAGGTTGGACAGGGAGCTGGCTGGTGCCTGCGACGGAAGCTCGTGCCTCTTCTAGGTTAATCAATTCTCGAGCTTGGGCCAAGAATTCATCCACACTCTTAACTCCTATCCTTTGTACTTCTTGCCACAGGTCGCCCCCGACGGGGATTCCTATTCTCCGTGCCATGAGCTTGGAGTTGTCATCAGCATCCCTAGCTCCTGCAGCAACATTGGCAAACTGACTTAGATATGCCTTCAATATTTTTCCAGGTTGCTGCTTTACATTGGCCAATGAATCAACCTCAACTCGAGCTGCTTGTGAAGCTCGGAATGCTTTTTTGAACTCGGAGGAAAACTTCTTCCACGAGCTTATGGAATGTCTCTTGTACTGCTTAAACCACTGCTTGGCTAGCCTGACCAGAGTTGCAGGGAATAAAATACACCGTAGATCAAGTCTATTATTGTGGGTCATCATCGTGGTGTTAAACATTCTAAGGTGGTCTGACAAATCTCCATCTCCATCAAATTTTGACAAGTGTGGCATTCTGAAGCCTACCGGATATGTGGCCGCCACAATATTTGGAGCGAAAGGCTCTAGCTCATCCTCTGAGTCGCAATCTTCTTTGTTTTTCCAGATAAAAGTCTCTTCATTTGCTCTTCCATCAGAGCTAGCCTCTTAAGGGTTTGGTCTCTGGTCCTTAGGTTACCTGGGGGTTGTTCGACAACTCCTATCCTAATGTATGTGTTTGATGGGTTATTTTCCCTCTAAGCTCGAGCTTGGTTTGGTGGGGCATTCCCATTATCACATACTATGGATGGACCTCTTGTCGAGTATAACTAACATCTTCATTTCGAGCTGGATTCCTTATCTACGAATTCAGGCAATCAAGCAAATCGAGTTGCGACTCATACTGAGGGCTTTGCGCTGAACTCAACTAATTTCTTATTTCACCCTTGTACCTACCACTACGATGACTTTCAGTACAGTAACTCCCATTTGTGAAGCTTACAACTCGCGGTTGGGGCTGAGGATCTGGATTTTCAACACGTGTCCGTGGGATGTAAGTATTGGCAGATGGGGGAAGATTTCTCCTACTGTCTCCATAAGCTGGAATGTCCCGTGTAGGAAAAGGTGGAATTGGATGTCATATAGGTGAAGGGGATGCCTTATTGGTGAGGCAATCCGGGTCCCATCAGGGAAAACTAGATTAGCCCACCTCTGTTCTACCCCATTGTCTCTCGCTCTCTGCGCCTGACGTTCCGATCGCGACGCGGGAGGATTTGCTGGAACATTCTCTCTCTGTGAGCCTGTCTCAGCCCCTCTCCGTGTATTTCCATGGGTATTCCTAGGGACTTGTTAAAAAGGCACCGAACTTGGGGCTGCGGTTCTAAGCAACCGACTGACATGCTGATGATCCCTATGAGGGCCACTAGGTTGAGCATTCTGGCGATCACGGCCTGTAGGTACAGAACTTGGGGTGGCAGTCCTAACTGATCGACTTGGTTTAGATCGATTATTCCTGTGGGACTTGTGAGACCCACTTTTCCTCTTTCCGACATTAACGTAGGTTGCAAGAGGGGATAACCAAGCCAAAACATCCTCAATCTGTCTGTTTGCCTTAGCAAGTGGCTTCTCAATTGATTGTTTTCAAATTTGACGGTGGTTAGGTAGTCTAGATTTAGATTCAGTGGCAATGACATCGAACACCTAATGTCGCCATGACCGGCCGGTTGTTTTCCCGGACATTGCTGGATCTCAGGGCCATGTTCATTCAAAACAGCGGTATGATGGGCCTCCTTCCCACCAGGTTGTTCTATCTCATTATCGTGCATTGAGCGAGTGAGCACCATAATGAGAATTGACTGGGTTCTTGATGAAGCACTAATTTCCCTCTCAATGAAAGCATCAAACTGTTGACGCGGTTTTTCGCCAACAGTGTATTAAGAAATAATACAGGTAGATTAGTGCTTAATAAACTGTAATGAAAAATAAATGAATTCACTCAAGAACACGGAATGTTTATGTTGTTCAGTGGTTAAAATCTACCTAGTCCACGATTCTATATAATTACTATTTCACTCTCTATTTTGGCAAAGTTTCGGTATTACAGAAAAAACGGTCTCCTTTCTTGTCCAATATTCTCAGTATTTATAAGGGAATTTCATGGACAGGTTTTGGGTAACCGCGTGAGTCAATCACGCATCTACATAATTACTACATTTAATACAAATAATTCCCATTTATATTGGGATATGATCTGATCACAAGGTAAATGTACTCCTAATATCTAGGATATTAAATATGACAGCTTGGTCATAAATATACGTATAAAGGGATCCCGAGTCTCTGGGGATCCGTGGATATGCAATATACTAGAACTACCACGAGCAGGATATCTCCTACAAGCTCGTGCTTCAACAGCTGTTTTAATATTCTGAGCTCGCGTTTCACAGCCTTTGTGTCTGTAGCTCGGGTTAAACCCAGGACACCTAACACCACGTGTTACCACATGAAACTGGAGTTGTCCACATGGATAATAAGTAGATATCATTCCCTTGGTTATTTCTCCGTATATTTATTTGCCAGCTGTACCCAAGCTGAGTAAATGAACTCGGGCTAAAATTAGGGTACAACAATACAAATTTAATAAAATTATTAATAAATTCTATAAATAAAATTAAGCAAACATATCTTTCACATTGTTTGTATCTAGTGTATATATATACTAGATATAAGTAACGTACAATATGCATATTTGCTTAGTTTTATTTAAAGAATTTAATAAATATTTATATTAAATTTATATTAATGTCATATAAATTTCAAATAAATATCATATTTTAATTAAATAATTTATTTATTTTTGTTTATCTTTATGTTTATTCTAGTTTTTGTATTTTGGAGTGACAACAAGAGATTATATATTATATGATTAATGTAATATTAAATATTATACGTGGATTTTAAATTTAAGTTTCTTGCTAGTTTTTTTTTAAAAAAAAAATTTGTTGTTAATTCATAGTAGATTATATTATATGTTTTATATGATATTATTCTAATAAGTGAGTTTAAATTTAATTAAATTTTATTTAAGTTGTAAAACGTATGATTTTATTATTTTTAAATAATTGTCATTGTAAAATATCTTTAAAATATCCTATTTTAATTTTTTTTATTATTTATTTTATTTTATTAAAGTTTAAGTGATTATAAACTACTGGTAAATATAAAAATATTTTATTAAATATAAGAATATTATGTTAAAGTTAATATTTAAAAAATAAAAAATCGTTAAAACCAAGAATTTCCATTATCTACACACTTATTATATAGAAGTGATTTGAAATGACAATCCAAAAAAACACACTTATATTAAGATTCCCTAAAACAAATATAATGGAGATATGTTGTCATGAATGAGCTAATACTCAATAAATGAATATACTTCTCTCCTAGATATGTATATAAATTTTATTCGGAAAGAGTTTTTTTGAGAAATTACGTATAAATATATAATAAACATATAATTGCATAACCGGATACAAGAAAAGAAAACTTCCTATAATCCTTTGAGAATCCAAACCCTTTGGAAATGAAATAGTTTAAAGAGCTAAAATTCCTATTTATTTATTTACTTATTTATTTGCAGTAATGAATATTTTACTAAAAAGAATAAGAGTGCAATACAACCTGAGAACAAAAGAAGGAAAAGTTCTCTAAGCATACAAGTTTTACATCCACCTTATGCACAACTAATCCATGTGTAAAACAAACATAGATTAGGGGCACCCTAGGAAAATTGGACAACAAACTTTAACATTCTCTAATGAAGAACCTAACTTAGTAAAACACAAGGAGCTCTTACAGAATGTAGGGACTAAAGACAATATGTCGTATTCAACATGAAATGGAAGACCAATCCAAATCCAACATTAAAGTTGCACGTTCTTTAGGGAGAGAGTGAGATTACACCACTACAATAATATGAATCTACACACAATTATACTTGACAAAAACCAATGAAAGATTAGGATAGAGAAATACAAACCCTAGTTGTAGACCAAACTCTTTGTTCTTCTTGCAAGCTTCAAACCCTAGGAAGAACACCACTCAGATCCTTTTATTGATGAGAATCAAAACCAAGGCTACAACTTTGCTTTTGTCCTCCCTATCGGAAGGTGTTTTGGCAAGGATTTTAACAAGTAGACCTCTTTGCGATAGAGTTTTAAGATGTATTCCATGTTTGACCTATCCTATCGACAACACTCATGGGTTAAGTCAAGAAACCTGAAATAATTGTTACACTCACGAAAAAGTGTAGGTTACACTCACGAAAAATATATCTACCCTAGGTAGATATATTTTTTTTACCAAAATAATGGTAATTGTTTATTATAAAAATATAAGATATTTTGATATAATAGCAATTGAGAGCGTCTCGTTTTAACTAGCAAGTATTTGACCTATCATATCGAAGGCACGTACTTATGTTGGTTATCTCATCATTGTAATTATATGAATAGGTTTTTGTAAGCATGCATCATGTTTATTTTTTATTTCATTGTACGAATATTATGATTTATGGTGTATGAGTGCATGGTTGTATTTATTATTTTTCTTTTGTTTAATTTCAGTAATACAATGACTGGAGGAAACTCTAATATGTTCATTCTTGCTAATGACAAATTAACTGGTAATATTAAAAGGTGGAAAAGTAACAAGAATCTATTGCTAATGATTGAGCACACAACCCATAAGCCTAGCATTAACAAATCTAAGGGCAAAGAAGTTGCTCACTCCAGCTACAATGGGACTTGTTCCCACTGTCATACAAATGGGTATTGTAAGAGGAACTGTAAAAGGAACCCCGAGGAGTTAAGGAACGAAAAGGAACGTAAATCTGATTTGCTGGGCACTGGGGCTTGTTTAGTGGAAATAATTGTTCTACCTGGATAGTTGATTCAGGAGCCACTAATCATGTGTGTTCTAATTTGTAAATGCTTAGCTCTTTGAGAGATCTCCAAGAAGGAGAGTTCACACTAAGGGTGGGGACAGGGGATTTTGTTTTAGCTAGAGCAGTGGGAGAAGCAAAATTTTATTTTACTGAAAATAAATTTTTATCTCTAAAAGACATCTATTTTATTCCTGATTTTAAAAGGAATTTAATTTATGTTTCAAAATGTTTAGAACAATGATATTCTATTTCTTTTAATAATAAATCTGCTATTATTTCAAGAAATGGTTGACATGTTTGTAACAGAAATCTAAAGGAATGTCTATATGTGATAAGATCTGAAATGTCTTCACTACTCAATACTGAAATGTTCAAATGTGAATACCCAAAGCCAAAACAACAAAAAGTACCTCAAGACGATACATATCTTTGACACTTAAGACTAGGTCATATTAACTTAGATAGGATTCAAAGACTAGTTAAGGATGATCCTTTAAATGAGTTAAAGGTCGGAACTCTACCAGTTTGTGAATCTTGTTTAGAAGAAAAAATGACCAAAAGACCTTTCTTCTCTAAAGGTGTTAGAGCCAAAGAACCTCTCAAGTTAATTCACACAGACGTTTGCGGTTCAATGAATGTACAAGCTCGAGGTGGTTATGAGTATTATGTCTCATTCATTGATGACTACTCAAGATACGGTTACGTATACCTGATGCAAAGGAAATTGGAAACTTTTAAAAAGTTCAAAGAATTTCGAGTCAAAGATGAAAATCAGTTAGGCAAAACCCTTAAAATGCTACGATCAGATCGAGGCAGAGAATACCATGACAAGGAATTCGAAGATTTCTTGATAGATCATGGAATTGTTTCATAGCTCACTGCACCAGGTACTCCGTAACAAAACGGTGTAGCAAAAATGAGGAATAGGACTTTGTTGGACATGAAGAGATCAATGTTCAGTTATTCATCGTTGCCCCTATCATTTTGGGGATATGCTTTACAAACAACTACATACATCTTAAACCTAGTTCCTGTAGGAAGTTCATATTGCAGGATCTTTATTTATTTTCATGCAATTTACATATTATCAAACAAATATGCAAATTCCTAGAACATGTTCTATGAAATTTATACAAATACAAAGTAAAGTAAAACTACATTACACATCGGAATTGAAACAACTCCATCCTTCAATCTCTTTAACCCTTGATTTCTTTCTGTAGTAGAGTATTATCAAGAGATTGAACTAGATCAGCAACACAATCTTCCTCACCAAGCCTTTGATTAACCTAGAACTAGTGTGGAATGGTTCTCAACACATGAGTTAGAGATCTAGAAGAGAAGAAGAAATAGTGGCCAAGAAAGGATTAGACTCTCTTGGTTTTTACTTACCCAATGAATCAATTGAGATTGACTTATGAAAACCTAGATATCATATCCCTTATATAAGCAACTTAATGGGTTTTATTTAAATTTAAATTTAAATTAATTAAAATAATAAACAAAAAGATAAAATTCTTGGGCTCCCACAAATGGACTTGAGCCCAATCTCTTTGTTTTTGAATTTAAATTCCAATTGGGCCTAAATTCAAAACTTTTTATTTATTTATTTTTCTTAATTAATTAATTAAATCCTTATTCATATTAACTAATTATAATTTGAAACTTGATTTAATATTATTTATTTTTACTGACACCAATTTATCAATATTAATAAATTTACCCAAAGATTCTCTTTTATTCTCTAAATCCCATATCTCTATAAATTTTCCTAAAATCGATCTAGTCAACTTTAAAAATCCTAATTGATAATTAAATCAATTAATTGAGACATTCTAGACGATTTACTCAAAGGTGATGCGGGGACCATGGATCCATGAAATCAAGCTCCAATAAGTTACCGTGAATTTATTTACAAATAATTTCACTACCTTATTAATTCCTTGTGACTCCATTATAGATTCAAAATTGAACTCTTGAATTCATAGAACGTATTTTCCAAACAATAAATATGTTATCCATTGTTATAACCATTACCGTCAGTCAATCCTCTATCGATGACTTACTACCGAGCTGGGTGAAAATTACTATTTTACCCCTCATCAGTATTTTATCCTTAACTCCCACTAAGTTCCTTTTAAATGATATTTCTGTGAACTTAATAACAGAAATGAGATCTCAATCATTTAACCTTTTGCACAAATCAATTAAGGAAATCATCTTTTCACTTCTCATAAAAAAGTTATAGATTTCATATCTATGAAGAATACTCTCACTCAATTATACTACTAAATCTCCAAGATGTAAGTATGGGCCAGACCGTAGGGTAAGCTGGTAACGAACAAGCCAAAAGATTTAAATAATATAATTAGCATAATAGTATCACTCAGAATTAAGAACGACTTAACCTATGGTCAACATTGTGACATTGATTAGGTTTGATAACATCGATACTTATTTATCAATCAATAATCAATATCTGTCGTCGTCTAATGTAACGAAATACATCTGATTTTATCTACTTGGTCAATGTCTTGGACAAGACATCACACCACGAATGTGTAAGTAGATCATATCGTAGATTGCCTAATCACTGAAAATCCAATGCACTGGTCTAATCTTAGGACTCGTTCTTTTGAACATATAATTACAGCTATAATCCACTGTGACCTAATCACTATAATTGTAACTATCCATATGTTCAAGATTTTATAAATGTTTGCATTATTTCAATAATCATGTAATAAAATAAGCAAGCAACACGGTTGTCAAACTAAATGATTTCAACTACTTTTATTGACAATATCAAATCGTGTTACATGTCCGACATGGCTTTATAAGGGCATAAAACCCAACAAACTCCCACTTGCCCTTTTAAAACAAATGGGACATGTTTCTCAATACCATGCATTCTAAATGCTTCACAATTATGCTCTCTGGTTATATCTTTGTAAATGGATATGACATTGTTCCTTCCAATGCTATCTTCATCACCTTCACATCACGCCTTCTCCACACATCCTCGATAATGTGGTACTTTCTCTATATATCCTTTGCTTTTTTTTTTTTTTTTTTGTAGTTTTGAGGTTCTTTTTAATTTTCTATTGCCTCATTACTGTCACTAGAAAAAATGAGTGGTTTATCCATTTCTGGAATAACACCGATATCCGTATAGAACTTCCTCAACTAGACTATTTCCTTAGCTGCGATAGACGCAGCTATGTACTCAGCCTCCAAGGTGGATTCATAAATGGCTGATAGCCTAACGCTTCTCCAAATCACAACTACTGAGATGGCAGACAACCTATTGCTTCTCCAAATCATAGCTCCACCCCCAAGAGTAAACACCTTTTCAGAAGTAGACTTCATGTCATCAACATCAGTCTAAAATCTAAATATGTGTAGCCTAACAGGTTCAAAGATCCACCTGAAAAAACTAACATATAGTCTCTAGTTCATCAAAGATACCTACCTCCATCTATTGTTCATTTCTAAGGTTTTACTAACACTTGCTCACCACTCCCACTGCATAGCAGATCTCTAGTCACAACACACAACATAGTATGCATTAGACTTCTAATTGCAAATGCATAATGAATTCATTACATCTTTTCTTTCTCTTGAGGAGTCTGTGGAGATTGTTGCCTAGAAAAATAAACTCCATGTCAAAATGCTAATCATCCTTTCTCGGAATTTGTTACAGAGTAACGACCAAGCACCTCACCAAAGTAGGTCGCTTGAAGTTAGAGGCAAAATTCAATTATTTCTATCCTGATGATTTGGATAACAAGAACACGACTTGCTACAACAAAATCTGGAATTTTGTTTCCAGCCAGTTCTTTATGTTTGATAATTTCTTGACATTGTTTCCAATGAGTAAGATATCATCTACATAAAGTATTAAGAACACCACAATGTATTTTTCCCTAAGTTTTTAAACACAATGGTCAACTACATATTGTTCAAAACCACAAGTCTTAATGTTTCCATTTAACCTTATGTTCCAGGAGCACGAAGCTTGTTTAAAGTCCATAGATTGACCTACTTAGCTTGTCAACTTTCTTGTCCAACTACTTTAAATCCTTCTGATTGATCCATTTTAATGGTCTCATCAAGATAGCCATTAAACATGCTTCATTTATGTCCATTTTCCTTATCTCTTAATCAAGAGTTGTGGCTATGGATAGGAGTATACTAAATGAATTTTAACTTGGCTACCAGTGAAATTTTTTTCTCTAAGTCAACTTTCTCTCTCTACCACGAATCGAGCCTTTAATGCCTCAACCTTTCTATAATCTCCTCTCTTCTTCTTATAGATCCACTTGCACCCCATGGGCCTAAAGTCCAATGGCACATCTACAAGATCTCAGACAAATTAAGAGTACTTAGACTCTATTTCCTGGTATCTTAGAGACAGCTTTTAAGATTGCACAACATTTAAAAAATGTCACATGCGGTCTAGGAAGAATGTCTCCAAAAAAGATCTGGGTAAGAAGTTGATAGAGTTGAATAGCTTATCATAGAACACACATTTTCATAAACGTGCGATTCACACCGCTCAGCAACATTGTTCTGTTTCGAAGTCCTTGAGACAATTGCTTTAGAAAATTCTCTAAGTTAAATTAAATGATCTTGGTTCTGATTATCCAAATATCCTCCACCCCAATCAGATCGCAAGATCTTTAACGTTTTACCTAATATGGTTTTACAGCCATAGCAATGAATTCTTTGAACTTCTTAACAAATTCGCAGAATTCCTATGCTTTAGGTACTTACATGAGTCTCTAGAGCAATCGTCGATGAAGGTGACGAAATACTCATAACCACCCCTCACTTGAACATTCATAAATCCCCAGACATTTGAACAAACTAGCCCTAGTGTTTCTTTTGCCCTTTCTCCTATCACAGAGAATGGACGATTTGTCATTCTGACCTCGAGACTAGATTCACAAACAGGTTGGTCACCCTAGGTGGGTTCCCTCAAAGGCTTAGCTTTTGTTTGTCTTTGAATCCTATCATAGCAAATATGACCAAAGGTACGTCATTTCTAACGTTATTGACCTTTTATCGTTTAACGGTCCTAGATTTAGCTATCTTAAACAACTAAATATTTAGAACATAGGGTTCGTTTGGTTGCAATAGTTATAGCTTGTTTATCATACATTCACCCCACAATTCACATCCATTTAAAGAAATAAGGTTTTATTACTTGTGAAAGTAACTACAAATTGTTGTTGATGTAATAAGAAAAACTTAAATTAAAATTTCTATTGAAAATCGAAATAAAATAAACAATGTCTTATAACAATATATTTATTTCCAAAATTCATTCATGCTTATCATTTTGTCTTGTTTGATACGAACAACCCTTGATGGATTCCTAGCTTTGACTTTTTATCCTTCATGACTTTCCCAATGCTAAAAAGTTGAAAAAAGGTACATGCATGTTTAGTAGATTTTGATTCAGTGATCCAAAACTGAAGTATCTTCCTCTAAAATCACATGCAGCCAAGACAAATTTTATTATCTTGGGTTCCATATTCCATGAGTGTCGGGACATCTTGTTCCAATTCCCAGTCTCCTTGCAGTTGGAAACACTCCCCTTTATTGTACTTATAATCATGCATTGGACCAAGATGCTTTGCAACATTTTGTGCCTTGCCAGTGGACTTTTTATTCTTTTTGTTTGAATTTCTTCCTCATTTTCTCTTCGAAGAGGAAGCTTAAACCAGCTTCTCCTTGAACTTGTTTAGTAGTATTAGCATCGTTTCCTTTGCTCGAACCACCATCAACAATCATCTTTTGAAGGATTTGGTGATCGTTGCATAGGAAAAATAGGAATATCTTTGATTATCATGAACTCGATGTTGTCCATAATCAACACCATGTTGATATTGGACAAACATTTTGTGAGGTTCTCACCATAAATAAACCTTTTAGAGATTAGAGCGAGTATGAGGTGGGAAGCCTAGAGATATGATTATCAACTAAGTAGAAATCAATGCATTGCTTGACAAAAATTTATTCATTAAATTTTTAGAAATAGCATAACATACAAAATGTTTTGAGATAAGCAAAATACTAAAACACTTATCTTCTATTTCTTAGGTACTTTAACTAGCCATGAACCCATGTGTCCCGGTAGGCAAGAGTCACAAATATTCACTTAGTTAAATAGAGAAACATCTCAATTGATAAAATGTCATAGACTTTTATTAACTACCTATCCATCTGATCAAAGTAACGAAAACTCATGTGTCCTGGTAGGCGAGAGTCACAAATGTTTCTTACTTTATGAGTTTGACCCATGGTTTCAATTATTATAGACTTAATTCCTATAGTCACCATAGGGATGAGTCTATAGAAGGTCTATCTATAACAATTTATTTTAAGAAATTTAACCATGTTAAGAAGTCTAGTGAACACCTTTAGTAGGGAGACGAAATCAATGCGCCATGAGGCCCCACTAAACTGTAACCTTGTTAAATCAACGGTGGAGATCAAATTCAAAATTTTAAAACTCATTATTAAATATTTTAGTATTTTATTGTTTTAGAAAAATATCAACTTAGGTTTGCCAAATTATTGAAATAATTAATAAACCAACTTAGGTTTTCCAAATTATCAAAATAATTAATAAACCTACTTAGTTTTGCCAAATTATAAAAATAATCAATAAACCAACTTAGGTTTTCCAAATTATAAAAATAATCAATAAACCAACTTAGGTTTGCCAAATTATAAAAATAATTAATAAACCATAGTTTATAATTTTTCCATTAATTCTAAAATTACCATTGAAAACTAATCCAAAAATTAGAATTAATATGTTTCTAATCAATTATTAGGTCCAACTAAAAAGAATAATGTTACAACCAAAATTTTCTAATAAGGCTTAGGGCCTTGATTAGGGGGCCAGGATGGCAAATCTTGGAATTATATGATTATGTGATATTTATGTGTATCATTATGTGAATATGTGAATAACATCATAATATAACTTGATATGCATGTTTAGGTATGTTAAATATGCATGTGGGCCCATATCTGTTTAATTAGGTAATTTTCATATTTTGGCCATTTTGGGCATATTTGGCATATATGTGGTATATGTGTGGTACTTCATTATTATTTGGTTATGCTAGGGTTACTCAACACGAGACGATCCTAGGAAGCAAGCTAGTGGGAAAGTCACAACGGGATTTATACTTGACTCGGAGTGAGTCAAGGGGTATTTAGTACATTACCGGGATATTGGGTAATGAGAATAAATATTTGATGGTAAATTGGGAGTTAGTGAGATCAGGGGGAAATTCTGGGAGTTTTGACTATTTTACCCCGGGGGCGTTTTCGGGACCCCGAGCATTAGGATTTGCTTGAGGTTACTTAAGCTTGAAGTAACCTGTTCAGAAATAAAAAGAACATTCTTTCTCCCTCAAAGTTCCATTTTCGACACCCGATCACACTTTCGAAGGAAACTTGAGTTTTAGGACTCGGATTCAAGTAAGGATCGAGGCATAGCGATTCTAGGGAAGATTAAAAGTTTTTTAGCCGGAGGATTTAGTTGGGAAACAACTCAATGGGAGGTAATCCAAGTTTTAAGTTCTATGTTTATAAAGTTTTTAAGCTTGAATTGGATTTTGTGTTTTGATGAGTTTTTTAATGAATTGAAGCTTGGGTTTTGTTGGTTTTGGATCATGGGGTTGTTTGGGAACTTTGATTTTTGCATTTGGAGATGTTTGGGTAGGTTTTTGGAAGGTTTTTAAATTGAGAAAATGAGGTTTTTGGCTAGGTTTGTGGTTGGGTCGCGGCCTTGTTCTTCGGCACCGCGACCCAGGCTTGAAGAAGGAGGAGGCTGGTTGTTGAGCAGGTAGGGCCGCGACATAAGATAAGTGCGCTGCGGCGCTTGGAACAATCAGAGAAGAGGTTGGCTTCTGTCTGGAGGCAGGCCGCGACATAGGGTTTGGCGGGCCGCGGCACTTAAGGGAAATTTTTCCCAGATTTAGTTTTTAGTCATGGGAACTTGACTCTAAGGGCCTGGGATCGATCCTACTACCCAGTTGAGTGGGATTCGATGTCCTAGAGGCTTGGGTTGGGTTTGGAAGTACTTATTTACTCATTATTGATGAGGTTTTATATTATGGTTGTGAGTAGGTTATCTCTAGGGGCTTGGAAACGGGATCGTGCTTGTGGCTTATTTATTGGTAACCTGTGCTTGGACCAAAGGTAAGAAAACTAAACCCAGTATATGATGCATGCGATGCATAAGATACATGAGATTAGGGCATGGCATGAATGTTGAATATGAGATTGATCAGAGATTGAGTCTCTGTATTTGTGCATGATTATAATTATACTTCTGAATATTGATTAAGCATGCTAAATGCCTTATATCTGAATATTTGACATATGATATATGTCTGTTTGCATTACCTCATTGAGGAAGCACTGACTTATTAGTCAGGGATCGACATGGGTGTCAGTATTGATTGTGAAGCTGTGACTTATTAGTCAAGATCAGCAGTAGTACTGTGCACTGGTCGTATGGTATTGGCTTATGAGTCAAGAACGGTATTAGCGTGTTTAATGCAAGGTGAAAAGATTAGATCTAATTTACATAAGCATTATCATCATAAGCATGAAATGCTTGACCAACCTTAAGTTCGATGAAAACTAAAAGCGCGTGTCTAGTATAAATGCTAGTCATTTAGAGCCAGAGCCAAAAGGCTAAGGTAATCTACACGTCACATGGCTACTAGGGTATGGGACCGCAGATATAGACTTATCAGTCATCTACACAGAGATAGACTTATCAGTCATCTACACAGAAATAGACTTATCAGTCATCTACATTTATATAGACTTATCAGTCATCTATACAGAGATAGACTTATTAGTCATCTATACAGAGATAGACTTATCAGTCAACTACACAGAGATAGACTTGTTAGTGATCTATATAGAGATAGACTTGTTAGTCATCTATAGAGAGATAGACTTATCAGCCATCTACACAGAGATAGACTTATCAGTCATCTACACAGGGAGAGACTTATTAGTCATCTATATAGACAGACTTATTAGTCATTGTTGACGCGGTTTTTCACCGACAATGAATTAAGAAAATAACAAAGGTTGATTAGTGCTTGATAATAAACCGAAAATAAGAAATGAACTCTCAAGAACACAGATCTTTTTACGTGGTTCAGTGGTTAAAATCCACCTAGTCCACGAGCTATATTATTATTGTTTTTCTCTCTCTATTTTGGCAGAGTTTTAGTATTATAGAATAATCGTCCCTCTTCCTATCCAATAATCTCAGTATTTATAGAGAAATTCCTTGGAAAGGTTTAGGTAACCGCGTGAGTCAATCACAGATTTACATATTTATTACATTTAATATAAACTATTCCCATTTATACTAGGATATGATCTTATCATGAAATAAATGGTCTCCTAATATCTGGGACATTAAGTATTACAGGCTAGCCATAAATGATCGTACAAAATATCTGGGTCTTTGGGGATCAGCGGATACACCATATATTCAAGTTACCATGAACTGGATATGCCTTCAAGTTCATACTGTGGAGGCTGTGCCGTATGATTATCATCGTTAAAACTGTGATGTCCACATGGATAATAAATGGATTCCTTGGCTATTTCTTCCATGTATTTATTTGCCAGCTATACCCAAGTTGAGTGAAAGACTTGTGTTGAAATTAGGGTACACATTTGCCCCCCAAGTCCCTGCTCATGGTTCATGACGTTACCTTCTGACCTACATAGTAAGGACTTTTAGACTTCTGCTGCATTAAACCATGCCTTCCCACTACTTGAGTACTGGACACGTGGGATACTACAATTGGCGTCTGTTCGAGATTCGAGGACTGCAATAATTTTCATGTCACCTTTTTGCCACCGTTTTGTCTTTTGAAACATAGCCCTTGGATTTTGTACTGACCAAATCGGATGGCTCAAATTGATCTATGTCATTTACGTATAAATAGGGTAGCAATTTTCACGGTTCGCCACCTTTTATTCGAAATCTTTCTACATCTTCTCTCTTCTGCATTATCAACCCCTTCTTCTTTCTTAGAAAAAAAAAACCAAAAACCATATGTTGCAAAAACCCTCAAAAACCCAGTTACTCAGTACTTAGGAGTCTTCCGGGAACTCTCCCCTGCAAAGTCTACTTCTTTTATCGAAGAACACACTGTAAGTCTTTTGGTTTTGAAGAAACCTTTCTTTTACTGATTTCTGTGTTTTTTTTATATCATGCTCATCCGCACTTCACCGTAGTCAATATTAGGTTGTTCTCTAAATGTTTTTGGCACATAGGCTTCGACTTAGGTTTACTGAGTAGGTCTTAAAATATCTCTAGAACTATGATATTCATAAAACTCGGTAATTTCTGGGTAAATCTGGGTAATTTATGGCGAATTTTAGGAAAAACCCATTCGAGATACAGAAGATGAAAAGTTTTTAGGGTTCAAAACCAGGTTGCTTAGGGGACATGCTTCTTGGGTGGTTTTCCTCTAAACCGCCCCCCAAGGATAGTAGTGGCCTGATTCTCTGACACGTGGATCCCTAGACATCAAGGGTCTGTTAGGAAACTGAAGCACGTAGCGTAGGGTAGCGTGTGGCATCACGCAACGGGCTAAGACTAACTTATCTTGTATATCAGAGACATCATTCTCCTCCGTACTTCTGAGCCATAACCTTTACAAACTCTTAGGTCGCCTACTAAGTAACTCTTCATTCTTGTTCGTTAGGCGATCTGATGGCACCCAAGAAGAATGCACCCAGCTCGTCTTCTCAACAAATGAACAAAGGGAAAGAGATCTCCTCATAATCTCCCCTTCCTCACTTCGACCTAGTGGTGGAGAGGGAAGTTGTGGTTGACCCCAACACTTTCTTCGAGGCAAAGACAATCACTTCCAAGATTATGACCCAAGGAAGGGTCAACAAAATTATGTTGAGCCATAATATCGAGATCGGGTCTAGAGTCCTTATTGCCCGACCTTCGTTCGAAGGGGAACGGAGCTGCTCCCCTCCCCAGGATGACTTCGTGACCTGGAGTGATGAGCATTTCAAGGTCGGGGCCTTCCTTCCCCTAGATCAATATTTTGCCGACTTCCTAAATTATGTGAAGTTGGCACCTTTTCAGCTCCCCCTGAATTCTTACAGGCTTTTGGTGGGGCTGAAATACTTATCTTTGAAGCACGAGTGGGAGGTCCCCACTCCGACAGATATACTGTATTTTTTTTGCCTTAAATCCAGCCCGTAACAAGAGGGTCGAGGTGACGAGTTCTACTACTTCACCAGATTCCCAAACTCTGCTTCGGTCATCAAGCTCCCAAGCCACCCCAATGACTACAAAGACTAGTTCTTTATGTCGAACGGGTTCCGAAACTGTGAGCACCGATACTTTAACTATCCTCTTAAGTTTTTTTTTTATTTTCTTTAATCTCAGCTCGTAAAATTTTTCTCTTTTCAAGACATTTTCCTTGTGCATGTGCTAATTGAGTTTATTTTTTGTGCAGCCATATTTACGAGGATGGGGAAGTCAGTGACCCTTGGGGGTCAATATGAAACATTGTCTGGGCTTCCACCCAACAAGAAGGATTACTGCCAGCTCGTGAATGATGCCACGATGCGGGCGTGTAAGTTGATTGGCAAAGGCCAGACGTTGGCCTTAAGAAGGACCCGGGCTACCCTTCCGGTAATCCATGAGCTCCTGCCTTCTAAAGAAGATGACTCATTGGCCACCGAAGGCGAAGAGCAAGAAGAGGATGAGGTGCCTCTTGTGCGGAAGAGGCGGGTTCCCGAGGCTGTTCGGAAACCCAATTGAGAACGAGCTGCGTCAGGGGTAGCAACCGGCCCCTCCGGCCAAGGTAACCCATATCCTTATAGGGAACTAGATAGGGTTGTTGTCGATTTTAGGTTCATTAGATTTAACCCAAATCAGCTCTTCCATCGTCACCCTAACAATCTAGATCGTAATGTCACCCTGCTCCAGTGTGTTGGTCACTTAGTGTTGCGTCGTGATAATAGCTACCCCAAGAGCACCATTGTTGTAGATAACACCTTGAATTTTAGGTCTGCCATCTTTGAGGAGTATGGGACCAATCGTAGGAGCTGGCCTTCTCTGCTCCAAGGTGCCTTTGCCCCTGGATTTAGACAGTATGTAGATGAGTCCAGCCCCGAGGTAGAACTTGAGCCCAAACCTCCTAGACTCCAATAAATATTAGACTTAGATTCTGCTTCTCCTCCAGTAGTCCCAAGGCCGAAGGTCATGATAATAGACTCCTCCCCCAGCCTGGAGGGTAGGACCTTTATTTATTTCCTTTGTGTATGTTTTCGACTTAGCTTGTGAACTAATCCCCTTTTTGTTCTTTTCAGGCAACGAGATGGAGCAACCTGGAGCTCCTGACCTCCGTACGGCTTTCCAGGGTGGGAAATCCGGCTCGGGCCCTGTCGTGAAGAGGCCCTGATATACAAAGAAAGCCCCTCATGCGGCAGGAAATACCTCACAATCCCCTGATAAGGGGAAAGGCACGAGCTCAACAGCTCCAGCATCTACTGTCACTGGGAGGAGGATTCCTCCTCCTCCACCTCGGTTCGCGCCTGCTCAGGATCAGTTAATACAAGCTAATCCTCCAACTCCTCCTGCCCTAGTTGCTACTGTCTGCATACCAGTTGATCCCAAGGATCTAGAGAAGATCCTCGAAGCCTTTCGGGGAATCCTCTACGAGACGGCGAGCTATATGGTGGGCCATGCTTGCAGAGCTAGCTCGAGCGACTTGAAGACGATTGAGGAGCGGAGCCCAAAAAACTTCCTGGAGTCAGCCTTGGGAATGACCCTCACAGTAAGTTATCATTCCTTGGTGACATTTTTCTCTTTATCTTGCCAAAGGATACATCTAACTTGCCTTGTTATTTTGTAGTTTTCCCTAGCTTAGCACCGCATCATAGCTCGGGCTAGGGCTAGAAATGATAAGCTCCAGGCCGAACTCAATGCCACCAAGACCGCCCTAACCGCTGCTCAAGAAAGCGAGCAAGCTGCCAAAGCTTCCTTTGCGGCTGCTCAAAAGAGCGAGTACGATGCCAAGTTTGCCCTTGCCTCATCTCAAGAAAGCGAGCAGGCCACAAATATTGCCTTGGCTGCCCTCCAGGCCCAAACTGCCCAGCTCCAGGCCGAGGTTGCTGAGGTCAAAGCAAAACAGCTAGAGGTCGGGGCTGCAATTAAAGAAGAGAAGGCGGCCTCACTGTCCTCTATGTAAGATATGATGTACCATTGCTTGGCTTTTAACCAGGATGACAACTTTTCTTTCATGGCTCCTGCACTGTGGGATCCATACCTTGAAAAATTCAAGGCCCAGATCTTGCAAGAGCCATCGAAAATGGGGGATGCTTCTACAGTGGGCAAGCAGGAAGGCGAGGAGGTCACGTCCTCAGAGCATCCTAAAGGGGCTCAATGACAGTTTTTTTTTTTGTTTTTTTATATTTGTTTGTAAACAATTTCCCTTGGGCTTAGTTCAAGAATTTTCTCCTCGAGACAAATTTAATTTCAATTTATATATCTAACTTTTAATCTATTTGTCTTTCCTTGATTATATCTCATTGTTTATGCATTCTTAGACTTGTACATTCAAGATTTTAGGAATCGATTTTTAGATTGGGATAGATATTTTGAGTTCGGTTATATCCAAACTTAATGAGTTGATTTATATCATACCTGTTAAGAATCAGGCCTTAGACTCGGTTATATCCGGGATTTTAAATATTTTAAACTTAGTTCGTGTTAAGTTTATTAATAACTCAAGCTTTTAAAAGCTCTTTATTTAAACTATTTTCCCAACTTTCAAAGTTTTCAGCCTGGATGTATCAAGGGATTTTAGTGATTTAAACTTAGTTCGTGCTAGGCTCTTTGACATCTCGAGCTCTTAGAAAGCCGTCTAATGATCAATTTTCCAAGCTTCTAAGTTTCTGACCTGGTTGTATCCAAGATAGTTTTGTACCTGGTCGTGTTCAGGATTTTAAATGATTTATACTCATCCAGCGATCTTATTCTGATCCACTTCGGGTTATATGCCCCCCAAGTAACCAGAATGTAGAGACTTTCTTGGTTGCTTTTACAAACACTAACACACAAGCTAATACAACCTTACAAATAAAAAATTATTTAAAACCATTTCAACAAGAAAAATCATTTAATAATCCATATGTTATTTAACTAAGTGGCTTTTATATTTAAGCCTTACATGGATGACTGTATTATTGATAATACTTTTTTAAGTGCATGACATTCCAGGTTCGTGGGACTGTTTCTCTACTAAGTCGAGCTAACTTGAAAGTTTCCTCACGCAAAACTCCCATGATCTAATATGGTCATTCCCATTTCGGACATAAAACGCCATCCTTGGGATCCTTGTTTGCCAAAAAGACCTTCAGAGAACCAGGTCGCCCAATCCAAAACTACGTCTCTTGACCTTAGAATTAAAGTAACGAGTGATTTTCTTTTGGTAATGTGCGAGCTTTAACTATGAATCATCTCATTTCTCATCATTCAGATTGAGAGATGCGTTAAGTAGCTCATAATTCCATGCCTGGCTAAATGTCCTTAGTCTGTGTGTGGCTACCATAGCTTCGACGGGAAGGACGGCCTCGCTGCCAAAGGTAAAGGAGAAAGGAGTGTGTCTTGTGGAGGTCCTGTGGGAAGTTCGGTATGCCCAAAGTACTTGCGGGAGCTGCTCAGGACAGACTCCTTTGGCCTCATCTAACCTCTTCTTAAGGCTCGCCTTTAGTGTCTTATTCACAGCCTTGACCTGTCCATTGGCCTGTGGATATGCTACAGAAGAAAAACTCTTAATAACATCGAACTTTTCACAGAAGTTGGTGAAGATATCACTGTCGAACTGGGTCCCATTATCCGATACCATCTTTTTAAGAAGCCCAAATCGACATACAATATTATTCACCACAAAGTCCAGGATTCTCTTTGAAATGATGGTTGCCAAAGGCTCGGCCTCTACCCATTTCGTGAAATAGTCGATTGCCACTACCGCGTAACGAACTCCTCCCTTTCCCGTAGGTAAGGATCATATTAGGTCAATTCCCCAGATTGCAAATGGCCATGGGGATGAGATCATTGTTAGCTCGACTAGAGCAACTCGGGGAACCGTGGAGAAGCGCTGGCATTTGTCGTATTTCTGAACATGGGAGATGGAGTCTTTCGTTAAAGTAGGCTAAAAATAGCCCTGCCCCAATATTTTCAATGCTAGGTTTTGCCCCCTAGCATGATCTCCACAAAAACCTTCATGCACTTCTTGCATAATGGTTTTAGCCTCCTAAGGGAGAACACACCATAGCAGAGGCAATGAATGACCTTATCGGTATAATGTACCATCCTCTATCACATACCTCAGAGCTTGATAGAGTATTTTTCTCGCGCCCTTTCTTTCCTTAGGTAGCCTTCCTGTCACAAGGTATTACACTATGGGGGTCATCTAGGTCGGCCTTGCGTCGATCATCTCAACCTCTACCATTTTTTCTGTTATGCTTGGACTCTCCAAAAATTCCACTGGCACTACATTCAAAGTCTCAGCTTCCTTGGTGGTGGCAAACCTTGCCAAAGCGTCAACATTAGAGTCCTGCTCACGAGGTATCTATTCAACAGTATTGTACTCAAATTTTGATAGCTCCCCCTTCACCTTAGCTAGGTAAGCCGCCATCTTGGTACCATGAGCTTGATACTCCCCCAACACCTGATTGACCATGAGCTGGGAATCGCTATAACACTGTACGACCTTCTCTTTGAGCACCTTCGCCACTCTAAGTCCAGCTAGCAAGGCCTCATATTCGGCTTCGTTGTTAGATGCTTCAAATCCAAATCTCAGAGCTGCATGGAATCGATGCCCTTATAGAGAGATCAATATGATCCCAACTCCAGATCCATTCTCGTTCGATGAGCCGTCTACAAATATTTTCCACAACTCCTGCACCAGTTCCTTCAAAAGCTCCTCTTGAAATCCGGTGCATTCAGCCACAAAATTAGCAAGGGCCTGGCTTTTGATTGAGGTCCGTGGTACATACAGTATCTGGAACTGACTGAGTTCAACCGCCCATTTTAAAAGACGTCCCGACGTTTCAAATTTTTGCAATACCTACCTTAGAGGTTGGTCAGTCATGACGTAGATTGAATGGGACTGGAAATATGGTCGGAGCTTATATAATAAAGTGGATATCGTGATTCAGCTCCGAGAAGTCTCTTGCTTATATAATACACCGATTTTTTAGCACGGTCTTCTTCTCAAACTAACACGACACTGACTGCATTTTCAGTCATGGCCAAATAAAGGAACAGAGGTTCTCCATACATAGGCTTAGATAATACTAGGGGCTCGACCAATTGCATTTTTAGGTTGAGGAATGCCTGCTCGCACTCCTCAGTCCATTCAAATTTCTTGTTTCCTCTAAGCAAGTTGTAGACAAAAAGCACTTCTCAGTGGATTTTGAAATAAATCGGTTCAGGACTGCCACCTTTCCAGTCAGGCTCTAAACTTCTTTACACGAGCTAGGTGAAGGAATTTCTAACAATGATATGATTTTATCTGGGTTCGCCTCTATCCCCCTTGTATTGACTATGAATCCCGGAAATTTTCCCGATGCCACTACGAAAGTACATTTATGGGGATTCAGCCTCATATTGTACCTCCTCAAGATATCAAAACATTCATTTAGATCAAATACATGGTTATCGACAGTCTTGGATTTGACTAGCATATTAGTGACATACACTTCCATATTTTTCCCAATCTGACCAATAAACATTATGTTGACTAACCGTTGGTAAATAGCTCCGGCATTCTTCAGCCCGAAGGGCATAACTTTATAACAATATACATTAGTTAGAGTCATAAAGCTAGTATGCTCTTGGTCCGCAGGATTCATCGCGATTTGGTTATATCCAGAATACGCATCCATGAAGGACATGAGCTCGTGTCCCACGGTGGCATCTACCAACTGATCAATCCTTGGCAGTGGAAAGCAATCTTTAGGACAAGCTTTGTTCAGGTCAGAGAAATCGATGCAGGTCCTCCACTTTTCGTTTGGCTTCGAGACCAGAACAAGAATCGCGACCTAGATCGGATATTTTTCTTCACGAATAAACCCACACTTTAATAGACGAGCTACTTATTCTTGAAATGCTTCAGCTCGGACTGTTCCCAAACGTCTCTATTTTTGGGATTTTGCAGGCACACTTTTGTCCAAGTTTAGAGTGTGCATGATCACACTCGAGCTTATTCCCACCATGTCTTCATGCGACCAGGCGAAAACATCTAGATTCCCTTGTAAAAATTTAACCATCTCCTTTTTCCTTTCATCACCAAGATTTTTCCCAATCTTAATGACTCTTGAAGTGTCTTTGGGATCTATGTTTATTTCCTCAACTCCTCAATAGCTTGGAGCTCTGATCTATCCTCGCCTATTCGTGGGTCGATATCATCACTTGGAACGACGTCATTATCCTTTGTTTCTTGAGGTTCTTCCATCACGCAAGCAACTTCCACTTCCTGGGACTCCTCACCTCTGTCACTTATGGTCATTGCTTGCAGCCCGGGTTGTGATATTCCCTTCATAGAAATGCTATATCATTCCCTGGCAGGGAGTTGATCGCCTCTGACAGTGCATATTCCCGCAGATGAGGGGAATTTGATTGCTAGGTGGCGGATAAAGGTTATGGCTTCAAACGCCATCAATGAAGGTCTGCCCAAAATTGCATTGTACGCAGTTGGACAATCGATAACCATGAACTCAAGCAGCTTGGAGACAGTTCGTGGACCTTCACCCAATGTTACCACTAATTTGATCGTTCCGATGGCAGCCGACCCTTCACCAGAAAACCCATATAGAATCATTGAGGTTGCCTTCAACTCGGTTATAGACAATCCCATTTTTTCTAAGGTGGACCTAAAAAGTATATTCACAGAACTCATGTTGTCTTCTAGTGTCCTCCGAACTCTCTAGTTGGCGAGCTGAACAATTATGATCAGAGGATCGTTATGTGGGAACTGGACATGGTTGGCATCTTCCTTCGTAAAAATGATTGGATGTTTTTTTAATCGTTGCTGCTTTGATAACCGTTATTTCGGGATGAACTCCACTCCGTTATGGGACTTCAGTTTGTTGATGTACCTCTTCTGGGCACCTCTACTCATGCCTGCCAGATGAGGTCCTCTCGAAAGGGTTATTATATCTCCTCCTATTATCGGAGGACGGGCATCCTGATTCACTTGAACTCTGGCTTGATTCATTAGAGCCTCAGGAACTGATGGAGGATTTTTCCCTACGGGCTAACTAGGAGTCAATCGATCCCGAGCATACTGGGCCAAAGGTTCAACCCTGATGAGAGTCTCGATCTCATCCTTCAGGTGTCTACAGTCATCAGTATTATGACCGATATCATTATGGAATAGGCAAAACTTCAAAGGATCTCTCTTCGCTCTTTGGTTTTTTAGCGGTTCTGGCTTCTTCCATGGAAGGCAGGTAGAATTAGCTAAGAAGATGCGCTCTCTAGTATCCGTGAAATCGGTATATGTTGTGTAGACCAGTTTAAATTTCTCCACAGACTTGTTTTTCTTTGTTCCACTCTGAACGCCCTCATCATTTCTCTTCCTATTATTATTTCCCCCTTGGTTATTCTGGGCAACGGTTTGAGCCGTAGCTGCAACATCCATTACTGCTCCAACGGGCTGGACAGGGACTTGGCTGGTTCCTGCGATGGAAGCTTGCGCCTCTTCCAGGTTAACCCACCTTTGCCTCGTTTCAAGAACTCGTCCACAATATTGACTCCTTTCCTTTGTAGCTCTTGCCATAGGTCGCCTCCAACAAGAATTCCCGTCCTCATTGCCATGAGCTTGGAGCTTTCGTCGGCATCTCTAGCTTGCGCAGCAACATTGGCAAACCTACTTATATATGCTTTCAATGGTTCACCGGGCAGCTACTTTACATAGCCAAAGAGTCAGCCTTAATCTAGAAGAGAAGAAGAAATAGTGGCCAAGAAAGGATTAGACTCTCTAGGTTTTCACTTACCCAATGAATCAATTGAGATTGACTTATGAAAACCCTAGATATCATATCTCTTATATAAGAAACTTAATGGGTTGTATTTAAATTTAAATTTAAATTTAAATTAATTAAAATAATAAACAAAAAGATAAAATCCTTGGGCTCCCACAAATGGACTTGGGCCCAATCTCTTTGTTTTTGAATTTAAATTCCAAATGGGCCTAAATTCAAAACTTTTTATTTATTTAATTTTCTTAATTAATTAATTAAATCCTTATTCAAATTAACTAATTATAATTTGAAACTTGATTTAATATTATTTATTTTTACTGACACCAATTTATCAATATTAATAAATTTACCCAAAGATTCTCTTTTATTCTCTAAATCCCATATCTCTGTAAATTTTCCTAAAATCGATCTAGTCAACTTTAAAAATCCTAATTTCTAGACGATTTACTCAAAGGTGATGCGGGGACCATGGATCCATGAAATAAAGCTCCAATAAGTTACCGTGAATTTATTTACGAATAATTTCACTACCTTATTAATTCCTTGTGACTCCATTATAGATTCAAAATTGAACTCTTGAATTCATAGAACATATTTTCCAAACAATAAATATGTTATCCATTGTTATAACCATTACCGTCAGTCAATCCTCTATCGATTACTTACTAACGAGCTGGGTGCAAATTACAGTATAATTGATATTTTCGTGAACTTAATCATAGAAATGAGATCAATCATTTAACATTTTGAACAAAGAAATTAAGGAAATCATCTTTTCACTTCTCATACAGAAGTTATAGAATTCATATCTATGAATAATACTCTCACTCAATTATACTACTAAATCTCAAAGATGTAAGCATGGGCTAGACTGTAGGGTAAGCTGGTAACGAATAAGTCAAAAGATTTAAATAATATAGTTAGTAGAATATTATCACTCAGGATTAAGATCGACTTAACCTATGGTCAACGTTGTGACATTGATTAGATTTGATAACAACGACACTTATTTATCAATCAATAATCAATATCGGTCTTTGTCCGATGTAACGAAATACATTCGATCTTATCTATATGGTCAATGCCTTGGACAAGACATCACATCCCGGATGTGTAAGTAGATCATATCGTAGATTGCCTAATCAGTGAAAATCCAATGCACTGATCTAATCTTAGGACTCGTTCTTTTGAACATATAATTACAACTATAATCTACTGTGACCTAGTCACTATAATTATAACTATCCATATGTTCAGGATTTTATAAATGTTTGTATTATTTCAATAATCATGTAGTAAAACAAGCAAGCAACACAGTTGTCAAACTAAATGATTTCAACTACTTTTATCGACAATATAAAATCGTGTTACATGTCCGACATGGTTTTATAAGGGCATAAAACCCAACAGTTCCATCTAAGTTTGTAGCTAAGACACCCTTAGAATTGTGGACAGGTCGCAAACCTAGTCTGAGGCATGTTCGTATATGGGGATGTACAACACATGTACTAAAAGCTAAGACTGGGAAGTTGGAACCTAGGTCTGAAGTATGTTTATTTGTTGGATCCCTAGAGGCACTAGAAGAGGTTACTTCTATAGTCTGATAGAAAAGAAAATATTTGTATCGACAAATGCTACTTTTCTTGAAGCGACTTTAGAAGTTGGAACATAACATACCACAATTCCAAACCAGGATACTGCAGTAGTCTGTCGTAGTGGGAGAGTTGTAAGGCCACCTGTTCGTCACACTAGATTCGGAGAAGCATAAGTTGCAATATCTAATGAAAACATTGACAACCCGTTGACTTTCAGTCAAGCGATGAATGGTCCTGATAAGGAACAATGGCTTGAAGCTATGAAACTCGAGATGGAGTCGATGTACTCCAAATCAATGTGGGAACTTGTCGATCCACCTCAAGATATAAAACTCATTGGGTGCAAATGGATATATAAGAGAAAGAGAGGAGTTGATGGGAAAGTAGAGAATTTTCAAAGCAAGGCTAGTAGCTAAACGCTACACACAGAAAGAAAGTGTGGATTATGAAGAAATTTTTTCTCCAGTGGCCATGCTAAAATCCATCTGGATCCTTTTATCCATTGCCAATCATTTTTACTATGATATTTGGCAAATGGGCGTCAAAACGACATTTCTAAATGGCCACCTTGATGAAAGTATCTTTATGGTACAACCAGAGGATTTCATAGAACAATGCAAAGAGCAAAAGGTTTGCAAACTGCAAAGGTCCATTTATGGACTTAAGCAAGCATCTAGATCATGGAACATAAGATTTGACCAAGTTGTTAAATTTATGGTTTTGATCAAAATGTCGATGAGCCTTGTGTATACATGAAAATTGATAAGGACAAAGTGGTCTTTCTAGTTTTATACTTAGATGATATATTTCTCATTGGGAATGATGTTAATAAATTATCTAACGTAAAAGTCTGTTTAGCCAACCAATTCCAAATGAAAGATTTGGGAGAGACAAGCTACGTTCTTGGGATATGATTAATTTGTGACCGCAAGAAAAAGTTGTTGCCACTATCTTAAGCATGTTATATAGATAAATACTTGTGAAGTATGCGATGCAGAACTCCAAGAAGGGAAACCTCCCATCTCACCATGGTGTTCACCTTTCCAAGAACCAATGTCCTAAGACACCCCAAGAGGAAGAAGAAATGAGACAAATACCCTATGCCTCCGTCGTAGGAACCTTAATGTATGCAATGTTTTGTACCAGACCTGACATTTTTTATGTTGTGGGTATAGTTAGTAGGTACTAGTCAAATTCAGGATTTGATCACTGGACAACAATCAAACACATTCTCAAGTATCTTAGGAGAACGAGAGACTATATGCTAGTATATTTCGTGAAGAATTTGATTCCAATCTGATATATAGATTCTGACTCCCAATCTGACACAGATTCTAGGAAATTTATGACTGGATCTATTTTCACACTTGGGGTGGAGAAATTATATGGAGGAGTATAAAGCAAGCTTGCATTGTTGACTATACCATGGAAGCAAAATACGTTGCTACAAGCGAAGCAGCTAAGGAGGTTGTATGGCTTAGGAAGTTTTTGGGTGATCAGGAAATTGTTCCAAATCACTACAAGAAAAATCGTGTTTAGAGGCAACAATATTGGGGGCGACAGAGAGTTGCCCCTAATATACAAGAAATCAGGGGCGACAGTTCGGTAGTCTCCCCTAATATTCTAAAACAATATTAGAGGCGATGTGTTGCCCCTGATAAATAGATTTTTTGACCAAAATTTGGTGGGAAATTTAGGCGATGGATTGTTTAAAGTGAAAATTATCAGGGGCGACAATATTGATAGTGTCACCCCTAATATTTATATATACATCAACCCTCTTGTCTTCTCCACCATTTGCACTAGAAACACAAAACAAAACACAAAAAAATGTAGTAACTCTCTCTTCCCCAAATCTCTAAATCCATTCCATTTTCCCAAAATATTTAACCAAATCTCTAAATCAAAACCTATTATATATATTAAAATTTCTCCAAATTTTTCCCAAATCAAAACCCATTTCTCTCTCTCTCTCTCTCCACCACACCACCAACATTGGGTCCATCAGTTCACGAGGACGATGGAGACGAAGAGCTAGTCGGAACACCACCACCACCACCATGAGGAGGAGATTGCTGCGATGCTCCTGCACCACCACCAGTAAGTTTTTTTTTCTCTTCCTGTTATATATATATATTAATATATTTATTTAGTTTTTTTATTTATGTATAAATATATATTGCGTGCAGTGTATATATATTTATATGTTTTTTTTTATTTATATTTTTTGTATAAGAATATATATATTGATGTGTGTATGTATATATATGTATAATTTTTTATAAATATATATGTGTGCCAATAATATATATAATTTTATTTTTTATTTATTTATATTTGTATATATATATAATTATGTGTGTTATGTGTATGCATATATTATATACATATGTATATAATGTGTGTGCCGAGAGTATATATATATTTATATATGTATTGGGGTATCTCTAATTTGTAACATCAAGGTATTTATTTATTTCTTGATTATGTTGTTTTAATTCATATGTGAATATGTGTAGAGATGTGTTTAGTGCTAGTAATATGTGTATGTGCATAATATATATTGTGAATGTGTGTATAAAAATGTATGATATGTTAGTGTTTAAATTAAATTAATAATATGTATATTGTGAATGCTTTGGGAATTTTTTGAGTGTCATTTGCAGTGTTTTAAATTTTTGGGATAAATTAGAATATAGTCGTTATGCTGCCGAAATTTTAGTAGAGTTACGAGAAATTTTAATAGTGTTAGGAACAATCATTATAAAATTAATTGATGATAAATAATTATTTAATTTTGAGTTTATCATTATTAATTAATTAACTTAAGAAATATATTAAGAACTAAATTAACCTTTTAAAAAAATATAAAATGATAAATAAATGTAATATTTAATTATAATAAATTAAATTTAGTGATTAAAAAATATTAAAAAAATAAGTTTGATGATTAAAAAATATTAAGAAAATAAGTTTGATAATTAAAAAAATAACTAATATGAAAATCTTGATAAGTTTGTTCAAGTGTATATGTGTTTTTGTGCTTAATGTTTAAGTTTTCTTTTTGTTTATATGTGTTTAATGTTCAATTTTTTGTTTGTTTATGTGCTTAGTTTTTAATGTTTAAAGTTTTTTGTTTGTATGTTTATGTGTATATTTTAATTTGATATATGTGTTTAATGTTTTTTTTTGTCTATGTGTTTATGTGTATATTTTAATTTGATATTTTTGTATGTGTGTTTATGTGTTTAATTTTTAATGTTTACGTCTTTTGTTTATGTGTTTAGTGTTTAATGTTTAAAGTATTTTGTTTGTATGTTTATGTGTGTATTTTAATTTGATATATGTGTTTGTGTGTTATATTTTTAATTTGTAATGTTTTTTTTTGTGTTTAATATTTTTTTTTATGTGTTTATGTGTATATTTTAATTTGATATTTGTGTATGTATGTTTATGTGTTTAATTTTTAATTTTTAATGTTTAAGTTTTTTTGTTTTTTGTGTTTAGTGTTTAATTTAATTAATGTTTTTTGTTTATGTATTTATGTGTATATTTTAATTTGATATGATTTTAATTTTTTTTTGTTTATATGTTTATTTTATTTTAATTTAATATTTATATTTATTTGTATAATTTTTAAAGTTTAATTTTTTTTTGTTTATGTGTTTATGTGTATTTTTTAATTTGATATATGTGTATATGTGTGTTTAATTTTTAATGTTTTTTTGTTTATGTGTTTAATTTATATATTTATGTGTATATTTTAATATAATATTTTTATTTTTAAATATATCTATTTTTAATAATTTAAATTTTAATAAATTACTTTTTAATTATTAAAATAATTTTATTATTTTTTATAAATAAAATAGTATTAGGGGTGACTAGGGACATATTAGGGGCGATAAATTAACCAAAAATATTGGCACATGTGAAAAAGTTTGGGGTGACATATTAAATTTTGGGGGCGACCCACATATCGCCCCTGATATATATTAGGAGCGATTTTTATGGTCTTTGACGCCCATAAAACTGTTTTTTGTTGTAGTGAATACAGATAAACCAATCATACTCTACTGTGACAACAGCAGAGCGGTTGCCAACTCAAAAGAACAAATAAGTCATAAGAGAGTCAAGCATATAGAACGTAAGTACCACCTCATAAGAGAGATAGTACATAACAGGGATGTAATCTTTCAGAAGATTGAATTAACAAACAACCATGCTGATTCCTTTATGAAGACACTGCCTGCTACGAGTTTTGATAGTCATTTATTAGATTTAGGATTATGCAACATGTCTCACTACTTTAGGGCAAGTGGAAGATTGTTGGGATTTGTGCCCTTAAAGCGTATTTTTGTATGAACGATTACTATCAATTAAATAAAGTTAATATTTTGCACTCATATTTGTATTAAATTATATATACCATCCATCATGAAGATCCAATATTATTGATGTAGTCTTGAATTAAGTATATGTATAATGATATATATATATAAAAGATGATTTAATTCAAAATAATAATACAAAAATTGTCCGCAATCGCTAAATAAAGTGGGAGCTTTATTTAATAATGATTATGAGTACTGTCTATCTTATGTTTAAGAAATAGCAGTTTATCCAGACTGTTAAGTGTAGTGACACAAAGAAACAGAGGTATCGTATACAATATATACTGTATTGGACTGGGACACGATGAAAGAAAGAACTTCTGATAACCTCCGGTAAAATATAGAAGTTCAACATTCATCAATCGATGGTCGTTTGAGACTTGACCTCAATCCTAAAGTGAGTAATGAACTCCTATTTGTGCTTTTATGACTTTTGACTTATCGGATAATGTTCAATATTCCTACAACCGAATTCTTGGTATCTTGGAGTCATATAACTGCAAGTGGCTGGGAGCATACTTCACAGATATGGAATTTGCTCCTTAAATAAAAGAAGATTACTTGTTCCTTTTAGTGTTGACTTGGGACTTGAACATAGAGCGCTCAATTTCTGTTAAAGAACAAAAATTTCATTATATAAATAAATTTATAGAATAATGTTCATTAGAGGATCAATAGAACTAATTGATAAAGACATAATTAGAGAGGTTAACAAACATCAAGACCTAACTTTAATTATGAACAACTAGCATAGAGTCATAACTCATGCAATGACTAAATTAATGGACGACTTTATAATTATAGCTTCTAATAATATAGGACTATAGTTTTGAGAGTTCAACTATGAATTTCTATTAGAATAATTCATAGTTAATAAATTAATTAATGGAACTAAGAGTTTGTGAAATTAATTAAATTATTGGAGCTTAGAACTATGGGTTCATATTGTTCCTGTATTAGCTCGATAACACAAAGGTATGATTTTGGTATTAAAAGGAAATAATAAAAATAATAAAGTATTATTTTTAATCTCACAAAAAATATTATTTGTGAAATAATATTCAAAATATTATTTATGAAATAATATTTAATGGAAAATAAAATTATATTAATAATTAAGTGAAATTAATTTTTACTGAAAATAAATTTAATTATATTTAATTTTGTGGTATAATTGTATACTACATAAAATAATATGATAAATACCCAACAAATAGCATTTTATAGAGATAAAATACCACAGGGCCCAAAACCTTGTAGTTGGCACCAACCACAGTCCAAATGGATTGTGGCCCACACAGAGGCCCAATGAGATTAGGGCTAGGTCTTAATTTTATTGTTATATTAAAATAATATAACATCAAGAAAAACTAAGGAGAGACATAAGATGCATTTCACGTTATTTTTCCAATAGAGAAAAATAGAACTTTGTTCTTTCTGTACTGTGAGAAGAACACTCTCTCATAAGTTGAGATTCAAAATTGTGTTCTTGTGTATCCTACCAAATAGCATAGACATCCACTTGTCTCCTTCTCTTTGTGCGAGCCATAGTATAGAAGATGGTGGGTTAGGAAGCTAAGACGCTATTTGATCTACACGTGTTCTACATCTAGAAAATGTATTTGTAAGTCTCTATTTTATTCAGATTCATGTCGCATGAGAAAGATTCCATTCTAGTTATAGTTTCTAGAGTGATTCGTTCTTATGCTTTAATAATTGTTATTATTGCATTGAAATATTATCACATGGTTCCGCTGCACTGTCAATCACATGATCAAAAACCAACATATAGTGTCCAAGAAAAGAGTGACAATGGACCTGTCAAAGATGGAAGTCGTTAAAGATTGACTGAGGCCAAAGAACGCGGCATATATTAGAAGTTTTCCTAGCCTAGCAGGCTAAATCCAGAGGATTATAGAAAGATTCTCCAAAGTTGGCAACACCACTAACCAATCTCACTCGCAAACATCCGAAGTTAGCCTTGTTAGAAAAGCGTGAATGGAGTTAGCAAGATCTAAAGAAAAAGTTGATTCAACTCTAGTGTTGTTGAGTACATAGTAACAATGAGAATTTGGAGTATACTGAGATGCATCCAAAACTAGGATTGGGGTGTGTTTTGATGTAACACAATAAAGTAGTAGCCTATGCCTTAAGACAAGCCAAAGGAGTACGAGAACAGATAACACACTCATGACCTTGAGTTGGAAATGGTGGTCTTCGTTTGAAAGATTTGGGGGCACTATTTGTATGGGGAAAAGTGCCAAATCAACACAAACCACAAAAGCCTGAAGTACATCTCCACTTTGAAGGAACTTAATATGGGGAAACAAAGATGGTTAGAGTTGGAAAAGATTATCATTGTGAAATCCTATACCACCCAGGGAAGGCCAATGGGGTGGCATAAGCATAGATTAGGCACAACTATGGGAGCATCTCTGCGCTCAGTAAGATAGAGATGTCACTCCAAAAGGAGATTGTGAGGGCGTGGATTAAGCAAGTGACCGAGAGTGTGTCAAAAATCTCACCCTATATTTGATGCTACTATAACAAATTAAGGGAAAATAGAAAGAGGATGAGACACTAGTGAAGCAAGAAGCGTTGATTTAAAGAAATGATGATAACATGTAGGGGATTGGTGTGTTACAAGGACGGGATATGTGTGCCTAATGATAAGGAGCTTAAGGAATGCATCATGAAGGAGGCACACACGACACAATATTCCCTACACCCTAGTTCCACTAAAATGTATAAAGATTTGAAGACAATGTATTGGTGGTCAGGGATGAAGAATGACATAACTGAATATGTTGTCAGATGTCTTACTTGTCAACAAGTTAAGGCGGGACATCAAAAACTTGCTGGGTTATTACAAATCATAAACATCCCATAGTGGAAATAGGAGGACATAGTCGTGGATTTTGTGGCAGGTTTACCCAGAACCACAAAGCACTATGACTCAGCATGGATAATAATTGACCGACTCACGAAGTCAGCACACTTTCTACCAGTGAAAATGACTTATATTGCAAATCAATATACAAATTTGTATGTAAGTGAAATGGTGTGATTTCATGGAGTACCAAAGTCAATTATATTAGGTAGAGGTTCAGTGTTTACCTCTAAGTTTTAGAAGAGTTTTCAGCAAGATTTGGGCACGAGATTAAGATTCAGTACAACATTCCATCCGCATACTGATGGTCAATCTGAGAGGACAATACAAAGCTTAGAGGACATGTTAAGGTCCTTCGTACTGGACTTTTCAGAATCATGGAGTCGTTGTCTACCACTGATGGAATTTTCATATAACTATAATTATCAGTAAACTATTGCAATGGCTCCGTTTGAGATGATGTACAGTCGAAAGTGTAGGTCACCTATTCATTGGGATAAGGCAGGTGAAAAAAAAATCTTGCGATCAGAAGCAGTTAAGGAAGCCAACAAAGCAGTTAAAAACACCAAGATAAAGATGCTAACTGCCCAAAAGTAGACAAAAAGAGTTATGCAAACTCAAAGCAACGAGAAATGGAATTTGTAGTAGGCGATCATGTGTTTTTAAGAGTATCACCTATGAAAGGATGTATGCGTTTCAAAAGAGAGGGTAAGCTAAGCCCATATTTATAGAACCATTTGAGATTTTAGAGAAATTTGGCAGAGTTGCCTACCACTTAGCCTTACCGCCAACCCTAGTAAACGTGCATAATGTCCTTCACATTTCCATGTTGCGAAAGTATATGTCAAACCCATCCCACATATTGAGTCGTTAGAGTTAAGACAGGACCTAAGCCATGACGAGCAACAAGTGCAGATCACAGAAAATGGGATTAAGGAACTAAGGTTCAAGAAAATTCCATTAGTTAAGGTCCTGTAGAAGAACTGTCCGGAAAAAGAAGCAACCTGGGAGTTGGAGGGTGACATGAGAAAGCAATACCTAGAGCTATTTGGTGAGAAAAATTTCAAGGACAAAATTCTTGTTAAGGAGCATAGATTGTAATATCCGGGCGCGTATTTTATTTTAATTTAATTATTGTTGTTATTTATTTTAATTATTGATTTAATGTTTTGAATTAATTGTATGTGATAAAATGTGTGCACATGAGTGTGTGACTAGCATACTTTGGCGTGTGGTGTGTGAAAAAGATTAAGAGGTAATCACATTGGTTTTTGGATAATAAATGAGAAGCAAGAATGACAATCTTGGTGATTCAATGTCAATTGAGAAATTAATGTGATTATGATTTGATTGGGAATTCGCTAGTTGGCTTAGAGCTTGATTTGGTAACTCAATGTGTCTTTATTAACCTAATTTTTTAAAGTTGATTAAGGAATTATTAATCATTTAAGTGTGATTGATATCAAGAAAATTAAGATGATGAAGGAAAGGATTTCAAGAATTATGGTGATTGGAAGTAGAATCATGAACTTGCTGCAAGAAATGGGATAGATTCGTAGTCTTTATGATAGTGATTAAGAATGGAATCTAGTGTGTTGATGGTGATTAGAAATTTAAGATCAATTAGCATTTATGGTTGATTTGTAGTTAGTGATTTAAAAAATCATGGGGATTTGAAATCAATCAAGAACTTGCCTTTAAAAGAGGACTAGATTCATGAGACACATTAGAATCATTTGAGTGAATTATTTATGGAAAATCAAATCAAGGTTTATGGTGATTGGGAAATTAAATTAATTTAGCATTTGTGGGTGATTTTCGAAATTATGGGGGTGAAGGAGAGGTTTTTAGGAATTATGGTGATTGGATATGAAATCATGAACTTGGTGCAAGGAATAGGCTAGGTTCGTAATTTTTATGATAGTAAATAAGAATTAAATCAAATGTATGAATGGTGATTAGAAATTAAGATCAATCAACATTTATTGAGAGGATTTGATGAGAGTGTGAATTGGTGGCCTATGATCCTATAAATAGAGAGGTGAAGCTCTCATTTTCGCACAACACAAGAAAGAAAGAAAGAAAGAAAGGTGTGAGGAGAAGAGAGAAACAAAGAGAAGTGAGCATGAGAGAAAGAAAGAGAAGAATGAGTGGGAGCCGAGAGTTGGAGCTCAAAGACCTAGGGCCGAAATGAGGAATCTCCAAGAAACCAAGCTTTCAAGGCAAGTGCTACAATTGTGACAAACCTGGTCATAAGTCTTCTGATTGTAGATTGCCAAAGAAGAACAAAAATAAAGAAGCTAGTATCGTCGATACCATGGCTCAAGAAGTTTATGAAATTAGTCTCTCAGCAGTGGTGGCTGAAGTCAATACGGTGGGATCAAACCCCAAAAAATGGTGGATTAATACTGGTGCAACTTGTCATGTCTACTTTGACAAGAACATGTTCTCCACCTTTGAGCCATTGGAGAACGGAGAAAAAATATTCATGGGAAATGTTGCTACCTCTAAGATCAAGGGCCGAGGCAAGGTGATCTTGAATATGACTTATGGGAAGGAGTTAACTCTGAATAACATTCTGTATGTGCCTGAAATTCGTAAGAATTTGGTGTCTGGTTCACTGTTGAACAACCATGGGTTTCGCATGGTGTTTGAGTCAAATAAGTTTATTCTGACGAAGTGTGGAATGTATGTGGGAAATGGTTATATGAGTGGAGAGATGTTCAAAATGAATTTAATGACCATGGTCAAAAACAATATGAATAAAGCTAACTCTTCCACTTATTTGATTGAGTCTTCAAATTTATGGCATGGTAGACTAGGACATGTTAATTATGATACTTTCCACAAACTAATTAACATGAACAATATACCAATATTCCCAATAGACACTAAACATAAGTGTGAAACTTGTGTTGAGGCAAAATTAACAAGATCGTCATTTCATGGTGTTAGAAGAAACATTGAACCCCTTGAATTAATCCATAGTGATATATGTGATTTAAAAATGGTTCAAACAAGAGGTGGTAATAAGTATTGCATTACCTTTATTGATGATATCACAAAAGACGAGGCTATAGAGAGGTTCACTCTCTATAAAAATGAAGTTGAGAATCAACTCAACAAGAAAATAAAGATAATAAGAAGTGATCGTGGTGGTGAGTATGAATCGCCTTTCACTGAATTTTGTGGTCAACATGGAATTATTCATGAAGCCAAAACTCCTTATTCACCACAGTCGAATGGTGTGGCTGAGCGAAATAATCGCTCATTGAAAGAAATGATGAATGCAATGTTGCTAAGTTCTGGTCTAGCCCAAAACATGTGGGGAGAAGCTATTCTTACAGCTAACTACATTCTAAATAAGGTACCCAAAAAGAAAAGGGATCAAACTTCATATGAGCTATGGAAAGGTAGGATATCATCCTATAGTTACCTTCAAATGTAGGGATGTCTTGCAAAAGTTGCAGTACTGCTACCTAAAAAGGTAAAAATTGATCCTAAAACAATTAAGTGTATTTTCATCAGCTATGCTCAAAATAGCAATGCATATCGATCTCTTGTTTACGAATCTAATATACCTGATATACACAAGAATGCGATAATGGATTCAAGAAATGCATCGTTCTTTGAAGATACGTTTCCTTGCAAACATAAAGAAGAATTAAATTATTCTAAGCGATGCTTGTATTAGAGGGATATAGTGATGCAAATTGGATATCTGATATGAAAGACTCGAAGTCTACCAATGGATATGTATTCACATTGGGAGGATTGGAAATCCACAAAACAAACTATAAGAACCAGATCCACGATGGAATCTGAATTTATCGCTCTGGATAAATGTGTGGAGGAAGCGGAATAGCTACCCTATTTCCTAGAGGATATTCCAAGTTGGTTGAAACCTGTGCGTGCAATATGCATACATTGTGATAGTTAAGTTACAATTGGCAGAGCAGAGTAATATGCATAATGGTAAGTGATATCGCCCAATAACTCATAAGCAGTCACAGTAGTAATCGGGTTATGTTGTATCCAAAGAGATGTAAAATACAAGTAAAAAGAAAGATTAGTAAATTAAAAATAATAAACTTTGAATTAATATAACATTGAAAAATAATATTTTTTTTAACATTAAATAAACAAAATCGAGGAACTAGAATCAGAAAGAAAATATGGAAGGCATAAGTTTCATTCATGCAAACATATATATATTTTAATAAAATTAATTCATTCTACTCAACTATAATTCTACATCATTAATTATAGTTGGAAAATATATATAATAAAGCTTACCTTAAAATATGTTCTTTAATTAAATTATACTAACTTCTAATTTTAAAAACCCATCATATTATATACCTTAGAGCGACAAAAATACCAATGGCAGAATGCAGTAAAAAACATATAATATAACAAATATCCTAAATTAAATTAAGAGCTTAAATTACATAAGAAGAGCACAACTAGACTTATGTAAAAAACACTAATAAATTTAGAAGAAAACAAATTTAATTGTAACAAAGATATAGAAATGAAGAACAAAATAAAGAATCAATATATTAAAAATATAATGTGAAACATGAACTTCACTCTAGCATTTTCACAAGAGAATTTATCCTAAAATAGGCATTGTTTTCACTCAAAGAAATGTAAAAGAAAAATAGGAAATTAAGTGTTATCCCTATTTCCTGGAAGGGCTTTGGGCCTTCGCCCTGGCCCACGGTCAGGGGACCGACTCGGCATTTGGGCCTGGCCCAGGGACCCTTGACTGGGCCCGTCTGGAGGGGTCCGGGACGTACCTCTGGGCTCGTCTTCATCTTGAACGGTCCTGGCGGTGTCCAGAGCGCCCGGACCGTCGTGGCCTACGCGTCCCTATCCCAAAGCCTGGTATGGTCCGGGCCCGAGGTAAACGGAGCGGGCCAACGGTAAACGGACCTGGGTCACCTCCTCCCCAGTTGAAGGGCCAGGCGTCCAGGATCCTGAAACTGCCTAATTTCGCATGGACATTGTCCCCCACTTTTCTCCTGCAGAAAAGGTCGCCTCGGGATTGCCCACTGGAGTGTCAGGACTGCGCAGCCAAGTACCCTGACCGGTCTTGTCTCCTAAATCAGCCTCGTGACTCGAAGTGGTCAGAGCCAAAGTGTTGTTTTGTCGGGCGAAGGCTTGTGTCTCAGGTCAACCAGTTGGGCCTTAGCTGGTTTGAATTTTGTGTATTGTATACCTTTTTGTATTGGGCCTCCACTAGAAAGGCCCCTTGTACCCATTTCTCTGAGGGGCCCGGGTCGGATCCGGCCCAGACCTGATGTTCCCCTCAGCTTATAAATATAAGCTGTTGAACAACGCACAAGGGGGGGAAAAAGGGGAGAAACTCTGTTCAGATAGAGTCAGAAAACCCCATTGTAAAAGCTTCTTATAGCTCTAATATATGGACTCGTGGACTAAGGCTAGTTAACGCCCCAACCACGTAAAAACCTCGTGTCGATCTTCTACTTTCATTATTATTATCAGTAAATATTGTTCATTAATATAGTTGCCGAAAATCTCGGTTAACAGTTTGGTGCTTTCATTGAGAGCTGAAGGAAGCTAGCGCCAACGTCAGGCCTTTTACTACGATGGTGAACACGCGTCACACCACCTTCGACCCTACCAACCCAGAGCAAGGTAACGGAGACCCGCTGCCTTCTCAGCACATTCCTCAAGACCTGCCTGAAGACGTGCCTCCTCGGACGTCTCACCAAGATGAGTCGCAAGACTACGAGGGTGAGGCAGAGTACGAAGTAGAAAACGAAGAAGAGTACTACGAGGAGGAGAACAAGGGGGAGTATCACGATGAAACCGCGAACCTCGGGGTCCCTCACGACGATCAGCAAGACTCGGAGGTGACTAGACTGAGGCAGCAGATCCTGGATCAGGAAGCCAGGATGGCTGAAGAGGCGGAGGCGCACCGCCGGGTGCAAGAGTCTCTGCGAGCCCTGCAAGCACTGATGGCCGCGCAGGGCCCGGCAGCCAACCCCACAGCTGGCCCGCAACCAGAAGCGCAACAACCCGCTCACCAAGCGCAAGCCGGGGGCCCCAGGGGTGCCAGCCCGATCCGTCCCCCAGAGCCTTTCCCCGACACGGCTCCGAAAGTCCCGGACAAGGAGCGACGGACGACCCGGAAAAAGACAACCCCCGTCGATAAAGCCGGGGCACGTTCACGCCCGTTACCTAGGAAAGAGAAGGTGCGCCCTGTCCCAGGACGAGGCCACCCAATCGATCCGCAGGGAGAGCGGCCGCGGAACCATCAGCCCCGGCACGCCCTAGGGGCGAATGGGCAGGAAGTGTCTTTGCACCCAAGTGCCTCGGTCAACAAGAACCGCCGGGATCGGTCTCGCTGCGAGGATCGCCACGCTCTCAACTCAGGGGACGACACTTCCCGGGTAGATCTACGTGACGGAGTGAATGCCCAGAAAGAGCGGGCCCGCAAGGAAAAAATCCTTCCTCGAGACGGCGACCTCAGGAACGACATCAATGATAGGAGGAATGAGAGAATCCCCCTGGAGGATAGCACGGCCAAGCAGCTCATGGAGCAAATGGCCGCATTAAAAAAGGTCACTGACCGCTTGGTCCGCAAGCAGGAAGGCGCGGACACTGACTTTGACGAAGAGGATAAAGAGTCGTGCGCGAGGCACATCCTGGACGCCATACTGCCCAAGGGGTTCAAGAAGCCAAGCCTCACCGCCTACACTGGGAGCACAGATCCTAGGGATCATCTGTCCCGGTATAACCGACTCATGACCGTGGCCCACGTCAGCGACGACGGCAAATGCCTCTGCTTCTCCATCACGTTGGGCGGTCCCGCCGAAGAGTGGTGGAAAAAGGCTTAAACCGGGGTCCATCCAAACTTGGTCCGGGCTACAGTCGGCATTCCGAAAGCAGTTCGTGGCCGCCATGAGGATGGACATGCAAATCAGCGCCCTAGCCAATATTAAGCAACTACCCGCGAAGACACTGAGAGCCTACGTACAGCGCTTCACTGAAGAAGCCTCAAAGACCAAGGTCGATGACGGACAGCGCCTGGTAGCACTGCAGTCTGGGATCCGGGCCGGGTCGCCACTCTGAGACGACATGCAGCGCAGTAAAGCCACCACTTTGGAATAATTCATCCGGAGGGCCCAAGGATTCATCAACTGGGAGGAGGCTCAGATCCAAGCCTTCGGGTGTCCCCCGGCTCCTCACCCCATCCCCCAAACGATTCTGGGAGGTGCGGGACAGTTCCCTGCGCAGTCTTATGCCACGCCCCCCATAGTCCCGGGGACGGCCGTCACGCCCGGAATCAGTTACACACCTACGGTGTACGGCCCTGCCGCCTCGGGGTACGCCCCGACCCAATCGACGCAGTTCTCTGGTTATGGTGTCGCGCCGGCAGGACACAGTATGGCCCCCGTCGTAGCCCAGTAATCGCAGACGGAAGTAACCGAGGCAAGCGTGAATCCCTCCCGGGGGAAGCGATCCGGCAAAGGCCAGAACCGGCCAGAGCTGGCCAAGAAAGGGAAGAGGGGCTACGAGCCCCAATACTCGGAATACACCAGCTTGGTGGACACCCGGGAAAACATCTACCTGGCGATAGAAAGAGCGGTCCACTACCGGAAGCCTAGCCCCATGATTAAGGGGGGAAGGAATCCGAGAGACACCAGCAAACGGTGCGCCTATCACAGAGACGTGGGCCACACCACCGACGAGTGTCGACAGCTCAAAGACGAGATTGAAAACCTCATCAAGCTGGGGTACCTCCATCAGTGGGTGAGAATGCCCGTTAGTGTCCCGGGTATGTCAGCAATCCCCGGATAATCCACGGCGCCGGTGACGACTCGTGCATACCCGCCCCAGGGAGGGTATGCACAGGGACCTCCAGCGCAGGCCCCTCAGGGGACCATGGCCGCGCAGGCTCCCGGCCCTGGAATGCCCTATCCTTCCGGGGCAGCGCCCCCTCGAGTGGACGGGCACGTGGCGACCATATCAGGCGGACCCCACCTAGGAGGACCTTCGAAGAATGACCAAAAGCGCTATCTGAGCGAGTTGGACCACGACCAAGAAGTTTGCGCCCTTGTCCAGGCCCCGGCTTAGCGCCCTAAACTGATGAACCTCCCCATCACGTTCACGGAGGACGACGCCCGCAACGTCCACTTTCCGTACCAGGACCCGCTGGTCGTAGATGCTCAAATTGCCAACAAGTTGGTATCCCACGTGTTGGTGGATGACGGAAGCTCCGTCAACTTTTTGTTCAAACCCGCCTTTGCCGCCATTGGCCTAACGAAGGCTGATCTGGCGTCCTGCCCAACCCAAATCTACGGCTTCAACGGAGACGCGCTTCTCCCCATGGGAAAGGTCCAGCTGCTGGTGACGCTGGGGGATGAGTTGCAGCACTCGTTCAAGTTCTGCACCTTTGTTGTGGTGGATTGCCCAACCGCTTACAACGTCATCTTTGGCCGACCCTCCCTGGTCGAGTTCGGGGCCATCACCTCCATCCGCCATCTATGCATGAAGTTCCCGTGCAGCAATGGAGGAATAGGGACTGTCCGCGGAGACCAAAAAAGCGCTCGGAGGTGTTACCATGTCTCTGCCCGTCCCGTTTGTATGGTCTGGGACGAGCCCGTCGAGCTGGCCCTCCGCCCAGTTGAGCAAGTAGTCCAGGAAGAGGACGATCTGGACCCGCGAATAGGAGACGAGCGCGTCTTGGAGCCAATGGACGAAATAGAAGAGGTATGCATCAGCGAAACCGACCCGGCCAGGGTCATCCAAGTGGGAAAGAGCCTGCCGGCGGACATTCGGGCCGCCATTATCGCCCGAGTCTAGGAAAACCAGGATCTTCTGGCATGGTCCCATTCCGATATGACCGGGATCGACCGCAATATCATCTTCCACGCGTTAAGTATTGACCCAAACGCGACCCCGGTCCGCCAGAAACGCAGACCTTTGGGGACGGAAAGGGCCGAGGCCCTCAAGCTGGAGGTGGAGAAGTTGTCTTCCATCAATTTCATCCGCGAAGCGATATACCCCGTATGGCTGGCCAACCCGGTCTTGGTGCCGAAACCTAACGGGACCTGGAGAACTTGCATCGATTTCACGGACCTCAACAAAGCGTGCCCGAAGGACTGTTTCCCGCTCCCCCGAATAGACCAAATGGTGGATGCTACGTCCGGTTACGGGATCTTGAGTTTCATGGACGCCTACTCAGGCTACAACCAGATCTCCATGCACGTGGCGGATCAGGAGTACACCAGTTTCCAAACCGACAAGGGCATCTATTGCTATATAGTCATGCCTTTCGGCATCAAAAATGCAGGAGCAACTTACCAGAGGCTCGTCAATCGAATGTTTCAGGCCCAGCTAGGGCGAAACATGGAAGTATACATCGACGATATGTTGGTCAAGTCCAAGACGTCGCGAGACCATGCAGACGATTTGGCGGAGGCTTTCGCAGTTATCCGGAAGTACGGGATGAAGCTGAACCCTAAGAAGTGCACCTTCGGCGTAGCTTCCGGGAAGTTCCTGGGCTTCATAGTGAGCTTCCGAGGAATCGAAGCCAACCCAGAGAAGATCAAGGCGCTGATCGACATGGCCCCTCCCTGGAAGCACAAGGACGTCCAGAGCCTGACGGGGCGAGTGCCCGCCCTTAGCCGTTTCGTTTCTAAGGCCACGGACAAGTGCGTCCCTTTTTTCAACGTCCTTCGGGGGAGCCAGCGGTTCGAGTGGTCACCTGAGTGTGAAGAAGCCTTCCAGAAGCTGAAAGAACACCTGGCCAAGGCCCCCATCCTGTCGAAGCCAGTCGAAGGAGAACCTTTGTTTCTATACCTGGCCGTGACCGAGCATGCCATCAGCGCCGCGCTAGTACGAGAAAAGGAAAGGACACAACTCCCGGTGTACTACGTGAGCAAGCGATTACTAGACGCCGAGTCTAGGTACCCGCTAATAGAAAAGCTGACTTTCTGCTTATTGATGTCTTCCCGGAAGCTTCAACCCTACTTCCAGGCTCACGCCATAAAGGTCTTAACCAACCATCCCCTGCGACAGGTGTTGCAGAAACCTGAGTCCTCAGGGAGACTCCTGAAATGGGCCATGGAGCTGAGCCAATTTGATATATCTTACGTGCCCTGGGTGTCCATTAAGGGACAGGCCCTGGCCGATTTCATCGTCGAATGCTCCGGGATCCCCCCAGAAGAGAGTGTTCCCCGCGGCCCCCGCGGCGCCCGTTTGGAAAATCTTTGTTGACGGAGCCTCGAACGAGAACGGGGCCGGCGCCGGGATCATCTTGGTGTCACTGCAGGGGCACCAGCTACAAAATGCCCTCCGTTTCTAGTTCAAAGCCTCGAACAATAAGGCGGAGCATGAAGCTGTCCTAGCCGGCCTGCGTCTGGCCCGGGAAGTAGGGGCAACGAACCTCGAAATTTACAGTGATTCTCAGCTGGTAGTCAGACAGATTTTGGGGGAGTATCAAACCAAGGGAGAACGAATGGCGGCATACGTGACTCAAATGAGGGAGATGCTCCAAACGTTCGCGGCGCATTCCATCCGCCAGATCCCCTGGGAGAAGAACGTGTTCGTGGATACATTAGCGAAGCTGGCAACCGACGCAAAGGCCGAACTGGCCGGACTGGTTCCCGTCAACCATCTCCCCGTCCCAAGCATCAGAGCTCCCACCGTCAATATGGTTGACCACTCCACTTCCTGGATGGGGCCACTGACCCGATACCTGTGTACCGGGGAAGTTCCGGACGATAGAGCCGCGTCCAGGAAACTCTTGTACCAGGCACACCGGTACGTCATGATGGACGGAAAACTCTACCGCCGAGGGCTATCTATGCCTTACCTCAGGTGCGTGTCCGGCACTGAGCTGAGTGCCATCATGCACGAAGTGCACGAGGGGTTTTGCGGAGATCACACGGCCGGGCCCAGCCTGTCCAAGAAGATTTTGCACCAAGGATACTTCTGGCCCACCATGAAGAAAGACTGCATAGACTATGTCCGCAAGTGCGAACAGTCCAGAGGTACGCAAAGATCCCTCAGGCCCCCCCAACAGAAATAACCCTGATGAACTGTCCCTGGCCCTTTGCAGTGTGGGGGATCGATCTTGTGGGATCTCTCCCGACCGAGAAGGGAGGGGTAAAATATGCCATTGTGGCGGTAGACTATTTAATGAAATGGGTCGAGGCGGAGCCTATGAACACGATCACGTCCAAGAAGGCCCTAGATTTCGTCGTCAACAACATAGTCTGTCGATATGGCCTCCCCTGCAAAATCGTGTCCGACAACGGGAAGCAGTTTGACAGCTTCCACTTCACGGATTTTTGCGAAAGACACGGTATAGTGAAGAGTTTCTCGGCAGTCGCCAGACCACAGGCGAACGGGCAGGCCGAAGCCGTAAACAAAATCCTAAAAGGGACGCTGAAGAAAAAGCTCCAGGCCTGTAAGAGCAAATGGCCCGAGGAACTCCCCCGCGTGTTGTGGGCCTACCGGACGACAGAAAGGACGTCAACCGGGCACACCCCCTACTCAATGGTTTATGGATGCAAAGCCGTCATCCCAATTGAAATGACCATCCCGTCCCATCGACGCGACACATATGATCCCGCCCAAAACCACGCCTTACTCCAGGAATCGCTGGACCTTATCGAGGAGATCCGGGAAGAGTCGCAAGTGCAGTTGAAGATGTACCAGGGCAAGATCGCTCGGGATTTCAACTCCAGAATCAAGAGCCGTAAGTTTGAAACCAGCGATCTAGTCCTGCGGAGGGTCTTCCCTGCCACTCAAGATCCGGGAGTAGGGGTTCTGGGCCCTAACTGGGAAAGGCCGTATGAGATCAAGCACGAGGTCTGCCCCGGAACGTACCGCCTGAAGCGGCTCGATGGCTCTGAGGTTCCGCGAGCCTGGAATGCAGAACACCTCCATAAATACTACCAGTAGTCCTAGAAATCATCCCAGTTTTATGCTTACGTTGTAACATGTACGCCTCAGGGCTAATTCCCTTTTGAAAAATGAAAATGACGTGTGCAAAACGTCATGAAGGGCTATTATCACCACAAAAATGTATGCCTCAGGGCGGATTCTTTTCAAATTTCGTTCTCAAGTGACCCCAGACCTGTCTCCGCTCACTTGCGGGGGGTGTCATCTCAGGCACGAGAAATACAAAGGACCAAGCCTAAGGCCAGTCCCAGCCCGGACGAACGATGTCCGGGGGTATATAATAAAAGGGACCAAGCCAAGGCTCGTCCCGCCCCGGGCGAAACGATTTCCGGGGATATTAAAAGAGGGACCAAGCCCAAGGCTCATCCCGCCCCGGACGATCGATGTCCGGGGGTATATAATGAAAGGGACCAAGCCCAAGGCTCGCCCCGCCCCGGACGAAACGATGTCCGGGGGTATATTAAAAAAGGGACCAAGCCCAAGGCTCGTCCTGCCCCGGATGAAACGACGTCCGGCGCGGGCAATCTCCTCGCGCTCCACCTTCAGGCGGGCCACTTCTTCCTGGAGATGGGCCGTTTCCCTGCTGAAGGTCTCCTTGACGGCCTCCCTCTGGTTCACGGCCGCCTCCAGCTCCAGCTTGGCCGTCTCCATCTTTATGGCAAGCTCGGCTACTAGGTCAGCACTCCTCTGGGACAGTAAGTCAACCTGGAGCAAAGAAAAGTTAGAAAATAAAACCAACAAATGACAGAAGGAATATAAGTGAGGCGAACATTACCGCGGTGGCCTGGTGGCGAAGAGCCTGAGAGATGAACAGCACGTCCGGGTTAGCTATCGTGGCGTACCTCTTCAGCTGAAGGTTGGACATAGTAGCCGGTCCACGATCGGCTGGGGAGCGCTGAACTCGGCAGGACGGTCCGAGAACTCAACCTGACGACGGATTGTCAGGGCCTTGTAAGCGTTGTCCCTCCAGCACCGGCCGTTTTCCCAGGTCCGGTTGATCAGCCGGGACTGTTCGTCCCGCAGGGCGATCTCCCCCTCCTCGAGAAGAGTTGGGTGGAGGGGAAGGACTGGCGGAGCAGGGATCTCCTTCGTGGTTAGCCGACTCTCCCCCTGCGACTCCTCAGCTGTTTCCGACCATGTCGTCCGGGGCCTCTTCCTGCGTTCGCCTTCCCTGGCGTCGTCTTTCGGGCCCCTCTTTCCTGAGCTCCGGCTTACGGCTTCGCCCGCCTCCAAATCAATCACCGGGGGCTGGTCCGAAGGGACGTTTGCGGCCGGCTCCACGGCCTGGAAGGGGACCACTGCTAGAGCCTCACCGGGACAGGGCACTGACTCGGGTGTTTCACTGGTGGGGAGGGGCTCCGAGCCTGCCACGACGTTTGACCTCCTGGCAGCCTTCTTGGCCGACCTTTCCCTGATGAGCCTCCTCATCTCGCTGGCCGGGTTAGACATATCAGAATCCTCTGCAAAAGTACAGGAGAAAGGAGTTAGTATGATAAGCCAGACAGGAAAACACAGCAGTAAAAACGAACAGCCCGGGACGAACCCTCATCTAGGCCCCGGGCGAAATTCAATTCCCTTAAAGAGAATGAGTGTATCCGGTCTCCTACGTCATCCGGGGTTAGAAACCCCCTATACTGGAGGAACCCGAACAGGAACATTAGGATCCCTGATCCTACAGGGACGGGAGATGAAGGCCTCATCTCCCCATCAGCCCCAAACGCGGGGCCCGGTGGCTCTAGCCTATCCCTAGCTAAGTCCCCGACTTGGGGAGCATAAGTTAAGATTAAAGGGGAGTTACCGAGCCCCGATACACTAGCCCCGGGAGTCCCGGCGTTTGGTAGGGCATCTTCGAAAAGCTCCTCCAACTCTTCCGAGGTGGCCTCTTCCGCCGGAAGTTGATTCTTCTTACGATGGGCTGCGGTGGCCCGCGCCGATCTCACCACCTCGGCGATGTGGTCGAGGGCCAGCTGCTCCCGGACCTCGGTGTCCTTCTCGCACGGGATGCCCCGGAAGCTCGGGACGACAATGGTCTGGGTGGCCGCCAGCAACCCTATTAGCCGGAGGTTTTTATCATTGACATAGCCCCCAACGTCCAGCTCCTCCGCGGTCAGCTTGGCATAGAACCTCATCCTTTCCAGGAGAAACTCGGTAAGGGGGGTTTGAATGAAGGGACCTGCGACCCGGAAGATACAATAAGAGGTGGAAGCAAAAGATGAATAAAAGAGAGGGTCTGGGGGAATACTTACCCACTCGCTGGAAGTCTAGCAGCAGCGTGGGGTTCTTGTCAATAAGGAACCCGGATGTCATGAACCAGTAATGCCTGACATCCGGAGGGTGCTTCCAGGCGCTGGTAGGAGCAGGGTAGCCACTCCACGGCTGCAGTCTGTAAAAGCCGTCCAAGCTCTTGTTTTTAACATTGACTTGCGGCACCAACTTGTAAAAGTACAAGACTTCCGCCGGAGTGGGCTCCGCGATCTCCTTCGCGACACAAAACACCTTCCACCCAGCAAGCAGACAGTACGCTTGCGGCAGCAGTTGGAAAGGTGCGATCCCCACGTATGTCAGGAGTCGATTCGATGCCCAGCTTCATCTCCAGGAGCAGCATCATCCGGTAGTTCCAGAACGAGTTGGTCGTTACGTCCATTTCCGACCTGTTGCCTGTGGGCGTCTTGGATACGGGAGCGACTACAGGGGCCCTATTGACCTCTTCTTCGGAATGGAGTGTAACGCCCGTGGCCATGATTGACGATCTGAGAACAGAGAAAGAAAGACCAAGCAGTCAGTACCTAAACCCAAAAAAGTCGGTCGAGGTACAGGGAGTCTCCTAAGGACTGCTTGGAGTCCCGTCGGACCAGGCCCGGGACCCCGAAAAGCCCTGGGACACTGATCGGGAGAGAAGGCTGCTAAGGTCCACCCCTTGTCCGGGAAGCATCCGAGCACGGTGCCACCCAAACCAGGTAGCCTTCCTAACAAATTCTAAAGCACAGGGCCTAGGTGCATTCATCTAGAGAGCATAAGTTCACAAAGTTGGTAACGGAATTAGAAAAGACTTACTGTGTGGTGTCGACCGCTAAGGCTGGTGGCTGTCCGACCGTAAGGATGGCAGAACTTCGTTCTTGAAGTGGCACAACCGATGCAGTAATTCTTTGACAGGACAAACCCAAGAAACGCCGTCAGGTTGAGGAACGAAGGTTGAGGCTCTGGGAAACAGGCGGTGGCGCAGAACTAGCAAGCGGCAGAGTAGTTCGTCGGCGAGGTCGGACATGCAAAGCTCTAACAAGCGTTCGGGTTTTTTCTTAAGCTGGTTCGAAAACGGAAAAGTGCCAAATGTTGTTCTCTAGGAGTCTTTATATCAGCCCCCAAATTCTGGCCCACGATCCAACGGTCAGGTGCCTCTTCATCCGACGATCAAGAATCACGCAGGGGGCATTTATGAGTCCTTTTGGTCTGGATCCTCGACGCCTCTAATCCAACGGTCCAGGAGTGGCGGATGCCAAAGGACGTCCCATCCTACGGTCCACCTCATTCCAGGGACATTAATGATGACTCCCCCCCCCCCATGCGGATGGGACGCCTCGGGACATGCGCTGACACCCTAGTCTAGGCCTAGCGGCCTTTGGAGGGCCTAGGCGACTCTTCGAGGCCCTTGCAACAATCACATGGCGACACATGTGTTGCTTTTTCCTAAAGCGGGCCAAAGGTAAACGTCCCCGGATCACGGTAAATGATCCGGGCTAAGCCACCTGCCACTGCCACGGCCTTTCGGCCAAGCCTCCTAGCCCGGACAGGAACTGGGGAGACGACTTGGCGAGCGCCGCGAGGGTGGTGCAACCCTCCTCCCGGCTAGCCCGAGTGAAGGCTTGGGGGGTAAATGTTATTGCCATTTCCTGGAAGGGCTTTGGGCCTTCGCCCTGGCCCACGGTCAGGGGACCGACTCGGCATTTGGACCTGGCCCAGGGACCCTTGACTGGGCCCGTCTGGAGGGGTCCGAGACGTACCTCCGGGCTCGTCTTCATCTTGAACGGTCCTGGCGGTGTCTAGAGCGCCTGGACCGTCGCGGCCTACGCGTCCCTATCCAAAGCCTGGTATGGTCCGGGCCCGAGGTAAACGGAGCGGGCCAACGGTAAACGGACTTGGGTCACCTCCTCCCCAGTTGAAGGGCCAGGCGTCCAGGATCCTGAAACCGCCTCATTTCGCGTGGACATTGTCCCCCACTTTTCGCCTGCAGAAAAGGTCGCCTCGGGATTGCCCACTGGAATGTCAGGACTGCGCAGCCAAGTACCCTGACCGGTCTTGTCTCCTGAATCAGCCTCGTGACTCGAAGTGGTCAGAGCCAAAGTGCCATTTTGTCGGGCGAAGGCTTGTGTCTCAGGTCAACCAGTTGGGCCTTAGCTGGTTTGAATTTTGTGTATTGTATACCTTTTTGTATTGGGCCTCCACTAGAAAGGCCCCTTGTACCCATTTCTCTTAGGGGCCCGGGTCGGATCCGGCCCAGACCCGGTGTTCCCCTCAGCTTATAAATATAAGCTGTCGAACAACGCACAAGGGGGGAAAAAAAGGGGAGAAACTCTATTCAGATAGAGTCAGAAAACCCCATTGTAAAAGCTTCTTATAGCTCTAATATATGGACTCGTGGACTAAGGCTAGTTAACGCCCCAACCACGTAAAAACCTCGTGTCGATCTTCTACTTTCATTATTATTATCAGTAAATATTGTTCATTAATATAGTTTCCGAAAATCTCGGTTAACATTAAGAAATAAGTGTTTTTCTCTCCAACAATACTCTTTACTCTTCCTTCCACAATCTGATAATTTACACTGGCTTTGGTTCTCTATTTATAGAGAAAATAGGACCCAAAACATGTAAAATCGTGTACAAAATAGTGGGAAAGTGGCATAAAAACTGATGGAAGTGGGGCAAGTGGTGTTGGGTCGTGGGGGACATCTGAGGCACGTGGCGGAAGTTGATTGGCTCGGCAGCTGGCACGACAAGAGCATGGCAGGCATGGTCGGGCGCGTGGGGAGCAGAAGCTGACGAGTGGGAGAGCATCAGGCTACGTGGCGCGTTCTGACTGGCTCGGCAGGAGGTGCTTCAGGCAAATGGCAACAGCGTTAGGCAGCTCGGCGTGGCTCGCGACTCGGCTCGGCTTGGCTTGGCTGGGCTGGGCTGCTGAAGACTTTGGGCCTGGGCCATTTTGGGCCTAATTTTGTCATAAATGCCATTTTCTTCATTATTTCTTCAATTTTAATTCTTTCTTTCTTCTTTCTTTTTTCTTTGTGTCAAAATACATTTTATTTCCTGAAAATTAAACACAGATTAAATTAGAATTAATATTTTCAAATATAAAATATATGAAAATAAATCCATAAAAATATTAATTAAAACTTGTTATCCCCAAAAATTGGAGATAAATGACGTGGCAATAGAGGTGACAAGTGGCAGTACATGGTCCGTAAAAGACACATTAAATAGTCAATAAATACATTGACACCTCAGAGTTGTGATAAAGTTACCCGGTAAACTGATGAAGAATTTTGACTGGCTTGAGAAGTGTCATGACTGACCAGGAATGACTTGTCTGCCCAGGAGTGACTTTGCTGCCCAGGAATGACTTTGCTGCCCAGGAATGACTTTGCTGCCCAGTCACCTTGCTGCCCAAGAATGAACTTGGCCGACCAATCATGCACATGTCCGACCAGCTAAGTGCATGTCCTACCAGCTAAGTGCATGACTGCCCAGTCATAGAGTATACTGGCGTGCATATAAGGTATACTGGCGTGCATATAAGGTATACTGGCGTGCACATAGAGTATACTGGCGTGCACATAAGGTATACTGGCGTGCACTTCAACACAGGCAATCTGCCCAATGAAGGTGTGTTCGACCAGAATGAAGGTGATGTGGATCAACTAGATAGAGCATGACTACGTTAAGATTCCCATAAACGGCTTCAACAAGAATCGGTCTTGGCATACGCGGGAATCTCTCATTCTTCCCACAAAATTGGGTGTTCTGTTACATTTTGAATATTTTTGTAATTTAAATATAATAAATATAATGAAATATCTCGATTCTAGGGGAGAGCAGATGTATGATCCTAAGCCTATAAATATATGGCTTATGGGATTAGAAAGGGACTTTTGGGGCTTTTTGAATCCGCATTTTCTAGAGAGAGAAAGTACTTGTATTTGAGAGGAATCCTTGTATTTTTGTAATCTGCACTGAAGAAACTCAGTTGACTCAGCTTCATCTGATCTTGAGTGCAGATCTATAATCACAACTCTAAGTGGATTAGGCTATTACCAACATATTGGGGCTGAACCACTATAAAAATTGCGTGTGTTATTTACTTTCTTTTCAAAACCGTCTGTGTCGTTTTATTTCTCTTGAAGGTTTTATCGTTTTTGACATTCTCACGTCGTTGGCCAAAAACGCGGTCAACAAAACTTAATTAATTTTAAACTTTAAAACTAATAAAATGATACTTTTGAACCCTAATCAGTAAGTCAAGACATATATGTCAAAGACACAATATCGTTGGATAACTAATCTCTACTGGAATTATATCAATCGACTATGTTAGTTCAAAGGACAATATTTCAGATCCGCTAATCAAAGGGTTAAAAACATAGAGTTAGTTGATAAATCATCAAGGGGGATGAGACTCAAGCCCATAAATGAATAAGTCAATACAGTGGATACCCAACCTTGTTGACTGGAGATCCCAAGATCTAGGTTCAAAAGGGACAACTAAACTGTAAAGAGTGTGCTAGACGAACTTAACTTTTCCTATACTTATGTAAACTTCTCATGTTAAAAACTCTGATTCATTTTGAAAAGAGAACTAAAGAGAAAAGATATAGAATGAGAGATAACATGTAAGAGTGGATAAAGAGAGATAAATACATATATTTGGGATATATATATATATATATATATATGGAAATTCTATAGTAGGGGTGTCAGTTTAGCCCCTACAGATAATGGCGTCTTTATTTCCTATATGTAAAGAAATTATAATCCAATTTTTTTTATCTGACGGTGTAGATTGTAGTAATAGTAGGCATCCCACCCATTTTAAAAAAAAAAATTGAATACTTTACAATTCCGAAACACAAGAGTTCAAAATGGTTAGTTGCACGCATATATAAAAAGAACACTCGTGCAATTGATTGTTTGAAACATGTCTTGGACATCGTAAATTATTCACAATTTCTCGAAAACTAGGGGAATGCTTGCTATTACTACAATGTACAACGTAATATAAAAAAAATTAGGTTATAATTTCTCTAAATGCCGAAAACAAAGATACCCCTATTGGTAGGGACTAAACTGGCACCCCTACTATAAAATTTCCCTATATATAAATTTATAAAACACTATACAACTATCAAAATAAATACACCTACCCCATTATAATTAGATGTCATTAAAAATAACAGTCATCGGAAAATTTGGTAATTATCACCAGAAAACACTAGAAAAGTAAAAAGCAGAAATAATGAAAGAGCAATAAAACATAACCTAGTTAACAAAGAAACCTATATTCATCAACATCATCAGTTATGTTACTTGAAAGTAAATTTGTCCTCTGGATCCTTAATTGATAAAAACATATGTTAGGTATATTTGTGGAACACCATCATCAGGAACAGCCATCAACTACAGATATGCAAGACCCATATCTCTTCCATTACACAGGAGACGAATGGAACGTGATGTACACAGAATACGACGTCTGTCCTCCAGCTGGCAGTGATGAGGATGATAAACCGACAGGATGGAACCCACTTCACGAAGACCCAACATATGACTCTGACTATGAAACCAGCCATGAGACAATATTTAAATAATTATTGTGTATTTCAGCCATAAGTTTTTGTTGTTTAGCCTTTTACTTTTGTTGGGGGATCTTATCCCTTACCTATGCTTTTGTCTTTGTCGGGGAATCCTATCTCTTATCTTGTCTAGGGAATCTTATCCCTTATCCTATCCCAACTATGTTAACTCTTTTTTTCTATTTTCTGGTTCATCTTCTACCTTCTATTTATACAATAAACTAGGAAATAGTACCGCACTTCTATTAAATTTTTTTCTTTTTGTTTTTCAAAAAATAAAATAAATGTCTAATATATATAATCAAAGGAATAGAAAAAAAAATGTATTAGTCTAATAAAACAATAATTTCAATGTAAAAAAATATTAAATTAGCATTAGATGATTAACATGACCACGTTACCATTCATTTTATTAGAGCATTGAAAAAAAAAAGGAATTCACACACATAAGTTCTCTTACTTTCGAACTATTGATAATATAATAAATACAATATTACACAATAAGAAATAAAAATTAAAAGTACAAGAAAACATCGATATGTAATATTCATAATAAATATAATTTTTCTTAATAAATTGTTATATTAATACTATATAACAAATAGCAAAATATAAAGGAATTAAGTCGTGGAGATTTTGTTTATATGGAAAAAAAATGTTTGTAATAATAAAAATAAGATTATTGCTAAGGGGCATCAATGGTGTCCAACACCACATGACAGGTTCACACGTTGAGTCTCACATATAATATCTTAAATCAGATCCGATAGTAAATTGCATTAATTACTATGATATGGTGATGGGCACCATAGGTGCCCAATAGCAATGCTCTAAAAAGGTATATGTAATAATAATTAGAGATATTTGCAGCATAAACCCTTAATCTTATGCAATTGTTATACATGTATACCAAACTACAAAACATGATGGTAAAATTTCCAAACGTTACATTTTTGTTGTAGCCTAATACTTTTGGTTGTTAAGTGTCACATAGAACTGTTAAGTGCAAGCAAGGACACATATGTCAACACCCTATTTGGTCATACACGTGTTAAATAGTTAACTAATTATTAAAACTATTTTAAAAATAAAATTAATTAATTAAAAACATTCACAAATGTGAAGGATATTATTCTTATCCTATCCAAGAATGATGATAAACCCTTGAGAAAGTCATTGTAGAAAACCATGGATTGATAAGTGTATTGTAACATTTTTTTTACCATTAAAAGTATCCTTCACCAATATTTATTTTCTTATAATGTGCTTTTAAATTAATTATATGCAAGAGGATTTAATTTCTTTAAAATTATCTATAAATAATTTTTAAAAATTAGGAATTGTATTTTTCAACCCTCAAATTGGTCAACGACACGGAGTCAGATAAACGATATAAGATGAGATGAAAACAAGAAGAAATTCAAATGGAAAGCAAACAACACAAACGATTTATAGTGGTTCGGCCTCAATTGGATGGTAATGACCTACGTCCACTTAGTGTTCTTATTGATGTTGAATCCCAACACTATGATCAATGAACTAGGGTTCACAAGTTTCACAAGCCTGGGGAAGATTACAACTTCGGTGAATAATCACACTATATTTTTCTCTCAGAGTCCCAAGATCAAAAGTTCAAAAGTCCCTTCCTTGAGCTCTTTGATTCTTATTTATAGGCTCAAAAAGAATACATGGGCCGATGGGCCTTATTTATCATTAAGATTCACGTATCTAGGTAATAAAAGAAATTACAATTAATGCAAATATTACAAGATTGCACATCCGAAAGGAAGTAAATGAAAGTAGGCGACCAGACTGGTCGCACCTAAGTGTGATGCTTGATAAATAAATGACTTTCCGGTCGATGGTCGAACAGGATTCATTCACTTAAAGTTGTCACGTGCCTGCCACGTGTAGGTTAATCCTACCACATTACCAGGAGCCATTTTTGGGTAAACATTTGCCCCCCCCAAGTTTATTTTACTGCGACCAGTATAAAGTAAACTTAGACAACTGACCTTTCGTATGCCCTATCAAATCTGTCAGAGCTGTCCATGCCTCCTCGAAAAAAGGCAACCAATCATGTCTTTGTAGTTTCCCAAAAAGTGATTTGACGGCTATTACGCTTTCCCATGCCTCGAAAAATCACCCCTCATGATTACCTCTGTAACCGTGCTTCGACCAATATATATATATATAGCCCTTCATATTTACCTTTCACCTTTTACTTTCTATCTCTTTCTCAAGAACACTGAAGAACAGAACCCTTTGAACCCAGAAGACCCAAATGATTCCAACGATCCACAGAGCTTTTGCCCAGCCATTCATCATCTCAGAAGTTTTCACTAATCTTCATCCAAGTAAGTTTCTCAAACCTCTCTATCGTTAGACTGCCATGCAATATTTAATTTCTGGTTTGTTTCGGACTTAGAATTCCTTAATGTTCTTGAAAAAATGATTTGGGGTAAATGGGCAGATAGATATTAGCACGATAGGATAAAGAAAAAATACGATATGAGGCTTAGGAATCGACTTGGGAGTTAGGATTATTGATTTAGGGCGTAAAATCGGAGTAAAAATTCGATTTTTAGGCATGTAGAAAAAACTGGATTTTTCCCGCCCTTTCAGATTCGAAAAGTTTTTCTGAAAAACTTTTCACTTCTGCTTTTTAATCTATTTTCTAAACTGTTCACATAGAATTTAGTGTTTTTGTTAGAATGATGTTGGTCGTATAAAAGCTTAACTTTTATACACTAACAACGTTATTCAAACTTTTCCATTTTCTTGGTCTATTGGCCATAGATTGTCATCTCCCATTCTCTATTCGCAGATTTTCATGCACGACCTGTGGGGGGGTGAGAGGCCGATGGACGATGACTTGCTCGCCCAGCTGCTAAAAAATCAAGAACAACCGTCATTACTAATCCCAGAGATTCGTTTTTATCATAACCCTTCTAATAGACCTTCAACCAGTCCATCGAACATGGGTCGAGTAAAACCCACTGCTCAAAAGAAAAGGAAAACAACCTCTCCTCCTGCCAAACAGCCTGCTCCTCGGGCTGAAAATCCTTCGACCAACACACAAGCCAAAAACACTCCTCAGCTAGAAATCCAAACAAAGCCCAACCTCAGGATGTCCTTCGACCAGAAGTCGAATGGTACGTGGTACCTCCTAGCAACATCACAGTTAGGATGGTAGGGAATTATCTCAAGAAGTATGGACTTCCTGGGATAACCCCAATCAAGCCTACCATCAACCAGTGGGCAAACCTGCCTGGGGGCATCTTCAGTGCCTAATCGAGATATCATATCGAGGCAGGGGAAACCTTGCCTCTTCATCCATTTTTCCAGGGGGTGGCCAACTACTTCGAGGTCGCCCCTTCCAAATCACCCCAAATGGATATAGAGTGCTCTCTGCTCTCTATATCCTGTACAACCATAAAAAGTGGCCCGTTCCTACACCACACGAGGTCAATTACATATTTTATCTCAAGTCCAACCCCAATCACAACATCACGGGGTTCTTCAACTTTTACCACCAGGAATCTGCTAGCACTTTCTTGAGCGATATCACCCACAAGTCCAATGTGGGGAAGTACTTCCAGGAGTACTTTTTAACACCAGACCTGGTCGCCAACAATCTGGCTTTCACTGAAGGAGGTAAATTATTTTATTCACTGGTCGTTTAATTTCCTTCAGCTTTTCCGCATGTTCTTAGAACTTTGGTATTCTTCAAGTCCGTGGCGCCGACCAACTCCACTCCAGAAATGGAGATACGAGCAGCTTCCCTGGCCAGCATGACCAACATAGAAAAAAAGCATCAAAGAGCTAGTCACGAAGAATAATCTAAGGTTGGTTGGCCTTTTGGCCCTTCACCAAGATGTGAGGGAAACAACTGCGGGGAGTGCTACCAGTGGAGAAGTTCCCGAGCAGCACCATGATGTGTCACAACCTCCGAGGAGGAGGACAATGGGAGTGACTATCAGGGATCCCCCCCAGCACCCCGCAAGCAGCTGCTGCCCCTGCTCCTTCAGGAAAGGGCAAACAGAAGGTTTATGAGGGCCCCGAACTCATTCTTGAATCTTCAGATGAGAACGCTGCTGAATTCTACTCTTAGACAATTTTCCCATTCCCTGTCATTTATTTGATGGGGATGAAAACTTTAAATACACGCCTAATTTAAATTCAGAATTCTTCAAGGCAGTGAGTGAGTGTAGCAGCAATACAATAAATAGTGTAGCGACTAGAAGTTGTAGCTCGGGTATCTTACTTATAATTTCCTTGATCTTATTTTCTTGATTTAGTAGATATTTCCATCCACATTATCTTACTGTTCACTTCTATTTTGTAGCCATGTCAACTGAAGATCTGTTCGAGCTTTACAGTGAACATGTACCCGCTGCTCCTTCGAGCAAGAAAAAAGGGAGTAGGCCACACCGAGGTGAAAGCAGCAAAAACCCTTCGACAAAAAATCTCGGATCGGGGATCCTCTAGTGTCAATTCCTTCTCGGAAAACCACACTTCCTTCGGCCCCCGTCGACCAGACGTCTCCCCCAGCCCCCATTGACCAGACCCCTCCTCCAGTACCTATCGACCAGACACCTCCTGGTCAAACAGGAGACGCCTTGACGAACATCGTGCTCAGCTCGGCCAAGGATAGGATGACTAAACTATCAAGGCATCGACGCAGCCGAGAGGCCATCATCGGTACCGACTCCATGGAGGTCGACCAGATAATTAACCGTGCGCTGAATGAAATAGCCAGCGTAAGTTGCCATTTCTTGCTGAGGTTCATTTGTTTATCTTGTCATTTTCCGCCATCAGTTTAACTTTCTCTCTGATCGCAGGAAATGCTAACTATGACCGCCAGCTGGCGTCACTCGGGAGCCTTGACTACTCAATATGAGAAGAGACTTAGGGAGCAGCTTAAGGTGTCCGAGGACAGATACGCTGAGGAACTTAAAGCGTTTGAGGCCAGACACGCTGAGGAGCTTAAGATGGCTGAGGCAAAATACATCGAGCAGCTCGAGGCAGCCGAGAAGAAAAATGCTGAGCTGCTCGAACAGAAGGTAAAGCTGGCCGAAGAGCTGAAACAGCACTAGGCTACTTTGATCAAAGCCATCAAAACTAAAGAGAAGTACAAGGAGGCTTCTTTGCTTGATTTTAAGGAAGCATCTAAGCTTCAAGATGATCTAGTCATCAGCAAAAAGGAGACTGAGGGGTTATAGGAGAGCATCAAAGAGCTCAAGGAGACCAATGCCAGAAACTTGGAGAGGTATAAGGGTGCCACCTCCGACTGCTTCTACGTGTTTTGGAAGCATAACCGCGAGGCAGACTTCAGCTATCTCTCAGAATGCATGAGGCAATCTGAAATAAACAGGTGCCTTGCTCGCCTTGAAGAAGAGGAGAGAGCGAAAATCCCAGCCTCCCCCGAAATCTCCTTGGCTACGAGCATTAATGGTGTGGAAGAGGAAATTGGGGCCTCTATTGACCAACAAACTTCTCAAAACCCTCCTGCTTCATAATTTTTACTGTTTTTATTTAACTTTGTAATTTGGGACACACGGACCTCGGTTCGTAGTGTCGAGACAATTTTTATTTTTATTGTTGTATGAGCAGCTTTTCCTTTTAACATATAATTACATCTGAGCAGTAACTGCTCGCGATGTAAAGGATTTCTCTTTTGACATTATAATATTTTTATTTTATTATAACATATGTTCGCATGAACGAACTTAGCATAGCACTTTGGTTTAATTTAAACAAAATTTTGAAAAATACTCTAAGTACCATAGCATTCTTTCACTTATTTTGCTAGTGTGTTTACATATAACTATCGATATGATTTGCTTACTAGATACCTTATATGCCCCCCCAAGTGATTGAGGAGCTTTAGGTCCTCGGTCACATGCCTTGACCAAGACTTGTTCGAACATTACTGCTCGTAATAGAGATTTAAAATGATTATATAGCAAAACAACACACATAATGAGCAAATACTTGTAATAAATACAATAATTGGCAAGATTGATTGGCTGTGCACAGTCCCTTTTATTTCTCGTAATAAATGGACAATCGTGTTTGTACAAGTGATCAAAGTATGATCTTACAATTATAAGCGATCAGTCACATGATTGACTAACCCTTGTTCACAAACTTGTAAAAAGTAAAATTGATACATGTCAATTCTTTAAGAAGAATTGTTTATTGATAGTACTTGCGCAGGTGTTCTCCATTCCAATAGCGAGGAATGAGATCTCCATTTAAGCGGGCAAGTTTATAAGTGCCTGGATGGAGGACTTCTTCAATTTGGTATGGTCCTTCCCAGCTAGGTCCAAGTACTCTAGGAGCTTGATCGTGGGTATTAAGGAAAGCCTTCTTAGTACCAGATCTCCCACATTAAATTTTCTTTCATGTACTTTAGAGTTGAAATACCAGGCGACCTTTTGCTGGTAAGCTGCTACTTGGAGTTGGGCTTGCTCGCGCCTTTCATCGACCAAATCCAAAGATTTCATTAATAACCGGCTATTAGTGTCTTGATCGTATCCCATCCGTCGATGTGATTGCGGATCTAATTCAACAGACTAATTCAACAGGCAACATAGCCTTATATCCATAAGCCAAGGAAAATGGAGTATGACCTGTTGATGTTCGATGCGACGTTCTATACGACCAGAGGACTTCAGGCAACTACTCTGGCCATGCCCCCTTTGCTTCTTCAAGCCTTTTCTTCAGAGTATCCTTTAGTGTCTTGTTGACAGCCTCAACTTGACAGTTTGCTTGCGGATGAGCTACTGAAGAAAAACTTTTGATAATCATGTGCCTTTCATAAAAATCCATGAACATATCACTATCAAACTGTGTGCCATTATCTGAGACAATTTTTCTTGGCAATCCATAGCGACACACTATGTTTTTTACCACAAAGTCTAGCACTTTTTTGGTCGTTATGGTTGCAAGTGGTTCAGCTTCGGCCCACTTCGTGAAGTAATCAACAGCCACCATGGCATATTTGATGCCGCCTTTTCCTGTGGGCAAAGACCCGATTAAGTCTATTCCCCATACTGCAAATGGCCATGGGCTTTGCATCTGTTTTAGTTCATTGGGGGCTGATCATGGTATCTTGGAGAACCTCTGACACTTGTCGCATTTCCGAACAAAATCCACAGAGTCTTCATTCATTGTTGGCCAGAAGTATCCTTGCCTTAGGATCTTTTTTTTATAAACTTTGCCCCCCAGCATGATCTCCACAGAAACCTTCATGGACTTATCGCATTAATTCTTTGGCCTTTTCTTTTGAGACGCATCTTAGGAGTGGCATTGAGTACCCCCTTCGGTATAGAATTCCGTCGACCAGGATAAATCGAGCAGACTGCCTCTGGAGGGTCCTTGCTTTGTTTCTGTCTGTCGGCAACACTCCATGCGCCAAGTATTCAATGAAAGGTGTCATCCACGTATCTACTACCTGAATTACCAGAAAGGTTTCTTCTGCTTTGATCGTTGGTGCAGACAGCCATTCAACATGAACTATATTCAGCATGTCGGCATCCTTTGCGCTCACTAATTTGGCCTAAGCATCAACGTTTGAGTTCTAGTCGCGAGGTACTTGCTGGAGAGTATATCTTTCAAACTGTGCCAACAAATCCTTTGCTTTGTTCAAGTAAGCAACCATCTTTAGACCCCTGGCTTGATATTCCCCAGTAATTTGATTAACCACCAACTGGGATTCGCTATAAATCTCAAGTAATTTTATGTTCATGTCCCTAGCTAATCATAAACCTCTGAGCAGCGCTTCATACTCGACTTCGTTGTTGGATGCTGTGAAGTCAAATATGATTATGCAGTGGAATCGATGTCCTTCAGGCGTTACCAAAATCACACCGGCTCCAACGTGGTGTTCATTAGAAGAGCCGTCTGTAAAATACTTCCAAGAGGGGTTTGGCTTTAAGGATCAGGCTCTTCTGTCTGTTCACTGTCTAGAAGCCCAGTGAGCTTTGCGACAAAGTCGACTAGAGCTTGTCCTTTTACTGCTGCTCATGGTGAGTAGGAAATTTCAAACTGCCCAAGCTCGACCGCCCATTTTAATAATCGACCAGCGGCTTCTGGTTTCTGCAGAACTTGCCGGAGGGGTTGATCGGTTAGTACTGTGATGGAGTGAGCTTGAAAGTATGGCCGCAACTTTCTGGAGGCTAAGATCAGGTAGTATGCTAATTTTTCAATGGGCGGATACCGCAGCTCTGCTTCTATTAGCCTTTTGCTTACATAATATATGACTTTTTGTACATTTTCCTCCTCTCTTACCAAGACAGCACTAGCAGCATATTCTGTGACTGCCAAATAGATGGAAAACGTTTCTTTTTCCACCGGCTTAGATAGATACAGTGGCTGCGACATATGAGACTTCAGAGCCTAGAAAGTCTGCTCGCACTCCTCCGTCCACTCGAATTTCTTATTTCCCCTAAGTAGATTTAAAAATGTGACACACTTGTCCGTCGATTTGGAAATAAATCTACTTAGAGCAGCAATTTCTCTCGATTAATCTTTGAACATCTTTTATCTTTGTTGGCGATTTCATATCGACCAGGGCTTTGATTTTTTCAGGATTAGCCTCAATTCCTCGTGAGTTCACTATAAATCCCAAAAATTTCCCTGATCCAACTCTGAAGGAACACTTGAGGGGATTCAGCTTCATCTGATATTTGTTCAAGACGTTGAAGCACTCTTGCAGGTCCCCTATTTGTTCTTCTACCTTCTTTGACTTAACCAGCATGTCATCAACATATACTTCCATGTTTGTACCGATCAACTCTTTGAACATGTGATTGACTAATCGCTGGTAAGTCGCACCAATGTTTTTCAAACCGAAGGGCATTACTTTGTAATAGTAAAGCCTTGTATCAGTCTGAAAGCTAGTGTGATCCTCATCAGGTGGGTGCATGCTAATCTGATTGTACCCAAAGTATGCATCCATGAATGATAAGGTCTTGTGCTCTGAAGTGGCATCAACCAGCTGGTCGATCCTTGGGAGTGGGAAACAATCTTTTGGGCAGGCTTTATTAAGGTATGTGAAATCCATGCATGCTCTCCATTTTCCATTTGGCTTGGGGACTAGTACGGGATTAGAGACCCACGATGGATAAAACGCTACCCTGATGAATCCATTCTCCTTTAACTTCTCGACTTCTTCCTTTAGAGCCTTCGATCTGTCTTTGTCGAGCAACCTTCTTTTCTGTTGCACTGGTGGAAAGCTTTTATTTATGTTCAGGACATGGCTGATAACTGTTGGGTCAATTCCAACCATGTCTTTATGCGACTAGGCAAAGAATTCCTGGTTTTTCTTCAAAAATTCCACCAGCTTTTGCTTTGTTGATGTCTCTAAGTTTTTACCAACTTTCACAACCTTGGTCAGATCTGCCTCATCGAGTTGGACATCTTTGAGGTCCTCGATTGGTCCTACTTCTTCATCAAAATTCCCAAAGCGAGGATCTAAATCACTATCCTCACTTTGGGCAACACCCTATTTGGTAACATGCTCACCTGATCGGGCTTGTGTTTCATCGGCCAACTGCAACTCTTTTCCGGCGACTTCCCTTGATCCACCTCTCTTTGCCTTAGTAATCGAGGAATTATAGCATTCCTTCGCTTCTCGTTGGTTTCCCAACACACATCCTACCCCTGCGTTAGTTGGGAATTTCATGGCAAGGTGCCAAACCGAGGTTACAGCTCGCAGGTCGACCAGAATAGGTCTTCCAATTACAACATTGTATGCAAAAGGACAATCAACTATTATAAAAGTAGTGAGTAATGTATTGTTCACAGGTGCAGTTCCTGCTGTAACTGGAAGCCTAATTGACCCTGTTGGCGCGAGCCCTTAGCCAGAAAAACCATAAATGGTTTGGTTGCATGGCTCTAAGTCCTTCACTGACAACTTCATTCTCTCTAACGAAGACTTGTACAAGATATTTACTGAGCTCCCTGTGTTGACTAACACCATTTTGACCATTATTTTGGCTATCTGGACATCCACGACCAGGGGGTCCAAATGAGGAAATCGGACATGATGAGCGTCAAATGTAGAGAAAGTTATTAATTCTTTCTCTGTTTGAGCCTTCTTGGGAGTTTTCTCCTCCACATTTAGCATCTCGATGTCCTGGTCGTGGCGTAAGGTCCGAGCATATCACTCTCTAGCCTTCCCACTCTCTCCTGCAAGGTGTGGGCCGCCACATATGGTTAACAATGTAGCTGCCACGGGAGCTGACTGTACAGGTGGTGAGCGTTGGCGTACAGGCGCCTGCTCGTTGCCTCCTTGAGCCTCTCATTGAGAACCCCCCATGGTTTGTACGTATCTCCTTAGGTGTCCTTGTCTGATAAGGAACTCAATCTCATCCTTCAGTTGGTTACACTCATTGGTGTCATGGCCATAGTCATTGTGGAACGACAAAATTTCGTTGTATCCCTCTTGGAGATATCCTTCCTTATTGGCGCTGGTCACTGTTAAGGGACATTGGCGCTGGTCACCTGATACACCTCCGCTCTGCTCTCGACAAGGATCGTATAGTTGGTGAACCTTGGCTCGTACCTGTTGCCCTTAGGGCGCTTATTCTCGAACGTCGACGGCTTAGTGTTTGCCCTTTTTCCACCATTTTTACTGCTCATGTGGCCTTTGTCGTTGCCATTGGGTTTATCAGACCCGTTGGCAGCTTTAGCAGGATCTTCCTTAGGTCCTTTATCTTTCACAGGTGATTTCCCTTCGTTGGCAATCGCATCCTCAAGCTTAATGTACCGGTCTGCTCGATCAAGGAATTCCTAGGTACTCTTCACCCTATTCTTTCTTAAGTTGTTCCATAGGGGAGAATGGCGCCTTACTCCGACAGTAAGGGCCATCATTTTCCCTTCATCTCCAACTGTTTTAGCCCCAGCTGCCGCTCGCATGAAACGCTGGACGTACTCCTTCAAGGATTCTCCCTCCTTCTGGTGTATCTCGACCAACTGGTTGGCTTCAGTTAGGTACACATGACAAGTGTAGAATTTCCCGTAGAATTCCTTCACGAACATTTCCCATGACACTATGCTAGCAGGAGGGAATTTAAAAAACCACTCCTGAGGGTGTCAGATATGGTGCCCGGAAAGATCCTACAGCGAGCATCATCCAACACCTTCTGGATGTCCATCTATATCTCAAACTTGTTCACGTGAGATATTGGGTCCCCATATCCATCGAAATTGGGTAGTACTGGCATCTTGAGTTTACTGGGGGTTTCCGCCACAACTATTCTCTGTATGAACGGAGTACCTCTTCTTTGATCATACTCGATGTGGGATGTCCGACTCCCTACCAGTTGCTGGACAGCCTAGTTTAATGCATCGATCTGGGCCTGTACGGCGTCTGGGATCGCTGGGGCGATTGGTGCCGGAGGAGCGTGCTCATCGTGCCTTTTGCGCCTGTCATTGAGCATGTCCCTTAGGTCATCATCTCTACGCCTTTTCTCGCTAGCATCCAACCGATCAAAGACGTTATGTTGCCTAGGTTGCCCCCCAACATTCTGGTTCATATGCCTATTTTCTCTTGGTGGGGGATTCCTTTCCCCACCTCTTTCTCCTTGACCCCGACCAGCATTCCCTCTACCGGAATCAGCTTCATTATAGTCATGGCCATCTCTGAAATGCGACCGACTATGGCGCGACCGGCTGGTCGCACTGTTCCCTCCTCTAGCTGGCATTTCTCGAGCATCAGGGGGAGGCCTGCGTTGATTGGTGGGTCCCCGGGCATTATTATGTCATGGGGGATCGCAGAGCCTGATTCAGCGTGCCTTCTGTTAGCAGAAGGACATTGCCCCCTGCTCGGTGGATTTGGTTCCTCAGCCACTGGGCATCTAGGGCTTTGGGGAGGCTGCCCGACCCTATTTTTCCTTTGACGTTGGGGATTATCTCGACCAGCATGAGAAGGTGGCTGCTGCTCAGGATCCTGAAACGGGATATCCTGTTGAGCAGCAGGCAGTTGCTCTAGCCTTTGAGGGCTTGCCGGCTGAAGCGGAGGACTTGGGTTTGGGGCCTGTTTTGGTGGTGCACTTGGTGGCTGGTCTGGTTGAGAAGTTGGCGCAGCTTGCCCCCGGGCCAACTGAATGGCTGCTTTTACGGCGGAAATGGTATCTCTCTGCTGGCGGTCCATGTCCGCTTGCTGCTCATTCAACTGTTGACGTTGGCGTTCGATTTCTCTCTGCTGCAATGCCAACGTCTTAGCCGTATTCTCTTGATTGGCCCTCAGATTGGCCAACTCCTCTTGCAATACACTCAATGTTGTCTTCAGGGTTTCAGAATCCCTTTCCTCTTCTTCAAAATCCAATTGTGGTTCATCTTCAGCCACATTTGGCGGAGGAGGCTGGGTGGATGCAACACCTGAAGTCTTCCCCATCCTCTTGGATGTTTAAGCCATTTGATTTTCTTGAAGTCTTGATTTCAACTGTCAATGAAAGCACCAAAATGTTGACCCTCAAATTGGTCAACGACACAGAGTCAAATAAACGATATAAGATGAGATGAAAATAAGAAGAAATTCAAATGGAAAGCAAATGACACACGATTTATAGTGGTTCGGCCCCAATTGGATGGTAAGGACCTACGTCCACTTAGTGTTCTTATTAATGTTGAATCCCAACACTGTGATCAATGAACTAGGGTTCACGAGTTTCACAAGCCTTGGGAAGATTACAACTTTGGTGAATAATCACACTATATTTTTCTCTCAGAGTCCCAAGATCAAAAGTTCAAAAGTCCATTCCTTGAGCCCTTTGATTCTTATTTATAGGCTCAAGAATAGTACATGGGCCGATGGGCCTTAATTATCATTAAAATTCACGTATCTAGGTAATAAAAGAAATTACAATTAATGCAAATATTAAAAGATTGCACATCCAAAAGGAAGTAAATGAAAGTATGCGACCAGACTGGTTGCACCTAAGTGTGATGCTTGATAAATCAATGACTTTCTGGTCGATGGTCGAACAGGATTCATTCACTTAAAGTTGCCACGTGCCTGCCACGCGTAGGTCAATCCTGCCACATCATCAAGAGTCATTTTTGGGTAAACAATATTTAATAATAATTACATGTGCGATTTATTGATAATAATTATGCCAATGATCTATCTAAAAATCGATCCTTTATATAGTCAAGAGCTCCCTTGTCTTTTCTTCTATTGAACGCAACAATCTGAACTATCAATATAGTTTCACTAAAATTACCACTACAAAAAATGTTGATTTTACCGAGAACCCTATACCGAGAACATGTTCTCGGTAGAAATATTTCAGAATCGCACCAAGGCTACGCGGTATTTTTTTCATTTTAGTTGCTATACCGAGAACATGTTCTCGGTAGAAGTCCCTTATATGTTGTCTTCTTCCCCAAACAGAGGTCATTTCCTCTGAAATAAAAAAAAAATACCAAAACTCATTTCCTCCGATTTCTCTCTCAAAAAACCCCCACTCTCTCACTATAAAACCCATTTATCCCCAATTTTGGCTCTCCCATGGTTAGATTTTAAGTTTCATTCCAAGATTTGAAGGTATGTTTGTGTTTTTCTTTGATTTTTTTTTTTGTTATTGTATTATTTTGAATACGAGATTTATGTGTATTTTTTGTTTTTATGAAGCATTTTTGGTTGATTTGGTGTCTACAAACACATTCCAAGATTGACCCAGGACCTATTGGTAAGATTTCGATTTTTTTTTTTTTGGTTTTTTTTTCACCATTTTTGTTATTATGTATAGGTATATATATAAATATATTTGTTATTTAAATAATTAAATTAAAAAATTAGATTTCAGTTCAATTAATATGTATGAAAATGTGTTGTAGAATTATAAATAAAAATATAATATTTTAGTGTTAATTTTTTAGTTTGGGATAATTAATTTTAGTGTTACATTATTATAGAGATTGGGTTAATAAAGTTAGATTAATAGATTGAGTTGATAAAGTTATATTATTAGATTGATTTTTTTTATTTTGTTAAAATTGGTATTTGTTGTTGTTGTTAATTTTTCTTTTTTAATCTTAGTATTGATGAATATTGATACTTTGTTTTTGTTTTTGGTGTTGTTGTTTTTTAGTGAAATTACGATATTTTGCATAATTAATAAAATTAAGACTAATAGTTGTATGTGTATTGTTCTGTGTATGTTCTGTGTCTGGATATTTTTATGTGTTATTTGCAGGATTTTAAATTTTGGGATAGATGAAAATATAATCGTTATACTGCTGAATTTTTTATAGAATTGTAAAATTTAGAGATATTGTGAATATTAGTAGAAGTACTCAATAAAATTTCTAATTTAATAAATAGTGAATTGATAAGTAAAATAATATATTTTTTAATTTTGATTAAATAAAATTAACAATAACATTATGCAACCAAATTTTAATAAAAATAAACATTAATATTGAATATTAATTAAATAATTTAAGTAATAAATTCTAAATTAATTAAATAATTTTTAACCTAATCTTAGAAATTGTGTAAATTATTAAAACTATTCAATAAAACATAACTAAAATATGTAATTTAATAAATAGTGGATTAATATGTAAAATAATAATATTTGTTAGTCCTGATTAAATAAAATTAACAAATATATTATTAGAAAACCAATTTTAAATATAATCTTAATAATTATTAAAATTAATTTAATTGTAAAATATTAGCCATTAATTGTAATTAAAATTAAAATTAATATTTGAAGTTAGAAAAAATATGTCAAATTTAAATAATTTTAATAATATTTACACACAAATATATTACAGTTAGATATCATAAAACAACATAATTAACTTCAAAGAGCATAAGACATTATAAAAACAATATTTAATAAAATTTGTTTTTCTTTGGTAATAAGAAATCATTACCAAAGATATGATAGTGTGTTATTATTACCTAGTGATAATTTTTTATTTTATTAGTGTTCATCACAAGAAGCCTTAGACCCGTTCGGAGAGGGTGAGTCGTTGAAGACTCTTAAATTTGCCTCTCTCTGAATTAGGACACACACACAAATTGATTATAAGTTTGATGATAAGTGTTCCATGCAGTGCTACACTCATACAATGTCAATCGACAAGAGCTGGATTAATTTGACAGATCGATTATCTGATGAGTATGAAGTTGATGTGATGGATTTTCTTCAGAGAGTTGTTAGGCTAGTTTTAGCCTACTTTTTAAGTGTTTCGATCATTGTTTTCTTCTTTGGTTTTCACGATTTTGGAGCGGATTTATGCTTGTTTTTCTTGATTTCGGGTTTATGCACTGTAATTGGGCAATTGGAGTGAAAAGTGGAGATTGAGTGCTAAACCGGAACTGAAAGCGTGTTAACCTGAATTTCAAATTAGCGCCGCGGCGCAGCCTTTGGAGCCACGGCACTAAGGTGTATTACGGTCTCGGCGAGCCCCTTTACAGAAAGTTCGAAATTTCTAAATCATGCTATAGGGCCGCGGCGCAAGAATTGGCGTCGCGGCGCTGCCGTCTGTACGTGTCAGAATTTTTAAGGGTAATTTCGTCATTTTTTAGGAGAGAAATGAGGAGGTTTTTGTTTTTAATAGGGGAAATCGAAATTGAAGAGACTCAGACTTCTCTAACCTTAGAAAAAGAAGATTGGAGCAGACATTGGCGGATCGTGACAATCCCAAACTAGTTCTTCTCTTCTCTATTTATTTTTCTGCCTTTTATTATGTTTGCTTGTGAATCAGTTAAGAACATGTTAATGGAGATTATGGACTAAACTCCAATTTTGGGATTTTAATGGAGATTGTCTGAAATTATCTATGGATTAATGCAATTTCCATATTTTTCTTTCTTCTATTGATATGTGATTTATTCATATTTGTGCTCAATACATGTTTTAGATTGACCATCTTTTACATGATCTATGATTCTAATATGAAATCTGAAAAGTGAATATTAGGAATGCTCTACTTGAATAAACATAAGTTTTGATACAAAACGAAAGTATTTGTGTAGCTTTTGTGGCTTTAGATTATTCATAGTTGATTGCTCGTGTAATTTATCTCAGAAATGCAGTATTTTACCTTGTAATTTAGTACCTTTATGTCTTAATAGGAATATTGGTAATTTTATAATCTGCCATCACATTAGAAGAAGAAGGAAAATTATTTTTGCATTATTGAAATAGATAATTGAAGCAATTGAAATTATTTTTCCCTAATTTTCATCTCTTGATTGAATATTGTTATTTTTCTAGTTTTATTTCTTTTCTTAATTAAATTAATCTCAAAACAAATTTTTATTTGCCAAATAGAACTATAGATTCAATTTAATTAGTAATTAGCTACAGTCCTTGTGGGAACGATCTCACTCACGTGAGTTATTACTTGGGAAACGATACGTATACTTGCGTGTTGAAAATTCGCAACAAGAGCTAGTCAGTGCGTTGACTCAAGGGGATTGGTGAAATGTATGTGTAGAAGGTGTGTCAATGTTGAATTTCAGATGATTGATGTATTAGAAAATCATCTCTTTGTAAATGATTTTCTACAGATATATACCAACTGGCATTGGCATGGAGATGATGAAATAATACCACTAAGGAAAGTGATAGATCAAAATGATGAAGATGAAATGATGGATGTTCTCAATGTTGTTATGCAAAATGACAATGACGAATATGAAGAGAATGAACGCGATCAAGAGATACCTACATCCCACTACAGGGGTGGGCAACATTATAATGATTTGTTGCTAAGATCGAGGCTCCATTATTCCCTTGGTGTCAAAATTACAAATCATTGAATTTCCTAGTGAAGTTGATGCATTTCAAAGTGTTGGGAAAAATTCCCAACAAAATATTTGATGGAATGCTGGAGTTTTTACATGATGCATTTCCAGCCCCAAATAAGCTTCCAAAATCGCATTATGTAGTGAAAAGGTTGTTGCGTAAACTTGGATTGGGCTATGAGTCAATCCATGTCTACAAGCATGATTGCACACTGTTTTGGAAAGAACATGCTGGAAAAAAAAAATGTCTTGTTTGTGGGGAGGATCAGTGGGTGGACAAGAACACCAAGGGCAAGAAAGTACCTCATAAAGTGATGCATTATTTTTCTTTAGCCCCTAGGTTAATGCAAAAATATGCATTGAGGCACATTGCTCAACATATGAGATGACATCACGAGTAGCGTATAAAAGAAGATGGTGTATTGTGTCATCCTGCTGATGGGAAAGCATGGAAGGACTTTGACCAAAATAATCCAATGTTTGTAATGGAACCTAAGAATGTGCGCCTTGGATTGGCTGCAGATGGATTCAACCCCTTTGGTAATATTATTCTTTCTTATAGTATGTGGTCGGTTGTGTTGACAACATATAACTTGCCACCATTGTTGTGCATGAGAAAAACTAATTTCATGTTGAGCTTATTGATTCCGGGACCTCATTCGCTAGGAAAATATTTTGATGTTTTCTTAAGACCATTGATTGATGAGTTAAAAGAATTATGGGTGACCGTTGTACAGACTCGAGATGCAGTCGATGGTAGTTTCTTCACTCTTCGAGTAGCTTTGATGTGGACTATAAACGATTACCCAACAAGGAGTAGCCTTTCTGGATGGATTGGCCAAGGTTATCATGCTTTCTCTACTTGCAATGTGGCAACACCATCTATTCATTTATAAAATAAGGTTGCTTTTTATGGCCATAGACATTTTTTACAAATCAAACATGCTATTATAAGGGACAAGAAGACATATAGTGTTGTTGAAAAAAGACTACCACCAAAGCCACTAACCATGCAAGATATGTTCACACAAATGAGTTTTATACCCGATTCTCTTCCTAGTAAGCATGTAAGATATGGTGGCCAAAAAAGAAAGCGTACAAAAGAACAATTAGGTTGGTAGAAAAAAAAATTATGAGTTCCCATATTGGGCCAGCATAATGTTGCGACACAATCTAGATGTTATGCATGTTGAGAAAAATGTGTGCGACAGTTTAGTAGGCACAATAGTTGGGCTGGAGAATAAGACCAAAGATACAATTAGTGCCAGAGTAGACTTGGAGAAGATGAAGATGAGACCAGAGTTACAGCTAAAAAAGTTGAGTGGTCGGATACAAAAGCCTGCGGCCAAATTCACTTTCACTATTGAAGATCACCAAAATTTTTGTCAATTTCTTAAATCAGTGAAGTTTCTAGATTGTTTTGGATCTAACCTAAGGAGGAATGTGATTGATAATGACAATAAGATCACCGATTTGAAATCGCATGATTGTCACATTATTATGCAATGCCTTTTGCCAGTTGGTGTGCATGCATTCCTAGAGAAATCGATTAGTACAACTATTATTGAGTTATGCACTTTCTTCAAGCTCATTTGTGTGAGAATTTTAAAAGTCTCATATTTAGAAAAAGTCAAAACTTCAATTGTTGAGATTGTTTGCAAGTTAGAAAACATTTTCCCCCCGCTTTTTTCGATATCTTGGTCCATCTACTAATACATTTACTGAAAGAAGCAATACTTGGAGGACCGGTTCACATGAGGTGGATGTATCCTTTTGAAAGGAATATGAAAAAGTTGAAGAATTATGCCTGTAATAAAGCACATCCATATGGGTCAATAGCAAAAGGATATGTGGTTGATGAGGCATTAACATTTTGCTCCATGTACTTGAAAGGAGTTGAAACAAAGTTCAATCATCCAGACCGAAATATAGATTTTGGTCCATCACTTAAAAAGATGTTGGTCTTTCGATCTCTGGGTCATCCAATTGGTAAGAAATCCTTGAAAATTTTGGATGATGAAGTGAAGAAAACAGCGGATTGGTATATTCTAAATAACTGCAATGAGATCTTGCCATATCTTCAGTAAGTAATTAAAGTAGTTCATCTTTTCATTGCATGTTTATTATAATACTTATTAGTAACTCTTAAATTGATTGTTTTTGTTCATTGTAGAGAGCATATGGAAGTTCTTCAGACTCGAGGTGTTGAAAACCTAGACCAATTTCATAGAAAGGAATTTCCTAATTGGTTTTATAATAAGATTTATCATCTTCGACAAGTGGGTTCCTCAGAAGTACATGAAGAATTAATCTCTTTAGCAAATGGTTCTTCAACTCGCGTTGCTTCGTACCCTGGGTGTGTTGTAAATGGAGTTAGATTTTTGTGTTATGACAGAGACAAGAATCGCAAAACTCAAAATAGTGGAGTCTCTATAGCGGGAGTTGAAAATAATACTTATTACGGCCAGTTGGAAGAAGTTTTAGTGATGTCATATCTTTCTAGTTGTTCTATTGTATTATTTAAGTACAAATGGTTTGACACTAATCGGTTTTAAGGATTAAAGTCTGAGCAAAACATAACGAGTATTAAAACTAGTTTGGAGGCTTTCAAAGATGATAAATTTATCTTAGCAACTCAGGCTAACCAAGTTTTCTACATTGATGACCTTAAAAATAAATCTCACTGGAAATTCGTCCAAGTAGTGCATCACAGAAATGTGTGGGACATCCCACTAGTTGAAGAACAAGTGAAGGATGTAAAAGTAGATGGTATGCATGACACTAGTTCCTCTGATTTCCAATTATTCGTTGATCTTGGTCCGTTTCCACAAATCAGCTTTGAACGTACGGGGGCTCCATTACAATTTGTTGAGATAGATGATGTTGCAAGTGAGGAAGAGAGGGAGGAGGAAGAGGAAGTTGAATTCATATAAGAAAATGATGAAGAGGAAGATGAACACATAGAAACCGATGGTGATAGTGAAGATTATTATAGTGATGATTAAGTGGTAATTTTATAATATGTTGAAGTAATTATGTTTTACAATAATTGATTATTATAGTTATTATGTTTAGTATAAATGTAATTTTAATATCAATTAATTTGACAGATATGGCTGACGTTATTGCTTGATCTCACGGGGGTGATGGTGGAGGATGCGATCCTCCACGTGGACCGGCAAATATCTCAGCTGATTGTGAACGCGGTAATACATTACACATTGATACACTCCTTAAATTTTAACAGTATACATATTAATTTTAAAATACTAAATTTGCATACAATAGCGCCGCCAACACAAGCGTGGACGCCACAAAGGATTGAACACACAAGAAAAAAAGGGAAGAGTTGGGGTGTCCTCTCCCTCTCGAGTAGGACGTGTGAGGGAGAACATATAAAGAGATCGGAGATTACAGCTCAAATTTCTCAAGAGAGCTGGGATTACTTGTTCGACAGTACATAGATCCAGATTGTCCTCAATGGTCAAAAGTACCAAATGCCTCGAAACAAAGAATACTTGCACATCTGGAGGTAAGTAATTTCTGTATTTATGTTAATTCTATTTTATTATATATTATATTTACTAATAAATGTTTATAATTTAGGATGATTTGTTTGATATCAGGCGTACCAGATATGGACAAGGGCACATGCCTGGGATCTTGAGAAGCATTGATACATCATGTGCTAAAAAGTATTCTGATTGGAAGTACGTTATTAAAGAACATTTAACGATTAATAGGCCAGAAAATTGTTATGGTTATTGCACAGATACGCAGTGGAAAAAATCCATTGAATTTTTCCAACGCCCAGAAATTATGGTATTAATTTCTTGCTAAACTTAACTCTCTTAATTAAATATATTACTAACAGAAACTTTTTGCAGAAATGTTCTGGGGTCAACAAGGAAAATAGGAAGAAACTAAATGAGCTTAGCTACGGAGGTTCTCAGTCAATCCCAGTGTTGCGCTATAAAAAAGTTAGTTAACTAATTCTTTTTAAATTTGTTTTTCTTATTTACGTTTAATTATTATTATTTTTTTAAAAAAAAAATATGTATGTGACAGCGCAATTTAGAGACTGGGTAACTTGAGCCGATCTCGAATAGCTAGATGGATACTCACTATAAATCAAGCACAAAATGGGTGACAGAATCAGCCAAAAAAATTTGCTACGTTATGTTTTTTAAAACATTTTTCAAAATTTTAATTGTTTGTTTACAATACATAATTACATTATATATTGTATCATATGATGAATTGCGTGCATATCGCAACACACTGCAGACACAGACAACTGATACTGAGAGTTCCACACCAGTTTCGAGTGCGCCTGAAGATGACGACTTATCTTAGGTACAAACTGCCTTCGAAAAACGACGTGGCCACCAAAAAGGATAGGACGTATCCTTAATAAAAGGGACCAAACTCCATTTACTATTGATCCTCCACAAACTAGAGATGATTGAGATGAGAGAGCGTGTTCGACAATTAGAGGAGCAAATCCGGACTTATTGTATCACCCCAGGATCTCAATGTGCCCCACCACCACCTAATGATCCCGATGTTGGAGCACCGAGTCAGTAGGACTTATGTATGGGTTTTATTACTATGGACTATTACATTTTCATGTTTCAGACAACTCTTTATTTTGATTGAGCAAATGTACTCTTAAGTTTTTATTTATATGTTTAATATAAGTGTTTTAATTTTAATTTATTGTTTTATATTTAATTCAAATTAAATCAATAAATAAATATATAAATGAATAAACATTACACATATAAAAAAAAACCTCAGCTAATACCAAGGACGGTGTCCTCGGTATAGCCCATCCAGATGACAAAATTGGACAGGTTTCACTGACGATATTGTCAAATACTGAGAACAATTGTCATCGGTGCATCCTATACCGAGAACATATTCAATGTCCTCGGTACAAGTTTTCCTCTACCGACGAGGATGTACCGAGAACCTTCTTCTGAGAACATGTTGTTAGTAGAAGTTGTACTGAGAACATTCGGGCTTCTACCGATGACTTTTGTTCTCGGTATATCCCGGTCTATCAATATAGTTTCACTAAAATTACAAAACATACTATAGATTGTATAAAATATGGGCACATGAAAATCAAAATTTGAATCCACCTAAAAGAGAACTCTTGTAGATTTGAATTTGGATATGTCAAAATTTCTTCCAACATTATGATATATCCTTTCTTTAATTACTTTTGTTAGAGTGTGGAAAGTGGTCTAGAAGTAGAATGAGGTGCATGGTAAGAAGTATGATGTTACATCTCAAAATCAATTTGTGATGAGTAGAGTAACTCATGCTCTTATGTATTGTTGAATGTACCGACACACTCTCCATGTGGGATATTTTTCTCTAACAACTTTTGCTTGGCCATATCCTTGTTCGGCTAATCATGATTTTAAATTATTAATCTTTAAGAGCACTATCTTGTCTGGTCTAATATTATAATTCATTGAAATAGTTGCAAACACATTCAGTAAATTAATAAATGATTTTTTTTAGCTTTTTCTATTAAATTTTGCAGAAGAAATAGACGGTTTCAATATAAAGTTTTCGAATACATGCCAGAGATAAAGAATGAGATCTAACAACTTATTCTCAAAAAGAACAATATATCGTCTGTTGTTGAAACACATGCAATAATTTTTCAACAAAATGAATATGGCAGATTCAGAAGTTGACTCTGTCAGTATTTCAGTTAATAACGAGGTTAAAAATAATGAATTTATCTTACACATCACAGGCAAGCAAAGATATAATGGAGAGAGTAGTTGTATTCTCAAATTGCAAAACATGGAAAATGAAGCCATATGCCTTGTGAATGCTTCGACTCTTCTTGTTTGTGATGAGAGAGTATTAGTAGATAAATATATATATATATATATCTTTACGTACTTTCAAGTCTTAGATCTACCATTATTATAATCAAATCCTTACTATTTATAATCAGTAAAATTTCTAATAAAGATGTAGTTTTTAAAACCATTACACATATTTTGGGATTAAGAAAATTAGGATGTCACCTCACATAATCTTCATTGACAAAAGATACCAAAAGAAAAAGAGGGGAAAGAGAAAAAGATGAAGAATAGAAAGAGAGATGACACCTTTGCAACCTCTGACTCTGAAGAGAACAAAGCGAACACGTAAGCTTGTAAAGAACTACTGCCTACTGGAGACATAATTAACTTTATAAACTTCTCACTCTTATTCTATAAACCTCTGAAAGCTCCTCTTGAAGATTCAGATTATCTCTTAAGCACGCAGCAAGCTTCTGTAGTTTTAAGCTCTCAATCACCTGTTCCAAGCCAGCGATCCTAATAGATATCCAATTTTGATGCAAAATATGTTCAATATTTTCTTAAAACGTGTAAGAAATATATATATATATATATATTATTATATGAGTCATGTATCCATTAATATCCATTTGCAGTGTATATGATATCTTATATAATGACCACATGGTAATAAAGGTTTCAAAAAATATAAAATCATGGAAAAAAATCACCTGCAAATGACAGAGCTTAGAGCTCTTTATAAGAGAAAGAGTTTATATATATAATGGAGTGAAAGAGCCTTTGCAGAGAGAAAAGAAGAAAAAACCAGAGAATATTGCCCAGTTCTTGCATGTTCTCCAAGCCACAAAAACAGAGCAACATTCACCTCTTCGACTCCGTGAGATTGTTCTTGCAACCACTTATTCAATCTTCAATCTCTCTTTTTCCATCGATCGCATTGTGTAAGTTTCTATTCATAACTTTGTATGCCCTATATTTTTCATGCATGTTATATTGCTGCACTGTTAGTTCCCTTGCTAGTTTTGCACATTAGAATGTTTCAGTACATACCAGTCTTAAGGTTTGATATCATGGGTTCCAAACTCGGTTCATGCGTAGAAGACCCAGATATGGTTCTTTTATTGGATTTTTTGAATTTTGAATGGCATATCTTGTATATCAAGATATCGGGTATAAAATTAGGGTTTTGTAAAATGCACGTTTTCCAAAAATTCCTCTCTTTGGGTAACCGCCAACTTTTTCCCTGAAATATCGGGATCTTCAAAAATAAATACACCTTCCTTTCTTTCGATGGAATACACGCTCCGAGACTGGCCTTGTCCTTTGGATCGAGTTTTGCCTTGTAGCCTCGATCATTCGAGCTTAGGTCATCCCATTTTATCATTATTTCTTGTTCGCTTGGCCCTCACCCTTTTTCTCTCTTGCTAGATGCCGCAGAACTCGGGAAAGTGGTGGGGGTCAAAGCTCGTGATTCCTTATTCACCAATAACTCCGAGCTCGGAGTCCCCTTTTACTCGAAACCAGCGCTTGATTTGAGAGCACGAACTGAGGTGTGAGCAAGAAGACATCCGAGATCATTTTCGACGTCAGATAGACGAGGTCGAAGAAGGAAAAATGAAAAGACTAAGGGTTGCCACTACCTAGATCCGGATCCCGAGCCTAGATCGATTCCCCTCGACTCTACGCTCAAAGTGACAGTTGTCTTTAGGCCAGGTGATCTCCAATTCCTACTGATGGGGGAACCTTCTACCTCACAACCAACCTCCATCCCCACCTTGAAGAGGGAATTTTTTGAGGTCGAGCATTATTGGAGCTCGATCTCTTCATTAGGGAAAATCTCTAACATTCTAGCCCTCCACAATATCGGACTGTCGGGCTCGCTGAGGTGTCGAGCTCCGGGCTCCCACGAGCGGAGTTTCCATGCCCTGAGAGATGGGAATCTTGAGAGCAAGCTAAGATACGCAGCTTGGAGCCAGGAACATATGAAGGCAAGGGCTGTATTGCCCTTGAAGTCTTTCTTCAAAAAATTTACGGACTTCGTTGGGCTCACCCCTTTCCAGCTCAACACCAACTCGTATAGGGTTTTGTCCACCCTAAGGTCGCTTTACCACGAGCTAAAGTGGGAAGAACCTTCGCCAAAAGAGATCATGTATCTCTTTTGTCTAAAAAGAAATCTCTCCCGAGCTCGGGGAGGGGACGGCTTCTATTACCTCTCGAGCTATCCCAAGGAGAAGAAGATCTTCGAGGATCTTCCCAACCATCCTCCGGATTTCAAGAAGGCTTTCTTCTGGACAGATGGTCTAGCTCCCTCCAGATACTATTCGTTCAGACGAATTCGTAAGTCCCCAACTAATTTCTTCTTTTTGCACTCGAGTATTGTTTGAGCTCGCGCTTAGTCACAATATGTTCATTTTTTTAGCTAACTATCGTCGTCCCACACCCACCAAGGAGATGAAAGAGCACAAGGAGGCTCTGCTCCAACTCCCCTACGGCAGGAGGTCCTTCTCCTATCTCCTGCATGAAGACAACCTCCGAGCCTGTGGCCTCCTGGAGAAGGATCAGTCCACATTCGACTGGTCCAACAAGAAATATGCCCAGTGGGAGCTTGTGCCTCTTCCAACCGGCAACCTCCCTCCGAGGCGAAATGTTAAGCCTTCATCTCCAGTTCGACGCCGCAGGAGCCCACAATCGGGGAACGAGGCCAATGATGAAGCCTCGACCTCGAGCTTGAGTGACAGAGGTACAGTCATCCTTAGCTTGGATTTGTGGTCTCCTTCACTACTTAAGCAAAAACCCGATAGGTTAGTATTGTGCAAGGACGATAGGGACCATTTTTATGTTTGATCCTGGGTAGATGAGACAGTACATAGGTTTGATAGCTGGCTCGGGAAGTATGACATCATGTATAGTCTGAACGAGGTATGGAACGGAATAGCCGTTCAATACGGGACAAACGAATATAGAGACCTTTCGAGGTTGACTTCCACTTATAGGGAAGGTACTTCCCCCGCCTCCTCTGAAGATGGGGGAATTACGTGGTCGCCAAACACGAGCTCGAGGGAGAGTTCCAGTTAGGTTTCTCTCTACTTGTCTTTTTATTCTTTGCCTATCTGCATCATGCTAACTTTTTTCACTTGGAATATCTCATAATGTGATGTGAATGTGCAGGTGATATGGATTCCGATCTCGACTCTGTGCTCGCTAGTGGCGAGGGAGCCCAAAGGAGTAAGCGCCCGAGGGGATCACGGAAATTAGACCGACCTGCCAAGGTCCTTAAGAGGACCGAGAAGACACCTCCTTCACCAGCTCCAGCTATTCTAAGCCCAACTGTGGATCCGACTCCTCAGGTCAAGGCGTCCTCTACAGTCGTTCCTCCTGTGCCTCCTCCGACCCTGGTCCACTCCGCGCTTGGTCCACCTCCGAAAAAGCCTTCAGCCTCCAAATCGCATCTGTTGTCGATTTCTACTCACATCGATGAGTATGTAATCAACAAAGCAGCCGAATCCCACGGGGCTACACTTGGCTCAGACATTCTATCTCGAGTGGGCCAGAGTTTTGGTAGCTTCGACGCCCCTAATTGGCAGTTCTTGAACAATGCTCGAGACTGCAACACTATTTACGAGAAAATTATTGAGCTCACTGCTGTAGTAACCTTCCTCTTCTCGTTGCTAGTTGTATTTATACTTAGTTCATGTTCTAATTTTATTTCTTTGTGTGTCAGACTCTTGTTGTCTCTGCTCAACTTAACTATAAGTTGAACAACGAGATCCATTCGAGCATGTCTTATGCTTAGGAGTCGAAGGATCTCCAACTCAAGCTTAGTGACGAGCTCAAGGCCACAAAGGCAAAGATGGAGGCTGAAGCTGAACAACTAAAGGCCAAGACAGCCGAGCTCAAGAAGTTGAATGCTCGGCTCGCGGAGCTTGAGAAGGTGAATGCCCGAGTCGCGGAGCTTGAGAAGATCAATGCCAAGCTTGAGGAGGAGAAGGCTGCCACTTTCAAGATTATGGAGGCCGAAAAGGCACGTCTCCTTGCAGAGTTTAAGGAGAGGAAGGATCGGGCGGTCGACCTGGCCATGTATAGGATTTGGGCCAGTAATGTCGATCTCGATACTAGCTTCTTAGGCTCTTTCGAGGCAGAACTAGTGGCCAAGTGGCAAGCTCGGCTCGATGAGGAGGAGGCAGAGAGAGCCAAGGAGGATGCCAAGAAGGCTAAGGAGGATGCTCCTCCCTCCTAAGTCTTTTCCTAGGGTTGCGTCCCTTCAAATTTTTTGTAATAGTTTTTTATTTTCTGCTTTTTATGCCCCTGATATTTATGATACCGTATTTGACTTTACTTTAATATATTTGCTTTACATTTCTTAGGTCGAAATATTTCACGCAATTTATATTAAAGTGTCCGTATTTCTGTTTATTCATACAAACATGTGGTGGATTTTTAGGTTCGAGCTTCAATGCATTCATGCATAGTTTGCACGATATATCCGTATTCGATCTCGTTATTTGTCAAGGCCGAAAATTACTTTTACCATGCACCCGAAAGTACTTCTATGGCGTATAACGTAAGTAGTTTAGTTATATCTTGCATTTTAGTTACTTTTCCTCGTCCTTGGGTAGCTCCCCAAGGTTATGAGGTCGAAACTACCCTTTCGCAGGATATTCCAGCCTCGATCTCAACTTAGTTTGAAGTCGGACAACTTACTGTCGATTAGTTTTAGCTGGTTCGTTCCAAACCTATTCAGGTCGTGTTTGGTTTGTAATTCATACACTTATATTCTCATATTTGGTTACATCCAAACATTTTAGCTCGCGTATTTGGTTATATCCAAACACTTGTATTTTTAATAATTTGGTTGTCTCCAAACTATCTTATCTCGCGTATTTGGTTATATCCAAATACTTTATTTTTAATAATTTGGTTGTCTCCAAACTATCTTATCTCGTGTATTTGGTTATATCCAAACACTTGTATTTTTAATAATTTGGTTGTCTCCAAACTATCTTATCTCGCATATTTGGTTATATCCAAATGCTTTATTTTTAGTAATTTTGTTGTCTCCAAATTATCTTATCTCGCGTATTTGGTTAAATCCAAACACTTGTATGCTTTTGGTAAATGTTATTTCATTTTTTCAAGCTGATGGTATATGTACCATTAATGCCCCCTTAATATCCTATGAGTGTGACCATAGGTTATTAAATTAAGAGAGTTTGCAAAAAATACAGCATATTGAAACAAAATCAAACTTTATTTGAATAATTTATTAATAGGAACATAGTACAGATAAACAAGTATGGTTACAGGTGACATCATTCCTACACTACTGATAGTAAGGTCGTAGATGTTCGTCATTCCATGCTCGTGGTACCAAACTCCCATTCAATCTAGCCAACTTGTAGACGCCAAGTCGATGACTGATTTGATCTGATAAGGTCCTTCCCAGTTAGGCCCGAGCATGCCAGCAGCTGGATCCCGTGTTGCCAAGAACACACGCCTCAGCACCAAATCTCCCACACTGAATTTTCTATCTCGAACTCTTTTATTGAAATACCAGGTAGCTCGCTATTGGTATGCAACACTTTTTAGCTGTGCCTCATCCCTTCTTTCTTCAATCAAGTCCAGACTTACTTCGAGCTGGGATTGGTTCGAGGCTTGGTCATAATAGTGGGCACGAACTATGGGTATTTCGACCTTGATTGGGAGCATAGCCTCGCATCCATATGCTAGAGAAAAGGGGGTATGTCCCGTTGAAGTACGAGCTGTGGTCCGATATGCCCACAAAACTTAGGGAAATTCTTCGGGCCATTTCCTTTTTGCTTCTTCCAACTTTTTCTTCAGGGAACTCTTTAGGGTATTGTTATAGCTTCGACCTGGCCATTCGATTGGGGATGGGCCACAGAGGAGAAGATCTTTATTATCCCATTTTTCTCGCAAAATTCAGTAAACAGGTCGCTATCAAATTGAATGCCGTTATCGGACACAATCTTCCTTGGCATCCCATATCGGCATATGATGTTATTTACCACGAAGTCCAAGACTTTTTTGAGGTAATTGTTGCTAGAGGCTCGGCCTCGGTCGACTTCGTAAAGTAATCTACTGTGACTACTGCATATTTGACTCCGTCTTTGCCAGTTGGCAGGGAGCCTATGAGGTCTATTCCTTAGACTGCAAATGGCCATGGGGAGGTCATCTCGAAAGGTGGAGCTCGAGGGATTGTGGCGAATCATTGACACTTTTCGCATTTCTTTACGTAATCAAATGAATCTACTTTGATGGTAGGCTAGAAGTATCCTTGGCGTATGATTTTCTTGGATAGGCTATGTCCCCCAGTGTGGTCTCCACAGAATCCTTCATGAATTTTTTCCATGATCTTCTTAGCCTCGGGTGGAGTCACACATCTGAGTAATGGCATAGAGTATCCTCTTCTATATAGCCTTCCCTCCATAACGGTATACCTGGGGATTTGATACATCAACTTTCGAGCCTTGGTCCGCTCTTATAGGAGAATGCCGGTCTCAAGGTACTCAATTATCGGGGTCATCCAGGTCGATTCGGAGTTTATCAGGCATACATCTTCCTGTTTAGGCTCGGTTATACTGGGTGTCGATAAATGTTCGATTGGCACGACATTTAGTTCATTAACCTCGGTGGACATGGCGAGCCTGGCTAAAGCGTCTGCATTTGAATTTTGCTCTCGAGGAACCTGTTCTATCGTGTAAAATTCTAATTGCTCGAGGGATTCCTTCGCTTTTTCTAAATATGTGGCCATTCTCGTCCCGCGAGCCTGGTATTCTCCTATGATTCGGTTGACCACCAACTAGGAGTCACTATAGCAATGTACCGCCTTAGCCTTGAGTTCCTTGGCTATTCGAAGTCCTACCAGTAGAGCTTCGCATTCAGCCTCGTCGTTTGACACTTCAAAGTCAAATCTCAAAGCAAAGTGAAATCGACTCCCTGCTGGGGTGATCAATATTATTCCTGCCCCCGACCCATTTTCATTGGAAGACCTGTCGACATAAAGTTTCCACAGCTCGCGGTCTGGGGTTATAACTTCATCGTTGGCCACTCCGGTGCATTCCACTATGAAGTCTGACGTGGCCTGTCCTCTTATAGTTGTCCTCATATGGTAGGTAATCTCAAATTGTCCGAGTTCGATGGCCCATTTTAATAATCGGCCCGAGGCTTCTGGCTTGGACAAGACTTGTCTTAGTGGTTGATCAGTCAGCACATGAATGGGGTGCGCCTGGAAATAGGGTCAGAGCTTTCGAGATGAGTGAATTAGGTTGAGAGCTAGCTTCTCCATTAAGGGGTATCTCGATTCTACCCCCAGTAACCTTTTGCTGACATAGTAAACAGGCTTCTGCACCTTCTGTTCTTCTCGGACGAGCACGACGCTAATAGCGTGCTCGGTCGTAGCAAGATATAGGTACAAAATTTCCCTCGTGATGGGTTTCGAAAAGATGGGAGGCTTCGCGAGGTGCTTCTTGAGCTCCTGAAAAGCTAACTCGTATTCTTCTGTCCACTCGGATTTTTTGCCTCCCCTCAAAAGGTTGAAAAATGGAAGACAACGGTCTGTAGATTTCGAGATAAACCTACTTAGTGCCACCATCTGCCCAGTCAAACTTTGGACATCCTTATGTTTTCGAGGTGAGGGCATATTAATTAAAGCCTGGATCTTGTCCACATTAGCTTCTATTCCCCGTGCGTTTACAATGAAGCCTAGGAACTTTCCTGACGACACTCCGAAAGAGCACTTCTGGGGGTTGAGTTTCATGTCATACTTCTGTAACACGGCAAAGCACTCTTCAAGGTCGTCCACATGGTTACTGTTATGTTTAGATTTAACCAACATATCATCAACATAAAATTCCATGTTATTACCTATCTGCTCGGAGAAAATCATGTTTACGAGCCATTGGTAAGTGGCTCTAGCATTCTTTAGTCCAAACGACATGACATTGTATCAATATAGTCCTTTGCTGTCACAAAACTCGTATGCTCTTGGTCTGGGGCATGCATGGCGATCTGGTTATATCCATAATAAGCATCCATGAATGACATAAGCCCATGCCCAGCTGTGGCATCTACGAGCTGGTCGATTCGAGGTAGGGGAAGCAATCCTTTGGACAGGCCTAATTGAGGTCAGAGTAATCAATACAGGTCCGCCATGTCCCGTTAGGTTTCGGGACAAGTACCGGGTTGGCGACCCAATCGGGGTAGAAGGCATCTCAAATGAATCGGTTTGTCTTCAACCTGTCGACTTCTTCCTTTTAGGGCCTTCTTCCTATCGTCATCCAAGAGTCTTCACTTTTGCTGCTTCAGGGGAAAGCTTTTGTCTATATTTAGAGCATGGCTTACCACATTCGGATTTATTCCTACCATATCCAAGTGTGACCATGCAAAAACATCCTGGTTCTTTTTCAAAAAGCAAATTAATTGCTATTTTGTTTCTTCTGGAAGGTTTTTCTCTACCTTCACTGTCTTCGGGGGGTTTACTCCTTCGAGCTTGACCTCTTTGAGCTCTTCTAACGGCTCAAGGTCAGTTCTTTCCTCTATTATCAAATTAATTTCTTCATCTATCTCGAAGACTGTTCCGTCCTTATTCTGAATTATGACAAGTGTTTGTGTGCTTGTCTGTTTCTTTCCTCTAATGGAAATGCTATAGCATTCCCTCCCTGCTAGCTGGTCTCCCTTCAGTGTCCCGATGCCACTAGAAGTCGGGAACTTGATGGCCAAATGCCTCACAGACGAAACTGCCCCCAGCCCTACCAGGGCGGGTCTCCCGAGCAGCACGTTGTAGGCTGATGGTAAATCCACTACTACGAATTCCATCATCTTGGTTGTTGAGACCAGGAAGTCTCCCAAGGTCATAGGGAGTTCAATGGATCCCATACAGACAATCCCTTCTCCTGAAAAGTCGTACAATTTCGTTGCACAGGCCTTTAGGTCACGAAGCGTGAGTCCCATCTTTTCTAAGGTGGCCTTATAGAGGATATTCACTGAGCTCCCGTTATCAACTAGAACTCGGTGAACCCTCTTATTCGATAGCTGAAGAATGATGACCAGTGGGCCGTTGTGAGGGAACTGCACATGAGATGCGTCATCCTCAGTAAAAGTTATAGGTTGAGATTCAACCCTCTGGTGTTTTGGAGCCCTGGGTTCCGGTTCGTAAGGGGACCCGTCACCAGTTTTCATCTCATTCATGTATCTTTTTTGGGCGTTCCTGCCCGATCCTGCGAGATGAGGTCCCCCCGAGATGGTTACAACATCTTCTCCATCAATCGGAGGGGGTCTCTCGTCTTCCCTGGCTCAGGAGTTATTGTTTTGGGCAGGTGGTGGTGCAGATGCCCTCTGTCTGGTAGAAGCCTGATTGGGATTTTGGTTTCTTACATATTGCCTGAAATATCCTCTCGAGATCAGGCCTTTTATCTCGTCTTTTAGTTGCCTGCATTCATCGGTTGTATGACCGATATCCTTATGGAATTTGCAGTATTTACTAGAATCTCTCTTTGCTTTCTGGTTCCTCATGGGGTCCGGACGCCTGAAATGGACCTGGTTTTCATTAGCCAGGTAGATATTCTCCCGAGACTCATTCAGCTCGGTATACACTTTGTACACGGAGAAATATCTTTCCCCTTTCTTCTTCTTTCCCCCTTCCACCTCGGGGTTACTCCCTTCATTCTTATTTCTTTTGGAAGGGTTGTCTGCAGAGGGCTTCGAGGCCGATGGGTCCGCCGAGGTCAAGGCAGAGTTTATGTTTTTCATTGCAGTTATGGGCTAGGAGGCCATATTCAATGCTGACCTTGCCTCCTCTACATTGACAAACCTCTGAGCTTGTCGATTGAACTCGGTTAAGGACCTCACATGCTTTCTCTATATGTCTTCCCAAAGAGGGCTTCCAGGCATTACCCCAGCTCAGACAGCCATCAGATGACCACTGTCATCTATGTCCCGAGCTCGGGCAACTTCCAAATTGAACCTTGTGAGGTAATTTTTCAATGTTTCGTTGAGCTGTTGTCGGACATTGGTCAAAGCAGACGCCTCGGGCCTTATTCCGATCATGGCTCTGAATTGCTTCTTGAAATCTCTAGATAACTGATCCCAAGAAGTAATTGAATGCCTCTTATATTTTTCGAACCAGTTTTTTGCTGGTCCTGTGAGCGAAGCTGGAAACAGCATGCATCTGAGATCGTAGCCCACATTACTCGCTCTCATAATGGTATTAAATGTACTTAAGTGACTTTATGGATTGGAATTCCCATCAAACGGTGGGATATGAGGAATCAGAAATCCTTAAGGGAACGGGGTGCTGGAAATATGGGGGGCGAAGGGTTCGAGTTCCTCGTCAAACTCTTCGTCCCGATCTCGACCTCATTCATTTTGTAAGAGCCTGAACGCTCTTTCCAATTGATCAATCCTTTCTTGGACTGGATCCACGGGGGGTCTGACCTAAAATTGGTTATCATTTATCACAATTCTAGCTTCGTGCCTCCGCATGGGGTCCTTGTGCCCATTTAGGTGATCCCTCAAGTCCGGGTTTGAGGGGTTATCATTACCCCGATTCTGGTTCAGGTGTTCCTGCAAGTCTTGGTGATCCCTTCGATTCCCAGTATTTCTACGTCCCCAGTCATACATACTGACCAATCTGGTGTCTCCTAAGCCTTCGCTGGTATGGCTCGCTGCGCGGTTGTTTCGAGATGGGTTCCTTTCTGGTTGTCTCGTCTCAATAGTGTGAGACTGAGACATTTGGCTTCTCGTAGGCTGGGCGCCTCTACGTTCTCTAGCAGTCTCCCCATTCCCATGTTTCCGCCCAACTCGCCTTTGCCTATCACCCTGAGTCGATTGCGTGTTTCTCCGAGGCGGTGAGGGATATCTTATCGGTGATGGTGGGTGCCTTATGGGTGATGGTGGCCGCCATCCATTACGGGGCCTAGAAGGTCCTGCGTTTTCCTGTGCCGGTTCCGGAACGTTTTACTGTTATCAGAATTTTGGGTCCGAGCTGCTGCGGGGGCTCGGTTATTCCTAGTCTCGGTTGGTATCTCAGCAGTTGAGTTGATAGGAGCTCCAGCCCGGGTATTTCTTCGGGGCCTTGAGGGAGCAGGCTGTTCTGCTGGTGGCGGAGGTTGCTCCATTCTTCGTATGGCAGCGTTTTTGCGAGGTCGCCCACGAGGCCTGCATGGTGGAACGTGAACATCTCGTAGAGGTGGAGCTTGGGCCTCAGGCGGAGGTGGGGGCTGAGCCGCCTGCGCCTCAGTAGCCAATCTGGCCAGCTCCTCGTTACGTTTCTTGGCCTCCTCCAACTGCTTTCGCAGTTGACGATTTTCAAGCTCCACAATAGGGACATATCGCTCAGGATTGTAGTACATGTCCTTGTCATCCCTGGAGGTCGGTGGTGCAGGTGGTCCTCGAGAGTCAGAGGATCCACTCTTCTCATCTGGGTCCGAATTCATCATCGGCTGTTTCCCAGGGCGCTGGGGATAGTCAACTTCCTCTAAGATTTCCTCCTCAGGAATATTGGGATCGTTTGCGACCATAGTTGATTCTTCGACTGAATAGACTCACGTACGTACTGCTTAATGCTCTAAATGAAAGCACCAAACTTTTGACGCCGTTTTTCGTCAACTTAAATCGTAGAGCAATTAAACAATGTATACTATGAAGTGAATGAATAATGAAGAAATACAAGAGGGTTTTTACGTGGTTCAGCAGTTAACTCTGCCTAGTCCACGAGTCTATGTTATTAAGGCTTAAAGACTTCTGGAAATTCTTCACAGATGAATTACCCAGAAGTTGTTCTCTAGCCAAAAGAAAATCGATCATTTACAAGTGGTCATTCCTCCTCTATTTATAGGGGAGGTTACAGAGTTCATTCCCACATATTTCGGGAAGATATTCTGTATATCAATTTTAATAATGGCATTAAATGCAATATCTCCTACATATGTGGAAACGTCCCACAGGAATCAGGAATGGATAACAGACTAAATAATATCCCTTAAATGTTGGGATTATACAACAATAAATATGTTCATACACAACAGGCTATCCCAGATGACTCATCGGGTCTTCGAGGTCAGCGATCGACCCTATGGCTATCAAGACTTATGATACTGCTACGAGCTTGCCATCCTACTTCAGGACATGCTCGGAATAGATTGTCACTATCGAAGCCATCACACTCGAGCCTGCACTTCCCTAGTTCGGACTGTTTAATCCGAAGATAATCGATTAACGGATGTATCTCGACGTCATGTCATTTCGAACTCAGAAAGAATCCCGAGGTTACACATCTTCGAGGTCGTCATTTTGCTTCGGAGATCTTACAGCTGGGCCATACAATGCATTTCATACATTTCGAGCTCACACTTGACGAGTCCAGTTTTCGAGGTCATAACCTCTGGTCTCGAAATCTGGGTGTAACACATCACACATTGGAAGACCATTTAATAATTTTTTCTCTACATTATAAAGAATAAAACATTTTACCTCTTCCATTTTAAGTGCTATAAGAAACATTTTTTTCATCATTTTATATTGAAAAATCACATCTTAGTTTAATAGTCATGTGCTTATTAAATAAATTTTAAAATATTATATAAAATAAGTGAATTTTAAATTTTAAAATATTATTAAAAATCTAAAATAAAATAAGATATTATTTGAATTCTAGGTATAGTATTATTATTGTAGTAGCTAGACTTTGTGGTTTTGAAGTAATGGTTTGTGGAGGATAAGAATGATTTCTTTTATGGGAGAAACAAGATCCAACGGCCCACCTAATTTTAAAGTGACATAAATAAGCTTTTGTACAAAAAAAAAATGGAAAGAAGAAGTATAGATAATACTATAACTAATAATTTCTCTATATGACCAAAATGTTGGATATTAGCCTATACCATATCTTTGTTTTATGTATTATAGCAGTTGCAGGCATTTGCTATGCTACTGAATATAGCAGGAATGACTTTCCGGTCAACTTTATTTTTGGTTCAGGCACCACTTCTTACCAGGTCACTACTCTTCTTCTGAACATTTAATTCATGTATATAAATATATACATAGTTAAATATTGTGGATTTAAAGGTGGAAGGAGCAGCAAATGAGGATGGTAGAACAGCTAGCATTTGGGATACCTTCGCTCACGCTGGTCATATCTCTCTCTCTCTCTCTCTCTCTCTCTCTCTCTCTTTCTTCAATCTTTATTTGGTCTAAGCTTTATTTTTAATTTTCTTTTTGGGTTCAATAGAGTGATTACTCTGTTGCGGATCTGGGCAGACCCGCCCCATTTACATTCCTACTTTTTGAATTCGAAAATATCAATTTCTCTTAAGCATTAATTCCAAGAACTTAGATTATAATTGATATGATGTTTGAGAAATTAGATAAGGAGGCTGATAGTTTTTATGGTTAAGAGATAGAATATTACATATTTAAACCCAATTTTCCTTATAAGCCTGTAACAAAGTTCAGGGTATTCACATGAGGACACTGGAGATATAGCATGCGATCAGTACGACAAGTACAAGGTGTTCCTGTCAGACACTCTGTAACTTATTATGTTTAACTTTTCTATGTTCTTCCTAGCTAATATAGCATAGCTCTCAGGAAGATGTAAAACTCATGGCGGACATGGGCCTTGATGCCTATAGATTTTCTATATCGTGGTCAAGACTCATCCCAAGTAAGTTAATTACCCAAACCCAAAGTTGCAGCCTTAATTTGTGTGTTTAGATTATCAGTACCAATAAACAATATCAAACCAAATCTCTATTTTTGTTCAATTGTAGATGGGAGAGGACCTGTGAATCCAAAGGGCTTAGAATACTACAACAATCTCATCAATGAACTACTTAAGCATGGTCTGAGCATAACTATGATTATTTTCTGATAGTGATAGAGTCATATGGAATTAACTAGTGAATAATTTTATTGACATTAGATATATGTTTGCATGTGTCTTGCTCAAACAGGAATCCAACCACATGTTACATTAGTCAACTATGATCATCCCCAGGCACTTGAAGATGAGTACGGCGGATGGGTTAGTCGAAAGATGGTGTATGGCTCTAAAAGTTTTGAAATCTCTTCTTATTTGGACTAAACTTATGGTTAATGTAGGTAATTGGCGTGAAATAATTAGCTATGAGAGTGAATTGCTGCAGAGAGGACTTCATTCAGTATGCAGATGTGTGCTTTAAAGAGTTTGGAGACAGGGTTCAGTACTGGACTCCAGTGAATGAGCCCAATATATTTGGAAGGGGATATGACGAAGGAATTGTGCCACCTCAACGATGTTCTCCACCGTTTGGTGTCACCAACTGCACAAGGGGAAATTCCTCAACAGAACCCTACTTGGTAGTTCATCATATTTTGTTAGCTCAGGCATCAGTTGTGAGATTGTACAGGAAAAACTATCAGGTAAAACTAAATTCTCGTGTTTTGTATATATTTATATGGTCAAGATTCTGTTAAAAAAAATTGTCACTTTTTGCAATGCTGCGGTTCTAGAGCTAAATATATTATATATATGTGTGTAATGTATGAGAAAAGGATTTTGAGTTTTGATTAAGTACTCATCATGACGCAGGCCAAGCAACATGGGTTTATAGGGCTCTCCATCTATACTTCTTTTAATGTTCCATACACGTACACAAAACAAGATATTATTGCAACTCAACGGGCCAATGATTTCCTTTTTGGCTGGTAATTAATGTACTTCTGCTCTTAAATTTTCCTATTCATAATGTTTATCTCAGACCTCATTTTTTATGTTTGGCAATTAGCTCACATCTGCATTTGTTGCATTGCAGGGTTCTTGAGCCCTTGGTGTTTGGGGACTACCCTAAGATCATGAAGCAAAATGCAGGTTCGAGAATTCCATCATTTACAAAACTCGAGTCCGAAATGGTAAAGGGTGCTTTTGACTTCATAGGAGTAATTCATTACTACAATATTAGGATCAAGGACAATCCTGTTAGCCTCCTGACAGAACTAAGAGACTACAGTTCGGACCAAGCATTGCAAATGAGTAAGTCATTAACAACTGAGACATAGTGCTAAACAATCTATAGCTGTGAATTTGGGCTAAATTCACGGCTAAAGCTAGCTTCGGTAACGATTACTCATTCCATTTTGTTCTTTTTCATTCTATTAGTTTCACTCTGTGCTTGAAGTTTTAATCTGTTATTTCTTACTGCCTCTAATGTGTTAAATGTAAACAACCATTTACTTACTAAAGAATGAAATATAAAACTGTCTTAAATAAAAACTTGTCCAAAACATAACTAGCTCACTTCTGGTTGTGGCTGCAGTGGGTTATGATCCAATGACAGACTCTGAGGTACGATCGAGTTGGTACATAAACTATATATTGACTAGTACTCTAGCTCTTTATCTTCATATCAGTACTAGTTCTGTCTATTTCCCTCATTGAATCGCTCTTATTATATCATCTCAGTTTCCTATCAATCCTTGGGGTCTGGAAGGAGTTTTGGAGTATATAAAGCAATCTTATGGAAACCCCCCTGTATTTGTTTATGAGAATGGTCTCTCTCTCTCACTCTCTCTCTCTCTCTCTCTCTCTCTCTCTCTGTGCTCTTTAGACTTATGGGACAAACTTTGCTTGGCATTTATGCGTATTAGGTCAGCGAATGCCTCGGATTTCATCTCTAGAAGACACTCCTAGAGTGGAATATTTACAAGCATACATAGGAGGTGTGCTCAATGCGATGAGGTAAAATATTCTTATTGACTGCTATTAAGTTTGCGTGTATAACTGCGTTTACATGACAATGCCCAATTACTTAAAAATTTATTTGTTTTACGTGTAATTTTTGTACTCCTTAGGAATGGATCGAACACACGAGGGTATTTCGCTTGGTCTTTCTTGGACGTGTTGGAGTTATTCAATGGTTTCGATACAGCGTATGGTCTAGTCTATGTAGACATAGATGACCCAGAATTGAAAAGATATCCTAAGCTCTCAGCTCATTGGTACTCCCGGTTTCTAAACGGCAAAACAAAAGTTAATACAGATCAAGTTATTAAATCTAAAGATAATTTATCTCATCTTCCATCCTAGTCAATTTCAGTATAAAGTTTGTATGTTATATATTATTATATTTCATAAATTAAACACGGATGCCATACAAGATATCTGGTAAATATTGATGTTTGCTTGCAAAACATTTGTGTTGGCTTTAAATAGCCAGTATTTATAAGCGATTATGTACTCTATGAAATTCGTTTTACGTGTTCTCTATTTTCTTTAGAAGGCTATTGTATATTTTAAAAAATAGGGTATAGCTGCATTTTTTATCACTATTTTCAAATTTTAAGACTGTAACTTTTTTTTCTTCATAAATTCACACACACATATATATATATATATATTTTAAATTGAGGGTGTGGTTTCTAATGTATTCTAGGCGTTTTAACTTTTATATTGGGAAATTTGAGTTTCTATGCTTCTGCTGTTTCTAATTAGAAAAAAAAAACCATTGTGTATTTACATCACATTTTAGTACTATTCTTTATCTTGTTTCCAAAAATACCCCCTAATATTTTTGCACCCAACTCTTCTCTCTCTCCTAGGGCTGTGAAGAAATTTTTACAACCCGAATAATCCGTCTAAACCAACCCGAAAAAACCGCCAAAAAAAGCAACCCGAATAAACCGACCAAAATTTAAACCGCCCAATTGTTACATTGGGCGGGTTGAAAATAATTATCAACCCGCCCAATTAAGAATTTATTATTTTTAATATATTCAAATAAATATATAAATTAATTAAATTTTGTTTTAATTTTTTTACTATAAATTTAAAATATTGTTTTAAGCTTAAAAATATAAACTTCACATTATTAGTACTAGTATTTAAAACAAAAAAAATGTAAAAAAAAAAAAAATACCACTTTTGTTTTGGCGGGTTGACCCGATCAACCCGCCCAAAAAAAATAAAATTTCGGTTTGGGCGGGTTAACCCGACCAACCTGCCCAAATTATTGGACGGGTTAAATTTCTTTTTTCTTAATTGGGCAAGTTACGGGTCACTTTTGCAAACCCGATTATGACATTGGACGAGTAAAAATATTTTGTAACCCGACCAACCAGCCCAATGCTCAGCCCTACTCTCTCGCTCCCTCAAAATGGCAGCCACACAACCACCACCATCCCTCTCTTTCTTAGTTTTTCTTCTCCATTTCTCTTAACTTCTCAATAAAGGCTATACCAAAAAAGATTTATGAAAGTTTTGAATGATTTAGAACTTAAACTCATGACAAAATAATTGAGAAAATGAACTCATATTGACAAAATGTGCAAAAATTACAAACTAATAAATTAGAGAAAGAAAGAAAAATCATTTGTTTGTCACAAGACTCCAATCCCTTCTTACAAGTTCTTCTTCCTCTTGATTTTTTCCAATCTTTAAAATAAAATTGCTAACCAAAATACCCAAAACTAAACTAAAATAACAAAGCAAATAAAAACTGAATTCTTTTTCTTTTTTATTTTACCCTTTATTGTCGCAAGGCTCCAAGGAGGGGTGATAAGTGTCTAAAATTGCATATATTTAAGTGTTATTGAGGTGAATAATGAGCATTGACTTATTTATTTTTATGATTTTAAATATATAAAAATTAATTAATACGAAAATATTTAATCTAATCTAATTGTCTGTTATTTTTTCAGATTTGGAATATAAATTGGTAAAAGTGAAAAAATAATTTAAAAGGGTTATAAAACCCATGCCAAAGAGAAGGCCCAAAGGGCATTCTAATCAGTCCTTAATGAAATGAGGAAATTACGTGACATTTTTACACCTCCCATTGCAATAATATTTTATATTACTATATTAATATTGATAATACTAATATCATTTTTATATACAAACTAGAAAATATAACTGCACTTCGTGAAGTATTTTGTAATAATTATTTTGGTCAATTACTCTTTATTTATAAAAATTAACTTTTAGATCTTGTGTTTTGTCAAAAAAATAAAAAAAATAGATAAATTGATTATTCGAACACTCTATTTAAACCAATTACTCGTTTTGACATTTTATTTATAAAAAATAACCTTTGGACCATGGATATATTCAAAATGTCAAAAATTATTTATAAAAAATAAATTATATATAATATATGTTTTGTGTAAAAGTTCATACCATTTTGAACATTCTATTTTAGCTGATCACCCGTTTGGACATTTTATTTAAAAAAATTAATTTTTGGACCTCATATTTTTTTCAAAACGTTAAAATTTGGTATACATAGGTAGATTATTTGAACTACATGTATTCGATTACCTATTTAGACCATTTATTTTAAAATTTTAAATTTTGGACCTCGTGTTTTGTCAAAATATTAAAAATATGTACATATAGATAGATTATTTGAACAACATGTATTTTGTTCGATTACTTATTTGAACCCTTTATTTTTAAAATGGTAAAATAAATGATTAAAAATTTATTTTATTTTATTTTAAAGAGTTAACTTTCGAACCTCGTGTTTTGCCAAAACTTTTAAAAAATGTATATATAGATTTTTTGAACTACATGTATTCGATTACCTGTTTAGACATTTTATTTTAAAAAAAATTAATTTTTGGACCTCATGTTTTGTCAAAACGTTAAAAATAGGTATATATAGATAGATTATTTGAACCCCGTGTATTTTGGTCGATTACTTATTTGGACCATTTATTTTTTAAATGATGAAATAGATTATTAAAAAAATTTATTTTATTTTAAAAAATTAATTTTTGGACCTCGTGTTTTGTCAAAACGTTAAAAATATGTATATAGATAGATTATTTGAACCACATGTATTCGATTACATGTTTAGACCCTCTATTTTAAATAATTAATTTTTGGACTTCGTATTTTGTCAAAGCGTTACAAATATGTTTGTATCGATAGATTATTTGAACCACATATATTTTGGTCGATTATTTATTTGGACCTTTTATTTTTAAAATAGTAAAATAAATTATTAAAAATTTGTTGAACAAAGAGTTAGTATTGAATTTTTGGAAATAATATTTGACTAAAATATAGTGGATTATAATATATTTTCTTTTATGTAATTGTGTTATAGTTTAATGTTTAAATAATTTAAATATATATATATATATATTTATGTATGTCTAATATTATATACAAATAGATATTTACAAACTAAAATAAAATAAAATAGAAAAGTAGAATAAAAATATGTTTTTTTTAGAAAAAGTTGAATAAAAAAATGAGAAAAAATTAAAAAATAGATAGAGTAATTTAGATAAATTTTAGAGTGTTACATCATCTTCTTCTTCTTGGTGCTCTCTTTTGTATAAATGTATAGATATATATATATAGAATTAATTTAAATAAATAATTTGTAAATATCTTATATAAATTTAAACTAATATGCAACTAAAATTCATAAAATGAATAAAATAAATTAAATTAAAAGAGAAAATAGAAAGAGTATTTTAAAGAGATTTTAGAGTGCAACATCATCTTCTTAAAACTCTCATTTATATATATATATATATAGATCCTAACAATTTTTAGATTTTAATTAATTAGATTCTTTTTTATTTCTAATTTTATTTTATATTATTTTTAAATACTATTATTGTTAAACGTTAAATGTGGGATTTGCATTCATAAGCATAACTTCCTATTTCAGTTATTTTTTCACACTATTCTTCTTTTTAAAAAACCAAATTATATATGCCAAAAAATAAATCAAACCCTCACCCTCTCTCTTCCTTCTCTTTCAAAAAAAATAAAAAATAAAAAATAACGTTACTGTTGGTTTATTTTTCTAAACTGAATAGTATATTTTTAGTTTAAAATTAATGTCTTCCTTATTGTTAGTAACAATTTTGTTTATTTTTATGTTTATATTCGTGATGTCATTTTTTATTTTGTAGATTGTTTTGTATGTTAAATTCTTTTTCCTTTTTATGAATATACAATTATATGTTTATATTTATTTTTATGAATATTTCATGCTATGAACATGCAGTTATGTTTATGTTTATTTTTCAGAAAAATAATTTTATTTTGTCAATGATGAATTAATATATTGTAATTTAAACAAATTTGTTTATTTTTTACTTTAAATTGGTAGATGTGGTTCTTAAATGTTGTTGATACAGTTACCTCAAAATCTTTATCGATACTATGATCTTCCCAGATACTATTGTAGTGAATTTACACAGTTGTCATATTTGTGTATCGTATTTTAATAAAATAAACAATAACATATATGTTAGGCAATAATGTTATTATTAAACATTGTTTTTATTTATTTTTCTCATGGTATAGTAAAATAAACAAAAATATTTAAGTTAAACGAATAAGTAATAATTATACATAGTTGTCCTTTTTTTTAACCTTTATTAATAAAAATAAAAGAATACATTAGAATAACATGTTATAATTATGTACACATTTTTGTTAATTTACTGTTCAATGAATACTTTTATATTGAATACGTTTATGTTTATTTTTTAATAGAATTGTTTATTTTTTTTTTCACTATATTAGTTTATCATATTATATAAGTTTCTTTAGACAATTTTGTTTTTTGTTTTTCTGAAGATGGTGATTCAAATTTCATGGAACTGACGTCCATTTAGTTGTGATGTCTCACTTAATTGAGATAATAGTTAATTTAAATATTATATACTTACTATTGGATTTATTAATTGAATTTTTATAACATTAAATATAGAAAGTTATATATATAAAAAATAAATTAGGAAAGTGTTTACCGAGTTTTTCGGAAACGAATAACTAACGGAATAATAAAAAGATAAGAACTGTAGAAATGCTGAAATATAACTAAACAAACAGCGTTTTTACGTGGTTCAGGCGTTAACAAGCCCTAGTCCACGAGTCGATGTTATTATACTTGGAAAAGGTTACAGTAAGATGGCTGGTGCACAAGAACTTAACACACTCACAGTGTTTCTCTCGGGTTCTCTTGAAGAAGATGAAGCTAGAGATTTTAGTAGAGTTTTTGCTATATGATTTGTTCGTCCCTCTTCTTGTAAAATGAAGGGGTCTTTATAGCTAGGGTCTTGGATTAGGGTTTTTCTCTACGTACATGAGTCTTAATTACACCAGCCATAAATAGGGATACAATTACTGTAGTAGCATGGCTACAAGACTCTATGTGGGTATATTTACGTGAAAGTATGGGGAACACACAAAGTCAGCCGTCTTTTCCAAGTTGTCAGCGGAACAGTAGGCGAAAAGGTACCCTTAGGCGTGCTGGGATGTGTGCGGCTTTGACCTGACGGGCGTGTCAGGCGGGATCCTGTGTCAGGCGGATATCATTCCAAATATGCCTCCTCCAGGACTCGACCGTTTGGCTTTGTTCCGTGCGAGGCACGGAACTGCTTCCGCGGAGACCACTCGAAGAGCTTCTCCTGGAAGGAGCTTCCCCGAAGGATACCCCTTCGGGAGTCCGGGAGAGTTGACGAGTTTCTGTATTATGTTTGCTTGGAAGAGTAATCCGGACACCAAGCGGGAGAGGTGAAGCCTTTCTGTTCATCCGCGAGCTCTGGTCACCTATCGTGAAAGACATCGATAATTCTGCTTCCCCGAGGCCATCAATCTAAACGCTATCCAGAAATCTGGATAACATTTACCCCCCAAGGTCACGGAGCTTTGAGGGATCCGGGAGCTTGTACAATCGGTTTCTTAGATTAGGCGAGGGGGCACCTTCTGTGTTCCCGGAAGGGTTCCCTTTTCCCGCCTGAGTGTTAGTATGAAAAAGAAAGGGAATTTCTTCTGTTTGAGATCAAGTACTCAAGTGCGGCAAGGACCACGTGTCATTCTGGGAATGGTTCTGCGACCAAGACGTGTGCGTGAGGCGACTGGTTGAGTATGCGTGCGTCAGTCATCTGACTAATGATTTGACGGTTTTTAATGGTACTCCGGGCCCGAGGTGGTGTAATGATGGGAAATAAATACTTTATTCCCATCCGAGGAGTCATAAATAGGATCGTCGCTTCCTCTCCAGCCGTTGGATCTGATGCACACGGAATGGGAAGATCGGGACCGTCCACTTGAGGAATTCGAAACGGCCTCTTCCCTGCTATAAAAACGAGGGAAATGACCTTTCTTCCTCTTTACGCTTTCAGATTCTCCATCTTTAGGATTTTCAGATTTCCAAACCTTCGAACTCTCAGGCTTCCCAGCTTACGTTCCCCCGAACTTGCCATTTCTTTTGGTAAGTATCTGGAAACTTTTCTTTTTGATTTGGCAGTGGGTTTATTCCCCGAAGTTCCTGGTTTGAATCGCCGTTCGTCTTTGCAGCTTTTACTTCTCGCGATCGTGCTGTGCAGTGATCCAGTTACTCCTTCAACCTCCAACTACCCGAATATCAGTAAGTATTTCTACTTTGCTCTTTCCTCCCAAACCTTAGGTTGTTGGTAGTTGTTAGAGTAGAGGTTTCTGCCATTATTGCTTATGTGCATGTGTGAATAGGGCTTTGGTAGGCATGTGATTGATTGTGAGTCGATAAGTAGCCTTTTCTGCATGTTTTGGCGATTTGCGTTTGGAAAGTCGTCCCTTGTTTTGCTGTTTTAGGGCATAAGCATGAACGCCTTTAGGGTGTCTTTCTCTGGAAAAACACTTCTTTTGGTGGGCTTAGGCTCAGGGTCTGAGTCTGGTTCCTTGCTGTCCTTCGGGTGGCATGGTGCCAATCCCTCGGTAGGCTCGGTGGGAGCCTCTCCAAGCAGTTTTCGGGGAGGGTCTCCCCGACGCCTTTGATACCACTAGGGTATGACAAGGGTGCTGACTGCTTAGAGTGTTTTCTTCTTTCTTTTCTTTTGTCCAGTGACGAACATCTCGAAGGAACAACTCCTTGCTGCGGGGGAGGCTGATTCTGCCCAAGATAAGGGCTCTCCTGTCGCTGGTGGAAAGGGGAAAGGAAAGGCGAAAGCGGTCGCGGCTAGCCCACCAACCTCCAATAGTTCCATCTGGGAGATGGACCAAAAACCGAACCTTTTCAGGAATTATGGCATGCTGGAGCTGTATTCCTCTGAGGCAGGCCTGAAGAACATCCCAGGTCTGATGTGGCACCGTCTGTCGGTGCTGGGCGAGTCAGCTAGCCAGAGTCACGAGGGCTTTGGTGCCTGGAGCTGGGCACACATAGTGTGCGGGGCGCACTTGCCCCTAAGGAGTTACTTCGCCAATTTCTGTGTGAAGGCGGGGATTGCCCCCTTCCAGTTAATTCCTCCCAGCTACAAGCTCTTAGCAGGGTGGTTCATCTTTTGCAAGTCCCGGAGACTGGAAGCTCCTACCCCGGAGGAGGTGCTGTACTTTTACGGGTTGAAGTCTCAGCCTATGAGGGGTCATTCAGACAAGGTGGGGTTTTACAGGCTAGAAAGGCACCCGGACGTGATGTGCCCCACTTGTCATACCGCGAGGGTTCCAGACCTCCGGGAATACTGGTTCCTGACGACTGGCTTCCCGCTGAAGAGGGTGCCAGCCCTATCTTTGGACTTCAAAATCCCTGGTAAGCGCTCCTTCCTCTCCTTTTCTACTTTGTTTCTTTGCACTTGATTTGCTTTTTGGGAGGATCTCTAACGCTTGTATTTGATTTTCGCAGAAGTCGTTCCGCGGACACCTCGCTGCGCGGAGATGATAAGGAGGTCCAAGTTCTACGAAGGGCTTTCTGAGGAAGAGTTGAAAGTGGAGGGACTTGTGACCTCCGAATCGTTGAGGGAGTATGGGCTACTTTCCTCCTTCCAAAACATCGAGCCAGTGAGTGGCAGGGGGCAAACTCAGGTGTCAGCTGATATCCGGGAGCAGATTGCCCTGGAGCTGTCTAAGGTGATCACCCAAGCAGCTCGGGACGAAAATACTCTATCTCCTAGTTGGGCGGAGAGGTTCCCCGACCCCCAGCCGGAGGAAGAGGAGATCGAGGCTCGCCACGCCGCGGCTTACCCTAACGAAGGGGCTCCGGGGGCTAGTACCTCCGGGAGAGGTAAGACTAGTTTTCGATTGATCCACACCCCCAGCCTGTCTGAGGTTTCCCGGACCTCTCAGATGGGGTTTGATCCCCGTTTCCTTAGGCTAGATCCGCGTAGGATACCTTTCGACAGGTATTGCGATAGGGTAGATGAGCTCCTCTGGTGTCTGAGTGATGGTAGTCTGCCAGAAGGTGTCATCATGGTTGACCCTTCTTCTCTCAGCATGTCATTCCCGGACTTCAAGGAGTACGGGAGCTTCCTGGAGCAGGAAGCGATGTTTTGTTTTGCTCGGGGAAGGCCATCCACGTTTCTCGTGCATGGTCGTCCCTTTCAAACTTTTCTTTTTCTTGTTTCTTGTTCCCTGCTGGCGGGCTTGCTTGTGCTTTTATGTTGTTGATTGTCTTGTCTTCCGCTTATCTTCTTTCTCATTGCTTGTTGGTTCGTTAACCTTGCTTTGTACGTTTCTTGCAGAGTATCCCGAAGCCAAGATGTTGGGGAGGGTTACTTTGCTTATTAAGAAGGCTGCCACCAGCCAAGACCCGTCCACGGGGAAAGGACGGAAGACCAAGGCTGGTAGGGGAGGTAAGGCTGCCTCCCCCAAGAAGACAAGTGGCGAGGCGCAAGCGTCTCCGAGGGTAGAGAAGTCCCCTGCTGACGGGCCTTCCGAGACTATGATGGTCTCGAGTAGCAGCAGCGACGGGGAAGGGCTTGTGTTCCCCGTGAGGACAACTGGGGTGAGCAAGCGTCCCGGAGAAGATGCTGAGGGCGCTAAGAACAAACGCCTTAGACACTCTTCTCCTGGTCGAAGGCAACAACAACAGCAACGACAGCAACCACAACTACAACAACAGCAGCAACAGGAACAAGAGAGACAATCACCAACGCCGCAGCAGCAGCAACAACAACATCCAAACCAGCAGCAGCAACAAGGGCAATTACTTCTGCTGCCGCAGCAGCAAAAGCAACAGACCGGGGCCTTAATACCCCGGCTGCCTCCTCCTCCAGCCCAAAGGGGGTCCACCCTTCCGGGGTCTCCGTCTTCTCAGACAACCAATCTTCCCCTGCCTGGCCTGAAGTTCCACTTTCCGCGGAAGCCAACCAGTTTTCCCGCTGCTCTCCTGGAGGGTGTAAGACGGGCCGATAGTGTTTTGAAGAGGCGGTTAGAGGCGGAGAAGGCCGTTACTCAGGGAAGGGCAGATAACTTGTCTGCCGTGAAGAGAGCTGAGCTGGCCGAGGGGGTGAGATCTCTTCACCCGGCCGGAGCGGTTCTGGATGGTCCAGCCTTGGAGAAGAGGCTGGTGCCCAGGCTCGGACGTGCATTGGCGCCGTTCGGAGCTGAGATGATGGAGGACATGGCCCTGAGCTTATGCGAGCTCAATTCTGAGAAGTGGGCCATCAGTAGCAGCAAGGATCCGCTGTTGCTGACACACGCTGTGAAGCAGCAACTGTCCGGGGTAAGCAGTCAGTTGTTATTTTTTGGGATCACCTGTCTTTTGGTCCGGCTTTAGTTCATTCTGTTGTCTTTCCTTGCAGGCCTCTATGATCGCGGAACGCTCGTTCCGGGAGGTTGGTGCAGCTCTGGTTCAGCTGGAGGAGAGCCAGCTGGCTCGCCAGGCCTTGGAGGCGGAGAAACAGAAGCTGACCCAACAGGCCTTGGGGGCTTCGGAGAAGATTGATCAGGCCCGGCGTACGGCTGAAGAAGAGGCGGAGAAGAAATATCTTGCCAAATATCAAGAGTACTGGGCCAAGGCAGAGAATGAGTTTAGACAGCGGTCAGATGGGATGAAGGCCGAAAACTCCAAGCTCCGGGAAGAGCTGTCCCAAGCCAAGGTGGAGAAGGATACCCTGGAAGCCCGCTTGCAATCAAAAAACGATCTCCTCCTTAAGAGGCAAGAGGAATATTCCACTCTTCAGAGTAAGCTGCACGAGGAGGAGCAACTCCATAAGAGGAGCAGGGATCTCGTGTCTATGCTGCAGTTGGGGCTCGCCGAGAAGGATAAAGAGATCGGGGCCTTGCAATTCACTGCCAGGGGGCATGTGACCGAGAAGCAATCCGTGCTGAACCAAAATAGGGAGCAGCGCAAGGAGATTGATTCTCTTAAGGGGGAGCGGGATGCCTCCAAGGCCGAAATGGAAAAATTGAGGGCCCAACTAACTGTCGCGGAAGCACAGCTGGCAACCTCCGAGGCGGAGCACTTGAAGGAGAAGGAGGATGCTGAGGTGATACTGAACAGGACGATTAATATATCGCATGTGGTCCTCATGCATCAACTCTGGAAAGTGAACCCGGAGGTATTAGGCTATCTGGGAGATGATGCCGAAGCCATGAGGGAGAAGCTACTCGTGTGGGATCAGGGCCCAGAGGCGTACGTCCAAACATACAACATTGACGAACGTGCTGAAGCTCCTGAGGCGGGAGATCCCGGAGAGGCGGGGACCTCTGAACCTTCTCATGACCAAGTTCCTCCTTCCGATGAGCCGACTCCGCCAGCCTCCGTTGAAACCGATGCCCCCGAAGCTGCGGTCGTGGAAGCTGTAGTTACTCCCAATGCTTGAAGGGGTTTTATCTTTAATTATTTTTCATTTTGAGTTTTTCATTGCGGACATTTTTACCATAATCATAGCATTCTCCTTTCTTTTCTGCCGAGTTCTTTATTTATCCTTGCGCTTAGGGTAGACATTTATACGGTAGAAACTGTTGTAGGGGCGTATGGGGTTTTGGTTCCAACGGCCAAAACCTATGCACTTCCCACTTGAAGCTTTAACGGATGATGTCTTTTCCCATGTAGTTTCTAGGTTACGAAGGTTTCCTGGTTCCAACGGCCAGGCTCCTTTCACCGTATTTTAGCTTTCCTGAGGCAAATAGCCAATCCCGGGACTTGTAGTTATACTGTTCGCTGGGATTGCTAAGGTGAGTCGTTCCATTGTTTGGAACGGGAGTTCTTTTGGTGAGCGTCGCTAGACTTAAGGTTAGATCTTTGCGAAGCAAAACTAACTGTTGTTGCGAACCTCATTGTGGCTGACTTCAGGGACCTGGCATGGAGCCCTGCGAGGCAAGGCTTATTGCTGTCGGGGAAATCGCCACGCCCACCAGGTGTGATCCTGGAGCAGGGGCTTTGCGAAGCAAAGCCGGCTGTGAGTGGGGGGATCAAGCATGTCTGCTTCTGGAGCTGAAACTTGCAATGGCCATGGAGCTTGCCATGCATTATTTTGTGAGATCCGGAGTTGGAGCCTGCGAAGCAAGGCTTACAACGGTTGCGGATCTTGCCATCTTTCGCCTCGCTGGACCCGGAGCTGGAGCTTGCGAAGCAACATTCTACAGCGCTCGCGGATCTTGCCAACTTTCGCCTTGCGGGACCCGGAGCTGGAGCTTGCGAAGCAAAGCTCTACAGCGCTCGCGGATCTTGCCATCTTTCGCCTTGCGGGACCCGGAGCTGGAGCTTGCGAAGCAAAGCTCTACAACGTTCGCGGATCTTGCCATTTTTTGCCTTCCGAGACCCGGAGCTGGAGTTTGCGAAGCAAAGATCTACAGCGATCGCGGAGAATTCTGCAAAGGACTTTTCAGGGAGTTGGGGGTGTTTTGGCGTAGCTCTATGAACGTGCCTCAACCCCCAGTCCCGTCCATCGCTGGGCTACACAGGAGATAATTCTTATGATACATAATGGCAGGCATTTCCATGGCAATTTTCACATAAGCACATAATGCACATATGACACGTAATGCAAGCATCTTCATGGCAACAAATAAACCTAAGCTCAACAATTTAAACATTTCAAACAATTTAAAAATTTCAAACACAATGCTAGCACATAAGTGGTGTTCTGTGTACGTTTTGTTCAAGGGGCGTATGGTTATGCCTTAGCCATGTATACCCCCCAAGTGAGCGTGGGGTCCGGACGTCTCCGGACCGCGTGGTCACTTGTTAAAACGCAGCTTTGAACACAGGGATAAAAAGTGCAGTAAAAGCGGAGTGAATCTCTCCGTGTTTCATTAAATTAGCCTGCTAGGCGTGAGTTTTACAACAGGGAGGATTATTTCCACATTTTCACTTTTGTTATTTTCACCAAGGACTTCCGACTGGATGGTCCGGGGCCTACTGGTAGTAACGGCGGAGGTGCTCCGCGTTCCAGGCGCGCGGGACTTTAGATCCGTCGAGTCTCTTTAAGTGATACGTCCCATGGCCCACTTTTTCTTGGACTTCGTAGGGGCCTTCCCAGTTGGGTCCGAGGACTCCTACTCCCGGGTCCTGTGTAGCAGGAAATACTCTCCGTAGGACAAGATCCCCAACTTCGAATGTACGGCTCTGGACTCTCATGTTAAAGTGTCGGGCTATCTTGCCTTGGTACATTTTTAGTTGGACCTGCGACTGCTCCCGGAGCTCCTCGATCATGTCCAAGGACTCCTGGAGGAGGGCATGGTTCCGGGTAGGATCGTAGGTGTCTTGCCTGTGAGAGGGGATCATAGCTTCTACTGGGATGACGGCCTCGCAACCGAAGGTCATGGAATAAGGCGTGTGCCCCGTCGAAGTTCTCTCTGTTGTGCGATAGGCCCAAAGTACTCGCGGAAGTTCTTCCGGCCAGTGAGCCTTGCAGGCTTGGAGTTTTTTCTTCAACGTGGTCTTTAATATTTTGTTTACAGCTTCCACTTGCCCATTAGCCTGGGGTCTGGCGACTGCGGAAAAGCTTTTGATAATTCCATGCGAAGCACAGAAGTTCGTGAAGTGTTCACTGTCAAACTGCCTTCCGTTGTCGGACACAATTTTCCGTGGAAGCCCAAAACGACACACTATATTCCTGATGACAAAATCCAGTGCTTTTTTTGATGTGACCGTGTTCATAGGTTCAGCTTCAGCCCATTTGGTGAAGTAGTCTACCGCGACTATGGCGTACTTCACTCCACCCTTTCCAGTTGGGAGGGAACCTACTAGGTCAATGCCCCAAACGGCGAACGGCCAGGGGCTGGTCATTAGGGTAATTTCTGTAGGCGGCGCTCGCGGAACCTTGGCGTACCTCTGGCACTGCTCACACTTCCTGACATAATCCACACAATCCTTCTTCATGGTGGGCCAGAAGTATCCTTGTCGAAGGATCTTTTTGGAGAGGCTCAGCCCGGAGGTATGATCGCCACAGAAGCCTCCGTGAATCTCATGGATGATGGTGCTGACTTCGGTTCTGGCAACACACCTAAGGAAGGGTATGGACAACCCCCTGCGGTAAAGCTTTCCATCCATAACCACGTATCGGGGAGATTGATATTGGAGCTTCCTTGCGTCAGCTTTATCAGTGGGGAGCTCTCCGGTGGTGAGAAATCTGAGGATGGGTCCTATCCAGGAGTGGGAATGGTCGATGATGGCGTTTATCCTTCGTGTCTCAGTACTGGGGGCTTCTAAGTGCCCGATGGGGACTAAGCCATACTGTTCAATCTCCGGGTCCGTTGCAAGCTTGGCCAGCGTGTCCGCGAGTGAGTTCTGGTCCCGGGGGACCTGGCGGATTTGGTAGCCTTTGAAATGCTGCAGTAGATCGCGGGAGAGAGACACGTAGGCAGCCATCCTTTCGCCTTTCGTCTGGTATTCCCCGGATATTTGGTTTACCACAAGTAGGGAGTCGCTGTATACTTCGATTTTTTGGGCTCCGACTTCTCTGGCCAGTCGTAACCCAGCTAACATGGCTTCGTGTTTTGCCTCGTTGTTGGATGCTGGGAACGTGAAACGGATGGCGCTCTGGAGCTGATGCCCTTGGGGAGATATTAGGATGACCCCCGCTCCAGCTCCTTTTTCATTTGAGGCTCCGTCTACATAGACCTTCCAGGAGGGAAGTTCCGGGACAGTATCTTCCGGGAGGTCATTCATTCCCGAGCATTCCACAATAAAGTCCGCGAGAGCTTGGCCTTTTATGGAAACACGTGGTTGGTAGTGGACGTCGAACTGGCTCAGTTCCATGGCCCACTTAAGCAATCTGCCAGAAGACTCGGGCTTCTGCAGGACTTGTCGGAGAGGGTGGTTGGTGAGTACTTTGATGGTGTGCGCCTGGAAATATGGCCTCAGCTTCCGTGAGGCGATCAACAAGCAGAGGGAGAGTTTCTCGATCATCGAATATCTGGACTCGGCGTCCAATAACCTCTTGCTTACGTAATACACAGGGAGCTGGATACGGCCATCTTCCCGGACGAGAGCGGCACTTACTGCGTGCTCAGTCACAGCTAAGTATAAGAACAACGCCTCTCCTTCGACAGGTTTGGACAGAATGGGAGCTCGGGTTAAATGTTCTTTGAGGTGTTGGAAGGCTGCTTCGCATTCGGTGGTCCACTCGAACTTCTTGTTTCCTCGCAACACATTGAAGAAGGGGATACACTTGTCAGTGGCCTTGGATACGAAGCGGCTGAGAGCAGCTATCCTTCCGGTAACGCTCTGGACATCTTTATGTTTTCGGGGGGAAGGCATATCTATGAACGCCTTTATTTTCTCAGGGTTGGCTTCCACTCCGCGGGAGCTGACAATGAAACCGAGGAACTTCCCAGACGAGACCCCGAAAGTACATTTCTTTGGATTTAGTTTCATCCCGTACTTTCGGATCACGGCGAAAGCTTCCTCAAGGTCGTCACTGTGGTCCCCGGAGGTCTTGGACTTTACCAACATGTCGTCCACGTACACCTCCATGTTCCTCCCCAGTTGGTCCTTGAACATTCTGTTTACCAGACGCTGGTACGTCGCCCCAGCATTCTTCAAACCGAAAGGCATGACCACGTAACAGTAGACACCCTTGTCCATGAGGAAGCTGGTGTGTTCCTGGTCCGCGACATGCATCTTGATCTGGTTGTATCCGGAGTACGCATCCATGAAGGATAAGAGTTCGTTCCCGGAAGTAGCGTCTACCATTTGATCGATTCGTGGGAGAGGGAAACAATCTTTCGGGCAGGCCTTGTTTAGGTCCGTGAAGTCAATGCACATTCTCCAGGACCCATCGGGTTTCGGGACCAGAACTGGGTTGGCCAACCACACGGGATAGTGCGACTCCTGGAGAAAGCCTATGGACATCAATTTGTCCACTTCAGCTTTGACGGCTTCGGCTCTCACTGGGTCTAGCGGCCTCCTCTTTTGGCGAATTGGAGTTGCAGATGGGTCTATGTTGAGTGCGTGGCACGCAACATTGGGATTAATCCCCGTCATATCAGCGTGGCACCATGCCAGGATATCCTGATTATCCTTCACAGTGGCCACGATCTTATCTTGAACGGCCGACGGCAGGTTTTTCCCCACCTGAATGACCTTGGTGGGCTCTCCCGGGTTGAGGATCACCTCTTCGACTTCCTCCATCGGCTCTATTGCCTTCTCGATTCCCACTCTTGGGTCGAGTTCGTCAAAGTATGCCTCCTGAGCACCCCCAGTTTCTGGCAATTCTTCCGCCAAAGGAACGGCAGCAAACGTCTCTTGGACCGTGTAGACAGATCGGACGGAGACGTTATAACAGCTCCGTGCACTTCTTTGGTCTCCTCGGAGGGTGCCAATACGCCCATCGTCGCATGGAAACTTCAAACATAAGTGGCGTATCGAGGTTATGGCCCCACAATCGATCAGGACTGGTCGGCCTAAGATGGCATTATACGCCGTGGGGCAGTCGACCACCACGAATGTGCTATGCTTGAAGGCACAAGCGTCGCTTTCTCCTCTGAGGGTGATTGGAAGTTGAATTTTGCCTAATGGCATGAGTGCGTCCCCATTGAAACCTTGAAGCTGGATGGGGCATGGGGCCAGGTCCGTCTCGGTCAATCCGATCGCGTGGAAGGCCGCTTTGAAGAGGATGTTCACGGAGCTTCCGTTATCGATCAAGATCCGTGAGACCTTCTTATTGGCAATCTGGGCTTCCACTATGAGGGGATCGTTGTGGGGGAAGTGCACATGTCGAGCATCGTCCTCCGTGAAGGTGATGGGAAGATCCATCATTCGGGGACGTTGAGCAGGTGATTGGACCAAAGCGCACATCTCCTCGGCGTGCTCTAACTCCTTCAAGTACCTCTTCTGGGAGTTGCGGGTACTTCCGGCAAGGTGTGGTCCTCCGGAAATGGTGGCGACGTGTCCGTCAACGGGTGGCGGAGCAAGGCCGGGCGGATATGGGTTGCCTGGTCCTGGAGACAACAAGGCAATGGGCGCCGGAGCGGGTGGAGCAGGAAGTGCTGGGAACTGAGACCCGGGAGCTTGGGGGTGACCGGCTCCAGGAGCGCTAGCAGCCCCCCTCTGTCCCGGGGAATATGCAGCTCCGTGAACTACCCCCTGTCCGGGATAGATAATGGGTATCCTCACCCACTGACCGAGGTGTCCCGCTTTTGCCAGGGACTCGATCTCATCCTTCAGCTGAAGGCACTCATTCGTGGTGTGCCCCACGTCTCCGTGAAACTCACACCTCTTATTGGAGTCTCGCGGACGCCTTCCTCCGTGAGACACTTTCGGGGGCTTCCTGTAGTTGACCATATTACAGGTCGCCCGATAGACATTCTCTCGCGAGTCTATCAAACTGGTATATTCCGTGAACTTGGGCTCATAGTCCTTTCGGGGTTTCTTTGAATGGTCTCCCCGGTTGGAGTTTCTTCCGCTTCGTTTGCTCCGCGATTGGCTCAAATTTCGTTCTGGGGCTTCCGCTTGCGGCTGCGGCATGCCAGGAGCGATACTACATCCGGTTTTTACTGCTCCGTACCCAGAGAAATGGGTTTGACTCGGCGTCTGAGCAGACGCGGAAGGCCCATACACACTTGGAGTGAATCGGGCTCTTGGAAGCGTGAGGGCTGGTGCGGGAGCTTGCGAAGCAAAGCTCGGCGCAGTCACGGAAGGGGTTGGAGCCGGGGGAACTCCAAAGGCCTGCTGGTAGGCATCCTCAAGGTTGATGATTCCCTGAGCTTTTGACATGAATTCGGACAGTGTTTCTGCCCGTCTCCTTTGCATTTCCCCCCATAGCAGGGAGCCGACAGTAAGGCCCGATTGAAGGGCGATCAGCTTCATGTCATCGCTGACCTTGGTTTTTGCAGCAGCTTCCATCATTCTCTGAATGAAAGCTTTGAGGTTCTCAGTGGGTTGCTGCTTGATGTTGGTTAAGGAACCAACCTCCATGTCGTGGTCGCGGGCAGCAATAAACTGCCTCCTGAACGCGGACTGTAGCTCCTTCCAACTGTGGATTGATCCGGGAGCTAATCTTTTCCACCAGTCCTCCGCGGACTTGGTAAGGGTGAGTGAGAAGCACATGCATTTGGCGTCCTCACTGACACGCGCCACTTGCATCATTTTATTGTATTTAGCTAGGTGGGTACGCGGGTCTGTCCTCCCATCATATAATTCTATGTGAGGCATTTCGAAGTTATCCGGGAGGGACGTTTCCGCGATCCTCCTAATACATGGTTCCGGGTCTTCCTCCTCAGAATCTGACAGGGCCCCACTTTGCTTCCGGACCAGCTTGGTCAAGGCAGCAATCTGTTCCTCGAGCCTCTTCGTATCACTTTCCGGGAGGTCACGTCCCCGGAGCTTGTCATTAATATGATTTCGGAGGTCATCTCCGCGAGGCCGGGCCTTTTCCCCTTTGGCCTTTTCATACTTGGCCTCCAACCTTCTTCTTAGGTCCACCGTGGACCAGCTATCTTCGGAGTGCGAGTTCGCAGCCCGACCGTCCTGATTGACGGAATCACTGGGGCGGTTGTTCCTTCCCCTAGGCCTGGGTGCCTTAGCACCGGGCCCTTTAGGCACAGAGTGCCCCCTTGGGGCTGAAGGACGTCTGGGCTTAGGAGCGCCAGAGACCTTCTGCGCGCGGGGGGGGGGGGGGGGGCAGTCGGCCTGGTGATTCACGCCTTTAGGAGGTGCAGGGGCGTCAGCGCGCACATGCTCTCCAACTTTTTCTTTGCCCTTGTTAGGGGCGACTTTGGATGGTCCAGCAGCGGCTGGATCCGGCATGGGGGCATCAGCACCACCTAGAACAGAGGCATCCTCGTCCGAGTCGCCTAGATCTCCGAACTTACTTTGGAGGCGTTCCATCATGCGTTGCATTCTTTCGGAGACGCGCTCCTGCTCAGCAAGCTTGGCCTTAGTGGCCACCAGTTCTTCGGCTACTTGGACCAGTTCTGGGTCCTTCTCATAGTAGCAGCCGTCCTTGTAATAACCGTCTTGGACATACTCTTCTTCGTCTTCTAAGTATGTTGTATCTTCGGTACTGACCTGATCCTGGCGGGATGTCGGGTCTTCACCTTGGTAGTCTAAGGGTTCGCTTTGCACCACATTTTCCATCACGGTATCGGGGTTGACCGTAGCATTTTTGTCAACAGCGGATTTTCTCGTAGTCACCATCTCTTTAGCACGAAGTGAATACAAAAAACGTACACAGAAAAAGAGCTGACTAACAACTTCCTACAGCTCTCAATGAAAGCACCAAAATGTTTACCGAGTTTTTCGGAAACGAATAACTAACGGAATAATAAAAAGATAAGAACTGTAGAAATGCTGAAATATAACTAAACAAACAGCGTTTTTACGTGGTTCAGGCGTTAACAAGCCCTAGTCCACGAGTCGATGTTATTATACTTGGAAAAGGTTACAGTAAGATGGCTGGTGCACAAGAACTTAACACACTCACAGTGTTTCTCTCGGGTTCTCTTGAAGAAGATGAAGCTAGAGATTTTAGTAGAGTTTTTGCTATATGATTTGTTCGTCCCTCTTCTTGTAAAATGAAGGGGTCTTTATAGCTAGGGTCTTGGATTAGGGTTTTTCTCTACGTACATGAGTCTTAATTACACCAGCCATAAATAGGGATACAATTACTGTAGTAGCATGGCTACAAGACTCTATGTGGGTATATTTACGTGAAAGTATGGGGAACACACAAAGTCAGCCGTCTTTTCCAAGTTGTCAGCGGAACAGTAGGCGAAAAGGTACCCTTAGGCGTGCTGGGATGTGTGCAGCTTTGACTTGACGGGCGTGTCAGGCGGGATCCTGTGTCAGGCGGATATCATTCCAAATATGCCTCCTCCAGGACTCGACCGTTTGGCTTTGTTCCGTGCGAGGCACGGAACTGCTTCCGCGGAGACCACTCGAAGAGCTTCTCCTGGAAGGAGCTTCCCCGAAGGATACCCCTTCGGGAGTCCGGGAGAGTTGACGAGTTTCTGTATTGTGTTTGCTTGGAAGAGTAATCCGGACACCAAGCGGGAGAGGTGAAGCCTTTCTGTTCATCCGCGAGCTCTGGTCACCTATCGTGAAAGACATCGATAATTCTGCTTCCCCGAGGCCATCAATCTAAACGCTATTCGGAAATCTGGATAACAGAAAGTGGCTTAGTGAGATTGTATTTATATAATTATGTTTAATAAAATTGTATATATTGTATATAATTTTGTAAATTGTATATGTGATATTATTATAGTAAATTCTTTATTTTTTTTGTATGTAAGTAAAAAATGCCCAAATTACATTTTATATGGGTTTTTTTAATAAAGTTTACAAAATTTTTTTAAAAAAAAAAAAAAAAAAGTTATTCTATGGTTTTTTTTAAGAATTTTCACTTCTATGAGTTTAGTTTCTCATATTTTTTTTTATAAAAGTTGGTTTATGTCATAGCTTTACTCTTAATCAAGTTTCTCATATTTAGTTAGTTAGCAATTGTGTTTCCCATACTTTTTTTTTCTTTAATAAATTTTCCCTTCCAAATTAGGAAAAGTATAATCTCTATATTTTTGCACAGTAATAGCATAAAACCCATATTTATGAAAAATTCCCAAATGAAATTGGGGTTGTGCTCTCAATTCTATTTTACGTGGATCTGTGAGTCTCCAACCTAGACAAACTAAAGAGATTTTTTCTTAAATACATATATTTTTTTTGTTTTTTTATTCATTTTTTACGGTTCTTACTTTTTTTAAAAAGAAAATACGCACTCAAGTTTTAAAAAATACGACCAATTGCTCACTTCATGGCCCAGAATTCAGCAACCAAATTCAAACGCACAACTTTGAGTTTTGTAGCTTAATCTCACCCACAACGTACGAGCTACAACAGTGAAGCTTCTCATTTATCATTTAACTAGAAAACATAATTGCGCTTCGTGCAATTTTGTGTAATAATTAAAACATATATTTTAAAAAAAAAATGGGAAGATTGTGTGGTAATGAGTCTTTTTCACCCTACCAGTACAACATGATCCTTATATGGACACTTGGGCATGTCTTGATTCCAGTTATTATTATTTTTTTTTTATGATTGTGTTCATTGTACAAAGAATAATTAAAGTGTCGAAAATAAAGTTCAAATAACTTGTTGTACGCGTAATTTTATATATATATATCTATATTTATTATTATTATTATACAATGTGCATGGTATTTTTATAAAATAGAGTTAATTACTATTATTCTTATTATATATTTAAAAAAAGGTAGAATAAAAATATATTTTTTTTAAGAAAAAGTTGAATAAAAAAAATGAGAAAAACTGAGAAAATAGATAGAGTGATTTACAACAATTTTAGAGTGTTACATCATCTAAATGACTCTCCTTTATATAACTCAAGGAATGCTTGTTCGCATTCTTTTGTCCATTCAAACCATCTATTTCTTCTAAGCAAGTTGTAGAAGGGAAGACATTTATTAGTGGATTTTGATATGATCGGTTCAAGGCAGCGACCTTTCCAGTTAAGCTTTGTACATCTTTCTGCGACCTTGGTAAAGCCATTTCTAATAGCGACTTGATCTTCTCGGGATTTGCTTTGATTCCCCTTGCGTTGACTATGAAGCCTAAGAACTTCCTTGATGAAACCCCAAAGGTACATTTCTGGGGGCAAATATTGTATTTTCTCATCACGCTAAAACATTCTTCCAGATCGGATACATGGTCATTGGTAGTCTTTGACTTGACAAGCATGTCATCAACATACACCTCCATGTTTTTCTCGATTTGGTTAACGAACATCTTATTGATCGGTCCTTGATATGTTGCACCAACATTCTTTAGCTCGAATGGCATGACCTTGTAGCAGTATACGTTGTGTTCGATCATGAAGCTGGTGTTCTCTTTGTCTGCAGAGTTCATCGCGATCTAGTTATATCCAGAATACGCATCCATGAAGGACATGAGCTCATGGTCGTATGTGGCGTCAACTAGTTGATTTATTCTCGGTAATGGGCAACAGTCTTTAGAACAAGCCTTGTTGAGGTCGGAGATATCAATGCAGGTTCTCCACTTTCCATTGGGCTTTGGGACCAAAATGGGGTTGGTTATCCAGGTCGAATATTCAACCTCCCTAATGAACCCACATTTCAATAAGCGAGCTACCTCTTAATGTTGAGGTAGGCCTTCAGGGACTCACCGTGTTGTTGCTTAATGTTGGCCAGTGAGTTGACCTCCACTCGAACCTCTTTGGCGGCTCGGAACTGTTTCTTGAACTCAGATGACAACTTTTTCTAGGAGGTGATTGAGTGTTTCTCATACTTGTTGAACCACAACTTGGCTGGTACGATTAATGTAGCTGGGAATAGAACACATTGTAGGCCGAGACTCACATTGTGGGCCATCATCAGAGTGTTGAAGGTCCCAATGTAGTTGGACGAATCAGTGGTTCCGTTCTATGTGGGCATAGTTGGTATCCTGAAACCAACAGAATAGGGAGCTACTGCAATATGAGGAGCAAAAGGCTTGAGCTCCTAATTGGAATCACGGTCATCTATGTTTTATTTCCATATAAGAGTCTCTTCATTTGCTCCTCCATTAGAGCCAGCTGTTCAAGGGTTGGATCCTTCATCTCTAGGTTATTTTGGAGCTGGTTACAAGTTCTCATCCTATTGTGCATGTAACGACCCAAATTCGCTAATAAGGCTTAAGGGCCTTGATTAGCGTGCCAGGAGGGCACGATGGGATTTATGTGTGATTTTATGAGTTAAATGCATGGTTATGATTTAAAGCATGTTATATGACTAATTGAACATTGAGATGCATGACTACGTGGTTAGTATGCATGTTAGGTGAAATAATTACGCATGTGGACCCCGTTTGCATGATAGGGGTAAATTGGTAATTTTAGCTCGCTGAGGGCATATATGTGATAATTGTATTCTGTGAATTGTACCACGTGAGTGTGGTGTTATTTTTGTGATGCACGTGCCGAGACGGTCCTAGAGAGCAAATTTAACTTAAGAGTCACAACGGGAATTCTATAGCCGACTCGAGAGGAGCCTAGGGGTACCTCGGGAATTTTATGGCTAAGTTGAGATTTAGCGGGTATTGGTTATTGGAGATTTAGTAACCTGGGTAACCATTAGTTACTGCTGAGAGTAACAAGTTTTAGAAAGAAAATGGTAGACATGAAATAGAAATGAAGGACTTAAGTGCCCTTGAGGTTTAGGTAGGAAAGGTTAGGCAAGGAGGGGCAAAATGGTCATTTGGTTGGGAATTAGATAAATGGCAGCTGGGTTATATGGGGTACACGGTTTGGGGCTTAGTCATTTTGGTCTTGATAGAGTTTGAAGAGAAGAGAAAAGAGAGGGAAAAGCTAGGGCATGAAGAAGAAGAAGATGAGTGGAGGAGCTGAATTGGAGACCTAGGAGATGAAGGAAGCTTAGGGATGGATTCTCCATATGAGGTAAGGAATTTTGTACTCATTTAAGGCTTGATCATGTTATGGGTTAAGAAATTTGAGCATGGTTTAAGTTTGAACTTTGAGATTTTATTTTTCTGAAATTGAAATCAAGGATGTGGATTTTGGGGATTTGATTGTGTGTTTGGATGTCTTTGATGATGTTTATGGGTTGTTAGATGGTCTATTTGATGTTTGAAATTGATTTTGGGGTTTGGGTATTGGTTTGGTATGATTTTGGAAGGTTTTAGCTCGGAGAAAACGCAAGAGGAAAACCCAGAATTCTGGGTCTGCGAAGGCGTGCCGCGGCACAGGTTTTTCATGCCGCGGCTAGGGAGCCCCTGACTGATGGGTGCCGCCGCACAAGAAAGTTGTGCCGCGGCACAAGGCCAATTTCAGGTTGACATTTTTGGCAATTTTAGGCCTTTGCTCCGGGGGTTCGGGGGATGTCTCCGGGGTGTTGTTTTAAGGTTTTAGAGGTCCCGAGAGTGCGGGATTGGTCCCGGGAAGTAGTTTTGGGTTGATTAGTATTGAGGGATGTTTCTTGTGTGTTGTGACTAGGTTGTTAGTGAGGCTCGTGCTAGAGGACCGTGCTCGCGGCTTTAGTGCATCAGGAGGCTCGGAATACAGGTAAGAAAACTATAACACCCGTAGGATAGGGCGTGGGCCCATAGTATGATTGCCGGGCATGGCCCTATATTGCATGTTGCATGATGAGATGATTGCCAGGCATGGCCCTATATTGCATTACATGTTAGGGTGCAGATTTAAATAAATTGGCATTTGTTTGAATGTTGCTTGATTTATGCTATATATGATTATAATGAAATGAACGGCAAGGGCCGAGTGCGGCGTAGGCCGGGTACGGCAGCGGAGCCGGAAGTAACACTAAGCACATGGGATGCTTATGGTCAGGGCAGGGCCTGGGACCCAGAGGATATGTGTGAGATCCTTGCGGTGAGGACCGAGACCCCAGGCTGCGGTAAGGGTTCTGAGGCGGCAGGGCCGTGTTTGCTTAGTCTAATGGTTGACTTGTTTATCTGTGGATTATCTGATATGGTTAACTGTATATTTTGCATATGTTATGAAATGCTTGAGTTTTCTTGCTGGGCTTCGGCTCACGGGTGCTCCGTGTTGCAGGTAAGGGCAAAGGCTGAGTCAACCAACCATGAGTACGGAGAGCGTGAAGCGACGCGTACATGTTTGGCCTGTCCGACTGCTTTGGTTGGGGGTTTATTCGAAAATGGCTGTAATAATCTATGATTTTTATGATTAATCAACTGTAAACTTATTTCAATATGTAAATAGTTTTCAAACCTTATTTTGGGATCCCAAGTGTTTAATACTAGAAGCTTTTTAATGAAACGTCGCATTTTCAAAGATTACAGCCCTAACTTTTAATTAGTCACACTTTTGTTTCAAAACCTCGGTTAGCGAGTTCATTGCACACTGTTTTGTCTTAAAACTCACTTAGTAACGGCTCTAAGGAAGTAGGGTGTTACAGTGCATGTTCGGTGGGTTATTGTCCCTCCAAGCTTGAGCTCAGTTAGGCGGGACGTTCCCATTGTCACGCACGATAGACATATCTCCCTCGTTCTGAGTATAGCTCAGATCGTTGTAACGAGCTGACTATCCTCTTTGCGTGTTTAGATAATCACGTAGGTTAGATGGTAGATTGGAGCGCAAGATTTCTGTTGAGATCAACCGATTTCTTAGGCCACTTTCATGTCTATGGGAATTTGCATTACGAGCATTCCCGGTCCTGCCTCCACAATGGTTCTCCATCCAATAACTACCACCCACAAAGCTTACTACTTGTTTTTAAGGTCGAGGAGTGATAAACGAGTTTTAGACTCGTTTATTCGTGTGTTTTTAGGTGTTTAGGTTTGATTTGTTCTATTTTATGCTTGTGTTTGGTGTGTTTTTAGGTGTCGAAGGAGTTGGGGGTTTTGATATGGAAGCTAGGTGTAAATCCCGACAAAAAGAGGAAAAAAATGGCAAAATGAGCATTTCAGAGCAAAAGCTGCAACCGCAGAAATGCCATCCTGCAGTCGTAGGATATGTCCAGAAATGTGAAAAACGCATATTTTTAATGAAGGGTGTTTTGGCCATTTCATGTTTAGGAGAAACGCTAATCAGGTTTAAATCGTGATGTTGGAGAGGAAAAAAAACACTTTTTGCAGACGTAGACTTGGAGAAGAGTATTGGGATCACTTTGGAGAAGAGCTTGGATCGACATAGAGTTCTTTTCTTTTCTTTTTATCTTTACTTTATGTTAATTTATTGTTTATGGATTTCTTAATGATGAATATGAACTAATTTCAGTATTAGGGATTTTAATTGAATCGCTTGAAACTCTTTATGAATTAAAGCAAAGTTTTATTATCTTTCTTCCTCTATTGAGATCTTGTCAATTTATGTTTATTGTTTGAAAATTGATTGGCCATCTATTTTCATAAACTAAATGATTTTGAATCAAAACCTGAAAAGTGAGATTTGGCACGCTATAATTGACTGGACATAAAATTGATCATTGAACGAAAGTATCATGATTATTTGTGTGGTTCTTGAGTTATTGTTCTTATTACTTCCTAATGCTGAATTTGGCATAGAAATATAGAAAATTTTGCTCTAGGTTGAGTTTTATATATCGTAACTTGAATATAAAAAGATTTTGTTAACTTGCCATCTTAATAAGAAGAAAGATTGTAATTCTTGCATTGAGGAAAATTAAAGTGGATAGTTGATGAAATCGAATTCCCTAATTTTATTCTTCCATTGAATTAATTTCTTGAATTCTTTGTGTTTATATTTTGGATTTTGCTTGAAGTTTTACCTGTAGTTATTTTGTTTATGCTTTAATTTCTACATTCTAAAAATCAATCATTCGAATAACCAAATAGAAATCATAAATTAGTTATCTGGTAATTGATAAATCAGTCTCTGTGGGACGATACCTGGATTTACTGGTTTTATTACAAATTGCAATTATGTGTACTTGTGTAGCATTAAAATCTCGCAACAAGTTTTTAGCGCTGTTGCTGGGGACATAAAATCATCAATATCAAAATAGTTAATTTTATTTCTAATTCTGTTGTTCTTTCAAAAGTTGTCTAACTTGGTTTGCTTGCATGTTGTTGATTTCCATTTCAGGTAACATTGTTATATGCGTAGAAGAAGAGGAGCAGACAATATTATTCCTATTAATCTCGAGATTGAGAAAATGTGCAGGTAGAATTGAAGAAACAAGAGGGTAGAGAATTCTATTATTTTTATGGCTGATAATACTAATAACGATGGTTTGAATGGAGGAGTGCCACCAGTACCACTAGTGGCACCAGCTCAAGGACAAGCTCAAAATCCCGTTGTTCGAAGTTTAAGGAGTTATGTACTTCCTACTGTTACGGGAGTGCAGGCAAGCATTAGACCATCGACTGTTACAACTAACAATTTTGAAATTAAGCTGGCTATACTCCAAACGGTCCAGTCCAGAATTTAGTTTGGTGGACTCCCCACAAAATATCCACACATGCACATAGCTAATTTTCGGGAGTTGCGTGCCACTTTCAAGATGAATGGGGTGAAAGACGATGCGATAAGATTGAGGCTTTTCCCATTCTCACTGAGGGATAGATCCAAGAGTTGGTTGAACTCTTTGCAGACCAACTCTATTACTACTTGGCAAGATTTCGCTGAAAAGTTCCTGGCTAAGTTCTTTCCCCCATCCAAGGCTGCGAAGTTGAGGGGTGAAATTAATAATTTTTATCAGCTAGATGGAGAATCTCTTTATGATGCGTGGAAAAGATTCAAGGAGCTACAAAGGAAATGTCCCCACCATGGGATTGAGAAGTTGATGTTAGTCCATAATTTTTACAATGGGTTGTGTGGTACTACGCGTGCGATTATTGATGCTGCATCTGGTGGGGCATTTATGAGCAAGAGTGATACTGAAGCACATGAGTTTCTAGAGGATATGGCGATGAATAATCACCAGTGGTCTGATAAGAGAGCCACCAATAACAGAAAAGGGGTTGGGGTTCATGAGCTTGATGCTATCACTACTTTGACTACTCAAGTGGCTTCATTAAGTAAGCAGTTGCAACAAACCACTGTCTCAGCCAATGCTATTCAGATGCACATTGGGTGTGAAATTTGTGGGGGTCCACATCCTTTTGATCAGTGCACAGCAGTTGGCCCTCAGAATAATGTTCCTATGGACCAAGCTCAGGTTCAAGCGGTGGGGAACTTTTAGAGGCAGTATAATAATTCTTTCTCCAACTCTTTTAATCCTGGGTGGAGGAATCATCCTAACTTCTCTTGGAGAAATAATCAGGGGCAACAACCACAGTTGCAGGGTTAGTGTCAACAGAATATGCCTCAGAACATACAACACAAACAATCTATTCTTTATGCATCATCTTCTCAATAGTTCAGACCATCAGCGCCTTAAGAGAAGCCAAATGAATTGCAACCTGCACTGTTGACTCTACAAATACCCAAAATCAATTTATGACAGATACTAGATCATCTATTCAGAATCTAGAAATGCAAGTGGGTCAATTGGAAAATCTGCTACAAAGCACACCTCAATAAATTTGCTAAGTAATACTGAGGTGAATCCTAAGGAGCAGTGCAATGCGATCTCCTTGAGGGGTGGTAAGGAGTTGGAAGAGTCAGTTGAGAAGTCTGCTAGTCTTTCACCAAAAATGGTTTCTGAGAAAGAGGGTAAGGTAGAAGAAAAGGTTACTGAGAACCTTGAGAAGAACAAGTCACCAGTAAGTTTTGAACACCACATAAAAATTCCATTTCCACAGAGGCTCCGAAAAAACAATCTTGACAAGCAATTTTCTAAATTTTTAGAAGTTTTTCGGAAGCTTCACATAAATATTCCATTTGTCGAGGTGCTTGAGCAGATGCCAACTTACCTTAAATTCTTGAAGGAAATTTTATGAAAGAAAAGGAAGTTGGAGGAATACGAGACAATTGCGCTTACTGAGGAGTGCAGTGCAATATTGCAAAAGAAATTACCGCCAAAGCTTAAAGATCCTGGTAGTTTCACTATTCCATGCTCTATAGAGGGTTCAGTGGTGACAAAAGCTTTATGTGATTTAGGGGCTAGTGTGAATCTAAGGCCTCTATCAATCTTCCACAAGTTGATATTGGGAGAAGCTCGCCCTACTACCGTGTCCCTACAAATGGCGGATCGTTCACTTAAACATCCTCGGGGAGTGATTGAGGATGTATTGGTGAAAGTGGAAAAATTCATCTTTCCTGCAGACTTTATTATTCTTGATATGGAGGAAGATGAAAATATTCAAATTATTCTTGGGAGGCCATTTTTAGCTACCGGAAGAGCGCTAATTGATGTACAAAAGGGGAGTTGAAGCTACGTGTGCAACATGGCGTGATAACATTTAATGTTTTTGTAGCAACTGAAATTCCAACTTGTTGTAGAGTGGATGTGATAACAGAAGGTGCTAGTAAGGTCGAAGTTACCAAGAGAAAGGCCATTGCTCAAGTTGGTAGTCGAACAGTGCATCATCGTTTGAAAAGGTTCGTTAGTGGGAAAGCTCAACTGTTACATGAGTGGTGGAAAGTCCCACCAATTTATAATAACAAGAAACGAGGGTCTACTCATGACACTATGGCTCTCAAGGATGTGAGGGATTGACTTGATCCAAATTGAAATGCGAAGAAGAAGCAAGCGTCTGAATAAATGACGATAACGATAATGCCATTGGATTGACATAGAGTTCTTTTCTTTTATTTTTATCTTTACTTTATGTTAATTTCTTATTTATGGATTTCTTAATGATGAACATGAACTAATTTCTATATTAGGGATTTTAATTGAATCGCTTCAAACTCTTTTATGAATTAAAGCAAAGTTTTATTGTCTTTATTCCTCTATTAAGATCTTTTCAATTTATGTTTATTGTTTGAAAATTGATTGGCCATCTATTTTCATAACCTATATTATTTTGAATCACACCTAAAAAGTGAGATTTGGATATGCTATAATTGACTGGACATAAAATTAATCATTGAACAAAAGTATCACAATTATTTGTGTGGTTCTTGAGTTATTGTTCTTATTGCCTCCTAATGCTGAATTTATCATAGAAATATAGAAAATTATGCTCTAGGTTGAGTTTTATATTTCGTAACTTGAATATAAAAAGATTTTGTTAACTTGACATCTTAATAAGAAGAAAGATTGTAATTCTTGCATTGATGAATATTAGAGTAGATAGTTGATGAAATTAAATTCCCTAATTTTATTCTTCTATTGAATTAGTTTCTTGAATTCTTTGTGTTTATATTTTGAATTTTTCTTTTAAGTTTTACCAGTAGTTATTTTTTCATGCTTTAATTTATACATTCTAAAAATCAAACATTCGATTAACCAAATAGAAATCATAAATTAATTATCTGGTAATTGATATATCAGTCTCTGTGGGGCGATACCCAGATTTACCAATTTTATTACAAATTGCGATTACGTATACTTGCATAGCATTAAAATCTCACAACAAGGAGCTGGATTATTAGCCCGAGATCGCGAGGCACACGTGTCTTCTGCAGATATAGAATGCATGCTTTTATGTTCGCACCCTGGAGCATTCCTCTGTGGGCGTGGTGGTGTTGGATGAAAAATAGGTGAGGGAGGATGCCTTGTGTCCCATCTAGACGGACCATATTAGCACGCCCATTGTCTACTCCAATTTCCTGACATGGCGTTGTTGTACCCTAAAATTGGCATGGGTTCAATTACTCAGCTCGGGTACAACTGGTAGATGAATATGCTGAAAAATAGCCAAGTATAATATCTGGCTAATAGTGATGTGAACATCTCAAGTTTGGGGGCTTGACAGTACAATACACAGGTTATTATCAGACCGCCCCTTAGGATAACAATTGAGTTTGATACTTATAATGACTAGATCCAACTTTGGGTGCTCTAAGCTTACTACGAGGTAGGGTTTAGATAGTCGTTGAACATAAGTCTGGATAGAAATCATACTGAAGAATCCCAAGAGATTTGGAGATTCCTTACACGCTCATTAATGCCCATGTTGTATCTCATATCTATCATTTATTATTTGAGATAGCAGGAGTATATTCTATTATGTTATCAAATCATATCCCAATGTAAATGGGAATAATTTGTATTAAATTTATATTTATTCATGTGGTTACCCAAACTTGTCCAGGAAATTACCCTATAAATACCAGGGATAGTGGACAGGGAAGGGGACAATTTTTTTGTATTACCAAAACTCTGCAGAAATCGAATTTTTTTTGTATTAAATTGTCTCATGGACAAGGTGGAAATCACTGAACTACGTAAAAGTTGTGTCTATGCAAGAGGGTTTTTATTATTTCATTACTGTTTATGATTTAGCACTAATCTCCCTATTCGATTTCTTAATATATTATTGGAAAAAAATTGCGTCAACAGTTTGATGCTTTCATTGAGAGAAAATTAGTGCTTCTCAAGTTTCAGTCGAGATTCATCATGGTGATCACTCGATCGATGCATGACAATGAGATGGAGCAGACTGGTGGGCAGGAGGCCCATCATACTGCTGTTCCCAATAGGAGAAATCCTCCCCCATCGATAGATACTTACGCCCTTGTAGTGTCCCCGAATTTTTACTTAGCTAGATAGTAGTAGTAGTTAGTATAGTTTGTAGTATGTTAGTTTTTGTGGATTTTGGTTCAAGCCGGGACTTAGTTGGAAACTCATAGCAACATTTATAGATTTTATAAGTTTAACCTATAGTTTAGAAATATTAATTATAACATAAGGTTTGATTAATATTGCTGTTCCTAGAAATATTATTTATTATAACCTAACGTTCCTATAGAATTAATAAGAGCACGACACTTGTCATAATCATGTTTATTAAGGATTTAAGCATTTTTGATGAATAGTTTAATTAAAAGAAAGATCTAGAAACTCTAGAACCTTCCAGCAGCAGTTAGAACCACATTTTGACTCAGTCAAAGTTGTTTAATCAATTCAAATTATGCTGAAAAAGTGCTAATACGTGTTTGATATATCAACGTATGTCAATATATCGCAACTATAGGGGTCGATATATCACCTACGGAAAACACGTCGACTTCGCACGAATGAACGAACGGGGCTAAGGAAAATGGTCTAGGCAATATATCGGCCAGGGTAGGCGATATATGGCCCTTGGTGCATTATTTTTAACAGTTTGGGATTTTAATTTTAGAAAAAGCCTCAACCACTTGGACCTGCCTTTGAACGATTTTGACAGAGTACTGGGCGTGTGTTGAATGAAAATTCAAATCCTTTTCATTTTGTATTCATTTATTTATTCAAATTAAAAGGGGTTAGTTTCACTTCTTGAACTCTATAAATAGGACCTAGTACCCAGCCATTTTCTTCATGCTTCAAGCATTCTTCAGAGCCTCCAAGTTGCTAAGGTTACTATAGAGAGAAACACTTAGGTTTTGGGATAAAAGCTTTTCCAATCTAAGCTTTTCTAAACACTTGGGAAGTAAGATATAGAGTGATTTCAGTATTGAGGTATAGATCAAGTCATAGATCATCCAATGTATTCTTATCCTTAAGTTCAGTTTTTCATAGTTCTATAGTTTTCTTTTATTTTCTTTCAGATCCTAACTCTTGTTTATAATTCTTGATTAGGTGTTTAAGTTTCTTGAAACTTAAGGTTTTTTTTGGTAAGTTTCTACTTGGATGGTTTAGTTTTCTTTTCATCTCTTTTTCTTTAGAAACTCACCATTCTTACTGTTGGTTTTAGGAGTGTTCCAAATCTCGTTCTTGTCTCCATATCCCGGTTTTTGGTAAGGAAAATAAGATAAATTTTATGTGTTTATATGTTTATGTTATGATATGTTTTATGCTATAATACATATATGTATAAATATGTTTTGTAGTCCTTGGGCATATGACTTACTTAGATAGCAAGCCCCAAGAATTTTGATCATTTTCATGGTTTAGAGTTATGATTTACCCAACCTCGATTAGTAGACAAAGGACCTAGATGGGTTATCATATACTACCTTGTGATCTAACCTACCTCGATTAGTAGACAGAGAACCTAGATGGTTTTATCACATGCCATGTAAATGAGTTAATGGCCATTAATATTGTAGTCTTATATGATATACATTTTTATAGTTATATATTTATGTTATAGTCTTATGTTTATGATATATGTTGTTAGTAGATTTTCCTTACTGGGCATTAGGCTCATTCCTTTATTTTTTAGAATGATGCAGGAAAATGAATATGGAAGGCGGGAAGGATTCATGGTAGCTTGGCATGTGTGTTGAGGATGAATGGACTGATGGACGGTCGAGGATGAAGTCTTTTGTTTTATGTCTTTATGTATTTCCGCACCTAGTTTTTTTAAAACATTTGATTAAGGTTATGATATTTTTTTTATGTATTAAACAATGGGTACCCATACCATATTTTATATTTCCTACTTTACTTTGTATTTGGCACAATATTTTAGGTTTTAAATAAAGTTATGTTATTTCTTATATATGTATTCAAATTAGTAGTTATGTTTAGTAGTTTTTAAGGGTCCAAAGTCTAGAATTCACCGGGGCATTATAGTTGGTATCAGAGCAACAATTCATATGCATGAAGTTCTCCTTGATACACACGCACAAGCTCCGAATCTAACTGCCAATGTAAGTGTTTATGTTTATTATGCTTATGTTTATGATGCTTATGTTTATGTTATTAGCTAACGTTTTAGCCATTATGTTTTCAGTTAAGAATGGATGGAGCCTTGACCTATCAAGATATCTGAGCCATTAAGGTATTGAAAAGGATTAGAGAGCCAAGGAATACAGTACGAGTGTTAGAAAGAATCACTCAGAGATTAATCTTACTCCACAAGGAGATAGTTCATCTTCAGACTACTAAGCAAGTTATGATGAGAGCTATGGAGCAATATGTCCTAGTAATTAGGCTTTTTAAAGATTTTCCTTATGTAATTTCAACATTAGAAGAGATATGGGAGACTATAGATGATGATGATGATGATGATTTACCAGTAGCTATGGGATATTATTTTCTCATACTTAGGTTCACCTCTAAGTTGGAATTTCAATTTACTAATGAGCAAAAGCATAGAATCTTTATGAATCTTCCCAGAGGTAATTTTGAGGCTCAAGATAATGATGTGTATGAAGATATAGATGATGACATGTTAGATGAAGGGTCAGATGTATAAGATCCTGATTTTTAGATTCACCCTAGTTATGTTAGTTTAGTTTAGTTTATTTATTTATTATTTTTGCATTTATGATTGTACTTGGTGAAAATCCTTTTCCAAATGAATATTATTGTTATTTTTGAATGACATGTATGCGTTTGATTTTTTTTTTTACAAACATAATAAATATTAAATTTAATAAATAATGACCAAGTTTGGTGAGGGTGGATACAAATCAATTGACCAGGTTCTATATTGAGAGTTTAGGGGCCATAATAGTGGGAACGATTTTACTGATCCCAGCCCTCCCTCAATATGGTTAACTTTGGAACAACGACGAGTTTCGAGCCTGAGAATTAAGTCATATAGGATGATTAGAAACAGACTTAGAAAATAATAAAGATGGCAGATTTTGTAAAGTATAGAAACACACCCTAATTATAAAGAAGGCTTACATAATTCTTCATAAGAAATCATAAATAGTTGGTCTGAGTTATGTTTGCTTAGACTAAGTTTTGCCTTAGAGCCTATTAGGGTAAGTTCTAACACGCTTTTTCTCGACTGTTAGAACTTTGTTGAAGATGTCTCACAGAAGATCTGCACGCACAGCTGGCAATGCCTCCAAGGCCGCCTTTGATACTAACGAAGCTCCTCCAGTTTGAAGAAGGGGAGCACATGTTACCAATTTTGCTGCTAACAGAAGCGCATCGCCTCCGGTTGACAACATCGTTGAAATTGTCCGACTATTGCAACAAGTGGAAGAATTGCTACAGCAACAACGACAACAAGCTCAGCCCCAGCCTCAGCTGCAACCGCAGCCTCAGCTGCAACCGCAGCCTCAGCAAATGGCTCAAGCATCCCAACAAATAGGTCCTTATGGGGGATGGCCAATGACGAACTATGCGCCTTACCCAGCTCAGTACATAGAGCCAATCTACGAGCGGTTTCGTAAGCAGCACACTCCAAACTTTGAAGGGACAACCGAACCCTTCGAGGCAGAAGAATGGCTCAGGAATGTAGAGCTGATCCTTGCACACATGAATCTCAGCAATGCAGACCTCATATCCTGCGTTTCTTCTCTTCTGAAGAAGGATGCTAGAATATGGTGGGATTTAGTACAACAGACTCACGACGTCACCACCATGACATGGACTAGATTTGTGGAGCTCTTTCACAAGAAGTACTATAACTCAGCAGTCATCGCTAGGAGGGTAGAAGATTTCACCAGTCTGAAGCAGGGAAACTTAACGGTAGCAGTGTATACTCGACAGTTCGACCGACTAGCCAAGTTTGCGCCAGAGTTGACCCCAACCGATTTCCTTAGGGTCACTAAGTTTGTTAGAGGACTCAGACCAAAGATTGAGCTAGGAGTTAAACCAGTAAATCCTTGAACCACTTCTTACGCCGATGCTTTAGAAACGACTATAGAGGTGGAGAGGCTTTAGGCGAATGTTAGTAAGGAGGAGGCCAGTAAGCCTGAACCTAAAAGCATAATCAACCTCAGAATGGTCGGAACCACAACAACAACCATCAACATAGCAACAATAATGGTCAAAAGAGAAGGCATCCTAACAATAAGCAATCTGACAATGAAAAAAGAGCACTGACTAACAATGGAGGCAATAGGTTGGGTTATGTAGAATACCTGCAGTGCTCCAAATGTCAAAAGAAACATCATGGTGAGTGTTGTGCAAACACCAAGGGATGTTACAATTGTGGCTAGGAAGGACATCGGAAGATGGAATGTCCACAACTCAAGCAAGAAGAGAAAAGGGACAACAAGATGGTTTCAGCCAGAGTCTTTGCCTTGACTCAGGGAGAAGCTGAAGCTAGTAACAAAGTGGTCACAGGTCAGATTCCCATCCCCGATAATATATGTTCAGTATTATTTGATTCGGGAAACACACTCGTATATCTCGTTATGAATGATAGAGAAATTAGACAAACCTTGTGAAAGATTTAGAACTAGGTTTGTGACAGAATTGCCTTCGGGCGAAGTAGTCTTATCATCACGGATAATACGAGGCGTACCAATCAAAATTGAGGACGTAGAACTAGAAGGAGACCTGATAGAGCTAGAGATCAAAGAATTTGATGTAATACTAGGCATGGATTGGCTAGCAAGGCATGGCAAAAGCATTGACTGTAGACATAAGAAAGTGATGTTCGAGACTCCTGACAGTCAGAGACTATGTTTTATGGGAAAGGTTTCAGGACTACGAACACCGCTGATTTCATCTCTCAAAGCTCAGAGGATGTAGAGAAAGGATGTCATGCATTCTTAGCAAGCATCACGGATGTGGCAAAGGTAACACCACTAAAGGTTGGAGATGTCCGCATTATAAAAGAATTCCCAGAAGTATTTCCCGATGACTTGCCAGGGTTGCCACCGACTTGGGAAATTGACTTCACAATCGAACTAGTACCGGGAACCGAGCCTATCTCAAAGGCACCTACCAAACTCAAGGAGTTGAAGACACAGCTACAAGAACTCCTGGATTTGGGTTTCATTAGACCAAGCCATTCGCCATGGGGAGCACTAGTTATATTTGTGAAGAAAAAGGAAGGAAGCATGCAGATGTGTATAGATTACCGCGAGCTGAATAAGGTGACGATTAAGAATAAGTACCCGCTACCTCGGATCGATGATTTGTTTGATCAACTCCGAGGAGTGGCCGTGTTTTCAAAGATTGATCTACGGTCCGGGTATCACAAGCTCAAGGTACGGGAAGAGGATATTCCTAAGAAATCTTTTAGAACTCGATATGGACATTACAAGTTTTTAGTTATGTATTTTGGTCTTACCAATGCTCCAGCCACATTTATGGATTTAATGAATCGGGTCTTCAAGGACTACTTGGACAAATTCATCATAGTGTTCATCGACGATATTTTGGTGTACTCCAAGGACGAAGTCGAGCACGAGGAGCATTTAAGAATGACCATGTTGCAACTGAAGGAGCATCAACTTTATGCCAAGTTCAAGAAGTGCGAATTTTGGCTTTCACAAGTAGCGTTCCTTGGCCACATAGTATCCAAGGACGGAGTTGCAGTAGACCCAGCTAAGGTAGAGGCTGTGAATGATTGACCAAGACCTAAGAATTCATCAGAGGTTAGAAGTTTTCTCAGGCTAGCAGGCTATTATCGAATGTTTGTAGAAAGCTTTTATAAGATAGCCACTCCGCTTACCAACCTGACCCGAAAACAACAAAGGTTAAACTGGACAGATAGACATGAATAGAGTTTCCAGTTACTCAAGGATAAGTTATGCTCAGCACCAGTTCTTTGTGTATCGACACCCAACGACAAGTTTGTAGTATACTATGATGCATCAAAGCAAGGCTTGGGTTGTGTGCTGATGTAGAATGACAAAGTGATAGCCTACGCCTCAAGATAGCTGAAGGAATACTAGCAATGCTATCCAACACACGATATGGAGTTGGCAGTGGTGGTCTTTGCATTGAAAATCCAGCGCCACTATCTTTATGGAGAACGGTGTGAGATTTATATGGACCACAAGAGCTTAAAGTATTTCTTCATGCAGAAGGAGCTCAACATGAGGTATCACAGGTGGTTAGAACTAGTAAAGGATTATGACTACAAAAACCTATACCACCCAGGAAAAGAAAACGTAGTTGCTGATGCGCTAAGCAGAAAGAGTTACGGGAATCTAGCAGCAATATCCGGAATAGAAAAGCCACTTCAGTAAGAGCTGATCAATGCCAGAATAGAAGTAGTCATTGGTAAACTAGCTAATTTGTCCATCCAGTCAAGTCTGTTAGAATATATACGGATCGGGCAAGGGCATGATGACACGTTAGTTTCTCACATAGCTTCAGTCAAAGAAGGCAAGGCCACAGATTTATCTTTATCAGGACAGGGGTTCTTGAGATATAAAGGTCCGGTATGTGTGCCGAATGACTATGGAATTAAGATGAAGATTTTAGAAGAGGCACACAATACTCCATACTCAGTTCACCCAGGGTTGACCAAAATGACTCACGACCTTAAGGCATTGTATTGGTGGCCACGAATGAAGAAAGACGTAGCAGAATATGTGTGTAAATGCTTAATATGCTAGCAAGTGAAAGCAAAACATTAGCGGCTTGCAGGCTTATTGCAACCGCTTAGTATCCCATAATGGAAATGGGAAGATATAGCCATGGACTTCGTGACAGGATTGCCACAAACAAATTGTAACTACCCGAATTTTTAAGACTTGATAATGCAGAAATATAAATGTTTTCATTTAACAAAAAGTCTCAAAAACCCGTATAAAAAAAACTTTTCAAAAAGTCGTATGGCCATACTTAAAATTTAATTACAAATATATTTTATAAAGAGTAGAGTGATCCTAGTTTAGGAAAATTAGACAACATTTCCACAAATAAAATGACTTCCCAAAAGGTCAGTCCACATGTACATTCGCAAGGTAGACTCTAGCGCTCACTGCTCTGCCTTGCCCTTGCTCTTACCTACAACAGGAAACAACTAGGTAAGCAAAAACGCTTAGTAAGTTCAACCTTAAAACGAAAGTATGCAGAGAATTAGGGTTCCAGATCCATCCGGACCCTACACAATCAATTTCAAGAACGCAAAAGCGTCTTGGCAAACTTATGGTCATGCCTGATAACCAATGAAAAATTATTTCATATAAACAGATAAATTCCTGCACTCAGAAAATCCCAGAACAAGCAGATATATTATATCACAACTATATCTTATCAACAAATATATCCCTGCACTCAGAAAATCCTAGAGCAAGAAGATATAATATATCACAATATAATTCGAGACCAACGCTCGACAATTTCCAACAATTCGGGCGTAACACACCCTCATCCATAAATGCTAACCGAGTCTCAACACTAAGGTCTGGCCAATAAATATCCCAATCAAGGGTACCCATCATTTTATCTAGGGCATCGCTACTTATCCAAGAGTAAATCCCTCACAAGGGTAACCCTCAAGTTACCTAGGGCATCACTACATATCCAAGAGTGTAATCGAATTTACATGGGTTTATAGAGACTTCTATGTTAATCAGTGGTTCTAGTGAGCAGTTGCCCCTAGGGTGTTCAGCCTCACTCAAAATTGGCAACCCCTAGTATCTCTAGGCACTCCCACTGAATGGCCAATACTCACGGTTGCTATCCGGGAATAACTTATCAGAGCACTTGCTCGGTATCTAACCGTTCACTGATTAAGTAAGCATGAGGGCCCCTAGGTCCCATTCATTTTGGTGCCCCTTGGTTTATCCAGCAATCCTCACCTCTTGGCCACTCGTCGCAGTAATGAACCAGACATAATAAAATCAAGCAGTGTGACGGGGATCAGCCGTCTAGGATATGACGGATATCTACCGTTCATATTTTCTAAATCAGCACTCACTAGATTAACGTCTCTAAGCAACTTTCTACGACTGTGTATATATGTGCATGTGTCCCTATCCTAACATACAATACAATAGTTGTTTCATGTTGCAGCCACACAATATAAGTTGACTTACATGGAGTCCTTAACACTCAGCAGGTTTTCACCCTCCAACGTTCAGTCCAGTTATGCTAGCCAATACTGTAGTTATCCATACAGTATACTCAGATTAATTATGACACTCATAATTCATTATTATTATTTTGGGCAGTTTGGTCATTTTAATAAATATCATTTGTAAGAATTAATGATCCTTATTTGGTTTTAAACCCATTAAGGAAATTCTTACAAAAATATTTGAGACTAAACCCTAAGTCTCGAGGAGACCTATCCTATGGTCTCGATACCTAGGCTCGGGTATCACAATAGTATTTTCCCATAATCAGCTAAAAAATCTTGTTCTTTAAACGCATCGCTATTAACCCGTACTTTCAACAAGTCGGTTAAATATATGGAAGATTTTAGCCGGTATTATATCCAGAAAATACTAATTAATTCCTTAATTATTTTTAAAGAAAATAAACTCTTAATTTTCCTTTTATTTTTCTTAAGGTTTTAATCTCTAAAAACTGTTTTAAGAAAATTGCCTAATTTGTCTTAATTAGGAAAACTGTTAAAAATTTCTCATATTGACTAGTTAATCTTTCCGAAGTCAATTAATCAAGTTTACTTCACTCAATTATTTTCTCAAAAGATAGGGTTTTAAACCCTCTTTTAATTTATCAACTTATTAATAAATAAATTCTTTTATTTTTTTGAAAGAATAAAATTCTTTAATAAAATAATTCTCACTAAACTCAAAGTGGTATTTTAGGTCAAAATATGTTTTCAAGACTTACTAAGTTTTCATCTTGCAATAAACAAACTTTAACTTTTTACCTTAAGTTCCAAAATCTCATTTGTACACTAAGTGTGAAAACCCTATTTTTCACATTTGTAACTACATACGTTGTTAGTTCATAACTTGAATTTACTTACCCAATTGTTACCAAAATTTTCCAATTCCATTTTTGGTATGCCATTTAGGTCTTTGTAAAATCTTAGTTCAAAAGGAGCATTTTTGATTGGTGAAATTATTTTCCAACAATGAGGTAAAAATGACCTTATTTTCAAGTCCTTATTTTTTCCAAACTTTGACACTTAATAACTTTCAAACCGTTTAGAATTTTCTTACCAAATTTTACAGTGGAATACTAGGTTATGCCAGTAATATGTCCACCAAATTTTAGAAAAAAATGGGTTCATTTTCCCTATAAAGTGGCTATCATAAGTTGGTCCCGAAATTAAGAATATGAAAAAATAGTTTTTTACCTAAACTTTTAAATAGCACAACTCACTCATTTTTAAACATTTTTGAGTGTTTCAAAAGCTCAATTTTATGTACTCAATCTCAAAAACATCACAGTATAATTAAATTTTATAAAATCAATATACAGTGGATGCTTGACCCCTTGGAAGTCTCAGCTCAAAAAATGTATTTTGTTTTAGGGTTTCCAACAAAACCCTTGGGGGTTTTGGTCCCTATTTTAAAAAATCAACACACAAGCATCATAAAAATTATAAAACTACTACCATAACATTATTACATCACCAATAAGAAACTTTAAGCATTAACTATACAAAATAATGCTTAAAACTAAAAACCATACAATAGCAACCATAAAAGCAAACTTTTTACCTCTTGTTGTTCTTGCTTAAGGTTTGGATCTTCCTATTAGCTTTGGCTCCTTCAAAATCCTTTCAAAACCTTAACCAACTCCCCCAACAACATATATAATCATCTATTGAAAAATCTATGGTTAAAAATTTACAAGAGTCTAGTTTTTTGAAACTTTACCTTAGGGAAACCCTTTCTAGACCAAGGCTTAGCTTCCAAGCCTTCTTAGTGTTCTTGAGGTTGAAGATGGAGAGAAAACTTGATAGAGAGTTTTCAAATAAGATGAGAGTAATTGTGAGAGAGAGAGGGTCAGATTTGTGGGGGGGGGGGGGGGGGGGGGGGGTTCCCTAATATTTAAAATAGGATTTAAAACTTAATTAATTTTGTTCCCACCATTTAAGACCTCACATGGCCGGTCACCTCTTTCTATTTATGCATTTATATTTTTTTTATAAAGGTTAATAAATATTTCCTTAGAAGAAAAATCCAATTTGACATCCAATAGCATTTTTCACTCTTATTAAGTTTTAAAAGCAAAACTTAACACATAATAATTAAATTAAATGTCACTCGCATTTAATTTAATTATTTACACAATAAAATTTAACCTAAGGTCCATTCATGGAACAAAATTCCCCATTTCGGTAAAATTAAGTATTTAACACAAAATGCCATAAAATTTCCATTTTCTCTTAGGTTTATTATTGTTGACCAAAATTTAATTTTTATGAATGTATTTTATGCACAAAATATATTTGCCATAGTTTTTCATTTTATTTTCCAAGATTTTTTACCCGATCAGGGTTTTTGTGTCGGTCTAAGACTGAAAGTCTTACCTTGACTTTTAAACACAAAATTCATAATTTGGCTAGCAATAACCCATGAAAATAAATTCCAAAAAAATATAATATTATTTAAAATAATATTCTTAACTCGGGGAAAAAAAATCCTGACCTGAGTCGTTTAAGGGTACCAGAAACGCAGGACGTTACATAAATAAGCAGCATAACTCGGCTAGGGTAGCAGTAGATTGACTAACCAAGACAGCTCACTTCCTGCCTGTCAAGACTACGTACACTACCGATCAGTACGCAGACATTTATGTCCGAGAAATAGTACGACTCCATGGAATCCCTAAGACCATAGTATCCGATAGAGGGTCGGTGTTTACATCGAGATTTTGGGGAAGCTTGCAGCAAGCTATGGGTATCAAGTTAAGCCTTAGTACGACATTTCATCCTCAGACCAACGGTCAGTCCGAGCGTACCATACAAATTTTAGAGGATATGTTGTGTGCTTGTGTACTAGACTTCGGAGGATCATGGAGTAAGTATTTGCCACTGATAGAGTTCTCCTACAACAATAGCTACCAGTCAATGATCGGGATGGCACCCTATGAGTTACTTTATGGACGAAGATTTCGATCGCCGTTACATTGGGACGAGGTAGGAGAAAGGCAACTTCTTGGACTCGAAGCTGTTAGAGAGGCTTAGATTGCAATAGCACTGATTAAAAAGAGCATGCTCGCTGCTCAGAGTCGACAGAAAAGTTATGCGGATGCTAAGCAGCGTGATGTGGAATTCAAAGTCGGAGATCAAGTCTTCTTAAAGATATCTCCTATGAAAGGTTTAAAGCGGTTTGGGAAGAAAGACAAGCTTAGTCCCCGATTTATAGGTGCTTTTGTGATATTGGACAAGGTGGGAACAGTTGCATATAGATTATCACTACCACCAGCACTAGTAGATAGCCACAATGTATTTCACATCTCGATGCTACGTAGACATGCGTCAGACCCATCTCATGTCCTCAAGTATGATACGATAGCACTCCAGAAAGACTTCAGTTATGAGGAACGACCGGTTAGCATCCTAGATAGATGGATGAAGGAATTACGGTCTAAGAGTATTCCGATAGTCAAGGTCTTATGGAGTAATAGTTCTAAACGGGAGGCAACGTGGGAGTTGGAGGGAGACATGTTAACACGGTATCTGGAATTGTTTGGTAAGTAAATTTTGGGGACAAAATTCTTGTTAGTAGGGGAGAATTGTAGTGTCCTAGAATTTTTACTTAGCTAGATAGTAGTGGTAGTTAGTATAGTTGGTAGTATGTTAGTTTCCGTGGATTTTGGTTCAAGCTGGGACTTAGTTGGAAACTCATAGCAACAATTATAGATTTTATAAGTGTAACCTATAGTTTAGAAATATTAATTATAACATAAGGTTTGATTAATATTGCTGGTCCTAGAAATATTATTTATTATAACCTAAGGTTTAGATAGAATTAATAAGAGCATGACTCTTGTCATACTCATGTTTATTAAGGATTTAAGTTTTTTTAATGAATAGTTTAATTAAAAGAAAGATCTAGAAACTCTAGAACCTTTCAGCAGCAGTTAGGATCACGTTTTGACTCAGTCAAAGCTGTTTAATCAATTCAAATTATGTTGAAAAAGTGCAAATATATGTTTGATATATCAACGTATGCCGATATATCGCAGCTATAAGGGCCGATATATCGCCTACGGAAAATGGTCTAGGCGATATATCGCCCCTGGTGCATTATTTTTGAAAGTTTGGGATTTTAATTTTTTAAAAAAAAAGCCTTAACCACTTGGACCTGCCTTTGAACGATTTTGACAGAGTACTGGGCGTGTGTTGAATGAAAATTCAAATCCTTTTCATTTTGTATTCATTTATTTATTCAAATTAAAAGGGGTTAGTTTCACTTCTTGAACTCTATAAATAGGACCTAGTACCCAGCCATTTTCTTCATGCTTCAAGCATTCTTCAGAGCCTCCAAGTTGCTAAGGTTACTATAGAGAGAAACACTTGGGTTTTGGGATAAAAGCTTTTCCAATCTAAGCTTTTCTAAACACCTGGGAAGTAAGATATAGAGTGATTTTGATATTGAGGTATAGATCAAGTCATAGATCATCCAAGGTATTCTTATCCTTAAGTTCAGTTTTTCATAGTTCTATAGTTTTCTTTTATTTTCTTTTAGATCCTAACTCTTGTTTATGTTTCTTGATTAGGTGTTTAAGTTTCTTGAAACTTAAGGTTCTTTTCGGTAAGTTTCTATTCGGATGGTTTAGTTTTCTTTTCATCTCTTTTTCATTAGAAACTCACCATTCTTATTGTTGGTTTTAGGAGTGTTCCAAATCCCGTTCTTGTCTCCATATCTTGGTTTTTGGTAAGGAAAATAGGATAGATTTTATGTGTTTATATGTTTATGTTATGATATGTTTTATGCTATAATATGTATAAGTATAAATATGTTTTGTACTCCTTGGGCATATGACTTGCTTAGATCGCGAGCCCCAAGAATTTATGTTGTAGTCGCTTGGGCATATGACTTGCTTAGATAGCAAGCCCCAAGAATTTTTATCATTTTCATGGTTTAGAGTTATGATTTACCCTACCTTGATTAGTAGACAGAGGACCTAGATGGGTTATCATATACTACCTTGTGATCTAACCTACCTCGATTAGTAGATAGAGAACCTAGATGGTTTTATCACATGCCATGTAAATGAGTTAATGACCATTAATATTGTAGTCCTATATGATATACGTTTTTATAGTCATATGTTTTATAGTATATGTTTATGTTATAGTTTTATGTTTATGATTTATGATATATGTTGTTAGTAGATTTTCCTTGCTGGGCATTAGGCTCATTCCTTTATTTTTTAGAATGATACAGGAAAATGAATATGGAAGGCGGGATGGATTCGTGGCAGCTTGGCAAGTGTGTTGAGGATGAATGGATTGAATGGACTGATGGACGGTCGAGGATGAAGTCTTTTGTTTTATGTCTTTATGTATTTCCGCACCTAGTCTTTTTAAACATTTGATTAAGGTTATGATAATTTTTTTTATGTATTAAACAATGGGTACCCATACAATATTTTATATTTCCTACTTTACTTTGTATTTGGCACAATATTTTGGGTTTTAAATAAAGTTATGTTATTTCTTATATATATATATTCAAATTAGTAGTTATGTTTAGTAGTTTTTAATGGTCCAAAGTATAGAATTCATCGGGGCATTACAGCCCCACGAGCACGTATTGAGAATCCAGGTCCTCGATCTATAATTTTTATATTTTTTCAAATGGCAGTTATTGGACTGGGAGCCAGTGTGGAGGCAGGTCCAAAAGTGACTTGAGGAATCATCTGAGCTCAACACAAAGTTTGTGATATGATCCATAGCTTGACTTGTGTGATCATTTGAACTCATAAAGAAGGTATCCAGCTCAGAATGAGGATGTTAGTTATACTCGACATGAGGGAGGTTCGTCTATCATACGCGACAATGGGAATGTTCCACCTAACCAAGCTCGGGCTTGGTGGGACTATAACCCAACAAATGCGTACAATAGGATGGGAGCTGTTGAACAGCCTCCAGCTAACCTAGAGACCAATGACCTAACCCTTGAGCGACTGGCCTTGATGGAGGAACAGATGAAGAGGCTCTTATCTTGAAAAGGAGCAGATGATCACGACTCAGATGAAGAGCTCGAACCTTTCACTCCAAACATTGTCGTAGCTATGTATCCTATTGGATTTAGGATGCTGAACATGCCAACATTTGACGGAAATATAAATCCATCTGATCACCTCGGGTTGTTCAACACAATGATGATGGCCCATAATGTCGAGATCGACCTAAGGTGTATCTTGTTCCCCATGACTCTGGTCGAACCTGCCAGATAGTGGTTTAACCAGTACAAGAAGCATTCATTAAGCACTTGGAAGAAATTTTATCCCGAGTTTAAGATAGCATTCCGAGCTTCACAGGCAGCTTGTGTAGAGGCCAAATTATTGGCTAACATAAAATAGCAACTTGGTGAATCACTAAAGGCATACCTGAGCAGATTCTCTAATGTCGCAACACGAGCTAGGGATGGTGATGATAGCTCCAAATTGATGGCAATGAAGACATAAATCCTAGTGGGAGGCGACCTATGGCAAGAACTCCAACAAAAATGAGTTAAAAGTGTAGATGAATTTTTGGCCCGAGCTCAGGAGTGGATAAACTTGGAAGAGGCACGATCTATCCAACCTGCTGGAGCGGTGGAAAATGTTGTAGCTACGACTCAGCTTGTTACCCAGAATAACCAAGCGGGAAACAACAAGAGGAAGGGAAATGCTGAGGGCGACCAGAATGGGACAAAGAAGAACAAGTCTGTGGAGAAATTCAAGCCCATTTATGCCATCTACACCGACATAACAGACACCCGAGAACATAACTTCTTGGCTAATTCTAATCTCCTCTCGTGGAATAAGCCAGAACCTTTAAGGCATCAAAGGGCGAAGAGAGATCCTTCAAAGTTTTGCTGATTCCACAATGACATCGCTCATAACACTGATGGTTGGTGACATTTGAAGGATGAAATTGAAAATCTCATTCTGGCTGGTCCATTAGCTCAGTATGCCCGAAATTGGGTAGTCCCTAATCCACTGGCCAAGAAAAATCCTCAGCCACCTCAGGAAGCCACAATAGGTTAGCCTGGAGCTCGGATGAATCAGGTCGACCCTCCTTCGATAGTAGGAGGAGATATAACTACTATTGTCGGAGGACCTCATTTGGCGGGCACAAGCAGCGGGGCCCAAAAGAGGTACATTAATGAGTTGAAAACCCATAACGGTGTAGAGTTTGTCCCGGAGCAGCAGTTATTAAAACAACAACGGTTGGAAAAACAACCAATCATTTTCACGTAAGAGGATGCTAACCACGTTCAATTCCCACATAATGACCCGCTGGTGGTGACCGTGTAGCTCGCTAATCGGAGGGTATAGAGAATACTAGTGGATAATGGAATTTTCATAAATGTGCTCTTCAGGTCCACCCTAGAAAAGATGGGGTTTTCCGTAACCGATTTGAAGGCGACCTCAATGACTCTATACGAGTTTTCAGGTGAAGGAATGGCGGCCATAGGAACTATTGGACTGGTGGTTACATTAGTAGAAGAGTCACGAATTGTCTACAAAATACTTGAGTTCATGGTAATCGATTGTCCAGCCGCATATACCACAATTTGGGGATGACCCGCGCTGATGGCTTTTGAAGCCATCACATCGATTCGACACCTGACAATGAAGTTCCCCTCAACCTTAGGAATATGCACAGTAAGAGGAGACTAGCTCACTGCCAGAGAATGCTACAACATTGCTATGAAGGGAAAATCACAACCTGAACAGTAGGCGATGGTTATAGGTGAAGGAGATGAGGAGTCCAAGAAAATAGAAGTTACTTGTAGGATGGAAGAACCTCGAGAAGGAAACGGTGAGGTTGCCAAATGAGATGACATTGATCCATGGGTAGGCAAAGACAGATCTGAACTTAAGGCAATAGAAGAGCTCGAGGAAATAAACATCGACCCCGAAGAAACTTCAAGAGTTGTCAAAATTGGGAAAATTCTTGAAGTGGAAAGGAAGAAGGAGCTGGTCGAGCTTCTAAAGAAGAACCTGGATGTTTTTGCCTGGTCTCACGAGGATATGGTGGGAATCAGTCTAAGTATAATAATGCATACTTTAAAGTTGGACAAGAATGTGCGTGCAAAGTCCCAAAAACAGAGGCTCTTGGGGACAGTATGATCTGAAGCGCTAGAAGATGAAGTAGCTCGCCTACTTAAGTGTGGGTTTATCAGGGAAGCAAAATACCTGATCTAGGTTGCTAACCCCGTGCTGGTCCCGAAGCCAAACGGGAAGTGGAGAACTTGTATCAATTTCTTTGACCTCAACAAGGCTTATCCCAATGATTGTTTCCCACTACCAAGAATTGATCAGTTGGTAGATACCATGGCCGGTCATGAGCTCATGTCTTTCATGAATGCATATTCTGGATATAATCTAATCGCGATAAACCATGTATACCAAGAGCATACCAGTTTAATGACCGAGCATAATGTATGCTACAAAGTTATGCCATTCAAGCTGAAAAATGTCAGGGCTACATATCAACAGTTGGTCAACAAGATGTTCGCTAACCAGATCGGGAGAAACATGGAGGTGTTTGTCAATGATATGCTCGTCAAGTCAAAGACTGCTAATAACCATGTATCCGACTTGGAAGAATGTTTTGGCATATTGAGGAAGTACGACATGAAGCTAAATCCCCAAAGTGCACTTTCAGAGTTGCGTCGGGAAAAATTATGGGGTTTATAGTCAACACAGGGGGGATAGAGGCGAATCCAAAAAAAATGAGGGCGTTGTTAGAAATGCCTTCGCCCACGTCGCGTAAGGAAGTACAAAGCCTAACTAGAAAGGTGGCGTCTCTAAACTGCCCCGTTTCAAAATTCACTGACAAGTGTCTATCATTTTAAAACTTTCTCAGGGGAAACAAAAAAATTGAATGGACCATAGAATGCGAATAGGCATTTCACGACTTGAAAACGCATCTAGCTGAACCCCCATACTATCAAAACCGACGTCTAGAGAGTGTTTATTTCTTTACCTGGTCGTGACAAAGAATGTAGTCAGTTCCATATTAGTTTGAGAAGAAAACAAGGCACATAAACCCGTATATTATATAAGTAAGAGGCTTCTCAGACCCGAATCACGGTACCCGTTGATAAAAAAGCTTGCATTCTGCCTTATTTTGGCTTCAAGGAAGCTCAGGCCACACTTCCAGTCCCATTATATTCACGTCATGACCGACCAACCTTTAAGGCAGGTTTTGCAAAATCCTGAAACGTCAAGGCGTCTATTAAAATGGGCCACAAACTCATCCAATTTGAAATATTGTACATGCCACGAACTGCAATCAAGAGCCAGCCCTTGCTGATTTTGTTGCCGAGTGCACAGGCTTTCAGGATGAGCTGATAAGGGAGCCGGTGCAAGAATTATGGAAAGTCTTCATTGATGGATCATCTGATGAACATGGGTCGGGAACTGGGATAATCTTAATCTCACCTGAAGGACATCGGTACCATACAACTCCTAGGTTTGGGTTTGAAGCATCCAACAATGAAGCAAAGTATGAGGCCTTATTGGCAGGGCTAAGGGTGGCAAATGAGCTGAAGGAAAAAGCCATACAATGTTATAGTGATTCTTAGCTCATGGTCAATCAGATATCGAGAGAATACCAAGCTCGAGGCATCAAGATGGCGATCTACCTGGCTAAGGTGAAGGGTGAGTTGTCTGAGTTCGAGTTTAGCTCCATTGAGCAGGTACCCCACGACCAGAATTTCAATGCTGATGCTCTGGATTGACTAGCTACCACCAAAGAGGCAGATACATTGAATGTAGTTCCAATGGAGTTCTTGGAAAGCCTGAGTATAACGACAGAAATGGTGGAGGTCAGAATAATTGACATAAATATAGTGGAGTACCTAACGACCGGAAGGCTACCTGATGATAGGAAAGACACAAGAAAGCTGTTGTATCAAGCTCCATGGTATGTTATTATTGAGGGAATCCTATATCGGAAGCACAAACTACTTTACAAGAAATACACGAAGGCTTTTGCGGAATCAATTTGGGGGAAAAAACCTAGTCTAAAGGTACTGAGACAGGGCTATTTTTGGCCCACTTTAACAAGGGACTTGATCTTGTAGGTACGAAAGTGTGAGCTACTCCAGTCGAGCTAACCATGTTCTCACCCCCTTGGCCATTTGCAGCATGGGGAATTGACTTGATAGGTTCCCTGCTAATGGGAAAAGGAGGGGTTCGTTATGCAATAGTGGCAATCGATTATTTCACGAAGTGGGTAAAGGCTGAACCTTTGGCAACCATCACCTCGAAGAGAGTCCTGAATTTTTGTTGTGAAGAATATAATATGTCGATTTGGTCTCCCTAAAAAGATTGTGTCAGACAACGGAACTCAACTTGATAGTGATCTCTACACAAAATTTTGTGAAAAATATGGCATAACCAAGAGTTTCTCATTGGTAGCATACCCATAAGCCAACGGGCAGGTTGAGGCTATAAATAAGACCCTAAGGCAAGCTTGAAGAAAAGACTAGATAGGCCAAGGGATTATAGCCCAAGCAGCTTCCACAAGTACTCTGGACCTATCGGACCTCACATAGAACTTCTACGGGACATACCCCTTTTTCCCTAACCTTTGGAAGCGAGGCTATGCTCCCAATTGAGGCAATGGTAACAACCCACAAACAAAAGACATTTGACTAGGATCATAACCATGAGCTGCTTAGGGCATCCCTCGATCTGATCAAAGAAAAATGAGAGGCATCACAAGTACAACTCGCCCATTATCAGCAGAAGATTACTCGATTTTCCAATTCAAAAGTTAAGGGACGCATACTCGGATTAGGCGATTTGGATCTACGAAGGGTCTTTTTGGCAAATAAAGATCCCAAAGACGGGGTGTTAGGGCCGAACTGGGAAAGACCATATCAGATCGTAGAGGTTCTACGCGAAGGAACTTTCAAGCTAGCCTAACTAAGTGGGGAAATAGTCCCACGGACCTGGAATGCCCTACACTTATAGAAGTATTATCAATAGTTTTGTTGTCTTTAATGTTTTCAGTGTTACCATTTATGTTTTCAGTCTTTAATGTTTTGTTGTCTGCATTTCAGTTTAATAACAGTTGGATTATTAAATAACCAATTTTATTGTTTTGCTATCACAAGCTCGCTTTGTAAAAGCAACCAAGAACTTATACGTTTTGGTTGCTTGGGGGGGCACATGACCTAGGAGAATTTCTAAGAGAGTTCAACTTATTCGGATAAGGATTAAAAACATAGAGTTTGGAGAAATTGATTATTCAACGACTTTTTAAAGCTCGAATTTTCAATAAACCTAACACGAACTAAGTCTGAGAAATCACTAAAACCCTGGATATAGCTAGGTTCGTGGCCTGATTCCTAACAGGTACAATGCTATTAAGCTTATACAAAAAAAAAACCTTGGATATAACCAGGTCTGAGGCCTGATTCTTAACAGGTATGGCGCAAATAAGCAAAAATAAAAAATATCTTGGATACAACTAAGATATCGATAAAATCTATCTTGATCCAAAAGTCAACCCCTAAGATTTTGAATGTACAAGAATCTAAGGATTCATAAACATGAGAAAATAATGGACTGAGGGAAACACAAATAGATCATAAGTTAGATGTGTATTCAAAAATATATTTTCAACTCGAGGAGGAAAAACCTCGACCTAACCCCAAAGGCAATTGTTTTGGTCCCAATGGACTGTTACAAATTTTTTAATAATAATAACAACAACAACAACAATGACAACAACAACAAAAACAACAATAATAGTAATAATAATAATAATAATAACAATAATAATAATAATAATAAAAAAAAAGATGAAAATAAAAGTCACTGAGCTCTGTCAGCTCGTTCTAGAGAAGTCACCTCCTCGCCATCCCCCTCATTAGCTCTAGAAGCATCGCTGGTCTAAGATGGTTCCTGTGAGAACCGAATCTTGAACCGAGCAAGATATGGGTCCCACAGCTTGGGCTGTATGAAAGAGAAGTTTCCAACTTGGTTGAAAGCCCAGCAACAGTAATGCATCTCCTCCATTTGAGTCGATGACTCTGCACCTTCCTCTTTGGCCTTAGCCTCGACCTCGATCAAATTCTTCTTGAGCTCTTCATTTTCTGCCTAAAGCTAATCCACGCAACGGTTCACCTCCACGACTTGATCTTGGGAGGCAGACAGGGCGGCTGTTGTGGACCGCTCGCCATCCTGAGCAGAAACCAGGGTGGCTTTGGCAGCTTGTTCGCTCTCTTGAGTGGCACCCAGGGCAGCTCGGAGCTCCTCGTCCCTGGCTTTAACTCAAGCAATTCCTTGAACTTGGGCAATGATAGACTGCAAAAGAATGAAGCAAGTTAAGAATAGTTTATAAAAAAAAACTAACTAAAGAAAAAGAAAAAGTTAGGAGGGTGAGAAGGACTCACAGTGAGGTTCATCCCCATGGCAAATTCAAAGACGTCCTCAAGAGTCCATTCCTCTATAGCCCTTAAGTCTTTGGCGTGGGCTTTCTAGGCGTGGCCGACCATGTGGCTTGCTGTCTCGTACACAATACCTCAAAAAGCCTCGGGGATCTTGTCCAGGTCGAGTGGCTTGACTGGGATTTGGACAGTAGGAGCCCCCCCTTGGATCACTTGAGAATTTGAGGGAGGTATGTGTTGAGGAGGAGGAGGAGGACCTTGCTAAACTTTGGCCGTTGTTACCGGAGTTGGGGAAAGTTTCTTTTGTGGCGGCTCTCGAGTGGAGTTGGTGCCCTTGTCTTTAGTCGGAGGCTCGGTGGTTCCCCTAGTCTTCAGAGCTATTTTCTTCATCACCCTAGGCCTCTTCACCACTGGAGCAGCTCCAGTCCCTCCAGCCTTAAAAGCACCCCTCAAATCCGGGGCTTCTAGCAACTCCATCTCTTCACTTGAAAAAGAGCAAGTAGAGGATTCAGTTTAAATATGTAATTATTCAAAAGTATTATAAACACAAGAAGAAGAGCAAGAACCCTACCCTCTGGGCTAGGGGGAAATCATTACGATCAACTCGGGGTTATTGGCTGAGCTAGGCACAACCTCTAACTCTTGGATTAACGGACGTAGGGGATTATCTAAGATTATGACCTCCTGGGTCCTAGGGGGTTTAGGTCCTTCCTCGGGGCTGGACTCATCTATGTACTACCTAAAACCAGGGGCATACGCACCCTGACCCAGGGAAGGCTAGGACCTACAGTTTGTCCCATACTCCCGAAAAATGGATGACCTAAAGTGGAGAATGTTGTCAACTATGATGGTACCTTTGGGGTATTTGTGGTCAGAGCGTACCACCAAATGGTCCACGCACTGGAGGAGGGTTATGCTTAGGTCTAGGTTAGTGGGGTGGAGACTAACGAGCTGGTTAGGATTGAATCGAATTAGCCTATAACTGGCAACAACTCGATCTAACTCTCTGTAGGGGTATGGGTTACCTTGGCCGGAGGGGCCAGCTACTGCCCCAGACACAGATCGCTCGGGATTAGGCTTCTGATTATCTTTAGAAGCTCACCTTTTGTGCACCAGTGGTGCCACGTCTTCTTCCTTCTCGACGTCCTCATTGGCTGGAAAGGTCACTTGAGGAGGAGGGAGCTTGGGGATGACTGGAAGAGGAGCTCGGATCCTGAGGGCTAGTGTCTGGCCCTTGTTGGTCAGATTACAAGCCACCATGGTGGCGTCATTCATAATCTGACGATAGTCTTTCTCTCTGGGAGGAAGAACAAACAAGGTCTCGTACAGACCCCCAAGGGTCACAGACCGCTCTGTCCTCACGAATATAGCTGCACAAAGAACGAACTCAGTCAAAATCCTTAAATAAAAAAAATATAGTGCATAAGTGATAAAAATTTCACGTACTGAATTCATAAAGATAAAAGACTTACGAGGGCGGTTGAAGTATCGATGGTCATAGTTCTTGAACCCATTTGACATAAAGAACAAATCTTTACAGTAATTTGGGTGGCTGGGGAGGTCGATGATGGAGGCAGAGTTGGGAAAATGAGTGAGGTAGTAAAAACCATCACTTCACCCCTTCTGATCAGGACTGGCCTTAAGGCAGAAGAAGTACATGATGCCTGCCGGGGTGGGGACCTGGCACTCGTGCCTCAGAGATAAATACTTTAACCCTGCCAAAAGCCTGTATGAGTTTGGGGGGAGCTGGAAGGGAGCCAGTTTGATGTAGTTCAGGAAGTCTATGAAATATTGGTCCAGTGGGAGGAAGGCACCGACCTTCAAGTGATCATCACTCCAAGCCCCGTAGTCATCTTGGAGAGGGGCACAGCCCTGCTCTCCTTCCACTGTAAGTTGGGCAATAAGCCCATCAACTCCCATCTCTATCCTATGACTTAGCAGGATCTTGTTAACTTTTCCCTAAGTCATTATCCAGGAGACTATGTGCTCGGCCTCGAAGAATGCATCAAGGTCGACCAAGATTTCTCTCTCCACCACATGACTGAAATGAGGGTTGGGAGAGTCAAAAGCAACCTGCATGCCCTTATCTATGTTCTGAGCAGAGGAGCTCGCAGTGTTTTTCTTTGTAGGTGCAATATTTTGGATCGCCTGACGACAAAATGGTTTATTAGTGGGCGACCTAAGATGATTTCTAGCTATAGTTGTGGAGGTATGGAAGAACAAAGGTTTATGTGGTTTACTTTCGGGATTAGAAAAATTATACAAGCTAAGCTTTGTCCTAGCCTCAACGCCTGGTCCCACGCATGGTCCTAGGCCACACGCTTCAATTTCTTAAAATTCCCTAATACTTCGGGATTTGTCTGTTAGATTTGTCAGACCCATTACTTTTTTTTTTGAAAGCGGTTTAATGCAAAAACACCTAAGGAATTGTAACCTTTAAGCTACCTAGGATCAAACCTAAAACCCCAAACAGGTATTCAAACCGATTTACCATTAGAATTTTCTTTGAAAAACCCAGAAAGTTTGCCCAGTATTATGAAAACCTTGTTTCTAAATAAGCCTAATATCGTTCATTTAGCCTAAACCAAATCCTATCACCTATTTCCAAGCAGACGTATCCTGAATGAAGTTGGGCAAAGGATGTTTTTCACAGTAGAAAGAAAAAAAACAGCTCACTGGAAAACAAGGAGTTGAAAAATTAAAAATAGATGAGGAAATACTTACAGTTGATATGTAAGGGTTCAAGTTTGATTACCCTATTTATACGTAAACCACGAGAATTAATTCGGGCCATCCGATTGGGTTAGTTCGAGATCCAAAGGCCAAGATTAAATGAACAATACGGGGGAAAAAAAGTTGACATAACATTTGTCACAGTCCTCGAAACCCGAATGGACGCAAATTGCAGGCAGCCACGTGTCCATTACTCGAGCAGTGGGCAGGCATGATTTTACATGATAGAAGCCTAAAAGCCCCTACCGTGCATGTCAGAAGGTGACGACACCAAGCACGAGTAGGAGCTTGGGGGGCAAATGTTGTACCCTAAAATTAGCACGAGTTCAATTACTCAGCTCGTGTACAACTATCATATGAATATGAGGAAAAATATCCAAGTAGAATATTTGGTTAACAGTGATGTAAACAACTCGAGTTTGGGGGCTTGACAACACAAATCACAGGTTATTATCAAACCGCCCCTTAGGATAATAATTGAGTTCAAGATTTGTGATGACCAGATCCAACTTTGGGCGCTCTGAGCTTACTACGAGTTAAGGTTCATATATTATTTGAACACGAGCTCGGGGAAGATATTCAACTCGTGGAATTCTAGATAGAACACATACTGAAGAATCCCAAGAGATTCAGAGATTCCTTATACGCTTATTAATGCCCAGGCTGTAACTCATATCTATCATTTATTATCCGAGATAGAAGGAGTATATTCTATTCTGTTATCAAATCATATCCCAATGTAAATCAGAATAATTTGTATTAAATTTATATTTATTCATGCGGTTACCTAAACATGTCTAGGAAATTCTCCTATAAATACCAGGGATAGTGGATAGGGAAGGGGACTGTTTTTTTTTTTTTTTTTTTGTATTACCAAAACTCTGCAGAAATTGAGAGAGAAAAGTAATAATATTATCTCGTGGACTAGGTGGATTTTAACCACTAAACCATGTAAAAGTTGTGTGTATGTGAGAGGGTTTTTATTATTTCATTATGATTTATGATTTAGCACTAATCTCCCTATTCAATTTCTTAATCTACTGTTGGCGAAAAACTGCATCAACAGGCGCCAACACAGAATTATTACCATTGGGATGTATGCCCTTATAAAACCATGTCGGACATGTAACACGATTTCATAATGTCGATAAAAGTAGTAGAAATCATTTAGTTTAAGAACCGTGTTTCTTGCTTGTTTTATTACATGATTATTGAAATAATACAAACATTTATAAAATTCTGAACATATGGATAGTTACAATTATAGTGACTAGGTCACAGTGGATTATAATTGTAATTATATGTTCAAAAGAACAAGTCATAAGATTAAGTCAATGCATTGGATTTTCACTAATCTGGTAATCTACGATGTGATCTACTTACACATTCGGGGTGTGATGTCATGTCTAAGGCATTGATCAAGTAGATAAGATCGGATGTATTTGGTTACATTAGACTAGGACCGATATTGATTATTCATTGATAAATAAGTATCGTTGTTATCAAATCTAATCAATGTCACAACGTTGACCATAGGTTAAGTCGATCTTAATTCTGAGTGATAATATTCTGCTAATTATATTATTTAAATCATTTGACTTGTTCGGTACCAGCTTACCCTACGGTCTAGCCCATACTTACATCTTGGAGATTTAATAGTGTAATTGAGTGGGAGTATTAATCATATATATGAAATTTATAACTTTTGCATGAGAAGTGAAAAGATGATTTCCTTAGTTGCTTTGTTCAAAAGGTTAAATGATTGAGATTTCATTTCTGTGATTAAGTTCACGGAAATATCATTTATAAGGAACTTAGTGGGAGTTAAGGATAAAATACTGATGAGGGGTAAAATAGTAATTTGCACCTAGCTCGTTAGTAAGTCATCGATAGAGGATCAACTTACTGTAATGGTTATAAAAATGGATAACATATTTATGGTTTGGAAAATACGTTCTATGAATTCAAGAGTTCAATTCCGAGTCTATAGTGGAGTCATGAAGAATTAATACGGTAGTGAAACTATTCGTAAATAAATTCGCAGTAACTTATTGGAGCTTGATTTCATGGATCCATGGTCCTTGCATCACCTTTGAGTAAATCATCTAGAATGTCTCAATTAATTTATTTAATTCTCAATTAGGATTTTTAAAGTTGACTAGGTCAATTTTTGAAAATTTATAGAGATATGAGATTTAAAGAATAAAAGAGACTCTTTGGGTAAATTTATTAATATTGATAAATTTGTGTCAATATAAATAAATAATATTCAATCAAGTTTCAAATTATAATTAGTTAATTTGAATAAAGATTTAATTAATTTATTAAAAAAATAAAAGGTTTTGAATTTAGGTCCAATTGGGATTTAAATTCAAAACAAAAGGATTAGGCCCAAATCCATTTGTGGGGGCCCAAGGCTTTTATTTTTTGTTTGTTATTTTTAATTAATTTAAATTCAAATAAAGCCCATTAAGTTGCCTATATAAGGAATATGATATCTAGTGTTTTCATAAGTCAGTCTCACTTGATTCATTGGGTAAGTGAAAACCTAGACAACCAAATCCTTTCTTATCCATTATCTCTTCTGCTCTTCTAGATCTCTATCTCATGTGTTGAGAACCAGCCTACACTAGTTCTAGGTTGATCAAAGGCTTGGTGAGGAAGACTGTGTTGTTGATCTAGTTCAATCTCTTGATGATGCTCTGCTACAGAAAGGAATCAAGGGTTAGAGAGATTGAAGGAAGGAGTTGTTCCAGTTCCGCTGCGTAATGTAAGTTTTTACTTTACTCTATATTTGTATCAATTTCATAGGAGCATGTTATAGGAATTTGCATGTTTGTTTGATAATATGTAAATTGCATGAAAATAAACAAAGATCCTGTAATATGTATTTCCTACAATTACGTGGTACCTAAGTGGTTGGCTGAGGCGCTGGTGGTTTCTCGGGGACCTCCACCCTTCTCGATGTTGTAAAGTCCTAAATTACCTAATAAGGTTTAGGGCCTTGATTAGGGGGCCAGGATGGAAAATTATGGAGAATGATTTGAATATATGTGATTTAATTATGAATATGTGTTTATGTGATATATATGTGTATCATTATATGATTACGTGAGTTATATTATATTATGACTAGATATACATGTTTAGGTATATTAAATATGCATATGGGACTGTTTCTTATTAGAAGGACAATTTTCGTAATTTGGCCCGTTACGAGTATATTTGGAATATATGTGATATATGTGTGAGACCACATTATTATGTGGATATATTTGGGTTACTCGGCACCAGGCGATCCTAGGGAGCAAGTTAGCAGGAGAGTCAAACTAGGACCAAATACTCGATTCGGGGTGAGTCAATGGGTATTTTGGGTATTTGTACATTATCGAGATATCATGAGAATAAATATTTGAGGATACATTCGGAGTTAGGGAGATTAGGAGGCAATTTTGGGAATTTTGACCATTTTACCTTCGCGGACGTATTTGGTACCTTGAGCTTCGGGATTTGCTTAGAGTTACTTGAACTCTAAGTAAACTACACAAAAACAGAAAAACATAGAAAATACAAACTCTCTCGCACTCGTGTACTCTCTTTCTCTCTCTCTCTCAATTCTTTGAGATTTCTTGTGATCTAAGGGAAATCAAAGCTAGCTTAGGCTCGGGATTGCTTGGGGAAAGGCTCAGCGTTGTCTTGGCAGCAGAGGTATCGATTTCTAGCCTCAATTGTTTATATTTTCTCTGGTTTTAGTTGAGTTCTAGAGTTTTGGAAACTCAAATCTAAATTTGGTTTTGTGAGGAGTATTAAGTTTGTTTTTCGGGATGGTTTTGAGGCTTATGAAATGTTGAGTTGATTGGGAACTTTGATTTTGGGATTTGGCTATGTTTGGTTGGGTTTTTGGGAAGTTTTGGCTTGAAGAAAACGAGGGAAAAATAGGGTTTTCATGTCGAGCCACGACCTTGTTCTTGGGGCGTCGTGCATCTCATGAGTGAAAGGGAGAATGAGGTGCTGAACCTCCATTTTGGGTCGCGACGCGTGTGTTCCAGAGGAGAGCCCTCGGGCTCTCTGCCTAGGGGCGGGCCTCAGCTCTTGGGCCTTCGGGCCGTTGTGCTTGAAGGGATTTTGAGCCTCGAGAGGGTCTTGAGTGTGGGAACTAAGACTTATGGGCTTGGGATCGATTCTACTACCCGGTTTAGTAGAATTCGACGTGCCAGAGGCTAGGACTCAATCCGGAAGCCTTTATTCACTCGTTATTGTCGAGATTCTATATTATGGTTGCGACTAGGTTATTGCTAGGGGCTTGAAATTGGGATCGTGCTCAAGGGTTGTTCTTAATATACGTTGCACTCGGACCTGAGGTAAGAAAATTGCACCCAGTACGTGTTAAATGTTATTATCTGTGTGATTAGGGCTTGGCCCCGTTAAGGAACATGGTTATTACTGTGTTTGTATTTAATTTGCCAAGATATATAAATAATATGTATGCATACTTGTATTATCTGAAGTATGCTTATCTATATCTAGTTATCTATTTATCCGGTTGTGTGAATATCTGGTTAAGTCATTGACTTATTAGTTAAGGGTGGCAATAACGCGTTGTACGTTGGTTGAGAGGCTTAGGCCTAATCAGGGACATACTATTTTGTTGACCGACCCTATGGTCATTTGGAAAAACAAAGCGCTTGGTTAGCTCTATGGCTAGTTACTCAAAGCTAGGGCAAAGGGCTCCAGGTGACTCTATGGTCACTTAGCTGGGGCATAGGGCCCCAGGTTGGCTCTATAGTCATCTATTCAGGGGAAGCGGGCCCCAGATTGATCCTATGATCATTTATTTGTAATTGTATGCATGCATGAGTAGGTTATTACTGTTGGGCATGCTAGATATGCATCTTAAATATTTATTTACTGTTCGTGCACTTGTTTATAGTTTTCTTGTTGAGACTTGGCTCACGGGTGCTATGTTGTGCAAGTGAAGGGAAGGAAAAGCTTAACCAGCTCTGAGTTAGAGAGCTTCGGTGGCGGCGTGTACATATGCGGCCACTCGACCACAACAGCCGGGGTCATCTTGGAGGAACTAGGGTTGTATCCCCTATTTTGCCGCATAGGTCGGCCTGGCTTGTATTTTCACTTGTATATAACCTTTTAAGCACATGTTAATGTTATTTTGGAATCCCATATATATACTAAACTTTTAAATGAAAAGTCAACGTTTCCTTTTGACTAAAATTTTTAACCCCAACCTTTATCATTAACCTTAGTTGCACATTTATAACCAAGGGACTTGATTAGCAAGTCTAGCACTATTTAAAGTACATAATGTAATAATCTTGGATTATGAGGACGTTACAGATGTGGTCTCAGCTCGCCTTGCATGGCCAGATCGATTTTTGGGAGTATGAGTCGTTTTTCCATTCCTATAGTTACTAGTAGGAGGGTTATTCCTGGGAGTCCGTTCTGAAGACATGGAGCTTCACGTTGTTGTTCTGACGAAACAACTTATATTAGGACAATTATTTCGGTGGGACCGAGATCTGAATGACCCACTTTGTCTCCTTCCGACATTCTCGTCGGTTGTAGGAGGAGGTAGTCGAGCCATGCTCTTATCTATTTGCCTGTTAGCCTGGGAAAGGTGGCTCCTCAGCAGAGCATTCTTCGTTTCAATCGCAGTCAAGTACCCAGGATTTGGATTTGGTGGGCGTGAGGCCGAACTTTCAGCATTTTCCTGGTCCACTTACTATTTTCTAGGGCGACATTGTGCGGATGTACCTTCTCCAATCAGGATAGTCGTACGGTGACCTCCTTGATCATTAGGTTGCTCCATTTCATTGTCGCGCATGGAACAAGTGACCTCCATGATGATTGCTGGGTTAGATATTGTGTGAAATTTCAAGCTTAATCGTCTCTTAATGAAAGCACCAATCTGTATAAGAATGTAAGAAACAAGGGATTTAGAAATATGATACAGATAGATTAAGTTTTTTGTGAACCAAATGTATAAGAATATAAAATCACCCATAATTTACGTGGTTCAATGGTTAAAATCCACCTAATCCATGAGTCACTGCTATTGATCTGTTTATGAACTTTTAGACAAAATTGTTTAAAGCAATTTTGGCAGAGTTTTTGCATCTAGAAACTCAGTCCATTTTACAATCCATTCCCTTTATATTTATAGGGAAAAATTGGTGGACAGTATTGGGTAACCGTACATTAATATGGTAATTGAAGAATTTAGGTAACTTTCCATTTACATAAATACATGATTGCCTATTAATTCTATACTCGTTATATCGGGTAATAAATACATAATAAATCTGGAAATTTATTAGGCGTATAAGGAATATTCGAGTATTTTAGGATCCTTCACTGTGCGTCATAGTCAGGCTTCTGCGAGCTGAACACACTCCTTGGGCTGGATGATGTAGGACCAATGTGAACTGATGCAGGTCATGTCCAAAGTTTCACGAGGGCAATCCAGACATTATTTACGTCGAACTAAGTTTTTGGCGTAAGAGGCGATCTGGAAACCTAGGTTGTCACAAACTGTCATGTAAGCTCGAGCTACTCACTCCAGAGATAACAAAATACTTTATATGTATATTTTCTTCATGCGCTTGTCTGCTAGCTGTACCTCGTGCTGAGTAATTCAACTTGTATTTTTGGGGTAAACCCTGGTTGTCACAGACTGTCAAGTAAGATATAGCTACTCACTCCAGAGTTAACAAAATACTTTACATGTATATTTTCTTCATGTGCTTGTCTGCTAGCTGTACCTCGTGCAGAGTAATTCACCTCGTATTTTTGGGGTACAACATTAATGTTTACCATATTCCTAGATTTAACTAAACCTTGTATATGTTGGTCAATTGTGTGATTCTGGTTACTCAGTGTCCTTTTCTTCTACTTCTTGTCATGTGCAGAATCCATAGTCTCAGAAGCTGATTAGGACCGATCGTAGGTATGGGGGGGGGGGGGGGGGAGGGGTGTTATATGTTTTGGATGAGCTGAGATTACAAATTTTTGAAGCTCCTAGTGTTCATATGTCTTCCTTTTGTTTGTCTCCTTCATCGTCTACTTTTTATTTATTTTACTCTCGCCTTGGTCATGTTTCAACTTCCCGTTTAAGATTTTTAGCTTCTATGGGAACCTTAGGAAATTTTCAAGTTCATGATATTTCTGATTGTAGTGGCTGTAAACTAGCAAAAAAGTTTTGCTTTACCTTTCAATAAAAGTAATTCAGGTTTTGTTGCACCTTTTGACTTATTTCATTTTAAAGTGTGTGGGGACCCTCTCCTATTGCTACAAAAGGAGGGTCCAGATATTATGTCTCTTTTGTTGATGATCACACTCGATTTTGTTGGGGTTTTCTTATGAAACGTCACTATGATTTCTTTGATATTTATAATCGTTTTCGAGCTTATGTAAAATCTCAACATGCTTCTGTTATTAAATATTTTAGATGTGATCAAGGTGGTGAATATACATCAAATAAATTATGTGATTTGCTTGCTTTAGATGGAACTATGCATCAAACTTCTTGTAAAAATACCCCTGAACAAAATGATGTTGCTGAACGAAAGTATAGACACATTATTGAAGATGCTCCCTCTTTTTTTGCTGTCTTCATTTGTTCCTAGCCAGTTTTGGGGGTAAGCAGTTCTCACTGCACTTAACCTTATTAATAAGATTCCATCTTCAATCACTTCAGGTTTGTCTCCTTTCGAAAAACTATATGGACATATCCCTGAATATTCTTTTTTAAGAGTCTTTGGTGCTACGTGTTTTGTCCTTCATCCTAGTGTAGAGCGTACAAAACTGTCATCACGCTCTGCACTTTGTGTGTTCCTTGGTATGGTGACGGTGAAAAAGAATACCATTATTTTGATCCAACTTCTCAAAAATTATATGTATCTCGTCATGTTGTTTTTCTTGAGCATATACCTTTATTTTCTATTCATAGCACTACTCACAACTTGATCAGATAAGTTCTTATTCACATTGATCCTTTCTTTGAACATACAAGGACCTTTCTCCTCAAGTTCCTCAAATTGTAGAGTTTGAATCTTCTCCTGCTTCTATAGTTCATTTTCCTCTTCAATACTCTCGCAAGTCTCGAGCTATTGATACTGGTACTTCGCTGCCTGAAATTTCTAAAACTTCTCTGCCTACAGATGTTCAAGATCCTTCTAATATTGTGGATCCTCCTCATTATCCTCAGCACACTCATAAATCTACTAAACTGCCATATTTTGTTTATTCGTCTCATGTAACTCTTTTCACTTCTTCGGCAGTATGCTATGAATGAGGAACTTTCCGCTTTGCATAAGACATATACTTGGGATTCAATATCTTTACCTTCTGGTAAACATACAATTGGTTCTCGGTTCATCCAAAAAATCAAGACCAATTCTGACGGGTCTTTTGAACACTACGAAGCTAGATTTGTGGCTAAGGGTTTTCTCAACAGTATGGTATGGATTTTGAGAAAACTTTTGCTCCGTTGTCAAAATGACTATTGTTCGTACTCTTATAGCAGCTGCATTTGTTCTTCAATAAAATAGATCTCAAATTGATTTTAAGAATGCTTTCTTGAACAGTTATTTACATGAAGAGGTCTACATGGTTCCTCCTCCTGGTGTCCCTCACAATCATGGAGAAGTTTGTAAGCTTAAGAAAGCTCTTTATGGTCTCAAACAGGCTCTTTGAGCATGGTTTAAGAAGTTCTCAATGTTAATGCATCTCTTGGGTTTCTCTCTAGTGATGATGACTCATCTCTATTAGCATCACAGTTTGAGATGAATGATCCTCTTCGGTATTTTCTAGGCATTGAAGTTTCCTTCTCTCCAAAACGCTATCTTCTTTCTCATTCAAAATACACTTTTGACATCATTGAGCGTTCTCGTCTCACAGATACAAAAGTAGTTGCCACTCCTTTCAAGTTCAATGTTTAGTATTCTCTGTCTGATGGCACTTTCTTGCATGATTCTACTTTGTATCGCACTATATTTGATAGTTTGGTTAATCTCACTATCATTCGCCCTAACATTGCATATGATGTTCACATTGTTTATCAATTTTCTGCCTCTCTCTCCTACTACTTTTCATTAGGTAGTTGTTCTTTGCATTTTGAGGTATCTTTAGGGTACTATCTTTCAGAGCCCTTTCTTTCAATCCACTTCTTCCTTGGAGCTGGATGCATACTCTGATGCTGATCATGGTCGTGATCCCACAAATTGAAACTTTGTTACTGGTTTCTGTATCTTTTTGGGTGATTTTCTTATTTCTTGGAAAAGTAAGAAACAAATTGTTGTCTCCCAAGCTTCCACTGAAGTAGAGTACTACACTATGTCATCTACTACCAAAGAATTTGTTTGGTTAAGATGGTTGCCTGCAGATTTGGGTGTATGTCATTCTCAACCCACTCGTATGTATTGTGACAATCAGAGCACCATCCAGATTGCTCACAACTCAGTTTTTCATAAATGCACCAAGCACATTGAGATTGATTGTCACTTTACTTGTCACCACCTGAAGCTTGGCATTATCACTTTGCCTTTTGTTCCTTCTTATTTATAGATTGTTGACTTCTTTACTAAGTCACATTCTATTTCTCATTTTCAATTTCTAGTAGCCAAACTCTTAATGCTTATTTCTGCAGCATCATTTAGGGGGGATGCTAGAGTTATTATTTGAGAGTATTTTAGTCTATAAATTTTTTCTCTCCTTGTGCGACCTCTCGTTTTCTCTCTTCATCTTTGTTAGTAGGCAAAGATGAAGAGAGAAAACAAGAGAGTATTTCATCTTTGACACGAGGGGATGTTAGTAGGCAACCTCTTGTTTTCTCTCTTCATCTTTTTACTATCTCCCTTTGAGTTCTATGGATTGTATCTTTGCATAATTATCACTATAATGTACATCAAGCAACCAACCGCTATTTCATAAGAATCTTTGCTACGAGGGGATGTTAGTAGGCAACCACTCGTTTTCTCTCTTCATCTTTTTACTATCTCCCTTTGAGTTTTATGGATTGTATCTTTGCATAACTATAACTATAATGTACATCAAGCAACCAACCGCTATTTCATAAGGCACATTACTCATGTCCTTTTCCTCATCACTCTTGGGACATTGCTCAGAAGATAACTTGAAATGTCCTGTGATAGGATCTGCAGTAGTCTTCGCATCATTCATATTAAATCCATTCAAAACTCAAGCTATATATCTTTTCTTGACTATTCACCATTTTCCCTTACATCAACTTCTAAGTTTTATGACCCGGTTAAAACCAGGAACTTAATTTGAAAAACTTAGTTCGTGTTAACTTTTATCCATATCTTGAGCTCTTTAATAAGAACAACGATCAATAGATTTAAATCAACTTCTAAGTTTTATGACCCGGTTAAAACCAGGATAGGACTTAGTTAGTGTTAACCCTTATCAATATCCCGCGTTTTTGAGAAAACCAGGGTCAATCGATAAGAATCAACATCTAAGTCATTAAGGAGACCTGGTTATAACCAGGTACCATGTGCCCCCCAAGTAACTGGGAAAGGGTCTTTCGTGGTTACTTTATATTACACTTGCAAATATGCATAAAAAGTTGATGTTCATTAATACATAAGAAGTGGCCTTTCAGGCCTTACAAGTAAATCATTGGTAATATCTCTTTAAGTGGACGGCGTTCCAAGTTTGCGGGACCGCCCCTTCCTCAAGTCGCGCTAGCTTATAAGTTCCCTCCTTGATGACTTCGATGACCTGGTATGGTCCTTCCCAGTTTGGTCCCAAAAATCCGTATTTGGGATATTTTCCGGCGAGGAAAACTCTTCTCAGGACCAAGTCTCCTACGCTAAAGGTGTGTTTTTTAACCTTGGTGTTGAAGTAGCGGGCGATTTTCTGCTGATAATGGGCGAGCTGAAGTTGCGAATCCTCTCGCCTTTCCTCAACCAGATCGAGGGAATGGCACAAGAGCTCGTGGTTTCGATCTTGGTCGTAAGATTGGACTCTATGAGAAAGAACCTTTATCTCCACGGGGAGGACTGCCTCACTCCCAAAAGTTAAAGAAAACGGAGTATGACCCGTAGGAGTTTGATGCGAGGTCCGGTATGCCCATAGGACCTGGGGGAGCTGTTCTGGCCAGACCCCCTTCGCTTCGTCTAATCTTTTCTTGAGGCTCGCCTTTAAAGTCTTGTTGACAGCTTCTACCTGGCCATTAGCCTGAGGATAGGCCACGGAGGAGAAACTTTTCACAATCCCATGTCTGTCACAGAACTCGGTGAACAGGTCGCTGTCGAACTGAGTGCCGTTATCGGAGACGATCTTCTTGGGCAGGCCGAAGCGACAGATGATGCTTTTAACCACGAAGTCAAGCACCTTTTTGGACGTGATTGTTGCCAACGGCTCTGCCTCAACCCACTTGGTAAAGTAGTCGATGGCTACCACGGCGTAACGAACCCCGCCCTTTCCAGTGGCCAGGGCGCCTACTAAGTCTATTCCCCAAACGGCAAACGGCCAAGGGGCCGAGATCATTTTTAGCTCGACTGGAGGAGCTCGGGTAACCGCAGCGAATCGCTGGCACTTGTCGCAGCTCTTCACGTATGAGATCGAGTCTTTGGACAGAGTCGGCCAGTAATACCCTTGCCTGAGAACTTTTAAGGCCAGGCTCTGCCCCCCAGTGTGGTCTCCGCAGAATCCTTCGTGAACTTCCTGCAGGATGGCCTTTGCTTCATTTGGATGAACGCACCGGAGGAGAGGTAGGGAATGCCCATGTCGGTACAACACCCCATCGACCAGCGTATATCTTGGAGCTTGATACAAGATTCACCGTGCGTCATTACGTCCTTCAGGCAGCGTGCCCTCGACGAGATACCCAAGAATGGGGGTCATCCAGGTCGGCCTAGCGTCAATCATTTCGACCTCCGCCCGATCTCCTTCTATACTTGGTGGTTCCAAGAATTCTATCGGCACCAATCCCAAGGTCTCCGTCTCTCCCGAAGTGGCGAGCTTGGCAAGAGAATCTGCATTAGTGTTCTGCTCCCGAGGTATCTGTTCGATCGATCCTCGCTCAAATGCGGACAACTCAGCTTTTACCTTTGCCAGATTGGCGGCCATCTTGGGTCCCCGTGCCTGATATTCGCCCAGGACCTGGTTCACCACGAGCTGGGAGTCACTGAAGCACTGGACGGAGCTCGCCTTTAATTCCCTGGCTATCCTTAGGCCGGCCAGCAAAGCTTCGTATTCCGCCTCGTTATTGGAGGCCTTGAACCCGAATCTTAGCGCCGAGTGGAATCTATGTCCCTCGGGGGATATCAGAATGATTCCGGCCCCGGAGCCGTTCTCGTTGGATGAACCATCTACAAAGATCTTCCACAACGATTGGGGCGAGGTGAGCTGAGATGAGTCCTCCGCTGGATTCTCCTGGAATCCCGTGCATTCTGCCACAAAATCGGCGAGGGCCTGACTTTTTACAGCAGTTCGTGGGTTGTAGAAAATCTCGAACTGATTGAGCTCGACCACCCATTTTAACAAACGTCCCGATGCTTCAGGTTTTTGCAGAACCTGCCTTAGAGGCTGATCGGTCATGACGTGCACTGAGTGGGATTGGAAGTACGGCCTGAGCTTTCGCGAGGCCGTGATTGGGCAGAACGCCAATTTTTCCATCAGTGGGTATCGTGATTCTGCCTCAAGGAGTCTCTTGCTGATGTAATAGACTGGCTTCTAAACTTGGTCCTCTTCTCGTACTAGTACGGCACTAGCCGCGTCCTCAGTGACGGCCAGGTAGAGGAAAAGAGGCTCTCCTGCCTTGGGCTTGGATAGCACGGACGGTTCAGCCAGATGTGACTTCAGGTCGAGGAATGCGCTTTCGCACTCTACTGTCCATTCAAACTTCTTGTTTCCTTGGAGCAGGTTGTAGAAGGGCAAACACTTATCGGTTGACTTGGAAATAAACCGGTTCAGTGCGGCCACTCTTCCTGTCAAGCCCTGGACATCTTTTCGCGACCCAGGCGAAGGAAGCTCGAGCAGTAACCTGATCTTGTCAGGGTTTGCCTCGATTCCTCGTGTATTGACTATAAACCCCAGGAATTTTCCTGACGCGACTCCAAAAGTGCATTTATGGGGATTGAGCCTCATGCCGTATTCTCGTAATATTTTAAAACATTCTTCCAGGTCAGAAACATGGTTGTCGGCTGTCTTTGACTTGACTAGCATGTCATCAACGTACACTTCCATGTTTTTCCCGATCTGGTCCACAAACATTCTGTTTACTAATCTTTGGTAGGTAGCTCCGGCGTTCTTCAGACCGAAAGGCATGACCTTGTAGCAATAGACATTAGTCAGGGTCATGAAGCTGGTGTGTTCTTGGTCTGCCAGATTCATCGCGATCTGATTGTAGCCCGAGTACGCGTCCATAAAGGACATGAGCTCGTGCCCCGCCGTGGCATCTACCAGCTGATCGATCCTTGGTAATGGAAAACAATCCTTGGGGCAGGCTTTATTCAGGTCGGAGAAGTCAATGCAGGTTTCCCACTTTCCGTTGGGCTTTGGAACTAGCACGGGGTTGGCGACCCAAATTGGAAACTTGGCTTCACGGATAAAGCCACATTTTTTGAGTCGGGTCACTTCTTCTTCTAGGGCTTCAGCTCGGGTTGTTCCTAAACGTCTTTGCTTCTGAGACTTGGCAGGAACACTTTTTTCCAGATAGAGCGTGTGCATGATGATACTCGGGCTAATTCCCACCATGTCCTCGTGGGACTAGGCAAATACATCTAAGTTAGCCCGCAGAAACGTAATCAGCTCCGTCTTCCTCTTGCTACAGAGGTTTTTCCCGAGCTTGACCATCCGTGATGGATTTTGTGGATCAAGGTTCACCTCCTTGAGCTCCTCAATAGCCTGGAGCTCGGATCTGTCTTTGCCTACCCGGGGGTCAATGTCCTCACCCAAGGTGACAATTTCCCCTTTGGCGTTTTGAGGTTTTTCAATCTCAGGAGCCGCCAAGGGTTCCTGGGATTCCTCTTCACTCAGAATGGCCATAGCCAGCTGCCCGGGTTTAGATTTTCCCTTCATGGAAATGCTGTAGCATTCCTTGGCAGCGAGCTGATCCCCCTGGATCGTGCAGATTCTCGTCGAGGTGGGGAACTTCATGGCGAGGTGTCGGATGGAAGTGATGGCCTCGAAAGCTATGAGCGTGGGTCGGCCCAATATGGCTTTGTAAGCAGCGGAGCAGTCTATGACCACGAATTCGAGTAGTTTGGATACTGTTCGAGATTCTTCTCCTAGGGTGATCACCAGTTCGATCGTCCCTATCGCTGCTGATCCTTCTCCCGAAAAACCATACAGCATCATGGAGGTTGCCTTTAGATCGGCGACAGTCAGACCCATCTTCTCTAAAGTGGATCGGGATAAAAGGTTCACCGAACTCCCGTTGTCTATTAGCACCCTTCTCACTCTCCGGTTGGCGAGTTGGTTTGCTACAACCAAGGGATCATTGTGAGGGAACTGGACATGGCCTGCATCTTCCTTCCGTGAAAATGATCGGTTGTCTTTCCAATCGCTGCTGTTTTGACTGATGCTGCTCCGGGACGAACTCCACTCCGTTATGAGCCTTTAGTTCATTCACGTATCTCTTCTGGGCACCTCTGCTTATGCCAGCCATGTGTGGACCTCCCGATATGGTGGATATCTCTCCTCCGACCACGGGAGGAGGGACGTCCTGATCTACCCGGGACCCGGGTTGACTGGCTGGGACCTCTGGAGTAGGTCGACTCGCTGGGACCCGGTTACGCGAGTATTGCGCCAAGGGACCGGCTCGGATGAGAGTCTCGATCTCGTCTTTTAAATGCCTACAATCGTCGGTATTGTGGCCCACATCGTTATGAAAACGACAAAATTTGGAAGTGTCTCTCTTTCCCTTGTGGTGCTTCAATGGCTCCGACCTCTTCCAGGGGACCCGAGTAGAGTTGGCCAAGAAGATACTCTCTCTGGACTGAGTGAGCTCGGTATATGTCGTGAAGACGGGCTTAAACTTATCTACGGACTTATTCTTCTTTTGGCCGTGCTGACTGTTTTCTCCATTTCCCTTTCTCTTGCCTCCACCGGGCTGGTTGCTCTGTGCGACGTTCGGGGTTGTTGCTGCAACCTCCGCCCCTATCCCCGCAGGCTGATTGGGAACCTGGCTGGTTCCCGCAGTTGAGGCCTCGACTTCTTCCAAGTTTATCCACTCTTGGGCCCTGTTAAGGAATTCGTTGACCGAGCTGACTCCCTTCCTCTGTATATCCTTCCATAGGTCTCCTCCGACAAGGATTCTGATTCTCATGGCCATGAGCTTGGAGCTATCATCTGCGTCCCTGCTCGAGAAGCGACATTCGCGAATCTGCTCAAGTAGGCTTTCAGCGTCTCACTGGGCTGCTGTCTCACGTTGGCCAGGGAGTCGGTCTGAACACGGGCGGCCTGAGAGGCTCGGAATGCCCTTTTGAAGTCAGCTGAGAAGGCCTTCCAGGAGCTGATTGACTGTCTTTTACTTTGCTTGAACCACTGTCTGGCGGGTCCAGTCAGCGTGGAGGGGAAGATCAAGCATCTCAGCTCCGGGCCAATGTTATGGGCCATCATTAGGGTGTTGAACATCCCTAAATGGTCCGAGGGGTCTCCGTCCCCGTTGAACTTTGACAGGTGAGGCATACGGAAACCAGACGGGTATGTCGTCGCTGCTATGTTGGGGGCGAAGAGTTCCATCTCATCCCCTGAATCATATTCGTCTTTTTCTTTTTTCTGATAGAAGTTTCCTCATCAGCTCCTCCATCTGGGTCAGGCGCTCGAGGGTTTGGTCCTGACGTCCTGGGTTATTCCGGGGCTGTTCAACAGCTCCGGATCCATTATACACATTTTGTGGGTTATTGCCCCTCCTATCTTGAGATAGGTTATTTAGGACATTCCCTCCGTTGCGTATTTCAGACAGGACCCCCCCTGAACGAGCCTGGCCATCACTTCCAGCTCGGTCTTCTCTGTGAGAGTTGAGGCGATCTCGCAGGTCACCTCCCTGGGTTCTCTAGTGAATTTGTGCCGAACTTAACCGCTGACATAGGTCTCCCCCAGAGAGATCACTCCGGCGACTGCCGGTCCAGTGGCTTCTGCTGGATAGGCTTGGAGTCCGCCTTCGGTGGTGACGACCTGAGTTTTCCCCTGGCGCCCTGCTACGCCGGGAAGGTCCAGCAGATGGTGGGTTTCTCCTACTACTCCCATAGGCTGGGATGTCCCGGACTGGCCGAGGAGGAGACGGATATCTGATCGGAGATGGAGGATGCCTGACTGGAGAGGCGATCCTAGTTCCGTCTGGACGGATCAAGTTTGGTGGGGGCCTTTCGGCCCTGCCAGCCTGCTGGTCCTGCGCCGGGCGATCTGGAAGAGGCACAGGACGGTTGTTGGGGACGGGTTGTCATCGCGAGCCCTCCCCAGATCTTCTTCGGGAATTTCCTCGAGCTCCTCTGGGCGTCCTCGAGGATGGTTGAGAGCTAGGAGTTGATGTCCTAACCGAACGGCTGTATTGTTGTTGTCTGGTGCTAGGCACTTCCCCGAAATCTGCCTTTCGATGGTGTGATGAAGGGGTGGAGTTGGCTGCTGGAAGTCTATCCGACCGGCTATACCTGGATCGGTTACCCCGGCGGGACTTAGGAGCCTCACCTTGCCTCTCTCCAACGTTAGCGTCGGTTGTGAGAGGGGGTAGTCGGGCTAGGATATCCTTGATTTGCTGGCTGGCAGTTGCTAACTGGCTCCTCAGTTGAGCGTTCTCCATCTCCACCGCAGTAAAATAGCATGGGTTCGGATTAGGTGGCCGAGGCGCCGAACTACCGGTATCATCTTGGCCCGCCGGCTGTTTTCCTGGCCGCTGCTGGACTTCAGGAATTTGTTCATCAGGGATGGTAGTATGATGAGCCTCCTGCCCATTATGTTGTTCTGTCTCGTTGCCATGCCTGGACCGTGTAGTCACCATAGTTGGATGTTTCCAGCAGCACTAATCGAACTTGCTCTCAATGAAAGCACCAAACTGTTGACGCGGTTGTTCGCCAACAGGTAATTAAGAGAATGAGAGAAAAGAGTTAGTGCTAAATGTGAACCGAAATAGATGTATGATCTTAGGAGCCGAAAGGGGTGACTCAAGACATGGTTTTTAAGTGGTTCAAAGGTTAAAATCCTTCTACTCCACTAGTCAATATTATTGATATATTCTGGATATTTGGTTACAAAGTATATATCTTTCCAGAGACTATTTTTTCCAACCCCTATCAACTCTCAGGGTCTCCATATTTATAGGAGAAGGCACCTGGAAGTTGGTAGGGAGGTCATCCCGTGACCTTCTTACTTGTCGTATCAATTCTGTGACATTCATGATTAATTCCTAAACCTGACACATAAGTATGGTCAAATCAATAGGCAAGGAAGTAATGGGCCGCACGGCCCAACCCCACTGTGGGTGTCTGAACACGCACGTTCTTGCTGCGTGTCCGAGAAGTCAGGGGGATATCAGACAAGTGATGCCTGATATATGCACGTTTACCTTGCGTGTGTTTACTTCTCAAAGGGGTCATAGCTCCATGTTCAGCTCGTACCGCGAGCTGCATGCTGGACTCGACCTTCGGCCTTCAGAGGGCCTCCTCCAGTCTTGGACAATGGCGGCGAGCCTTTGGGCTTCCTCGAGCTAATGACAGAAGCTCCGGTTTCAGGGGAGTTCATGAGATAACTACGATTAGTCAGCAGCTCGGCTTGCTAATCAGCCCGTGGGAAAACCAGGGCGTACATATATATTATGAATATGTGTTTAGCGAAAATTGTTGTTTTCTATTAGATCTAACCATTTTTTAACGTTGTTAATTTTAAAGTCATCTAAATAAGGTAAATAAATAATACAATAAAAAAAAGTAATAAAGTCATCTAAATAAGGTAAATAAATTGAAAATAAAAAATAATAAATGAGCCATGATAATTTTTCATTAAATATTTTAAATTTTTATATTAAATTATTTAAATTACTCTATCAATTATGTTTTTAAAACTATAGCCGAAAAATATTTATGTGATTATTTTTTTAATTTATTAATTATTTATTTTGTCATTTAACGTATTTTGTTTATCCAAACATATATGTAATAGTGAAATAAGACAAAAATATACATATATTTTTATTTTACAATTTAATATTTTTAATGACAAATTACTCATTTTAATTGTTTTAGCCATTAAGTAAATAATATTTATTTATAAATAATTTTTATTGGTTTTAATTTTCTTTAAATTAAATAATTAAAATGTAATGAAATAAACTTTTTAAATTCATCATTTTAATTTAGAAGTTTTTAATATGTTGTTATATTGAAATTCAGGGGTATTTTTTCTCAAAGAAAATTAGAAGAAAAAAAGTATTTAATTTTAAAACTAGAATGCACGATATATAATATATAAACCAAAACATAAAAAATAACAAAATTTCAATTATTAGGAACACTATTTGTTCATAAATATTAATATTATGAAAAAAAATTATATTTATTTTAGATTTTGTTTAGTTGTCTTAGTTTTAGACTTAAAAATTGCTAACTAAATACATAAAATCTTATTTAGTTGATATAAAATTATATATATAAACTAAGGAAACGTGCATTAATGGAAGTTACTATTTCCTAGTAAATATATTTATATATTATAAATGCGAGTTTAAGGAAAATTGTTGTTTTTTCGTTAGATTTAACATTTTTTCTATTGTTAATAAATATCGTTAGTTAAGTCACCTAAATAAGATAAATAAATTAAAAATATAAATAAAAAAGTAATAAATGAGCTATAATAATTTCTCATTGCATATTAAATTTTTTTTATCTTAAAGTATTTATATTACTCAATTAATTATGTTTTAATGAGAAATTACTTATTTTAATTGCTATTGCTATTAATTAAATAATATATATATATATATATATTTATATATAGCTTTTTGTTGGCTTTAAAAATTTTAAATTAAATAAATAAAAATTGATCAAATAAAATTTTCAAATTCATAGTTTTAATTTAGAATTTCTTTAATATTTTATTATATTAAAATTCGTATGTATTTTTTCTAAATTTTTTTTAGAAAAAAGTATATAATTTTAAAACTATAATACATTATATCTTTATATATAAAATGGATTCTTTGTTTAACGGTTTCTTATATTTTATTTTTAAAATAAAATTATCACATATTAAAACTGGGCCTTGATTTTGTCCCGCTCGTGAAAGAAAAGTAGTTGTTGGATTGAAATCTAAGCGATGGGGTGAATTTAGGGTACATTTGTAGGCATAGTAGGGGTAAGTAGGGGTCTTGCTTTACTAAATGAAGAGCATCCGAATATTTTTAAATATTAAAATATTTGGTAATGATTGTTTATGTAATAAAAAATTGTATTTTAAAAAAATTCATCTAACAATCGTGACAGTTACTTTAAACCCCCTTAATCCCCATTGCTCTCAAATCGCCCTCAAAACTGCTCGATAACTTACCACTCTCTTCACAACTCGTTCACATTTTCAAATTTTAGTTTGGTATTTATTTCTTTGTAACCACTCGAGAAGAAAGGCTTGCATCAGAGTGAAGCTAGAGTTGTTGAGGAGGGTTGGCGGACTAAGAGAGTTATATGAGATTCTAATTGTACGGTAAACTGCTCGATAACTTACCACTCTCTTCTCTACTCATTCATTTTTTCAAATTTTAGTTTGGTATTTATTTCTCTGTAAGCACTCGAGAAGAAAGGCTTGCATCAGAGTGAAGCTGGAGTTATTGAGGAGGGTTGGCGAAGTGAGGGAGTTTTTAGAGATTCTGATTGTACTTTAAGGTAATTTAAAAAAAAAAATCTCATTTTTTTTATGAAATTGTTCCTATCTTCTACTGATTTTGTTCTTCTCGTTTTTCTTTTGTTGGTTTAGTTCAATATTTTTTTCATTTTTCTGTTTCTTCTCAATATTTTTTTTTAAAAAAATTGTTGGTGTCGAATAATGGTCGATTGTACTTTTTGTGTTTCTTTGTAACTTATTTGTTCTCTGTCGTTGTTGGTAGTGGGGGGTTAGAGTTAGTTGGGTTTGATTTTGAGAATTTGTTTTGTAATCTTTTTTTGGACATTTTGAGATAACCATTTGTTTGGGGCTGTCATTTTTAAAGTAAATTTCGATTATGATTTTTATAATTGTTTCATACCTTGAAATTTTTAGGTGTTAAAGTTAATAATTTATTTTGTTATTGATTTTTTATACAAGAAAATTATTCAGTTTGTTTAGGGGTATAATGTTTCTAAGTTTGGCAACAATTTTGTATTGATGTGTTTATAATGTGCATTCGTTTGGTTTGGTTCGAGTATTTTTATTTTGACTTGAAATATGAAGTAATTCATTCCATGGGTTGCTTATGTGGTTTATCAGATTTTGATTAAGTCATGTAAATGTGCTTGAACCCTAATAAAGTTTCCTTGCTATTTTCAGTTGGTCGTAAATTTTGGTTATGTTGGTGAGAGAATTTGAGAGAGAAATTGATAAATATTTTAGAATTGTATACAATTGAGTTTATATTGTGCCTATGATTGTGAATTGAATTATCTTGTTGGTTTTTCTTTCATTATATTTGTGATGTTTTTCGTTTTGTTGTATTTCCTTTTTGTAATGTGTGTAATGTGATATAAGTTGATGAATTTATGTTATTGATATTCTGAATAATTTATTGAGATGATTGTTTTTTTCCATCATTAATTCATATTACAGTGTAATATCATGTACTACTTCATTCAATATGTGTACTTAGTTGGAATTTATTATATTGATAATGAGGCAATGAATTGAAACTCTGGTTTGGTGAATCAAGTTGTTCATAGTAAGTTAATATATTATTAGATTTGGTATATTTATAAACTCTATTATGATTAATAGGTATGCAAACCATGCCTCCTAAAATTAGAAAGAAGCAAAATGTTGAAACTAAAAACATCGACAACACTGGAAATAAGGACATTGTTTCGACATGGTGACAATTCTTGTGATTTCTTTAATTGTTATTGTTTATTCATTATTTTGAATTGATATACCTATGTTGCTAAATTATATTTAATTTACTAACTCACTTGTATCGATGCAACAAAGCAAAATATAAACCTTATCTCACTGCACACAAAGAACTCACTAAGAAAGAGGTTAGCTGGTACTCATTAATATTTCTCATTGTTGGTATTATTTTTTATTCAATTATTTTCAAGTTTGTACTGGTGCTAATGGAATACTTGCAATCAATTTTTAGGAGAAGGAGAATCTACAGAAAGAATTCAAGTCATTTCCACCTGAGGATAAAGCTAGGTGGTGGGGTGATGATGCTAAGGTCGATATAACTAAAAAAGAGTTGGGACCAAAGGAGAAGAAAGCAAAAGCTGGTGATCATAGAGATAAAGGATCTGAGGTCGATGAGGAAGATGCAACCAATATTTGGATGAAGTTAGGGTGTACGGTAGATGCTCATTTGAGAAGCTGGCCCGTATAGTGAAGACGCTGAGCCTAAAGCAGAAGGATGCAATACACAATGTAGGTTTCAACACCTTCATTAGAGAGGATGGCTCGTACATAGACACAAGGATTGTTAGTTGGCTCATAGAGCACATAGACCCTTCCATCAGTAGACTCAATTTGTTTGGGAGAACAATCCTATGACACCCTACTAGTCCAGGATCGTCACATCGTGTGTTTCAAATAGTGCTTAACTTGTTAAGCGAGTAATTTGGACTCAAAATTGTGATTAAATTTAAATAAAAGTAAAAATGCCAAAAAATTTAATCAAAAGATTTCAAATCCTTCATTCAAAATTTAAAAGTTTACATGGGATCCCAAAATGTTTAACTAAAATATAATTACAACTAATGTTCTCAAAATAAGTCGACCTATGCGATAAAAATCAAAATTTTACTCTAAGTCTATCAGGTAACTCGACCCTGAAGGCCGAACATGTATGCACTGCTATGAAGCCCTCAAACTCATGGCTGGTTTATCTTCCATTTGTCCTTACCTGCACCATAGAGCACCCGTGAGTCAAGGCCCAACAGAAAAACCCAACAAGGCATAATAGTAATCATATTAAACACGAAGAACAATTAACGTGCTTAATATATTATGAACATGTTCATTTCAAACACATAAAAAATTTACACGGCCTATGCTGAACAAGGTGCTTCCTCGAGGCTCCAAGCTTACGACCAATGATGAGTGAGTGCGTACAACACTCCAATAATGACCATGACATCATGACCTATATTTTGCATGATTACAACCGAACAGGGCCCATGCCAATCAATCATAAACAATTCCAATACAAATAAGTGTAACAAATATCATCATGCAAGAAGGGGTACTCAACCCTAAACAAATTCAGATGTACGATCATAACTAGACATAACAGTGCCGATGCCCTACTCTATGTGCATATGCCAGTTTTTTTTACCTCGGGTCACATGGTAGTATTGAAACAACCTCGAGTGCGATCCTCTTCTAAAGCTCTCAGAAACTCTAGTCACAATAGTAATTGTATGATGATTAGGAATTAAATCCAACTATGTACTTGGGAATCAAATTCCAACTATTGGGACACGCTATGGGAATCGTCCCCCGAGACCCCAAAAGGGTCCCCAAATCAAAACCTAGGAATCCCATACCTAACTCAAACAAATTAAAAATAAAAAAATACTATTTCGGTGCACCTGGCGCTGTCGCCCCTGCCTTTGGGCACAATCACGCTCATAGTTAGTTCGGGATTTCTGGAGCACTAGCGCAGTTGTGTCTGACCGTGACGCAATCGCGCTAGTGGCCTAGAAACCCTATCGCAAACCCAAAAATTCATATTTTCCCAACGATTTCTCAAACCCAAATCTACCCAAAAATACCTCAAACCAATAACCAATTCAACATTTTCACTCCAAAGCAGCACATACCTCATGTAACATCCAAATACCACAACCAAACACCTAATTATAGTTCTCACATCAAATTCTACAATCAACCCCCCCACCACCCCCAATTACAAAATTCAAGCCAAAATCATGTTTTCAATGGGAATTCAAACAACATAATCAGTTCATAACTAATTTCTAATGTCCATATACCCAAGCTTATCAACAACACCATGAAAACCATTGAAGATAAACCATACCTTCTTAAAAATTCAAAATCCTAGGAAGATGACGATGCTAGCAGCTCCTAACTCCTTTTAAAAGCTCGAATTCTCCTACTCAATTCAGAAAAAGATGAGGTCTTGATGTAGGTTGAGGAACTTTTGGATAGTACTTGATGTTACAAAGAGTAAACTAAGAATAATGGAAAAAAATCTAGAATGTGTAACAAAGAGACACATAAGACTTTGACCCTTTTTCATTAGTTATATGGTTAAATGACCATTTTGCCCTTCCCATTTCTTACCCCATTTAATTAATCTCAAGAGAATTTTAGTCTTTTAGCTGAAAATCCTATTTACACCACTAAAATAATCATCCCATTAATCCCCGAATTATCAAATAATACCCATCAAACAGAAATATTTCATCACTTAATTTTATTCCACCCATATCCTCAAAATGTAAGAAATTTCCAAAATACCCCTAGGCTCAACCTAAGCCAGAAATCTTTCCCAGTTGTGACTTTTCTACTATAACTGCTCGAAAGAATCCACTCATGCTGAAAATTAAAAATATTCACATAATAATGTGGTCATCACACACATAGCACATACTATTTACAATTATACCCTTAATGGGTCAAACTTATGAAAATGCCCCATTTTCCCAAAAGCGGGTCTTTAAACACATAATATATTTCACAATAATTCAAATCATGCCCTCTCGACATGCTATTTAAGGGTCCTAAACCTCATTAGGAACTCAGCACACTACAAATCCAGTTGTCTGCAAGGCTATTTGCGGATGTTTTGGCCGTTAGTGATGGGTGTGAACCCATTGTCATGGAGAGTGAAAGGGATATTTCTGAGTTGGAAGAACTTCTGCAAGCTAGTAAGTACACTGCTTCACTCACGGCTTTGGGGAAGGACTTGAAGGAGTCCACTGACCAAGTTTATACTTGTTGCCATCGGTTTGTACTGGTAAGTACACTGTTTCACTCGTGTTCAAGTTTGTACTTGTTGCCATCGATTTTATTCTCTGCCCTAAGACTGAGACTAATGTTTGTATTGGTTAGCTTCACTAAATAATAGAGACAAGTTGTATTTCCAAGAATAACTAGGTCTCCATGGGGTACTGTTACCTAATGAGCTCCTTATTTCGGTATCGGACGCACAACACCTTTGTACTTGTTGCCATCAATTTTGTTCTCTGCCAAAAGACTGAGACTGATGCTAGTATTGGTTACCTTCACTCACTAATAGAGACAAGTTGTATTTCCAAGAATAATTGGGCCTCTGTGGGGTACTGTTACCTAATGAGCTCCTTATTTCGGTATAAGACGCACAACACCAAGAAGTTAGTGGTTGCACCCTTTTCTCGTAGGTGAGCTAATTCGTAGTTGTTTATGTAATGTTTTTATTTTTATTTTGTATTTTCGTTGGTTTAGCAATGATTGGATGCTTTAGTTTTGGCAGCTTTTATATCTCACTCATGTGGACTGGGGCAATGGTTTTGTCCATCCGACCGTGCCGCCCATAGATTTTTAGAATACAAATAATGCAAGGCTGTTTACAAGTGGATTCATGACCACGGTGGCCACACAAGTAGTGAGGTACGTTTCTTATTAAGTTTTGTACGTTTAGGATTGAATCACATGAATTATGTTAGAGATACTTTGAATTTAAATTTATTGAATAGATCAAGATGATTATGACTCATATCCTATTGCAAAGTGTTGAATATGATACAACCGGGAAGCTCACAAATGAGGATGTTATGCATGCTATTAGTGAAGTGAAAGACAAGGTGAGTTGTGTCGAGTTTAAAGTCATGTAAGTTGAAGAGTTTTTTTTAGGAAGAAGATGAGTTTCTTTTAGAAAGTTTGTGGCGAGATACTTTGGGAAAGAAGCAATAGATGAAGCTAGTGGGGATAAGGAAATGGGAATGAGACTGGTTGGGAGAGGAATAAGGATGTCGGTAATGTTCAGCATACTTTATCCTTCAAAGGAAAGACTTCAAATGGGTAGGAGTTGGAGAGTGGAATATAAGAGGATTCTGGAGTGAAAGGCGGTTCTGGTACTTCAAAGGATTTTTTAAAAGAGGCTAATGAGGGATCCGTTAGTGTACCTTCATTAAATGATTCTAAAGAAATGGTCGAATTGGAAGAGGGCTGGTTGGATGGAGGGAGATTGGATGAGGATGATTTCTTTGAGGTTGTTAATTTTTGGAACAAGGAGAAGAAGCCTGTTATTGTTAAGGAGAAAAGTGAAGTTGTGAAGGAAGCACCTAAATGCGGCTTTGACTTGGAGTCGTTCGAAGCATTCAAGGATTCGGGCGGAATAGTTATTGCCCCGTTCATAGTGACGAAAAAGATGGCAGAACAAATGTTCATGTTTTTCCGCTTTATCTTTTCATGAATCATAAATATATTTTTTTATAAAATTTTATTAGTTTCTCATATAAGTGCATTGTCTTATCATAAAATATTGTAATGATGCAACGATATGATAGCCAAGTTTGGGAAACTTGTGGTGAACTAATATGTAATGGGATTGTTAAGGCCAAAGGGCTAGGTGGCAGGAAGTGTAAGTTTTTTATTACTCGTTATTATTTCATTTGGTAAGTACACTGTTTTTTATAATTTTGATTGTATGCACTTATAGGTTATATTGCTTTGCTCAAATCCTCGACCATGAAGAGCAAAAGAACAAAGGGGCAGGATCACTTCGAACTTGGCTTATGCCAAACAGTATATCAGTATGATTTTAGTTAAATGCTTTAGTTGTGATCACGATTGCATATTGTACTTTTGTGTTTGTTTGTCTATGTTGCAAATAAGAAACAAAATTGGTGTTGTTGTTCTGTAGAAGGAATAGCTAGGCACTTCGATGATTGTGGAAAGGATGGCCAGAGGGAAAGAGTGGTCCAAGCTGTACTATGATGAAGATTTTAGTCAATGCAATAATGTATTTTCAATCTTATTTATTTACTAATTTTATTATGACTGATTTCGCTTGAGTAATGATACACTGATATTTTTATGGTGCTTCATAAGACAAACCAGTTAATTTGTTAATCTTGCTTGTTAAATGTTGTGTATTGCCGATGCTTGTTCCACTTCTGCAAACAGAAGGTGCCCGCCATTGGTTTCTAGCCAATATCAACATGCAAAATGTGACAGTCAATTTGATGGATTCTTTGGCTAGTGCAATGGATAAGGCCTCTCGATGTCGAGTTTGCACTAAAATGGTAAGTATGTTTCGACATTAAAATACATGAAGAACACAAGCATTGTGTCATATACATATAGTGTATATATTTTATGTGCATCTTAAGACTTTGAACTGTTATTTTCCTTGTTTGAGCTAAATAATATGAAATTTGAGAATTCCGTCATAGTCACGGGCAAAGGAAACTTGCCCCAGCAATAGAGTGGGCATGACTGCAAGGTGTATTTAATGAAGTACATAGAGTCTTTCTTAAGAAGAAAGAGCATGTGGATGAAAAAAATTCATGGAATCCTTTGTTTTGATTCTTAATGGAGCGTGTTAATTTTAATTATGTATCTAAATCATAAATCTATTGTAGTTTGACCTAGAGGATGCCAGATTGGAGTTGGCTGCTAGGATAACTAGCCACCCAAAGACTGAGCATCGCCTAAATGTGCAACAAAACTACAAGAAGGATTGGGCTGAAACATTTGGCTCATCATCAGCAATGCTGATTGCACCTGTTGTTGTGCGCAGTCCATCAAAGTCTCCCATAGATAGGCGCTTTAGTACAGTGAAAGAAAGGTCAAAGAACATGTGGACAAGATCTAAGAAATCCCCAGCTACCTGTTAATCAAAGAGGCTAGCATTTACTCACAAGTGATATACTGAGTATTTATATAATTAAGAGACACTTATATATATATATATATTCATTTTGGAACAATTACGTACGTCATTTAGAACTCTTTTGTACGCCATGGACAACTACTTTTGGGATTAACTTTTTCATTATGTAATGGCAACTTCTGGTCTATAAAGTGATTACTAATTTCAACAAACAGACTATATAACATATTATAATAGAATTGAAAGAAGCATCTTGTAATAGAATCATGGCAAACATAAATTAATGTTAAAACTTAAGGATGTACACTATAGAGTAAAATCAATTGCCTTTAAGTGAAACATGATACATGCATTCAATAAATAAATAATTTAATTTTGAATTGTAAATAATTTAGTTTTGAATTGAAAATGTACTTCACTAGGAATCATAATAATAGCTACATAAATACTACAAGTACATGAATTTTTTTCAACCAGTACATGCTCAAATCCAATTTATAATTAAACATATGAAAGACAGAAACTAAATAAAATAACACAATAAAATTAATAGAGGCCCATAAGGTCACTTGTTTATTTCGAACATAAAATTAGTGGATGATTAATGACTTAAAATTTTCCATACAACGAATAACAATATATTATGATAAACAATAGTTTTCTAATTATTATTTCCTTAATCTTGTTCTCCTGGTCCAATACCTTCACTTTGTTCAGCAACCCGGTGATTACCTTACCAAAAAAATCCCAACCTAGATAGACATTCATCTGTTGCCATGTATAGGAAAAGTTATACATGAAATAAAAATTGTACTCCACATGTTTATTATAAGAGAATTTTTTTTTCCCGCACTTACATAGTTAGGACATCTGAAGAACCGACGCCCGGGATTAAACTTACTCTATGACACCCTAACAATTGATGGGTCTCCACAGTAGCATTTGGGATGTCCAAGCTTATTCTTGTTTGATGTTGAGGCTTCGTCCTCACTCCCATAATATGATTCTCTACCAATGTTTACTATCTCATTTATGGTCTTTTCGAGTTTTAGATTGTGGGTCTTATTAAGAGGTTGGTTTGGATGACAAAGCACGATATGCATAAAGGGAAATAGTTAGAAAGCCTTTTTAAATGAAACAATCCATGCATAGGGTGCGAAAGTGATAAATTTCTAATTTAAAATTTTCAACATTGGATTAGTACATTGATAAATCTTTCATAGTACAAATGACATGACTGGACACTTGCAAAAACTATGTACAAATTGTTGGAATGAAAAATTCCTCTGGTTGTCTCAGCCAAGCAAGAATCAATCTACCTTTCTATAGGGTATGGCAAGAGAAAACCTTCTGCAATGCATATACTGTACATGGCATGACATATTTTTATGTGAAATTTAGTACGACTTAAGAAACTTGGTCTACTCATATTGAACAAAAGTATTAATTTAATCTACTTCTTTACAAGAGCAAAACTAAAGCTAATTTCTGAAAGGTAAAATATAAACAGAGATTTTATTAAAGAAGTCTAACATATTGTGTCACCTAAACAAAACTTGGATGAGATTTCCCTACAAATATTTAACCTAAATTATGTTAAATTAAAAATTACTACACTATTAGAAAAAATGAACCCAACAAAAATATCTACTAAATACTTAGTTGTCACACATATCATTCAATCAACATAAAACATAATATTAACAAATATGCTAAAAATCTTGTACTAGTACATGGATCATGTGCATCACATTGCATATCGACATACACGTGTCATTCAACAATAAAAAGAGGAATATATGTAACCAGGTCATTGCTAATCTTAGTCAAACTATTAAGCCTATTTTGGTAACTAAGTGTGACTTTTTTTTTTAATTAATAATATGTAAATCTTAGTCAAAATATTAAACATGTTTTGTTAGCTAACTATGACATTATCTTACCCTAATTTTAGCACGAGTTCATTCACTCAGCTCAGGTATAGCTGGTGGATAAATACATAGAAAAATAACCAAGTAGGATATCTGATTGTTGTCCATGTGGACAGCTGGAGGTTCATAATGGTCAGACCTAGTGTTAGGCCTCCTGACTTTACCACAAACTAAGAATAAGATAACTGTCAAACCACTAGCTCTGGGTCAGATAGCTCTCAGAGCACAAGCTCATGAGAGATATACAACTTAAGGGGATTCAGATATAATGCATACTAAATGATCCCTAAAGATTCGAGATTTTTTTATACACTTACTCATGACCAGGCTGTCATATTTATTATCCGAGATAGCAGGAACATATTTATTTTGTTATCAAATCATATCCCAACATAAATGGGAATGATTTGGGTTAAATATAGACATGTTGTAATTACGTGATTGACTCACGCAGTTACCCAAACCTGTTCATGGAATTCCCCTATAAATACTGGGAATATTGAACAAGGAAGGGAATTTATTCTGTAATACCGAAACTCTGCCAAAATAGAGAGAAACAACAATAATATTGACTCATGGACTAGGTGGATTATAACCACTGAACCACGTAAAAGTTCTGTATTTTTTGAGTGAATTCTTGTTATTTTATTTATGGTTTATCATCAAGCACTAATCAGCCCCTGATTACCCAAAAATGGCTTCTGATGATGTGGCAAGGTTTCCTTCTGCGTGGCTGGTACGTGGCGGTTTCCAGTGGATGGACCTTGTTCGATCATCGACCAGATAATTATTGATAGGTCAAATCTCGCGATTAGGTGCGACCAATCTGGTCGCATTCTTTCATTTACTTCTTTTTGAATACGCTATCTTGTAATAATTACATTTATTATATTTCCTTTTATTTACTTGATACGCTGATCTTAATTGTAATTAAGGCCCGTTGGCCCATGTAACCCCCTTGAGCCTATAAATAAGAATCAAAGAGCTCAAGGAAGGGACTTTTGAATTTTTGATCTTGGTATTCAGAGAAAAGAGCATAGTGTGATTATCCACCGAAATTGTAATCCTCTCAAGGCTTGTGAAACTCGCGAACCCTAGTTCATTAATCACAATATTGGGATTCAATATCAATAAGAACACTAAGTGGATGTAGGTCATTACCATCTAGTTGGGGCCGAACCATTATAAATCGTTTGTGTTATTTGCTTTCCATTTGATTCTCTTCTTGTTTTCTTTTTGTTCTTTATCATTTATTTGACTCCATGTCGTTTGCCAAATCGAGGCTCAACATTTTGATGCTTTCATTGAGAGAATTGTTTCGAGACTTCAAGAAGATCAAATGGCTAAGACTTCCAAGAAAATTGGGCAGACTGCTGGCGCTGCATCCACTCAGCCTCCTCCCCCAAATGTGGTTGAAAATGAGCCACACTTGGATTTTGAGGAGGAAGAAATGGATTCTGAAATGTTGAGGACAACATTGAGTGTATTGTAGGACGAATTGGCCAATATGAGGGCCAATCAAGAAAATGCGGCAGAGACCTTGGCGCTACAGTAGAGGGAAATCGAGCGTCAGCATCAGGAACTGAATGAGTGGCAGGCAGACATGGACCGCCGGTAGAGAGATGCCACAACCGCCTTAGAAGCAGCCATTCAGTTGGCTCGGGGATAAGCTGTACCAGCTTCTCAACTGGATCAACCACCAAATGCACCACCAAACCAGGCCCCGAACCCGAGTCCTCCGCTTCAGCCGGCCAGCCCTCAAAGGCCGGAGCAACTGCTTGCTGCTCAACAAGATATCCCAATTCAGGATCCTGAGTAGCAGCCACCTTCTCAAGCTGGTCAAGGCAATCCCCAGTGCCAGAGGCAGAATAGGGCCAGGCAACCTCCCCGAAGCCCTAGACGCCCAGTGGCCGATGAGCCAAATCCACCGAGTAAGGGGCAACGTCCTTCTGCTAACAGAAGGCACACTGAGTCAGGCTCTACAGTCAGGGGATCCCCACGTCATAATAATGCACGGGGACCCACTGACCAATGCAGGGCTCCCCCCAATGCTTGGGAGATGCCAGCTATAGGAGGAAACAGCGTGACCAGCCAGTCGCGCTATAGTCGGTCATAGTTCAGGGACGGCCATGATTATAATGAGGTCGACTCTGGTAGGAGAAATTCCGGTCGAGGTCATGAAGGAAGAGGCAGAGATAGGAACCCCCACAGAGAGAAAATAGGCTTACGAGCCAAAACACCGGGGGGCAGCCTAGATAGCATAACGTCTTTGATCGGTTGGGCACTGGCAAGAAAAGGCGCAGAGATAATGACATGAGGGACGTGCTCAACGATAGGCGCGAGAGGCACGATGAGTACGCTCCTCCAGCACCAGTCGCCCCAGCAATCCCTGATGCTGTGCAGGCCCAAATTGATGCTCTAATTCAGGCTGTCCAGTAGCTGGTGGGAAGCTGGACATCCCACATCGAGTATGATCGAAGGAGAGGTACTCTGTTTGTACAGATGATTGCTGTAGCGGAAACCCCTGGCAAGTTCAAGATGCCAGTACTGCAAAACTTCGATGGGTATGGGGACCCAGTATCTCATGTAAACAAGTTTGACATACAGATGGAAATCCAGAAGGTATCGGGCGATACCCGTTGCAGGATTTTCCTAGCCACCCTATCTGACACTGTGCAGGAGTGGTTCTTCAAAGATAGTAGTATAATAGTAATAGTAGTAGTATTTTTATGACTGTGGATTTTGGTTCAGACCGAGATTTAATTAGACACTCATAGTAACACTTGTAGATTTTCTAAGTTTAACCTATAGTTTAAGAATATTAATTTTAACCTAAGGTTTGATTAATATGACTGATATTGATGGTAATATTCATTATATTATAAGGTTTAGATAGACCCAATAAGAAAGTAACACTTGTCATGTGTATGTTTAATGATAATTAAGTATTTTTGAGGAATAAGTTTATTAAGAGTAATATTTGAATATCCTAGGGTCTGTCAACAGCTTTGAAAACGTTAGAGGACTTAGTCAAGGCTATTTACTCAATTCAAATTAAGCTAAAATTGTGTAATTTTGTGTTTAAATATTCAGATATGCCGATATATCCCAGCTATAGGGGGCGATATATCGCAGTACGAGGATACGAAAAACACGTAACTTCGCACGAGCACCTCGACGAGCCTCGGGCATGCTGGCCCAGGTGATATATCGCCTACAAGGGGCGATACATTGGCTCCTTCAGTGTATTTTTGAAAGTTTTAAAAAACGTTCTCATTTAAATCTTTAACCTCTTGATAAGTCAATCATCTTTCTGAATGAGTCTTCAACGTCTGCTGAACGATAATTCAAATATTTTTCACTTAAAAATCCATTATTTTTATTCAAGTTAAATGAAGATCTTTTCATTCTTGAACTCTATAAATAGGACCTAGTACCCAGCCATTTATTCATTCATTAAGCTAAGTTCAGAGGCTGCAAGTTGCTAGGTTATTATTGAGAGTGTAAACACTTGGGTTGGGAATTATAAGCTTAATCATTATAAGCTTATCAAACACTTGGGAAGTAAGGATTATAGCACATTTCGGTTCGAGGTTTAGATCGGTCATATAAGTCTTCATGGTATTCCAAAACTCTAGTCCATTTCTGTATTGCTTTCCTTAAAATTCTTATAGTTTTCTACTCAACATCCTAACTCTAATCTTTATTCTTGGTTAGGAAATCTAAGATCTTGAACATAAGGTTTTTGGTAAGTATATTCTTGATGGTATAGTTTGTCCATTTTTCTCATTACTTTTCTTCAATATACTCACCCTGTCATAAATGGTTTTTAGGAGTGTTCCAAGGTCCCAAACCTGTTCTCATATCCTGGTAATTTTGGTAAGGAAAATAGGATAGGATTTATGTGTTATGTGATATGATTTATATGTTATGATAAATGTTATCTTATGATTATGTGTTATGTAATATGCTATAATATGTATAATTGTAGACTTGGGCATATGACCCGTACAACTAACAAGCCCCAATAAATTATGGGCATATGACTTGCTTTGCTAGCAAGCCCCACTAATCTAATGGGCATATGACTTGTCTAGTTTATGGGACCCCAAGTAATAATGGCCATTATAGTATATGTGACATGTGTTATGATACGGTTTAGTATATGTTGATATGAATATGATGTATATGATTTATGTGTTAGGTTTTCCTTGCTGGGCATTAGGCTCACTCCTTTTTGTTTATATGTGCAGAAAAATAGCTTTAGTGGCGGGAAAGGTTCTTGGAAGCTTGGGGATGAGTGAGGCGGAATGGAGTCAATGGACCGAGAGTTCGATCAAGGATGAAGTCTTTTTAAATTTTATATGTATTTTTCCGCACTTTATTATGTAGTTCATGTTATTTAAAATTATGTTATGTTTTTCTTTTAACAACAATGGGATCCCATATCCTATTTATGAATTTTATATAGTTTTAAACCTTTAATAAAGATATGGTATTTCAAATGTACGTTTTCGTAAGTTTTATTAAAAGAATTAGTGTCTATGTATAGTTGTCGTTAATGGTCCAAAGTCTAGAGTAGTTGGGTCATTACAAAAGGAAATAGGTATGAGCCAAGATTCACGAACTATACGACACTTGTCGAGAGTAGAGCAGAGGTATACTAGGCGACCAACTCCAATGTCCCTTATAAGCGACCAACACCTATAAGGAAGGATATCTCCAAGAGAGATACAACAAAAAATTTTCGTTTTCACAATGACTACGGACATGACACTAATGAGTGTAACCAGTTGAAGGATGAGATTAATTTCCTTATCAGACAAGGACACCTAAGGAGATACATGCGAGCCACAAGAGGTTCTCAATGAGAGGCTCAAGGAGGCAACGAGCAGGCGCTTGCACGCCAACGCTCACCACCTTTATAGCCAACTCCTATGGCAGGTACATTACTCACCATATGTGGCAGCCCACACCTTGCAGGAGATAGTGGGAAGGCAAGGGAGCGATACGCTCGGACCTTAGGCCACGACCAGGACATCGAGATGATGAGTGTGGAGGATCGAGCGCCTAAAAAAAGCTAGAACAGAGGAAGAGTTAATAACTTGCTCTGAGGACGATGCTCAGCATGTCCGATTTCCACACTCGGACCCACTGGTCGTGGACGTTCACATTGCCAACATGATGGTTAAGAGGGTGTTGGTTGACACAGGGAGCTTAGTCAACATCTTGTACAAATCTTCGTTAGAAAGGATGAAGTTGTTCGTGTAGGACTTGGAGCCATGCAACCAGACCATTTATGGTTTTTTCGCGCTAAGGGCTCACACCAACAGCAACTACACCCACATACAGGACATTACTCACTACTTTTATAGTATTTGATTGTCCTTCCGCGTACAATGCTGTAATTGGAAGACCTATTCTGGTCGACCTGCGAGCTGTGACCTCGGTTTGGCACCTTGCCATGAAATTCCCAACTGACGCAGGGATAGGATGCGTATTGGGAAACCAATGAGAAGTGAGGGAATTATACATCTCCTCGATATATAAGGTGAAGAAAGGTGGATCGAGGGAAGCCACTGGAAAAGAGTTGCAAACGGCCAATGAAGTACAAGCCCAATCAGGTGATTGTGCACCAAATAGGGTGTTGCCCACAGTGAGGATAAGGACTTGGATCCTCGCTTTGGGGATTTTGATGAAGAAGTGGGATCAATCAAGGACCTCGAGGAGGTCCAACTTGATGAAGCAAAGCCGACCAAGGTTGTGACAGTCAGTAAAAACTTAGAGACAACAGCAAAACAAAAGCTAGTGGAATTTCTGAAGAAAAACCAGGGAGTTTTTGCCTGGTCGCATAAATACATGGTTGGAATTGACCCAGTAGTTATCAGCCATGTCCTAAATATAGATAAAATCTTTCCACCAGTACAACAAAAGAGAAGGCTCCTCGACAAAGACAGATCGAAGGCTCTGAAGGAAGAAGTCGAGAAGCTAAAGGAGAATGGATTCATCAGGGTAGCATTTTATCCATCGTGGGTCTCTAATCCCGTACTAGTACCCAAGCCGAATTTCAAGTGGAGAACATGCGTGGCTTTCACAGACCTTAATAAAGCCTGCCCTAAAGATTTTTTTCCCACTCCCTAGAATCGACCAGCTAGTCGATGCCACTGCAGGACACGAGATCCTGTCATTCATGGATGCGTACTCTGGGTACAATCAGATCAGTATGCATCCACCTGATGAGGATCACACTAGCTTTCGGACCGATACAGGGCTTTATTGTTACAAAGTAATGCCCTTCAGTTTGAAAAATGCTAGTGCAACTTACCAGCGATTGGTCAATCACATGTTTAAAGAGTTGATCTGTACAAACATGGAAGTGTATGTAGATGACATCTGCAAGAATGCTTCAACGTCTTGAACAAGTACCAAATGAAACTGAATCCCCTCAAGTGTTGGTTTGAAGTTAGATCAGGGAAATTTTTGGGATTTATAGTAAACTCATGAGGAATTGAAGCTAATCCTGAAAAGATCAAGGCCCTGATCGATATGAAATTGGCAACGAAGATCAAAGATGTTCAAAGTTTAACCGAAAGAATCGCTGCTCTAAGTAGATTTATCATCAAATCAACAGATAAGTGCATCCCATTTTTTAATCTATGTAGAGGCAATACGAAATTTGAATGGACGGAAGAGTGCGAACAGGCTTTCCAGGCCTTGAAGTCTCATATGTCGCAGCCACCAATTCTATCTAAACCGGCTGAAAAGGAAACTTTGTTCATATATTTGGCGATCACAGAATATGCTGCAAGTGCTGTCTTGGTAAGGGAGGAAGAAAATGTGCAGAAGGCTGTATATTATGTAAGGAAAAGGCTAATAGGAGCAGAGCTGCGGTATCCACCAATTGAAAAATTAGCCTACTGCTTGATTTTAACCTCCAGAAAGTTGTGGCCATACTTTCAAGCTCACCCCATCACTGTACTAACCGACCACCCCCTACAAAAAGTTCCGCAGAAGCTAGAAGTCGCTGGTCGATTGTTGAAATGGGTGGTTGAACATGGACAATTTGAAATTTCTTACCTGCCACGAACAACGATAAAAGGACAAGCTCTAGCCGATTTTTTCGCAGAGCTCACTGTACTTCAGGATGATGAATAGACAAAAGAGCATGAGCCTCACAACCAAACTCCCTCCTGGAAGTTATTTACAGAAGACTCTTCTAATGAACATCACGTGGAGCCGGAGTGATTTTGATAACGCCTGAAGGGTATCGATTCCACTACGCGATTAGATTCGACTTCACGGCGTCCAACAACGAAGCCGAGTATGAAGCACTGCTCGCATGTTTACGGTTAGCCAAGGACATGAACATAAAGTCACTTGAAATCTATAGTGACTCCTAGTTGGTGGTTTATCAGATTATTGGAGAGTTCCAAGCCCGGGGGCTGAAGATGATTGCTTACTTGGACAAAGCAAAGGATCTCTTGGTACAGTTTGAAAAGTATACTCTCCAGGAAGTACCTCGCGACCAGAATTCAAACGCTGATACTTTGGCCAAGTTAGTGAGTGCCAAGGATGCTGACACCCTGAAAATAGTACCTGTTGAATGACTATCCAAACCAAGCATCCAAGTAGAAGAAACCTCTCTGGTGATTCAGGGGGCAGATACATGGATGGCACCTTTCACTGATATTTGATGCATGGTGTGTTGCCGAGAGACAGAAACAAAGCCAGGATTCTTCAGCGGCAGGCTGCTAGGTTCATCCTGGTTGACAGAATTATGTACCGAAGAGGATACTTTATGCCACTCCTTAGGTGTATTTCAAAAGAAAAGGCCAAAGAATTAAATAGAGAGGTCCATGAAGGCTTTTGTGGGTACCACGATGGGGGGTAGAGTTTATCAAAAAAGATCCTAAGGCAAGGATACTTCTGGCCAACAATGAATGAAGACTCAATGGAATTTGTTCGAAAATGCGACAAGTGTCAGAGATTCTCCAAAATTCCGTGAGCATCCCCCAATGAGCTAAAGCAGATGCAAAGTCCGTGGCCATTCGCAGTATGGGGTATAGACCTAATTAGATCTTTGCCCATAGGGAAGGGCGGCGTTAAATACGCCGTGGTGGCTGTCGATTACTTCACAAAGTGGGCCGAAGCTGAGCCACATGCAACCATAACGACCAAGAAAGTATTGGACTTTATGGTAAAAAACATAGTGTGTCGCTATGGATTGCCAAGAAAAATTTTCGTAGACAATGACACACAATTTGATAGTGATCTGTTCATTGATTTGCGAGTGACATGGAATTATCAAAAGATTTTCTTCAGTTGCCCACCCGCAGGCAAACGGGTAAGTCGAAGCTGTCAATAAAACACTGAAGGATACTATGAAGAAAAGGCTTGAGGAAGCAAAAGGGGCATGGCCAGAGCAGTTTCCTGAAGTCCTCTGGTCGTACAGAACATCTCATCGAACAGCAACGGGCCATACTCCATTTTCCTTAGCTTATGGATATGAGGCTATGTTGCCTGTTGAATAAGATCTGCCATCACATCGACGGATAGCATACGATCAAGATGCTACTTGCCAGTTATTGATGGAATCATTGGATTTGATTGATTAAACGGGCGAGCAAGCCCAACCCCGAGTAGCAGCTTACCAGCAAAAGGTCACCCGATATTTCAACTCCAAAGTATGAGAAAGGAAGTTTAATGTGGGAGATCTGGTACTTAGAAGAGTCTTCCTTAACACCTGCGATTAAGCTGCTGGAGTACTCAGACCCAACTGGGAAGGACCCTACCAAATCGAAGAAGTCCTCCAACCAGGCACTTACAAACTTGCTCGCTTAAATGGAGATCTCATTCCTCACTATTGGAATTTTACTTTTTACAAGTTTATGAACAAGGGTTAGTCATTCTTGTGACTGATCACTTATAAGTGTAAGATCATATTCTTGATCACTCGTACAAGCAAGATTGTCCATTTATTACGAGAAATAAAAGGGATTGTGCGTAGCCAGTCAATCTTGCCAACTATTGTATTTATTACAAGTATTTGCTCATTACGTGTGTTGTTTTGCTATATTATCGTTTTAAAATCTCTACTACGAGCAGAAATGTTCGAACAGATTTTGGTCAAGGCAAGTGACCAAGGACCTAAAGCTCGTCAATCCCTTGGGGGGCATATAAGGTATCTAGTAAGCAAAGCATATCAACAGGTTTGTAAACACACGAGAAAAATAAGTGAAAGCATGCTACGGTACTTAGAGTATTTTTCAAAATTTTGTATTTTGTCAAATCAAGCCAAAGTGCTATGCTATGTTTGGTCATGCGAACATATGTTATAGTAAAATACAAATATTATAATATCAAAAATGAAATCCTTTACACCGCGAGTAGTTACTGCTCGGGTGTAATTGTCTATTAAAAGAAAAGCTGACCATGCAGCAATAAAAATAAAATTTGTCAAGACTACATGATAAAATTAAAGAAAAACAAGAAAAATTATGAAGCAACAAGAGGGTCCTGAGGAGTTGGCTAGTCGACAGAGGCCCCAGCTTCCACTTCTGTGCCTTCAATGCCTTTGGCCAAGGAGATCTCAGGGGAGGCTGGGATTTTTGCTCTCTCCTCTTCCTCTAGGCGAGCGAGACACTTGTTTATTTGAGATTGCCTCAGGCGCTCAGAAAGATAGCTGAAATCAGCCTCGCGGTTGTGCTTCCGAAACGCGTAAAAGCAGTTGAAGGTAGCATCCTTGTATCTCTCCAAATTTCTGGCATTGGTCTCCTCAAGCTCTTTTACGCGCTCCTCTAGCCCCTCAGTCTCCTTTCTACTAATGACCAAGTCATCCTCAAGCTTTTTGGCTTCTTGGTAGTTAAGCTTAGAAGACTCCTTATACTTCTCTTTAGTCTCGATGGCTTTGGTCAGAGTTGCTTGGTGCTGTTTCAGATCTTCGGCCAACTTTGCCTTCTGATCTAGCAGTTCAGCATTAGCCTTCTCGACTGCTTTCAGCTACTCAGCATGTTTGGCCTTGGTTGCTTAAAGCTGCTCGGTATGTTTAGCTTCAACCATCTTGAGCTCCTTGGCATGTTTAGCCTCGAACGCTTGGAGTTGAGTGATCAAAGCCCCTGAGCAGCGCCAACTGGCGATCATAGTTAGCATTCCCTATGATCAGATAAAGAGATAAGGTGATGACAGAAAATGACAAGGTAAATAAATAAAGCTCAGCAAGTGATGATATCTTACACTGGCTATTTCATTCAGTGTGCAGTTAATAATATGGTCGACTTCCATGGAGTCAGTATTAGTGATAGCCTCTTGGCTGCGGCAGTGCCTCAATAGTTTAGTCATCCTTTCCTTGGCCGAAGTGAGCACGATGCTTATCAAGGTGTCTTTTGTTTAGGCAAGAGGCATCTGGCTGATCGGTGCCTGAGGAGGTGTCTCATCGGGTGCTGGGGGAAGTCTGATTGGTTGGAGTTGGAGGAGACGTCGGGTCGAGGGGAGACAGAGGGGGCATTGTTTCCTTTAAAGGAAACGCTGCTGGAGGATCCCCAGTTCGAGCCTTTTTCATCGGAGGAGCATTGCTGCTCTCTCCGCGGTGTTGCCTGCTCTCCTTCTTCTTGCTCGAAGGTGCAGCAGATATGTTGTAAAGCTCAAACAGATCTTTAGATGACATGGATACAAAATAGAAATGAACAGTTAGATAATGTGGATGGAGGTATCTACTAAATGAAGGAAATAAGTTCAAGGAAATCATAAGTAAAATACCAGAGCAACAACTACTGGTCGCGACATTATTAACTATACTACCGCTACACTCACTCACTGCCTGGAAGAAATCTGAATTTAAATTGGGTGTGTATTTAAAGTTGCCATCCCCATCAAATAAATGACAAGGAATGGGCAAACTGTCTAAGAGTGAAAGGTCAGTACCGTTCTCATCTGAAGATTCATCAATGGGCGCAGGGTGTTCGGAAAATTTCTTTTTGCCCTTTCCCAATGGAGCAGGGGGAGCAGCTGCTCGCGTGGTACTGGAGGATTCCCTAATAATCACCCCAGTTGTCCTCCTTCTCGGAGGTTGTGACACATCCTGGTGCTGCTCAGGAATTTCTCCACCAGTATCACTCCCCGCCGTTGATTCCCTCACATACTGGTGATTTTCCAGAAGACCAAGTAGCCTTTGATTGGCCTCCGTGACCAGCTCTTTGACACTTTTTTCTATGTCCTTCATGCTGGCCAGGGAAGCTGCTCGTATCTCCATTTCTGGAGTAGGAGCTGGTCGGCGCCATGGACCTGAAGGGCACTGAAATTCTAAGGAATGCGTAGAAAAGCTAAAAGAATTTAAGCGACTAGTGAATAAAGAATTTACCTCCTTCAGTGAAGGCAAAGTTGTTGGCGACCACGTCTGTGGTTAAAAAGTACTCCTAGAAGTACTTTCCTACATTGGACTTGTAGGTAGTCTCACTTAGGAAAGTGCGAGTAGATTCCTGATGAAAGAAATGAAAAAACCCCGTGTTGTTTTTGTTGGGGTTATACTTGAGATTGAATAGGTAGTTGATCTCATGCGGTGTAGGCACAGGCCACTTCTTGTTGATGTATAGGATATAAAGAGCAGAGAGAATTCTATATCCGTTTGGGGAGGGGGTGACCTCGAAATAGTTGGCCACCCCCTGGAAAAATGTATGAAGAGGCAAGGTTGCCCCTGCCTCAATATGGAATCTCGACTAGGCGCTGAAGGCACCACCAGGAAATTTTGCCCGCTAGTCGATGGAAGGTTTAGTTAGGGTTATCCCAGAAAGTTCGTACTTTTTGAGATAGTTCCCTACCACCCTAACAGTAATGTTGCTAGGAGGTACCACGTACCATTCGACCTCTGGTCGAAGGATGTCCCAAAGTTAGGCTTTTGCTTAGGTTCCTAGCTGGGATGTGTTTTCGGGTGGAGGTCTGGTCGAAGGATTTTCAGCCTGAGGAGTAGGCTATTTGGCAGAAGAATGGGCTGTTTCCTTTTTCTTTTGAGCGGTATGTTTTACTCGACCCATGTTTTGTGGGCTGGTCGAGGGATTATCTGAAGGGTTGCAAGAGAAAGGAATTTCCCAGATTAGCAACGACGACTGTTCCTCGTCCTCGAGCAGTTAGGCAAGCTAGTCTTCGTCGATTGGCCTCTCACCTCCCCACGGGTCGTGCATGAAAATCAGCGAGCAGAGAAAGGGATATGAGAATCTATGGCCAACAGACCAAGAAGTGTGAAAGTTAGAATAACGTCGCTCGTGTATAAAAGTTAAGCTTTTATACGACCAGCAACATTCTAAGAAAAACACTAGGTTCTATGCGAACAGTTTGGAAAATGGATCAAAAATCAGAAGTAAGGAAAAACTTTTCCGACTCTGAAGGGGCGGGAAAAACCCAGTTTTTCTACGAGCTTAAAAATCGAATTTTTACTTCGATTTTACGCCCTAAATTAATAATCCAAACTACCAAACTAATTCCTAACCCCTGCAAAGTGTTATTTTCCTTTCATATTGGGTTCGGATCAACATATCCATTTACCCCAAAACAATTTCTTCAAAAATGTTCAAGAGCTCAGAATATAAAATAGAGGAAAAACAAATATTGTATGGCATCTCAACAACTGAAAGGTTTGAGAAACTTACTTGAATAGAAGTTGGAGTAAATTTTTGAGACGCTAAATCGATTTGGCTGGGCAAGAACTTCGTGGATTGTCAAAGACCGTCTGAGTTTCTGAGTTTTTACGCCTTGTTCTTCGATGTTCTTGAGGATAAGGTAAAACGTAAATAGAGAAAAAGGATTCTGAGGGGTTATTTATATTAATCAAGGAGCAGTTACCAAGGTAATCATAAGGGGTAACTTTCCAAGGCATGGGTAAGTGCAATGGCCATCAGAACACTTTTGGGAAACCGAAAAGATATGATTAGTTGCCTTTTTCGAGAAGGCATGGATGGCTCTGACAAATTTGATGGGGCATACAAAAGATCGATCACCTAAGTTTACCTTATGCTGGTCGCAGTAAAATAAACTTGGGGGGAAATGTTTACCCAAAAATGGCTCCAGATGATGTGGCAAGGTTTCCTTCTGCGTGGCTAGCACGTGGCGATTTCCAGTGGATGGACTCTGTTCGATCATCAACCAGATAATTATTGATAAGTCAAATCTTGCAATTAGGTGCGACCAATCTGGTCGTATACTTTCATTTACTTCCTTTTGAATACGCTATCTTGTAATAATTACATTTATTATATTTCCTTTTATTTACTTGATATGCTGATCTTAATTGTAATTAAGGCCCGTTTGCCCATGTAACCCCCTTGAGCTTATATATAAGAATCAAAGAGCTCAAGGAAGGGACTTTTGAATTTTTGATCTTGGTATTCAGAGAAAAGAGCATAGTGTGATTATCCACCGAAATTGTAATCCTCTCAAGGCTTGTGAAACTCGTGAACCCTAGTTCATTGATCACAATATTGGGATTCAATATTAATAAGAACACTAAGTGGACGTAGGTCATTACCATCTAGTTGGGGCCAAACCACTATAAATCGTTTGTGTTATTTGCTTTCCATTTGATTCTCTTCTTGTTTTCCTTTTGTTCTTTATCATTTATTTGACTCCGTGTCGTTGGCCAAATCGAGGGTCAATAGCCCCTATTATTTCTTAATACACTGCTGGCGAAAAACTGCGTCAACAGTTTAGTGCTTTCATTGAGAGCAAATTAGTGCTTCACCAAAATCCAAGTCGATTTACATCATGGTGCTCACTCGCTCAATGCATGATAATGAGATAAAACAGCTCGGTGGGCAGGAGGCCCATCATACCGCTGTTCCGAACGAACGTGGCTCTGAGATTCAGCAATGTTTGGGAAAACAACCGGTGGGTCAAGGTACACTGAAAGTTCTACATCATTATCGCCAAACCCAAACCCAAGCTATCTAGATGCCATCGAGATGGAGAACATGCAATTGAGGAGCCATCTCGCTAAGGCAAATAAGAAAATTGAATTGGTTTTGGCTTGGTTACCCCTCTTGCAACCGACGTTATTGTCAAAAAGAGACAAAGTGGGTCTCATAAGTCCCACAGGAATAATCGATCCAAACCAAGTCGATCAGTCAGAACTGCCACTCCATGTTCTATACCTGCGGGGCGAGTTCACCAGAATGCTCGACCCAGCAACCATCACAGGGGTCGTCAGCAAGTCAGTCGATCGGTTAGGACTGCAGCCCCAAGTTCGGTGCCTTCTTAACAGGTCCCTTGGAATGCCCATGACAATCCACAAGGAGGGGCTGGGACAGGCTCACGAAGACAAAATGTTCCAACAAATCCTCCTACTCCGCGATCGAATCATAAGGCACAGAGACTTATAGACATTGGAGTATAACAGAGGCGGGCTAATTTAGTCCATCCTCATGGAACGAATATAGCCTCACCAATAAAGCATCCCTCGTCACCTATAAGACATCCAACACCACCTCATCCTAACCGGGATATTCCAGTTCATGGAGACAGTAGGAGAAATCCTCCCCCATCTTCCAATACTTACGTCCCATGAACACGTGTCAAGAATCCTGGTCCTCGACCCCAGCCACGAGCTATAAGCTTCACAAATGGGAGTTACTGGACTGAAAGACATCATAGCGGTAGGTTCGAGAGTGACCTAAGGAATCATTTGAGATCAACACAGAGCCCTCGGTATGACCCGCAATCCAATTTGTACGATCGTCTGAACTCGTAGAGAAGGTATCTAGCTCGGGATGAAGATATTAGCTATACATGACAAAAGGGAGGTCCGTCCATACTACGTGATAACGGGAATGCCCCGTAAAACCAAGTTTGAGCTTGGAGGGACAATATCTCATCAAATGCATATGATAGGATGGGAGCTGTTGAGCAGCCCCCAGGTAACCTAGGGACTAGGGACCAAACCCTCGAAAGACTAGCTTTGATGGAAGTGAAAATGAAGAGGCTTTTGTCTGTAAAAGAAAAGGATGATTGCGACTGAGATGAGGAGCTCAAACCTTTCGCTCCAAATATTGCGACGACCACATATCCGGTAGGCTTTCGTATGCCACACCTGTCACAATTTGATGGAAACAGAGATCTGTTAGATCACCTCGAAATGTTTAACACTATGATGATGGCTCACAATGTCGGGCTCGATCTAAGGTGTATTTTGTTCCCTGCAACTTTAGTCGGGCCAGCCAGGCAGTGGTTTAAACATTACAAGAGGCATTCCATAAACTCGTGGAAGAAGTTTTGTTCTGATTTCAAAAAAGCATTTCGAGCTTCACAAACAGCTCGGGTTGAGGCTGACTCATTGGCCAACGTAAAGCAGCAACCTTGCGAGACATCGAAGGCATATCTGAGTAAATTTGGCAATGTTGCTGCACAAGCTAGGGATGCTGATGATAGCTCCAAACTCATGGAAATGAGGACAGGAATCCTCGTCGAGGGTGACCTATGGCAGGAACTCCAAAGAAAAGGAGTTAAAAGCGTGGATGAATTCTTAGCTCGGGCTCAAGAGTGGATAAATCTCAAGGAGGTGCGAGCTTCTGTTGCAAGGACCAGCTAGACCCCTACCCAACCCATTAGAGTGGTAGCGGATGTGGCAGCTTCGGCCCAAACCGTTACATAGAATAACCAAGGGGCGAATAACAAAAGAAAAAGGAATGGTGAACCCGACCAGAGCGGGATAAAAAAAAAACATGCCCGCAGAGAAGTTCAAGCGTATCTATGCTACATATATTGACCTAACGGACATGCCTGATTACATTTTTCTAGCCAATTCTAGTTGCCTTCCATGGAAGAAGCCAAAACCATTGAAGAACCAGAGGGCGAAGAGAGATCCCTCAAAATTTTGCTAGTTCCACAACGACATTGGTCATAACACTGATGACTGTCGGTAGCTGAAGGATGAGATTAAAAATCTCATTAGGGCGGGACCTTTGGCCCAGTATGCTCGAAATCGGGTGAATTTGAGTCATCCCACTGGGCAGAACCCACTACCTGTTCCAAAAGCTCCGACAAGCAAACCTAGAGCTCAAGCAAATAATATCGACCCTCGCTCAATAGTAGGGGGATATATAACCACCATTGCGGGAGAGCCTCATTTGGCGGGCCTGACCACGAGGGCCCAAAAGAGGTACATTAACGAACTGAAGTCACATAATGGGGTGGAGTTCATCCCGGGGCAACAGTTATCGAAACAACAACGATTGGAAAAGAAACCAATCATTTTCACAGAAGAGGATGCTAGCCACGTCCAATTCCCACATAACGATCTGTTGGTGGTAACTGTTCAGCTCGCCAACTGAAGGGTCTGAAGAACACTAGTGGATAACGGAAGTTATGTGAATCTACTTTTCAGGTCCACCCTAGAAAAAATGGGGTTATCGGTAACTGATTTGAAGGCGACTTCGATGACTCTGTATGATTTTTCGGGTGAGGGGTCAGCAGCCGTTGGGACGATTAGATTGGTGGTCACAAATTGGAGAAGAGTCACGAACTGTTTCCAAATTACTCGAGTTCGTGGTAATCGATTGTCCGACTACATACAATGCGATTTTGGGTCAACCTATGCTGATGGCATTTGAAGCCATAACCTCTATCCACCACCTGGCAATGAAATTCCCCCCAGCAGCGAGAATGTGCATAGTTAGAGGCGATCAACTCGCTGCCAGGGAATGCTATAACATTTCTATGAAGCAAAAATCACAACCTGGGTAGCAAGCGATGGTCATAAATGACGAAGATGAGGAGTTCTAGGAAGTAGAAGTTACTCATGGGATGGAAGAACCTCAGCAAAAAGAGGATAGTGAGGTCGCCCAATGCCACGACATTGACCCACGGGTAGGCGAAGATAGATTAGAGCTCAAAGACATAGAAGAGCTCGAGGAATTAAACATCGATCCCAAAGTAGCTTTAAAAGTCATAAAGATTGGAAAGAACCTTGACGACAAAAGGAAAAAGGAACGGGTTGATTTGTTACAAAAAAACCTAGACGTCTTCGCGTGGTCGCATGAAGATATAGTGGGAATAAGTCCGAATATAATAATGCACACCCTAAAATTGGACAAGAATGTGCCTGCAAAATCCCAAAAATGGAGATGTTTAGGAACAGTTTGAGCTGAAGCCGTTGAGAAAGAAGTAGCTCGGTTATTAAAATACGGGTTTATCGGGGAGGCAAAATACCCGATCTGGGTTTCCAATCCCGTGCTGGTCCCGAAGCCGAATGGGAAGTGGAGAACCTGCATCAACTTCTCCTATCTAAATAAAGCTTGTCCCAAGGACTGCTTCCCACTACCAAGGATTGACCAGTTGGTAGATGCAATAGTAGGTCACGAGCTCATGTCCTTCATAGACGAGTACTATGGATGAAACCAGATCGCGATGAATCTTATAGACTAGGAACATACTAGTTGCATGACCGAACATAACATATACTATTACAAAGTTATTCCATTCAGATTGAAGAATGTTGGGGCTAAATACCAACACTTGGTCAACAAAATGTTCGTTGGCCAGATCAGAGAAATATGGAGGTGTATGTTGATGACATGTTTGTCAAGTCAAAGACTGCTAATAACCATGTCTCTGATCTAGAAGAATATTTTGGAATATTAAGGAGATATGACATGAAGCTGAATCCCTAGAAATGTACTTTCGGAGTGGCATGTAGAAAATTCCTAGGGTTCATAGTCAACACGAGGGGAATAGAGGCGAATTATGAGAAAATCAGATCGTTGTTAGAAATGCTCTCACCAAGGTTGCGTAAAGAAGTTCAAAGCCTAACTGGAAGGGTGGCGACTTCGAATCAATTAATTTAAAAATCCACTGACAAGTGTCTACCATTCTACAACTTGCTCAGAGGAAACAAGAAATTTGAGTGGATCGAGGAGTGCGAACAGGCATTCCACGGCCTAAAAACACACCTGGCCCAGTCCCCAGTATTATCTAAACCTATGTCTGGAGAATCTCTATTCCTTTATTTGGTCGTAACAGAGAATGCAGTCAGTGCCATATATTATGTAAGCAAGAGACTTCTTGAAGCTGAGTCACGATACCCACTGATAAAGAAGCTGGCATTCTTTTTGATATTGGCTTCCAGAAAGCTCCGGCCATATTTCTAATCCCATTCTACCAATGTCTTAACTGACCAACCTTTAAGGAAGGTTTTGCAAAAACCTGAAACGTCTGGACGTCTTTTAAAATGGGCCATCGAGATTAGCCAGTTCGAGATATTGTACATGCCACGGACCTCAATTAAGAGTCAGGCCCTTGCTGACTTTATGGATGAATGCACTAGTTTTAAAGAAGAGCTCTTAAGGGAGCCAGTGCAGGAATTATGGAGAATCTTCCTTGACAAATCGTCAAATGAGAACGGATCAGGAGCTGGGATCATCTTAATCTCACCAGAAGGTCATCGATTTCATACAACTTTGAGATACGGATTTGAGGCATCCAACAACGAAGTAGAATATGAGGCCTTACTAGCAGGGCTGAGGATGGCGAGAGAGCTCAAGGCGAAAGCCATCCAATGCTATAGCGATTCCCAACTCATAGTCAATCAGTTATTGGGAGAGTATCAAGCTCGAGGTACCAAGATGGCAGCCTACCTAGCTAAGGTAAAGGGAGAACTGTCTGAATTTGAGTACAGCTCTATTGAAAAAATACCCTGCGAGCAGAATTCTAACGCTGATGCTTTGGCATGACTTGCTACCACAAAAGAGGCTGAGACATTGAATGTAGTGCCGGTGGAGTTCTTGGAGAGCCCGAGTGTGACGGGAGAAATGATAGAGGTCGAAATGATCAAGATAAGACTGACCTGGATGACTCACATAATGGAATACCTCGCAACTGGAAAGTTACATGGTGACAGAAAAGACGGGAGAAAAATACTCTATCAAGCTCCACGGTACGTAATTGTAGATGGAACCTTGTATCAGAGTGGTCATTCATTGCCTCTCATGCGATGTGTTCTGCCTGAGGAAGCCAAAACCATTTTACAAGAAATACACGAAGGATTTTGTGGAGATCATGCTAGGGGGGGAAAACCTGGCACTGAAGATACTGAGACAAGGCGATTTTTGGCCCACTTTAACGAAAGACTCGATCTTGTATGCTCACAAGTGAAAAAAATGCCAGTGTTTTGCTGTAGTTGCACGAGCTGTTCCAGTCGAGCTAACGATGATTTCATCCCCGTGGCCATTTCCAGTATGGGGAATCGACCTAATAGGTTCCCTACCTATAGGAAAGGGAGGAGTTCGATATGCAGTGGTGGCGATCGATTACTTCACTAAGTGGGTAGAAGTGGAGCCTTTGGCAACCATCACCTCAAAAAGTGTCCTGGACTTCATGTTGAAGAATATTATACGTCGATTTGAACTTCCTAAGAAAATCGTGTCAGACAATGGGACATAATTCGACAGTGATCTCTTCACTGACTTTTGTGAAAAATATGGCATCACGAAGAGTTTCTCATCGGTAGCGTATCCACAAGCCAACGGGCAAGTCGAGGCTGTAAACAAAACCCTTAAGGAGAGCCTGAAGAAGAGGTTAGACGAAGCCAAAAGACTATGGCCCGAACAGCTCCCGCAAGTATTTTGGGCCTACTGAACTTTTCACGGGACCTCCACGGGGCATACTCCTTTTTCCTTAACATTTGGAAGCGATGCCATGCTTCCAATCGAAGCCTCACAGGAAAAGGACATTTAATCAAGAACAGAATGATGGGCTACTTAACGCATCTCTAGATCTGATCGAAGAAAAATGAGAGGAATCTCAGTTACAGCTTGCCCATTATTAACAAAAAATCACTCGCTATTTCAATTCTAAAGTTAAGGGGCACAGACTTGGATTGGGCGACCTAGTTCTCCGAAGGGTCTTTTTGGAAAATAGAGACCCCAAGGATGGTGTATTAGGCCCGAACTGGGAGGGACCATACTAAATCATAAAATTCTTTCATGAGGGAACTTTCAAGACAACTCAACTGAATGGGGAAGTAGTCCCACAGACCTGGAATGCTCTGCAGTTGAAAAAGTATTATCAATAGTACCACCATCAATGTAAGGCTTATTTATAAAATCCATTTTGATTAAATAATAGATGGATTATTTAATAACCATTTCTTAGTGTTATTATTGCAAGCTCGTGTTCTCATATTTGTATAGCAACTAAGAAAGTTTATACAATCTGGTTACTTGGGGGGCACATAACCGAGGTTGGAAAAATTAAGCCTGCTCGGATAAGGTCCAAAACTTAGAAGCTTGGAAAAATTGATTATTTATTGACTTTTTAAAGCTCGAGTTTTCAATAAACCTAGTGCGAACTAAGTTTAAATCATCTAAAACCCTGGATGTAACCAGGTCCAAAACTTAGAAGCTTGGAAAAATTGATTATTTGATGGCTTTTTAAAGCTTGAGTTTTCAATAAACCTAGCACGAACTAAGTTTAAATCATCTAATACCCTGGATGTAACTAGTTCGAAAAATTAGAAGCTTGGAAAAATTGATTATTCAATGGCTTTTTAAAGCTCGAGTTTTCAATAAACCTAGCGCGAACTAAGTTTAAATCATCTAAAACCCTGGATGTAATAAGGTCTGAAACTTAGAAATCTGGAAAATTGATTATTCAATGGCCTTTTAAAGCCTGAGTTTTCAATAAACCTAGTACGAACTAAGTTTAAATCATTAAAAACCCTGGGTAGAACCAGGTTTGAGGTCGGATTCTTAATAGGGACAATGCAAATAAGCAAACAAAAACTTGGACATAACCAAGTTGGTAAAATATATCTCGATCTAAAAGTCGATCCCTAAAATTTTGAATGTACAAGAATCTAAGGATTAATAAACACGATAAGATAATAAGGGAAAGACAAATAGATCACAAGTCAGATACATGTTGAAATAAACACAAACAAATATATTGTCACATCGAGGAGAAATAACCTCAAACTAAGTTCGAAGGCAATTGTTTAATACCAAAAGATTGTTAGACAATTACAAAGAAAATCATAAAAGAGATCATTAGGCCCCGTCAGCTTGCCCCGCCAAAGTGACCTCCTCACCATCTCCATCCGCTGTTCTAGAAGCCTCACCAGTTTCTAAGGAATCTTGCAAGAACCGAGCCTTGAATTTAGCAAGGTACGGATCCCACAGCCCAGACTCCATAAAGGAGAAGTTCTCGTCCTGGTTGAAAGCCCAACAATGGTAAAGAATTTCCTCCACAGTTGATGATGATAGCGTCGCTTCCTCCTTGGCTTTAGCTTTGGCCTCGAGTGGCTTTTCCTTGAGCTCATCATTCTCTGCCTGAATCTGTTCAGCACAGCGGTTCACCTTTGCGACCTGAGCTTGGGAGGCGGACAATGCGATCTTCGCAGCCTGCTCACCTTCTTGGGAAAAGATAAGAGCAGCCTTAGTAGCATGCTCATTCTTTTGAGCAATTGTCAAGGTAGCTTTGGCAGAATGCTCGCCTTCCTGAGCGGCAGTCAGGGAAACTTTGGCAGTCGCCAGCTCGGCTCAGAGCTCTTCATTTCTGGCCCTAGCACGAGCTATGCTTTCGTATTGGGCCAGGACGGACTACAAAATAACAAAACAAGTCAGAAATATAAGAGGAAGAACACATAGTAAAAAATAATTAGACGTGGGAGAAGGACTCATAGTGAGATTCATCCCCAAAGCAGAATCAAGGACATCCTCCAGGCTGCGCTCCTGAATGGCCCACCATATGAGTCGCTGTCTCATACACGATACCCCAAAAGGCTTCGGGGATCTTTTCCAGATCCTGGGGCTCAACCGGTATTCGGATGGTGGGGGCATCGGTTTGTATTACTTAGGGATGAGGAGGCATGTGTCAAGGGGGAGGAGGAGGAACCTGCCCAATGGTGACAGAAGTCACTGGAGTTGGTTCTCGAGCGGAGCTCGCGTCTTTACCCTTAGCGAAGGATTTTGAGGTATCACAGGTTTTAGGGGTGGCCTTCTTCGCCACCATGGGCCTCTTCACGATGGGGCCTGTTCCAGACTTTTAGCTTGAAAGGCAGTCCTTAGGTCGGAGGCTCCTGTCGATTCCATCTCTTCACCTGAAAATAACAAAAGAGTTAATTCACAAAAGAAATGTTTCAAATATATAAAAAGAAAAAGAAAATGGGGAAGATAAAGATCCTACCCTCCGGGCTAGGGGAGGAACTTATTATTACCAGCTCGGGTGTATGAATCGGGCTAAGCATGACCTCCAGCTCTGGGATTAACAGAGGGGAGGGGGAATCTAAAGATACAATCTCTACGATCCTAGGGTTCAGGTCCCTCATCGGGGCTGGATTCCTCTACATACTGCCTAAACCCAGGAGCAAATGCTCCCTGGAGCAGAGAAGGCCAAGTCCTAAGGCTGGTTCCATATTTGTCAAAGATAGTAGATCTAAAGTTCAATGTATTGTAAACAACAATGGTGCCTTTGGGATAGCTGAGGTCGTAGCGTACCATCAAACGATCCATGCAGTGGAGGAGAGTTACATTAAGGTCAGGATCGGTGGGGTGGCAAATAACTAGCTGATTAGGGTTAAAATGTATTAACATAAAGCTAGCAGCAGCCCGATCTAACTCCCTAAAAAGGTATGGATTACCTTGGCCGGAGGGGCCGACTACTGCTCCAGAAGCAGCTCAATCAAGATCAGGTCTTTGATCAGCTTCAGGAGCCCGTCTTTTCCGCACGAGAGGCACCTCGGCCTTTTCCTCATCGGTATCCTCAGCGGTTGGCATAGCCTCTTGAGAAGAGGGGAGCTCAAGGATCACCGACAGAGGAGCCTCGGCCCTCAGAGCCAGTGTTTGACCCTCACCGATCAATTTACAGGCCAACATCGTGACATCATTCATGAACTGGCAATAATCTTTTCCCCAGGGGAAAGTCTGGACAGTTTCTCATACTGACCCTCAAGGGTCACAGATTTTTCTGTCCTGGCGAATATGGCTGCACGAAAAACAAACTCAATCAAGACATGTAAAAAAAATATATACATTTTAAGTAAAAGGAATGAAAGTTCACAAGCTGGTTTTACAAAGGTAGAAGACTTATGAGGATGGTTGAAGTATCGGTGTTTGCAATTCTTGCATCCATTCGACATAAAAAATAAATCTTTATAGTCGTTTGGATGACTAGGAAGCTCAATGATGGAGGCGGAGCTTGGAAACTGCGAGAGGTAGTAAAACCCGTCACCATGTCCTCTTTGGTCGGGGCTTGCTTTGAGGCAGAAAAAGAATAAAATATCTGCTGGAGAGGGGACCTCCCACTCATGCCTCAAGAACAGATATTTCAGCCCTGCCAAAAGTCTATATGAATTTGGAGGAACATGGAAAGGAGCCAGTTTCACGTAGTTTAAGAAATCTACGAAATACTGGTCCAGGGGAGGAAGGCACTAGCCTTCAGATGCTCATCGCTCCAGGCTGCAAAGTCATCTTGGAAAATGACACAACTCCTTTCCCTTTTAAGCGCAGGTTGGGCGAGGAGACCACCAGCTCCCATCTCAATGTTGTGACTCAGCATGATTTTATTCACTTTCCCTTGATTCGTGATTTTTGAGATTATGTGGTCAGCCTCGAAGAACACGCTGGGTTTGACAGGAACTTCTTTCTCCACTACCGGATCGAAGTGCGGAATAGGAGAGTCAGGGGCGACCTACTTCCCTTTATCTTTGCATTGAGTGGATGAGCTCGCAGATTTCTTCTTAGGGGGTGCCATCAGATCGCCTGAAGATAAAGCGGCCTAGTTAGCAGGCGACCTAAGATGATCTATAACTATGTCGTAAGGGTACGAAGGATGAAATGGATTATTTTCTTTATACGAGCTAAAGATAGCCTTGGCCCCATCGCGTGGTGCCATGCGATATCCTAGGCTACGCGCCTCAGTTTCTTAATAATCCCCAGATACTTTGGGATCCGCATGTCAGAAATGTCAGACCCACTACTCTCCTTTGGACAGTGGTTTAGTGTGAAACCACTCAAGGAAGCATAACCCCTAAGCTACCTGGTATTAAACCTAAAGACCCTTCAGTTTCTTTACCCTGAATTGGTATTCTTTAAACTAATTTGCCATTAGGGCTGCCCCAGATGAACCTAGAAATTTTCCCAAGTTCATGAGTATCTTATTTCTAAAACATGTTTGGGTTCATGCATTGAACCTAAGTCGAAACCTATTTCCTATGAACATTTAGAAATAACCTAATGGTAACAAACAATGAACGTTGTAAACGAACATTGTCGAGAACAGAAATCTCATTGGATGAAAAGGGGGGGGGGGGGGGGACTTTTCAAAGCAAGGGATGAGATACTTACAGGAAATACGTTCGGTGATTAGAGGATGGAGAATCGGCAATGGGAAGCTCCTGGAAAGCTTCTGAATGTCTGGGCACAATGAACAATTTTGGGGATTCTGGGAAAGAAGAATGGAAGCTTGAAAGTTTAGAAATGCGAAATTTTCAAATGTAAAGGTGGTGAGGTTTGAAGTCTGATCACTCTATTTATATGTAAACTACATAAATTAATCTGGGCCATCCAATTGGGTTAGCTCGAGATCCAAGGGCCAAGATTAAATAGACCGGATGGCGGCAAAAAGTTGACAAGACAATTATTTCAGTCCTCGAAACCCAAACAGACACCAATTGCAGTAGACCACATGTCTAGTACTCGAGTAGTAAGCAGGCATGGTTTTATGTGATAGAAGTCTAAAAGCCCCTACTGTGTATGTCAGAAAATGACGACATCAAACACGAGCAGGAGCTTGCGGGGAAAATGTTGTACCCTAATTTTAGCACGAGTTCATTCACTCAGCTCGGGTACAATTGGTAGATAAATACGTGGAAAAATAACCAAGTAGGATATCTGATTGTTTTCCATGTGGACAGCTTGAGCTTCATAATGGTTAGACCTAGTGTTAGGCATCCTGACTTTACCACGAACTAAGAATAAGATAGCTGTCAAAGCGCTATCTCGGGGTCAGAGATCTGTCAAAGCACAAGCTCATGACAGATATGCAGCTCGTGGGGATTCAGATATAACACATACTAAAGGATCCCCAAAGATTCGGGATTTGTTTATATGCTTATTCATGACCAAGCTGTCATATTTATTATTTGAGATAGTAGGAACATATTTATTTTGTTATCAAATCATATCCCAACATAAATGAAAATGATTTGGGTTAAATATAGACATTATGTAATTACGTGATTGACTCACGTAGTTACTCAAACCTTTTCATAGAATTCCCCTATAAATACTAGGAATATTGAACAGGGAAGGGGATTTATTCTGTAATACCGAAACTCTACCAAAATAGAGAGAAACAACAATAATATTCACTCGTGGACTAGGTGGATTCTAACCACTAAACCACATAAAATTTTTGTGTTTTTTGAGTGAATTCGTGTTATTTTCATTACGGTTTATCATCAAGCACTAATCTGCCCTTATTATTTCTTAATACACTGCTGGCGAAAAACTACGTCAACAAACATTATTTTTAATTGATAATATTTAAATCTTAGTCAAACTATTAATCATATTTTGTTAGCTAAGTATGACATTTTTTTAATTAATAATATTTAAATCTTAGTAAAAATATTAACCCATTTCAGTTGCTAAGATTAACATTATTTATAATTAATCAATTATAAATCTTAGTCAAAATATTAAACATATTTTGGTTGCAAAGTGTGACATCGTTTTTGATGAATTAGTTCTAAATCTTAGTCAAAATATTAAACATATTTTGGATGTTAAGTGTGTCATTTTTATTTAGTAAGTTATAATTCTTAGTCAAAATATTAAACATATTTTGGATGTTAAGTGTGTCATTTTTATTTAATAAGTTATAATTCGTAGTCAAAATATTAAACATATTTTCATAGCTAAGTGTGACATTATTTATAATTATTAATATTTAAATATTAGTCAAAATATCGATATTTGGGCTGCTAACTATGACATAATTTAGATTTAATTAATATCCTTAAAGTAAGGGTAACATTATTTTTAATTAGTAATATTTAAAGAAAGTAGTAAAAATATTAAAAATATTTTAGTAGTTCGTGTGAGAATAGTAGTTCATTACTCATTCCACAGTCACTATGTTACTAGTTAGTGTGATATTAGAACATCATTTCTCGTTCCAAGTCACTAGGCCATTAGTTAGTGTGAGACTAGTGGACCATTACTCATTTTGAGTCACTTGGTGACTATTTAGTTTGTGTTTAGTAGACCATTACTCGTTCAGAGTCATTAGGTCACTAGTTAGTGTGAGATTAGTAGATCATTACTCATTCTCAGTTGCTAGGTCACTAGTTAGTGTGAGGTTAGTAGATCATTACTCATTTCGAGTCACTAGGTCACTAGTTAGTGTGAGATAAGTAGATCATTACTCATTCCGAATTAGTAGGTCGCTAGTTAATGTGAGATTAGTAGATCGTTACTCGTTCCGAGTCACTACTTGACTAGTTAGTGTGGGTTTAGTAGATCATTACTCGTTCTGAGTCACTAGGTGACTAGTTATTGTGAGATTAGCAGATCATTACTCGTTCTGAGTCACTAGGTCACTTGTTAGTGTTAGATTAGTACATCATTACTTGTTCCGAGTCACTAGGTCATTAGTTAGTATGAGATTAGTCATTCATTACTCGTTCTGAGTCACTAGGCGACAAGCTAGTGTGAGATTAGTACATCATTTCTCGTTTAGAGTCACTAGGTCAATAGTAAGTGTGAGATTAGTAGATCATTACTCGTTAGGAGTCAATAGGTCACTAGTTAATGTGAGATTAGTAGACCATTATTCATTCTAAGTCACTAGGTCACTAGTTAGTGTGAGATTAGTAGTTCAATACTTGTTCTGAGTCACTAGGTGACTAGTTAGTGTGAGATTTGTACATCATTACTCCTTCCAAGTCAGTGGGTCACTAGTTAGTGGGAGATTAGTAGTTCATTACTCGTTCCAAGTGACTAGGTGACTAGTTAGTGTGTGTTTAGTAGATCCTTACTCATTTTAAGTCACTATGTGACTAGTTAGTGTGAGATTTATAGATCATTACTCGTTCTGAGTAACTAGGTCACTAGTTAGTGTGAGATTAGTACATCATTAATTATTCCAAGTCAACATGGAAATGGCTTTTTTCCCATTTGTCTACAATTGGAACTGATGGCAATGTTAAGTATGTTTCTCCGGTTTCTTAGGCTATGCTGACAACAAAGGTACAAGAAGGTACTTGTCAGTGTACTTTCTGTAGAAAAGGTTGTTGTTGACTGTTTCTTATAATCTCTCAGTGAAATCATCACTCTTCTCTTTATTTTGAACATTGGAACCCACTTCGGAATGATGGGAAAGTCATTTACTAACTCTGTAACATCTAATTATTTTGTGCTACATTAATTATAAAATTTGGCATATACCTTCAAATTTATTATTAGTTTATAAAATGTTTACTTATACATGTTGCCTAATACACATGATTACTCAAGTAGATTTTGTGCTCCTAAGTGTGGGAATACTAGAATAGTTGATGATGATTGTAAATAAATAAAAATTAGAGTATGCATTTAACATGCCAAAACAAAAAAAAAATAAAGTTTACAACAAGCAAATAATACATTAATACGAGTTTGCCAAATTATGTTGATGGAAAATAAATGAAAATTTCCATATGTGAATCTATATTTTAATATTAAAATAAAACTAAGGGAAGAACTTGAAAATAAAAATGATATATGGATTTTCCTCCATTTTTCTCAAATTTTGTTGATGCTCGTGTTGAGTGCGTTTGCACGTTTTCCTAGGTTGTGCTCACAACAAATATAGAAAAAGGTACTTTTCAGTGTACTAGTTGCACATATAATTCTATTTTCCCTGTACAATCTTATCTAGGTGTCACATCTAGATATTTTCCCATATTTTCAACATTTAGACCTGCTTCCTTCACAAGAGAATGTTAGGAGTAATGATTACTAATATTAAATATTATAAAGTTGGTTATCCTTGCCAAAATGGATTATATAAGGCATAAGTCATTGTACAAATTCACATAGCCTAACTTATAAACTTTCATATAGTATTCACATAGATCTTTCAATGGAGGCCAACAATACTAAAAAAATCCCAACCCTCATTAACAATAGTCCTTGCGAGATATGTAAGATTTTGTATGTTGACCCCCACACCAAAGAAAGATTGAATGCCAAATGAAGTTATTGTGTTGAGTGACAGCCTTATGAAAAAGGTTGGAAAAGTTTAGAAAGACACAAAAGTTTTACGTAAAGTCATTCAAATACAAGAAAAGAAAGTGAATTTTCTGGTTGAAAACTTGAAGAAAGAATGTGCTGCACTTTCTGGTAGATTTAGTACTTATATCTAGTACATTTTTGTTGAGGTTAAGAAAATGATGTTCTAATTTCGTAAACTTAGTTTATGTGGAACTTGGGTTCTATTTTAATGCATTTGTTTCAGAAGATTAATGTTAATCTAGTTTGGTTCTCCTTTTAAAATTTACTATATTTATTTTACGTTGTACTTTTCTCTTTTAATATTGTACTTCAATATTGTATGAGAGTTGAATCAATGCATTGCTGATCCGTTTCTCAGTATTATTAATATCTTATAAATTTTGAATTTTAATTCGTACATAAAAAAACTAACTGTCTCTTGCCGAGGGGATTTTAGCACCATTAATGAATTAAATGAGATGTCCTTATTTGTTGTACTTTATATCTATTATACCCGAAATTTGACATGTTTACGTGGTGGCCAACGAATTGATGTTGTGTCAAGAAAAAGTATCAGGGACAAACAATCACCATCATCCGCCGTAAGGAGTAGCCCTTGCCTCTTCTCGAATACTAAAGAAGAGGCAAGACTCGCCAGTGCTGGCCTACTTCTCCCATCGCGTGAAGCCAAATGTTCCCCAGTGGCAACGCCAATTGTAAGAAGAAAAGGGCCCTAGCCAATCGCCCTAGCCAAATGCATAAGTCGGATAACACATGCATCACAAGGATCTGCTAAAGTTTCCATAGACCATAGTTGATCCCCGAGGCCCTCGCCGGTCGTTGAAGCCCCTTTGCTGCATGCCAGTGGCCCTCGTCACCGAAGCCTCCTTTTGCACCCGAGTGTGCCTTCAACCATTAAATGAACATGACATGTCTAACTACAAATTTTGGTGAGACACAAACCTGTCTCCACGCCAAGTGTACTAAAAATTAGCTCAGACATTGGGTACGTTTGTCGCGCACCCATAGGAAAAATCCTACAAATATCTCAGACATCTAACACTAAAAGCATAACTCATTGTCTATAAAATTGCGAAAAAATTTAAAAATTTTGAACTTTAATAATAACACTTAGTTATTTACAAAGTTGAATTAAACTAATCTTACACAATTACACACAAAACAACTATTCATTTATTGCTATGTGAATGTTAGCGAAAAAATGAGTCAACAATATCATTTTTGTCACATACAAAAAAACCAAACAAGATACGTGTTGGGATTAGTGCCCCTTAAAGCATATGTGTTGAACAATGTTTTATGAAATAAATAATTAAAATGAATTTTCAGCATATATTGATTGTTTATTATTATTGAAAGAATAATATTACATGAATATCATAAAATTCCCAAATTCGTTATTGTGACTAAATTCTTGTATTGATAAGAGATGATTAAGATTGTAGGGAAAAAATTTAAATAGTTCGCAAGAAAACAAAGTTATATGAAATCTTTGGATTAAATACTATAAGTACGGTTCACTAGTATTATGAATACATGTAAGATAGATCCAGATTTCTGATGTAGTAGGACATCTTAGTGGAGGTACTTTGTATAAAGTGATTATAAATGAACGAGACCCGATATGTTATAAGTATTAATTAAACATATTAATAAGATGATCATATACAAATTGATCTTAATCTTGAAGTTATTATGAACTCCTGTTTATGCCATATGAGTTCTTTGTTTCACTCGTTATGGTTTATCAAAATGATCATGCTAAAAAATATTGTTTTGGGAACTCATTGATATAAATGGATGGGGACATAATATACAAATATGAAATCTATACACTTCTAAGAGGAATTGAATAGTTTTTCTCTTAAGGGTTGGCTTTTGGAACTGATAGGTTATTGAGCTCAAATTCATAAATCAATTTATGAATTAACCTTCACTAGTAAAGTTAATCCTACTTAAGGAAACAATATATAATTATGGATGTTAAACGGTAACTAATTCCTACTTTAATTATGAACCATCAATAGAGGATTGAATTGTATGTAGTACTCAATAAATAAATGTCTATAATTACAATAGCGCAGTCTCATATTTTAAGTGGAATAATATTGAGATTAATAAATTAAGGTTATTACATTAAATTTTTTTAATTAATAATATAAATTTATTGGAGCTTGAAATTATAGGTCCATAGATCCCCAATATGACTCCATCAACACTGTTCAAGGTTAGAGTTGAAATTGGAAAAAAATCAAGAAAATGACATATTTGGAAGAAATTTGTTCTTCATGGTCAAATATGTAATGGAGATAAATTAATTAATTAATATATTAAATTTTGAAATTTAATTTTCAAATAAAATGAATTTTTGAAAAGAGAATTTAAATAATTAAGATAATCAATTTTGAATTAGTTAGTTTTATTTATTTAAATAATGTGAAAATATATTTTTGATAATTCAAATTGGATTTGAATTTGAAATGATATTTATTCTTTAATTAATATGATAAGATATGTTATCAGGTTTATATATTTTTGAATAAATGATTATCAAATAATAATTAAATAAAAGTGGTTAAGACACATATCCCTGAAATTGGGATATGATATACGCCAATCACAGTGGAAGGGTGTGACTTGGTCCAAGACTGGGTCTTGGATATTTCTTTTATTTATTTAATAATTTGCTTATAATTTGACTTTTAAATTTTGAATTTAATTAATTCTTTTATAAATCTATATGATAGAAATTAGTTTCTACAAGATTCAAAAGAATTCTAAGTCTTTTTCACAGAGAGAAAAATATATCGTATTTTTTTTCTATCCCTGAAAACTATCTCAGACCTAATATTCCAAGATCTCATGAGTTGAGTACATCTTGTAAATTAGAAATTTTTTTACCATTACTCTATGTGCCCACACACGTCTTGAGGTGTAGAGATACATCTTAGAAGATCTTGGTCTAAGTATTCAATAGGCTGCTTTGGATTGTGTTGACGCCATTTTTCATCAACTTAATTATGTAGAGCAATAAGCAACGAATTAGAAAGAATAAAATAAATCAAAAATTTTAACGTGGTTCAACAGTTAAAATCTGCCTACGTCCATGAGTTAGTGTTATTATGAACACTCTCTCAAAGCTTCGAATGAAAGCAATTTGGCAGAGTTTCTTCTCAATACAAATTTGTGCATCTATACAAATGACCTAGTCCATACTATTTATAGACCTGCTTGGAGGAATATCTTCCCCCCAATTCAGGGAAGTTACAATCAAATATTTAAATTCAAATAAATATACACATTAATAATACTAATTAAATGCATTAATTAAGTAATATCCCATGGAAATAGGGATTCAATACATGGTGTTAGCGAATCCCTATGAAACAGGGATTTCTTAACAACTTCTTCATGTGGTAAACGTGTCATTGAGCTCAAACATTGTGTTGACACACTTTCGAGACTAGCCAAGCTTCAAGCGCATCATTCCAGTTGTTGGCTCCTCCTCATTCACTAATTCAATTGAACTAATTCCTCGGAGAAGGTTGGTATCTTCAAGCTTGCAACTCATGCTTGAACTCTGATAACAAATATGAAATCGTATGTCAAATTATACAAGTGTACTGCTAACACTTGTTATTTTCGAGCTTAGTCTTTACGAGCCTACATTCCAAGGCTATTTTTTTTAATCTCCAAATTCGAGTGTAACATTTTGCCCCCTTAAAAGTGTTGGTTCGAATCCTCTAAGAAGAAAACTTTTGAACCACTTTCAGAAAACGTGCCCACCTACCACACTCGAGTGTGGACACATGTCATTAGGGGATTGCATACCGAGAGTACTCGAGTACTCTTTTATCTGCGCACGTCCTTTCCTATTCTCTTTTTGCAGTGAACTTTTGAAATTGAATCGTGATCCCTTGGATCAATTTTTAACCCAAATCAAGGGCTCAAATTTCCCTACGTGTATCACCTTTTTGCCTATTGAAGTCAATTCACCATCTTCTACCTCTTCACTTTGCCTTTTATTTTTTAGAAAAGAAAACACGAACTAGAGCTTTCTTCTCTTTGCATGTTCTCCAAACCGAAGAAGAAAGGCAATCTCACCACTTTCGACTCTGAGGAATCATTTCTTCTTCCCCTTCTCCAGTCTACGATCTCTACATTCCCAAGACCTACTTTGTGTAAGTTCACCAAACCTAATCACTCATTTTGTATACATTTCTTTTTTCTTTTATGCATTTGTACGTAAGAAAATTCTTCTGGTTCTTATTACATTCTTGAAATTTTCTTTGCAAGAGGTAGTTTTTTTATTTGTGTATATTTTTAGTGATTAGAAATATGTTTTGGTGAAGGGTTTGGTAAAAACAGATAAAAATGGAACCTTTTTTAGGTTATGGGGTAATAGGTTATAGGTTTTGTGTAGCTTAAGAAAAAAGGTTTTGGATTAGGGTTTTAATGCACTATTCCGGTAATATCTCATTTTTGGGTAACCGTCCACTTTTTCCTAGAAATTCGGGATACTCCAAACTGAAAATAACTATCCCACTATCGCGTGGGTCCAATCTCGATGCCCCAAACTTTTAATAGCTTGGTTTTGGCATTTGAGTTAATCTTGCTATTTCGAGCCTTCAAGCTCAATAATGCGATCTTGTCTCGAGCTTGCAAAGTCGAGTTATTGAGCCTGAATTCTTTCCACTCTTTTAAGTAACGAGCCTTCACCTTTTTATTTCTTGTTAGATGTCACAGTCTTTAGAGAATCGGTGGCGAGGCAAGCTTGCGATCCTTTATCACCCACCGACACCTCAACCTGAGTCACCGTTATCTCAAAAGCAGTAGTTGATCCAAGAACACAAGGAATGTCTCGAACGGGAAGATATTCGTGCCCACTTTTGACATCAGATCGATGAGGTTCAAGATGGAAAAAGGAAGAAACTTTGATTTTCCGTGTATCCTCACCCGGATCCGGAAATCTGGCCAATTCCATTAGATCCCAAGTGTAGGGTCACCATATCCTTTTCCCCAGGTGAGCTCTCTTTTGAATTCATGGAGAGCACTTTGAACCAAACATCCACACACACCGCCACCAAAGCCCTTTCCATACCAGTCTTGAAGAGTTCTTTCTTCGAGGCTGAACATTATCAAAGCTCTGTCACCTCCACCAGGAAAATTTCAGAATCGTTGTCCTTTGATGGATTAAAGTTATATGACAAACTGCTGTGTCAGCCCACAAGCTCCAACGAGAAGATTTGCTTTGCTCCGGGTGAAGACGACCCTGAGAAGAAGGTCAAGTTCGCGGCCTGGAGTCGCAAACATATCCAAGTTGGGGCATTACTGCCCCTAAAGGGCTATTTTCTGTGCTTCACTGATTACGTTGGTATCGCCCCATTCCAGCTCCAGTCCAATTCATACAGAGTCCTGACCGCTCTAAGATCGTTATACCAGAAGATGAAGTGGGAGGGACCCTCAACACATGAGATCCTATACCTCTTCTGCCTTAAAAGAAATCCTTCTCAAGCTCATGGAGGGGATGGCTTTTATTTCCTCTCGACCTACCCAAAGGAAAGGCGGTTGTTCGAGGACATTCCTAACCATCCTCCTAACTTCAAAACTATCTTCTTTTGGAAAGATGGTCTTGCTTCTTCCTGATTATACTTTTTTCAGTGTATTCGTCAGTATCTTGTCATAGTGTTCTTTGATTTTTTTTTTCATTTCGAGCTAGAAATGCTCATTCAATCTTTTCATGAAGCCAACTATCACTGCCCACACCCCACAAAGGCCACGAGAGACCACAAGGAAGCAATTCTTAAGCTCCCATACGGTCGAAGGTCCCTCAATTACCTTCTTCATGAGCATCAGCTCTAACTATGTTGTCTCCTTGGTAAGGGCGAGTCCACGAATGACTCGGGAATCCGCAAGTTCACGAGATGGGAGGATGTCCCTGTCCCAACCACCAAGCTTCCCTCCAAAAAGAGACCCTCGAGCTTGCACACAAGGACCTTTATTCCTCACCTACCTAAGCCTCCATGCTCGGGAACCGATGCTCAGAATGAGGCTTCATCGAGCTCATATGACGGAGGTAAAGTCATGTTAGATCTGTGCAAGTGTTCTCCCACTCTTCTTAGAGGAGAGCCCAATGTTGTAGTCCTTTTAAATAATTCTGGGAATAATAGTATGGTCTGGTCAGGGGTAGATCTTAAGGTGCATAGGTTCGATAGCTGGTTAGGGAAATACCAAACTATGTATAGTTTAAATGAAGTTTGGGATGGGATATTTGTCCAGTATGGGATTAATGAATATAGGGACCTATCAAGGATGTCCCCCACTTACAGAGAGGGAACCCCTTTAGAATCTTCTGAAGACAGAGGGATTTCCTGGTCCCCAAGCTCAAGCTCGACAAAATCTTCTAGTTAGGTTTCTTTCACCTAGAAGTCTCAATCATATATTGTAATATATAATCATCTCTTGATGTTTTGCTTTTCCCTTTTTTAGGTAAGTAGGTCTCAGATCTTGACAACATCATCAACCAACCTATTGCATCCTGGGGAAACAAATGCAACTGGATGTCCTCGAAGGGGGGTCACCCTTCTAAGCTCACCAATAGGTCTAAGCTACCCCCGTCAGTCTCAAAGAAACCCAACTTGGGCTTTGTCACTGATCCTCCATCACTTCTAAAAGTTATGGCCCTTCCTCCTACGAGCCAACAAAAGTAAGTTCTTTTTGCCCAGCCTCCAATCCGAGACCCCAAACTCATTGTTTCGACCTACGCCCCGAGGTTTGTGGTCAACAATGCCATCGGTACTCCCAGAGTTCAGCCCAGTTCTATTGTATTGACTCGCATGGGCCAATGCCTCAGCAACCTTAGGGCTCCCTAGTGGAAGTTCTTGACGACCTGCCAGAGTGCCAACACTCTTTTCGACAAGAGTGGAGAGTTACTTTCTTCGGTAAGTTATCCTTTAAGAATTGATATGCTCCATGTTTCTATATCAACTATTTATTTCTTTATTTCTAAAATCAATTTTTAATTGCAGGCCCTTCTAACCTTCATTCAACACAATTATATCCTGAAATATGAGGTCGCGACAAGCAAGGTGCATGCCCAAGATGTCAGAGATGCATAGCTTAGGGCTGGATACAATCTTAAAAAGGCTCGAAAGGAGCAGGAAGCAGCCCACCGGGAGGTGGAGGCCAAGGCGATAGAGATCAAGAGGGTCTAAGAGATGAATGCCAAGCTGGAGGAGGACAAGAAGATGACTTTCGAGTTCATCGAGATTGAGAAGTCTCATCTTCTTGAGGGATTTAGGACCAAGAAAGGCCATGTCGTCGACATGGCGATGTATCACATTTGGGCCACCAAGCCACCAATCCTGTAGCATCCCAAATTTTGCTAATAAGGCATAGGGCCTTTATTAGCATGCGAGGAGCGCAATACTTGATTTAATAATGTGATATGTGAAATTAATGATTATGTGATTAGAAATGCATGTTTAGGTTAATTAAATATGCATGTGGGCCCCGTTTGGCTATTAGGGTCATTTTTGTAATTTGAACCCATTAAGGGTATAAGTTTACGCTTTGTGCGGTGTTTATGACATGAGGAGATCCTGTCCAGCGGTGTTAGCAGAGAGTCACGAAATTTGTGTTTGGCTGTGAGATTGGTAACTACTAGTAACCTGGGAATTGGTGTTGTTACTGAAATAATAAGTTAAAGGTGGCATTTCTGCAAAAGGGTTTAGTATAGAAGTGAGTTAGAGGGAGGGGTAGAGTGGTCTTTGGGTATTAGTTAGATAACTCTTGGCTGAAGGAAAAATCATACACGTTCAAACACTCTCTCCATCATATTCACTAAGCTTTTCATTAGTGATAGAGGGAAACAGGCCAGAACAAGCTTAAGAATTTTGATGGTTTGAGGAATTGGGAATAGATTCAAGTTATGGAGGAGGATTAACAGCTACCAAGCCTTAGGAAATTCAAAATCCAAGAAGAGGTAAGAGTTTCATTATCTGGTTTTGTGTATTGCTTGATTTTCTTGAGAGTTCAGACTTTTGATTTCTGAATTTGGGTTTTGGGATGAAGTTTTAAGGAACTTAAGCTTGGGAACTTGAGGACTGAAGCTTGGAGAGGCATTGAAGGCAACTTAGGGTCAAATTCCTCCTTAAGGTAAGGATTCCTTTGAATTCTTAAAAGAGTTTCTGGTGTGGTTTAAGTTTTTCAGGAATTTTAAACCATTAGGTGATTTGGAGTTAGGATGTGTGTTTAAGTTTGATTCGGGTGCATATGTGTTGTGTATATTTTTTATTTTGAGTTTTGGGTCAAATTGGAACTTCGACACACTTGGGGAATGGTTTGGGTAAGTTTTGGCTCGGGGAAAATGGTGGGAAAAACTCAGTTGTCCGGGTTCACGTAGGAGCGTCGCGACCCTGTTCTTCTGAGCCGCGACATTGGGATGATTCAGGATAGGGAGCCCCTACTGGGGGCCGCGACGTCTGTAAGGCTGTGTCGCGACGCTAGGCCATTTTCAGGGCCTTGAAATTTATATTTTTAGGGCTTAGACCCGGGTGTTCGGGGGACGATTTCATCACCCCGTATGGGGAACGGGAGGTACCGAGAGCACGGGATTTGTTCCAGGGATTAATTATAAAATTGAGTAGTAACAAGAAAGTTACTTGTGGTTTATGACTAGGTTACTGCTTGGACTTGGGAGAGGATCGTTCTTGGAGGTCGCGTTTTCTTGCCTGATAGTTAGGACTTGGATTTAAGGTAAGAGAACTGTTTGTACCCGTAGAGCTATGTGGTGTGTTGTGATGTATGTGTTGCTTATAACTGTTATGCCAAACATGTGGATGTGACTGATCGGCAAGAGTCGGGAGCGGCAAAAGCCAGAAGAGGCAAAAGCTGGGAGCGGTAAGAGCCGGAAGCGGCAAGGGGCCGGGATCGGCGTTAAGCATGCTGAATGCTGGCCGCCAGGGCGAGACCCTCAAGGGTTCTGTACACATACGTTCAACAAGGACCGGGCACTTGGTGCCTAGTAACGCACCCCGACCAGCGAAGGCCACTGCTTTAGTATTGAGTTGCTGTGTTAATATAATGTTGTATTATTTTGTTAACGTGCTATCTTATTGTTGTCGTGTTATGGTACTGATGTGTTATTGTAGAGTTGTACTATTAGGCTGTTATGCCATTGCGCTTTTAAGTTTTTCCACTACTGTATCATTGTGCATTCTAATAGGATCTGGTATCTGTTTTTTGATCTGATTAAGTATGTTTCGTGAAGATATATTGTTATTGTATGTTTTTGCTTGAAGTTCTCTTGCTGTGCCTCGGCTCACGGGTGCTCTGTGGTGCAGGTAAGAGAAAGGAAATTAGGTCGAATAGCCATGAGTTGGAGGGCATGGATCGATGTGTACATGTTTGGCCTACCTGGCCACCATGGCTGGGGTTATTTTAAGGAACATGTGGTAAACGTTCTATTTTGTTGCTTAGGTCTACTGTACTTTACCTTTGGTTTGTAAATGTATTTCTAAACAATGTTTTGGGATCCTAATGTAATATTTTTACGAATTTCAATGAAAGACCAACTCTTTGTACTTAATGTTTATTAAATGAGTCTTTATTTTTATCCAAACACACTTTTAACCTAAAACCTCGATTAGCGAGCTAATGGCACATTTAAAAATCACTTGGTAACGACTCTAAGGAAGTAGGGCATTACAACTTGGTATCAAAGCATGCCAAGGTTTATGGTTCCTGGAGATTGACTAAACATGTACACTCGCTGCCAGAGACAAGCTCAACTCTGGGTTGGTATTAAATGCAATAATTGTGTAACTGCTTATGTGAGTTGCCTTCTCTGCTAGAATAGGGAGCATGATGAATATGTGTGTGTTTTGTGGGAATGAGGTTTGATGATTTATGTTGGAGCATTACAGTTTTTTATTGTAGTATGTGTATTATATGGCTATTATGTTGATTGGCCTTGCTATGCTTTATCGTTGTATGAGAGTATCAGGGCTGGCAGGCTAGGTTTTTTGGCTACAGATAGATTTGGAAGTTTTGTGTCAGAGGCAGTCAATTAGACTAGGTAGTGTGGATGATAGCAGTTGAGGCCAGAATCATCTGTCGGCCCTAGGATTGGCGGCAGGTGTTTGCTGGCATATAGACAAGATTGTAAAGGCAAAAGGAAGAGATTAGGTGATTGAGACAGTGGGTTCCATTAGGGAACACTGCCTTGTGAGGGTTGGCAATAATGGCACCAGTTATGACTTAACCAAATGGTGGAAATAGATGGGAATTACTATATGAAAAACGTCAGAAGTGTTATCCTCCAGTCTCTGAGGGAGGTTTGGACCCGTTTAGAATTGAACAGTGGACGAGCATGGTTAGCCCCAACTTCGGCTATATAGGAGTGAAAGGCAATGATGGAGTGGCTTATGCACGTACGTGTTGTGGGAGGATGTCCGAACGTGGTGGGAAGTTATATCCTAGACTCAGAATATTCTCATGGTGAGTTGGAAGGAAACTCAGACAATGGTTCAACCAGAGGCCCTACAGTGATGCAGTTTGAGTTGCTAAGACTGATGATTTTATGAACTTAGTTCAGAGTATGACAGTGATAGAGTATGTTAGTGAGCTTTTTAGATCAGTCAAATCTGCATTTGGTTTGGTACCAACGGATGTGACCCGAAAGGAGCGATCCACTCGAGGATTGAACCCTGGGATGGCCAGTGTGTTAGGATCGCTCTAGTGTAGAAGATTGTTACCTACGCTTGGGCAATAGAGAGGGCCCTTATTATAGAGGACGTAGGAGTCGAGACATGAAGCAAGAGTGCCGATGGGAAGAAAGCTCAGCCAAAGGTATACTTATTTGCGGAAGCAGGTAGGGGTAGAGGCCCAGTAACTAGGAAAGAAAGACCTCTGATGGTGAGGTCTGGAGGGGTTACATGGTATGCGCTGGGCGCAGGAGACATCATGTGGGTGAGTGTTGAGCGAAGGCATTGTATTAATGAGGAATTGTAGGGCTCATGAAGGAGAGTTGCTTGAAGACAAAGATGGAAGAACTAAAGAGTGCAGATAACCCTACCCTAGCTCGAGTGACCATTTTGATATGGTTAGAGCCCAAGGTTGGTCCTCAGAGGCGATTTGTTAGCTTTCTAGTTCTTGTTCCTATTTATAAATTGAACTGATTTAGTTGGTTTTATGATATATATTAGGTGATCTTGAATGTGTATTTGCCAGTTAAATAAGGGACAACCATGGATTGAAGAATTAGATGGTGACTTCTGAGGTTAAAAGGAAAGGACCCAGTTGCAGTTGTTGGGTGCCTAGCTGTTGAGGAAGTGTTTGACTTGAGGGTTGATCAGACACAACATCTTATCATGGGACACGTCAATATGGTTTGACAAAAAAGGGCCAAGTCTACGAGGATATCTATCGCATGTGGGCAGTCAAGAGAGTGATTTTTAGGGATAGATATCCATTGCCTAGAATAAAGGCTTCATTACCTGATTGCGAGGATAGGACAATGTTTTCAAGAATTACCTAATTAAGGATCAAGGCAAAAGGCGTTTCAAGGATTTCCTCCTACACTAAGTAGGATATGATGGATTATTGGTAATGGCTTTTAAACTGACCAATGATTCAGCGATCCAGGTAAGTTCGATAAGCAGAGAGTACAAGGATGATATTGATGAGTCATAATCATATTGATCAAGGATGTTTCAGACTACTCCCAGCTAGAAGTAGAACACAAATAACACCTTTATTGATAGTACCAAGGTTAAGGAAACAAGGTTACAGGTAAGGTTCCAAGAGGGACAAGTTCTTATTTCTCCAGAAGATGTTTAGGGTCATGTTATGGGAGCTAATGGGATCATGTATAAGGTAATTAAGATGGAAACCTTAAGGGAATTACTAAAGGAACGCCTTAGGAGCGAAAAGCATAGTGAAATCAGAGGGACACATCTACTACTATAGGAGGCATCTTCGAGGACATCCATACATTGACTAAGGTAACATGAGAATATAAAGTTCATCTGAATGGATGGTTGCATACCAGATTTTCAGAAGTTGGTATAAAGATTGATTCACAAATCACGGTATTAAAGTTTGTATGTATGGACTAGTATAGGAGAACGATGTGAGAGACATCGTCTTTGCTTAGAATGTGGAGTTCCGGTGCAATATGTTATGATTTAAGGTGCATCGTGTGTAACTGAAAGGGTGATCATTTGCACCTCACAGTGAATGGAAAACTGATAGTCATGGTGGTTAACCACGGTTAGAATGAAGTAATGATTGAGTTTGATTTGGAACTTGCGGTTGATAGTTGGCAAATATATTCCTATGAATGAATAGTGAAACGCAGGAAGAGGATCTTGTGGGAAAGGTTAAGAATCCTACTACTTTGGAATAGATGAGTTATTCTATGCAGATCAAATGAGTGATCCGAAGGATGTTGGCATTGAGGGGAAGATGCGAGATGAACCTTAAGTCACTCCTTACAGTTATTACATCCAGGAAGTTGAATGGATGCTGAAACTACACTTTGTATATTGGGAGGCACACGGCCTAACCATTTAGTAAATAAGAGGTAATAATCAGAGGCTAGAAGGGTTATTATGATTCTAGTGTATCCTGGAGTTAGTATAAAGGGATATGATTATGAACCCTAGGGGTGGACCGCATTGGGTTACAGATGAGGTAAGTAAATACAAAATTTGTGACTGTACCTATTGGATTAACACACTATGGTTGGTGTCAGCAAGATAAAAAAGAGGGATTGTTAGATTGAGACTCCTAGGAAGAAGACCATATTTTTCCCATTGGACATCAAAGTCGACAATGTTAGATTGAGACTCCTAGGTTCTGAGGTTCAGGAAGAGGGTCGCAAAAGGGGAAGAGTATAAGGATGGAACCTAGAATTAACAGTTATAATAATACATGACTCACTCGAAAGAGTAACTCAAGTTTTGAGTGTTTACTTTACTGAAGGGTATAGAGTTCACATATTTGTGTACGGGAACATAGAATTCCAGGATTGGAGGCGTTGTGTTTTCCTGAATATTATGGACTAGGTGGGGTAAAGGAGTTTGGGAAAGGAGGAAGGAAATTTAACCCTAAATTGGGATAAATCTGAAAGATCCTAATAAGGACTAGGCTGGGGGCCTACAATTCAGCCTTACCACAGGATGGGTGGGTAGAGGCTCGTGAGTTATTACTGGTGCCAATATTAAGGGGAGAAGTGTGAGTACTACCCATGATCAGGCGAAAAGGTCCTGGAAGTTCAAGGGAACTTGTTGTACAAGGGAAAAGTAGTGAAACTCTAGGCGCAAGAGGTAGAGACATGCAAACTCAGATTATCCTTCTTGTGAAAGTGTTGCAAGTAGTGGCAAAGTAAAGAACCTAGTTCTAGGATTATGGCGAGGGTTATGGAGTTGTTATCCTAAGATGTTTGAATAAATTTCGAGGATGAAATTTTTATAAGGAGGGGGTAGTTGTAGCGTCCCAAATTTTGCTAATAAGGCTTAGGGCCTTGATTAGCGTGTCGGGAGGGCAATAATAGATTTAATTATGTGATATGTGAAATTAATGATTATGTGATTATAAATGCATGTTTAGGTTAATTAAATATGCATGTGGGCCCCGTTTTGCTATTAGGGGCATTTTTTTAATTTGAACCCATTAAGGGTGTAATTTTACGCTTTGTGCGGTGTTTTCGACATGAGGAGATCCTGTTCAGCGGTGTTAGCAGAGAGTCACAAAATTTTTGTTTGGTTGTGAGATTGGTAACTACTAGTAGCCTGGGAATTGGTGTTGTTACTTAAATAATAAGTAAAAGGTGGCATTTTTTCAAAAGGGTGAAAGGACTAGGTTGCCCTTGAGATTTAGTATAGAAGTGAGTTAAAGGAAGGGGTAGAGTGGTCTTTGGGCATTAGTTAGATAACTCTTGGCTGAAGGAAAAATCATACACGTTCAAACACTCTCTCCATCATATTCACTTAGCTTCTCATTAGTTCTAGAGGGAATAGGGCCAGAACAAGCTTAAGGATTTTGGTGGTTTGAGGAATTTGGAATAGATTCAAGTTGTGGAGGAGGATTAACAGCTACCAAGCCTTAGGAAATTCAAAATCCCAAGAAAAGGTAAGAGTTTAATTTTCTGGTTTTGTGTATTGCTTTATGTTCTTGAGAGTTCAAACTTTTGATTTTTGAATTTGGGTTTTGGGATGAAGTTTAGGAACTTGAGGACTGAAGCTTGGAGTGGCATTGAAGGCAACTTAGGGTTGAATTCCTCCTTAAGGTAAGGATTCCTTTGAATTCTTAAAAGAGTTTCTGGTGTGGTTTAAGTTAAGGAATTTTAAACCATTAGGTGATTTGGAGTTAGGATGTGTGTTTGAGTTTGATTATGGTGCATATGTGTGGTGTATATTGTTTATTTGGAGTTTTGGCTCAAAATGGAACTTGGACACACTTGGGGAATGGTTTAGGTAAGTTTTGGCTCGAGGAAAAACTCAGTATTCTGGGTTCACGTAGGAGCGTCGCGACCCTGTTCTTCTGAGCCGTGGTGCTGTGATGATTATGGGTAAGGAGCCCCTGCTGGGGGGCCACGACGCCTGTAAGGCTGTGTCGCGGCACTAGGCCATTTTTAGGGCCTTCAATTTTATGTCTTTAGGGCTTAGACCCAGGGGGCTCGGGGGACGATTTCACCACCCCGTATGGGGAACAAGAGGTCCCGAGAGCACGAGATTGGTTCCGGGGATCAATTATAAAATTGAGTAGTAATGAGAACGTTACTTATTGTTTGTGACTAGGTTACCACTTGGACTCGGGAGAGGATCGTTCTCAGAGGTCGCATTTGCTTGCCTGACAGTTAGCACTTGGATTTAAGGTAAGAGAACTGTTTGTACCCGTAGAGCTATGTGGTGTGTTGTGTTGTATGTGTTGCATATAACTGTTATGCCAAACATGTGGATGTGACTAATCGGCAAGAGCTGGGAGCGGCAAAAGCCGAAAGAGGCAAGAGGCGAGAGCAGCAAGAGCCAGGAGCGGCAAGAACCGGGAGTGGCAAGGGGCCGGGATTGGAGTTAAGCATGCTGAATGCTGGCCGCCAGGACAAGACCCTCAAGGGTGCTGTACACACCCGTTTGGCTGGGACGCAGACTTGGTGCCTAGTAACGCACCCCGATCTGCGAAGGCCATTGTTTTAGTATTGAGCTGCTGTGTTAATATAATGTTGTATTATTTTGTTAACGTGTTATCTTATTGTTTTGAGTTATTGTATTGTCATGTTATGGTACTGATGTGTTATTGCACGATTGTACTATTAGGCTGTTATGCCATTGTGCTTTTAAGCTGTTCTACTACTGTATTGTTGTGCATTCTAATAGGATCTGTTAGCTATTTTTTGCTCTGATTAAGTATATTTCGTGAAGATATGTTGTTATTGTATGTTGTTGCTTGAAGTTCTCTTACTGGGCCTCGGCTCACGGGTGCTCTTTGGTGAAGGTAAGAGCAAGGAAATTGGGTCGAACAACCATGAGTTGGAGGGCGTGGAGTGGTGTGTACATGTTTGGCCTACTTGGCCACCACAGCTAGGGTTATTTTAAGGAACATGTGGGAAATGTTCAGTTTTGTCGCTTAGGTCATCTGTACTGTACCTTTGGATTGTAAATGTATTTCAAAATTGTGTTTTGAGATCCCAATGTAATATTTTTATGAATTTCAATGAAAGACCAACTATTTGTACTTAATGTTTATTAAATGAGTCATTATTTTTATCCAAACACACTTTTTAACCTAAAACCTCGATTAGTGAGCTAATGGCACATTTATAAACCACTTGGTAACGACTCTAAGGAAGTAGGGCGTTACAAATCTCGACATCGACACCAACTTGCTGTCCGTCAAGGAGACCAAGTATGTCAACAGATGACAAGCTTGACTGGAGGAGGAAGAGGCCAAGCTCGGAGCTCAAGAAGTGGCTGAGGCCACCAATCAAACCAGGACAGTGGTCGATGGAGCTGCCAATCCTTAAAGGCCAAGACATGGGTTGTGACCCATAGTTTTTTATTTCCTCCATAATTATCTTTTTTTATTCCCTTGGGGTAAAGACAATTATAACTCGAAGTTTGAGTTATTTGAAAAGTTTATATTTTAATGGTAGTTTTTTATGCTCAAACTTCTTTCCTGAAATCTTTATGCATATTATCTACCTTTATCATTTTTACTTAATAGAATTTCATAATTACAGCTCGAAATATTTCATGAATACTACAAAGTTCTTGCTTTTATATTTTCTTATCTATTCAAATATTATCATGCTTAAGCTCGAACTTCCATGTATTCATACATACTTTTTCGAATTCGTTATTATCAGGGTCGAATGTTACTTTTACCATGTATGTTTGTTTTAAAAAATACGTATTCGCATGTAACCTTGTTAGTCTAGTTATATCTTGCTCTACTATAGTAACTTTTCCTCATCCTCATGTGTGGTCTCGAAGTTGTGAGGTTGAAACGTTTTTGCAAGAATTTCTAGCCCTGTCTCGACTCATGACTTTCGTTGGTTTATCTAGAATTCCAAATTTTAATCGTGTCAATTAGAGTTTGCTTATTTTGTTCCAGACTTGTTTTATCCATCTTTGGTTAACAATCCATACATTGCTATTGTTTTTGTTTTTATTGATGTTATATTTTCGAGCTTATGGTATGATTGAATACCTTAATATCCTATGATTGTATTCTTAGGTTATTGAATTTTGAGAGCTTGCAAAATATACAATGATAAAAATATAAAATTGGAATAAAAATCAGTGCTTTATCAATGAAAAGCAAGAATTAAGTACAAGCTTGGTTACAACTGAAGAAACATCATTCCTACATTACTGGTAATAAGGTCGTATATGTTCACCGTTCCAAGCTCGTGGGACCAATTCTCCATTTAATCTTGCTAGTTTATAAAATCAGATCGATTAATGGATTCAATTTGGCAGTGTCCCTCCCAATTAGGCCCGAGCATGCCTACTGAGGGGTCTCGTGTGGCCAAAACACGCGCCTAAGCACCATATCTCCCAATCCAAAGTATCTACCTTGAACCCTTTTAATGCAATACCTTGTAGCCTTTTGCTGATATGCAACGTTTTTAAGTTGGACTTCATCTCAATTTTCTTCTATTAGGCCCATAGTGTCTTCGAGCAATGATTGGTTTGTGGTCTGGTCGTATGCTTCCCGTCTGATTTTTGGGATTTTGACCTTAATGGGCAGCATAGCTTCGCAACCGTAAGCCAGAGAGAAGAGGGTGTGGCATGTTGAGGTTCAAGTTGTGTTCCTGTAAGCCCATAGGACTTGTGGTAATTCTTCCGGCCATTTTCCTTTAGCCTCTTCGAGCCTTTTCTTAATGGAGCTCTTCAAATTCTTGTTCACAGCTTCGACCTGGCCATTTTCTTGTGGATGGGCTAGTGAGGAAAACTCTTGATTATCCCGTTCTTTTGATAGAACTATGTAAGAAGTTCGCTATCGAACTGGGTTCAATTGTCTGATACTATTTTCCTTGGTAACCCGTATCTGCAGATTATACGATTTACCACGAAGTCCAAGACTTTCTTCGAGGTGATAGTGGCCAAAGGTTCGACCTCAATCCACTTAGGGAAGTAATCAACATCGACTACATCATATTTTACTCCCCCTTTCCCTGTTGGTAGGGATCCTATGAGGTCGATTCCCTATACCCTGACTGGCCACAGGGAGCTCATCATTGTGAGCATGGTCAGTGGTGCTTGCGGGATAGAAGCGAACCACTTACACTTGTAACAGCACTTGGCGTATTCGAACGATTCTGCTTTAACTGTAGGCCAGAAGTATCCATGCCTAATGTCTTTTTTGATAGACTATGCCCCCAGTGTGGTCTCCGCAAAGTCCTTCATGGATTTCTTCTAAAAAATTTCTAGCTTCGGGTGTAGTTACACACCTTAACAATAGCATAGAATATCCCATTTTGTAAATTTTTCCTCCAAGATAGTGTACCTTGGTATCTTGTACATAAGCTTTATTGCCACATTCCGGTCTATTGGGGGGCTCTAGGTTTTGAGGTAGTCTCTAATGGGATTCATCCATCTAGGCTGTGAGTCTATCATGTTTACGTCAACTTCTTTAGGTTTGGCTATGCTCGGTAATGGTAGAAACTTGACAACCACATTGAGTGTATCAGCTTCCTTGGTTGTGGCGAGTCGAGCCAAGGCATCTGTGTTAGAATTTTTCTCTTGTTTTTTGTTGACTTTATTATGTAGAGCAATAAGCAACAAATTAGAAAGAATAGAAGAAATCATAGATTTTAACGTGGTTCATCAGTTAAAATGTGCCTTCATCCATGAGTCATTGTTATTATGAACACTCTCTAAAAGCTTCGAATGAAAGCAATTTGGCAGTGTTTCTTCTCAGTACAAATTTGTGCGTCCATACAAATGACCTAGTCCAGGCTATTTATAGACCAGCTTGTAGGAATATCTTCCCCCCAATTTAGGGAAGTTACAATCAATTAGTTAAATTCAAATAAATATTTGCATTAATAATACTAATTAAATGCGTTAATTAAGTAATATCCCATGAAAATTGGGATTCAATACACGAAGTTAACGAATCCCTATGAAATAGGGATTTCCTAACAGCTACTCTGTGTGGTAAGCGTATCATTGAGCTCGAACGCTATGTTGACAAGCTTTCAAGACTAGCCAAGCTTCGAGCTCATCATTCAAGTTGTTACCTTCTCCTCATTCACTAATTCGGTCGAACTAATTCCTCGGAGAAGGTTGTTATCTTCGAGCCTGCAACTCATGCTCGAACTCTGATAACGGATCTGGAATCTCCTGTCAAACTATACTAGTGTACTGTTAACACTTGTTATTTTCGAGCTTACTCTTTACGAGCCTACATTTCAAGGGTATTTTTTTTAATCTCGAAATTTGGGTGTAACAGATTGGATGTTCGTTGGAGGTACTAAAAGATACCGAGGATTCTTGATTGTTCTACAATTGGTAAATCCTCATCTTTTTCTTTCTCTATGATTAAAATTTTGCATATTAATGGATCAGTTATATAAAGATTGTTTAAATATTTTTTTTGAAATCTATGGGCCCACCACCCTATGATTTCCACTGTGCATATGGTAAACCAGTTACCAACAATACAGCCAATCCAACAATAAACTTTAATGTGTTTCTCATAGTGGTAGTTCCATTTCGTTCTTATAAAACGAGATGATCTTCTCGAAAAAAAGAACTCCAACACATCAAATGATATACTCACACTAAGTTTCACAAATGTCATAGTATCCATTCGCCAGATAGTTATCACCATAGAGTTCGTGGATCATCTATGATAGTTGTTGCGCAATGACTACTGATTTGGCCGTGATGCGGGGAAAATAATTATAGCTGCCAGACTATACTAAAGGAGACGAACCAGATAATCATGCACCTACGAACACAACAAAGCATCCAGAAGATACTATGCACTCGACCAAAAGGTGAATTTCTTAGGAGATGACATTACTAATCTTCACAAAAACATTTCCAAATGCACAAGGAAGCTTTACAAAGTCTGATTACTTTGTAATTAGTTTTGGTTTAACTTTTACCATTCCATGAAAAATAATATATTGATAATGTATTTTCATATTTATTTGTGTAGTGATGTAGTGAGAGCATGTTTAAGCACACTACACATAAGTTTTTCAGTACTTTTATATATGGATGATATAGATGCATATACAAGATATGGTCATAATTTTATGTGTTATTGGTATTTTTGTGTTCTATATTAATTATTACTCCAGCCATTATTTGAAAGTTAAAATTTAATTTCTAATTTAAGACCTTATAACATGAAGAACATATGTGTTTATCCAACAAACAGCTGTGGATAACGTGGCAAGAATTTTCGACACATGGCCGACACGTGGCAGAGATGCTGCTCGCTCATCGACCAAATATGCTTCCATATGCAGGGTTCAAATTTTATATACAACCAGCCTGGTCGTATATTCCATTTATGTATGTATAAATTTGTATAGTTGTAATGATTGCAAAGAATATCTCTTCATTATAACATGAATATTCGTTTATTAAGGAAAGATATGATTAATTGACTCATGTAATCCTCCTTGAGCTTATAAATAGTCAAGAAGTAGCTCAAGGGGGGATCTTTGGATCTTTTTCTGAATTGTATTGCTAGTATCCATCGTCTGTATTGTTTCTCCTTCTAAGGTCTGTGAAACTCAGGAACTCTAGTTCTTTGATCACACCTTTGAAGCTCAATATTAATAATAGCATCAAGTGGACGTAGGTCATTACCAATCATTAGGGTCGAACCATTATAATTCTTGGTGTTCTTTACTTTCCATTAGATTGTATTCTCAAGCATCGTACTAATTTACCGTCGTATACTTGACTCCGTGTCGTTGGCCAAAACAAGGGTCAACATTCTGGTGCTTTCATTGAGAGCTTGCAAAAGAATCTAATGGCAAAAACTTCCAAGAAGACCGGATAGGCTGCTGCCGCTGCTTCATCCCAACCTCCTCCCCCAAATTTGGCTGAGGAGGAACCTCATTTGGAGTTTGATGAGGAGGAGTTAGATTCTGAGACCCTGAAGGCAACACTGGGGGTGTTGCAGGATGAGTTGGCCAATTTGAGGGCCAATCAAGAGAATGCTGCCGAGATAATGGCGTCGTAGCAAAGAGAAATAGAGCGCCAGCGTCAGGAACTGAGCGAGCGGCAGGCTGAGATGGATCGTCGGCAAAGGAAGGCCATGGCCGCCCTTGAAGCAGCCATCCAGTTGGCTCGGAATCAGGTTGCACCAGCTTCCCAGCCAAATCAGCCACCAAATGGGGCACCTCAAAGGGGTCCTAATCCTAGTCCTTCGCTCCAGCCAGTAAGCCCTCAGAGGTCGGAGCAGCCACCTATGCCTCAGGATGATGTCCCACCTAGGGATCCTGAGCAGCAGCCTCCGTCTCAGGCTGGTCGAGGTAATCCCCTGCGCCCGAGGCAGAATAGGGCCGGGCAACCGCCCCTGTAAGGACCCAAATTCGCTAATAAGGCTTAAGGGCCTTGATTAGTGTGCCAGGAGGGCATAACTGGGCTTAGAATGATTGTTATTGATTTAAATGCGTAAATATATGATTAATTGCGTGTTTATGATAACTGATGATGTGGTATAAATGTTTGAGATATATGCGAGAACCACATTATGATGTGGATAATTCTGCAGCCGGCAACTCGAGGCGATCTTAGGGCTAGATAGCGGGAAAAGTCACAATGGGGTATTATAATTGACTTTGGACAAGTCAGAGGTATTTTAGGTATCAGGTAGTGATTTAGACTATCGAGTGATGAAAATGAATAATTGGAGATATATTTGAGGTTAGGATGTCTAGGCGGAATTATTGGGGAATTTTACCGTTTTGGCCTCGGGGATGTTTCTGGCACCCCGAACTTTGGGATTAGTCTAATAAACTAAGGATATACTTGGAAGACTTAGAAGATACTAGACAGAAAAGTGTAAACCGACCCTAACTCTCCTTCTCTCTCTCTTCTCTCTCTCTTCTCTCTTAGCAAAGGAAGAACTACTGAACTTGAGAGGGAATTGCTGGAATTAAGCTAGAATTTAGGGAAATAGTCTGAAGGAATAGCCCAGGAACTGATCAAGGTCTGAGCTAGTGCTAAGGAAAGTTTTGAATTTTCATTTTTGGGGTTAGGAACTTAAAGAAATGGCTGAGTTTTAAATGGTTATGGTTTTGACATTCAAGGTGGAAATTGAGGCTTGAAACTTTGAAGATAGGTCAGGGGACTCTTGGAGAATCGATTCTACAGCTGAGGTAAGGTTTAATTTAAAGTTTGATGGTTGAATTTGAGAGTTTCCATGGCTGGTTTTGAGTTCTGTGGGTTTGAAATTTCAGAAGTTGGAATTGGGTTTTTGGTGAGTCTTGGGCTGGATTTGTGGTTGGATTGTGTTGCTTAAATAATTCTAATGTTGTTATTATCAATTGGTTTTGAGTTAGGGGCTTTGGGGTGGCTTAAGGTGAGGTTTAGGGATTGAAAATGGTGGTTTTTTCTGGGTTCTAAGGGTCGGGCTGCGGCATGGTTCTTGGTGAGCCGCGACCCTTCGAAGTTGTTGCTTGCTGAGGAAGGAGGGCGGGCCGCAGCATGGCCCAAGCAATTCCGCGGCCCTTACCTATTTTTGGGCCTTAGTAGGTTCTGTTTGGGAGCCATGCCGCGGCATGGGTGGCCTATGCCGCGGTGCTTAAGGGATTTTGGGATTTTAAGATTTTAGGCTTGGAAATTTAACCTAGGGTGCTCAGGGTTGAGTCTTTTACTATATTTGGTGAAGTTCAATGTTCCGAGTACTAGAACTTGGCTTGGAAACTCATTTAAGGTTGTTAATGGTGTCTTTCCTCATGGTTGTGACTAGGTGTCTAGCTAGGACTCGAGGATTGGATCGCGCTCAAGGAGTGTCGCCCGTAGCTAATTCATCTGAAAGCTAAAGGTAAGAAGACTGCACCCGGTTATATGATTGTGATGGGACTAAATGCTCCCGTGAGTTGTATCGTGTCAATGTTGGTATCACGCCATGGGACATGTAAAAGCGGCCTAGGGGTGTCGTACATACTAATAGCGCGTAGAGCGCGATTTGGCCACTGGGAGCCATGAACACTGGGATAACAGAGGGAGCAGCCTGTGAGCGCTAGCCCTGGTTATCGTTATAAACTGTGTATGTTATGAATTGATATGCCTAGTATGAGGAATACTTGACTATATTGAATGGTTATTTGACTGAGGCTATGTCATGCAATGTGAGATATTGACTTGACTGCTTAATGCTTATGCTCTGTTGTTGTTGTGTTTTCTTGCTGGGCCTTGGCTCACGGGTGCTACGTGGTGCAGGTAAAGGCAAGGGCAAGCTGGACCAAGCCTGAGGTGGAGCCCCGCAGTGTAGCGGTCTTGGCTATCCAGGGTGTTACAGCCCCGTGGCCCTAGACACCCAGGGGATGAAGAGCTGCATCCACTGAGCAGGGGGCACCGTCCTTCTGCCAACAAGAGGAACTCAGAGATAGGCTCTGTGGTCAGGGCCCCCCCACGACATGACAATGCACGGGGCCCCACCGACCAACGCAGGCCTCCCCTTAGCGCTCGAGAAATGCCAGCCCAAGGAGGCAACAGAGGGAATAGTCGGTCACACCATAGCCAGCCACGATTCAGAGATGGCCACGGCTACAATGAAGCCGACTCTGGCAGAGGAAATGCTGGTCGGAGGAACGAAGAGAGAGGTGGAGGCAGGAGCCCCCCACCTAGAGAAGACCGACCTGCAGGTCATAACGCTGGGGGCCAGCCCAGGCAGAATAACAACTTTAGTCGGCTCGGAGCCAGTGAGCAGCGGCGAAGAGATGATGATTTAAGGGATGTACTTAACGACTGCCGAGAAAGGGATGATGAGTACATTCCCCCGGCACCAGAGGCCCCAGCAATCCCAGAAGTTGTTCAGGCTCAAATCGATGCCCTGAACCAAGCTGTACAGCAGCTGGTTAGGGGGCGAACATCCCACATTGAGTACGATCGGAGGAGAGGCACCCCTTTCGTATAGAGGATTGTTGTGGCAGAAACCCCCAGTAAGTTCAAGATGCCAACTCTGCCCAATTTCTACAGGTATGGAGACCTAGTATCTCACGTCAACAAGTTTGAGATACAAATGGACATTCAGAATGTCTCTGAAGATGCTCGTTGCAGGATCTTCCCAGCAACACTTTCTGATGCCGCCCAGGAGTGGTTCTTTAAGTTCCCTCCTGCGAGTATAGTATCCTGGGAAATGTTCGTGAAAGAGTTTTATGGACAGTTCTATGCAGGTCGTGTGCATCCCACTAAGACGAACCAACTGGTCGAGATACGCCAGAAAGAGGGGGAGCCCTTGAAGGAATACGTTCAACGCTTCATGCGAGCTACCGCTGGAGCCAAGACTGTGGGAGATGAAGGTAAGATGATGGCCCTGAATGCTGGGGTTAGGTGTCATTCACCCCTCTAGAGTAGCCTCAGAAAGCATGGGGTTAAAAGTACCCAGGAGTTCTTAGATCGAGCTGATCGGTACATCAAGCTCGAGGACGCGATTTCCAACGAAGGGAAATTTCCAGCAAAAGACAAGGGGCCCAAGGAAGAACCTGCCAAAGCCGCCAACGCGTCGAAGCCCAATGGCAACGGCAAAGGCAATGGGAATGGCAATGGTAAGAATTGTGGAAAACGGGTGAGCAACGAACCCTCGACCTTCGAGAGTAAGTGCCCCAAAGGTAATCGGTATGAACCGAGATTCACCAACTACACTGCCCTTATTGAAAGCCGAGCCGAGGTCGACAAGCTCAAGCATGCCCTACAAACGACCCGCACCTATAAGCAAAGATATCTCCAAGAGAGATGCAACAATGTTTTGTCGTTTTCACAATGAATACGGGCACGACACTAATGAATGTAACCAGTTGAAGGATGAAATTGAGTTCCTAATAAGGCCGGGACATTTAAGAAGATATGTATGAGCCACGGGAGGTTCTCAATGAGAGGCTCAAGGTGGCAACGAGTCGAAGCCTGCATGTCAATGCTCGCAACCTTTACAGCCAGCTTCTGTGGCAGGTACCCTACTCACAATCTGCGGAGGCCCACATCTTGCAGGAGATAGTGGGAAAGAGAGGGAACGATATGCTCGAACCCTGTGCCACAACCAGGACATCGAGATGATGGGTGTTGAGGATCGAGCACCAAAAAAGGCGTGAACAGAGGAGGAACTAATCACCTTCTCTGACGATGACGCCCAGCACGTGCGATTCCCACACTCCGATCCGCTGGTCATGGATGTACAGATCGCAAACATGATGGTGAAAAGGGTGTTGGTCAATACAGGAAGTTCGGTCAACATCCTATACAAGTCTTTCCTGGAAAGGAAGAAGTTGTCCATAAAAGACCTGGAGCCATGCAACCAAACCATTTATGGTTTTTCCGGAGAAGGACTTGCCTCTATAGGGTTGATTAGACTCCCAGTCACAGCAGGCACTGAACTCGTTAATAGGACATTACTCACTACTTTTATAGTAGTTGATTGTCCTTCGGCGTACAACGCTGTGATCGGGAGACCAATCTTGGTCGACCTATGAGCCGTTACCTCTATATGGCAACTATCTATGAAATTCCCAACGGACACAGGGGTAGGATGCATGTTGGGAAACCAGAGGGAAGCGAGGGAGTGCTACAACGCCTCGATTACCAAGGCAAAGAAGGGTGTATCGAGAGATACCACTGGAAAGGAGTTGCAAATGGCAACTAATGTTTAGGCCCAATCGGGTGATAATCTCACCAAATAGGGCGTTGCCCAAAGTGAGGATAGGGACTTAGATCCTCGCTTTGGGGATTTTGAAGAAGAAGTGGGACCCATCGAGGACCTTGAAGAGGTCTAACTCGATGAGGAAAATCCGACCAGAGTTGTGAAAGTCGGTAAAAGCTTAGAGACAACAACAAAACACGCACTGGTGGAGTTCTTAAGGAGGAACCAGGAAGTCTTTGCCTGGTCGCATAAAGACATGGTCGAGATAGATCCTGCAGTCATCAGCCATGTCCTGAACGTCGACAAAATCTTTCCACCAGTGCAACAAAAAAGAAGGCTGCTCGACAAAGATAGATCAAAGGCCTTGAAAGAGGAAGTCAAGAAGCTGAAGGAGAATGAGTTCATCAAGGTGGTGTTTTATCCATCGTGGGTCTCTCATCCTATACTAGTGCCCAAGCTGAATGGCAAGTGGCGTACGTGTGTGGATTTTACAGACCTAAATATAGCCTGCCCTAAAGACTGTTTCCCACTCCCGAGGATCGACCAGCTAGTCGATGCACTGCAGGGCATGAGATCCTCTCATTCATGGATGCATACTCCGGGTATAATCAAATCAGTATGCATCCCCCTAATGAGGATCACACTAGCTTTCAGACTGATACAGGGCTCTACTATTACAAGGTGATGCCCTTCGGTTTGAAAAACGCTGGTGCGACTTACCAGAGACTCGTCAACCACATGTTCAAGGAGCTAATCGGCACAAACATGGAGGTTTATGTCGAAGACATTCTGGTCAAGTCGGAGAAAGCAGAAGGGCATATAAGGGATTTCCAGGAATGCTTCAACGTCCTTAATAAATATCGGATGAAGTTAAATCCCCTTAAATGCTCCTTCGGAGTAGGATCAGGGAAGTTCTTGGGATTTATAGTTAACTCAAGGGGAATTGAAGCCAATCTCGAGAAAATAAAAGCCCTGATCGAGATGAAATCGCTAGTGAAGATTAAAGATGTTCAAAGCTTGATCGGGAGGATTGCTGCTCTTAGTAGATTCATTTCAAAATCGATAGACAAGTGCGTCCCATTTTTCAATCTACTAAGAGGCAATAAGAAATTTGAATGGACAGATGAGTGCGAATAGGCCTTTCAAGCACTAAAAACACAGATGGCTCAACCACCCATCCTATCAAAGCCGGTCGATAAAGAAACTTTGTTCATCTACCTGGCAATCACGGAATACACTGCTAGTGTTGTTCTAGTAAGAGAAGAAGAAGGCGTGCAGAAGGTTGTCTACTTCGTGAGCAAAAGGATGATTGGAGCAGAACAGCAGTACTCGCCCATCGAGAAGCTAGCCTACTGCCAAGTTTTGGCCTCTAGGAAGCTGCGGCCTTACTTCCAAGCTCATCCAATTACGGTCTTGACCGGCCAGCCTCTTCGACAAGTTCTGCAAAAGCCAGAGGCTGCAGGTAGATTGCTAAAGTGCGCAGTCGAACTCAGGCAGTTCGACATATCTTACTTGCTACGAGCAACGATAAAAGGACAAGCCTTGGCTGACTTCATCGCCGAATTCACAGAGCTCATGGGCAGCGAGCAAACTGAAGAGCCCAATGAGCCCGAGTGTCAAATACAAGCACCCTCGTGGAAGTTATTCACAGACGGTTCATCCAACGAATCCCACGTAGGAGCAGGAGTGATATCGATAACGCCGGAAGGGCATCGATTTCACTGTGCAATCAGATTTGACTTCACTGCTTCTAAAAATGAGGCCGAATATGAAGCACTACTCGTTGGATTGTAGTTAGCCAAGGATATGAACATAAAAGTGCTTGACATCTATAGTGATTCTCAGCTGGTGGTGAATCAGGTCCTGGGAGAGTGCCAGGCACGAGGTTTGAAGATGGTTGCCTATCTAACAAAATGAAGGTCTGTTAGCCCAGTTCGACAGATACAGTCTCTAGCAGGTACCTCGCGATCAGAATTCCAATGCGGACGCTTTGGCAAAGTTGGCAAGTGCAAAGGATGCTGATACTCTGAACATAGTGCCAGTCGAACGACTATCAGTACCGAGCATCCAAGCTGCAAATGCCACTCTGGTAATCCAGATGGCGGATACATGGATGGCACCATATGTAGAGTATCTCTCAAGCGGCGTGCTACCAGTGGACAGAAACAAAGCTAGGACCCTTCAGCGGCGAGCTGCTAGGTATATCTTGGTCAATGGATGTAACGCCCTGGATAACCAAGACCGTTACACTGTGTGTTTGAAACAGTGCGAGACTTGCTAATCAAGTCATTCTATTAAAAATGTGAATCTAATGTTACAAACAGGTTAGGTTTAAAAGATTTTTGTTATAAATGTATAATTTTCATTTAAAATACATGTTTGGTACATGGGATCCCAAATTAAGGTTTAAATAACATAATTACAGAATTTCCAAAGCTTATAAATAACCAAGCCACTCTAATGGAAAAATACATGCTTTAGGTTCTCGTTCCTGTACAAATCCTCGACCGTGGCGACCGAGCAGCCGACAATGTACTCCTCGCCCCCAGAGTTCTCCAACCCATGGTCAACTCGCCTTACCCTTGCCCTTACCTATACCACGTAGCACCCGTGAGCCAAGGCCCAACAAGAAAACATAACATTTAAGACACAATCACTAATAATACTCAATTATTTCACAGGACAGAACCAGGTACTCAACAGAACACAACATTCATCCATTCAACGATAATAATCAACAAGCTAACAATCTGCCATTCAACTAACCATCATATCATAATTATCATAATATTTACAATCAAATCACATGATAATTAGGGCCGAAAACTTAGGCCGCACCATCTGTTTATCCCACTGACTCTGGCCCGCTTAAACCGAGCTCAGTGCATAATAAACTGTCCTCAGCTACCAATGGCCGAGTCGCGCCCTGTGTGCATGTGTAAACTCTGGCGCTCTTAGGCCGCTTGTTTACTATTTACATGGCGTGATACCATCCATTTACGTTATACATGGCGTAATACCATTATGTCAAAGCATACAAGATAGGGAACCCTTAGTCCCATTATATATCCACAACCGAGTGCAGTTTTCTTACCTTTAGTTCCAAGAGCTTTAATTAGGAAAGACGACCCCCGAGCACGATCCTGCTCTGAGCCCAAGTGTACACCTATTCACAACCATGATAAAGGATTCCATCAAAAATTGCATAAGGGATTCCCAATAGAATTCTAGCCTCCGGGTCATCGAATTCCACCAAACACGGTAGTGGGATCGATCTCGAGCACCAAAGGTTAGGTTCCCACACTTAAAACTCCAAATGGCCACAAATGCCCTTAAGGGCCGCAGCCCGCCCCCTAAAATAGAGGCTAGGCCTCTCTGACCACAGACACGCACCGCAGCCCTGCCCCTGTGGCGCCGCGGCACTCCCTCATCTCAGAGCCATCCTGGCTCTTCCTTGCCCCGAAGGGCTGCAGCGCCCTAGAACAGAGCCGCGGCCCAGCCCCGCGACCCTAGAAAAACCACCATTTTTAATATTCAAACCTCACCCAAATCCACCCTAGACCATCTAAAAAACATAACTCAACTATCACAACTCTCTAACATGCTTCCAGCAGCAAAAACCATCAAAACAACATTTAAATATTTTGAACCCACACACTCAAGAACACTCAAACCAACCACTAAACACCATAATTTATACATTAAATCATAGTTTCGAGCTTACCTTCACTGCAGAAAAAATTCTCCAAGTTATTTCTGGGCTAACTCCCAAGTTCCCAGCTTCAATACAATCCTTAAATATCAAAACCATAAACACCCTTAAAACCCAGCCAAAACACAGAATTCTAATGACCAAGAGTATGATTCAATTCTTACCTTTGTTCCTAGCTTGTTTCCCTTAGCTTCCACTGAATTAAACCTCCAATTGCTCAGCTCAAACTCTAATTCCCAGCCACAATCCTTTGGTTTCACTAGGTTTCTTGAGAGAAAAGGAGAGAGGGAGATAAAAGTCGGTTCCTTGAGTTTCTACTATTTTCTATTTTTTCCTTAGTCTAACTTTAGTTACTTAAGTCTATCCCGAGGCTCAGGGTACCGGAAACGTCCCCGGGGGCAAAACGGTAAAATTTCCCAATATTCCCACTTAGGCTTCCTAACCTCAAATATATCTCCAATTATTTATTTTCATAACCCAATAATCTAAATAATCAACTAATACCCGAAATACCCCTTGACTTGCCCCAAGTCAGGTACCAGGTCCCACTGCGACTTTCCCACTACTTGCTCCCTAGGATCGCCTCATGTCGAAAGCTACAACACATATATCCACATAATAATGTGGTCTTATCAGTTTATCACAAAATCACATTTATGCCCTAACGGCCAAAATTACAATTATGCCCTTACAACCAAGTAGGGCCCACATGCTTATCCAATACTCATAAACATGCATTTCACAAAATCAAACATAACACACTCCATTAGCTCACATAACTTCCAATTATGCCCTCCCGGCACACTAATCAAGGCCCTTAAGCCTTATTAGTAATTTTGGGTCGTTACAATGGAATCCTGTACCGAAGGGGATACTCACTGCCACTCCTCAAATGTATTACAAAGGAGAAAGCCAAAGAGTTGATGAAAGAGGTGCACGAAGGATTTTGCGGGGACCACGCTAGGGGGCAAAGTTTGTCAAAAAAGATCCTATGGCAAGGGTATTTCTGGCCAACCATGAATAAAGACTCAATGGAGTTCGTGCAGAGATATGACAAGTGTCAGATATTTTCCAAAACCCACGAGCAGCCCCCAACGAGTTAAAGAAAATGCAGAGTCCATGGCCCTTTGCAATTTGGGGAATAGATCTAATCGGATCTTTGCCTACGGGGTAAGGTGGTGTAAAATATGCAGTGGTTGCCGTCGATTACTTCACCAAATGGGTCGAGACTGAGCCACTCGCAACCATAAAAACCAAGAAAGTGCTTGACTTCGTAGTCAAGAAAATCGTTTGTCGATATGGATTACCAAGGAAGATCATCTCGGATAACGGCACCCAATTTGAGAGTGATCTATTCACGGACTTCTGCAAATGGCATGGTATTATCAAAAGCTTTTCTTCAGTCGATCATCCCAAAGAGAATGGGCAGGTCGAAGTAGTTAACAAAACCTTAAAGGATACCCTGAAGAAAATACTTGAAGAAGCTAAGGGAGCGTGGCTGGAACAATTTCTTGAAGTGCTCTGGTCGTACAGAACTTCCCACAGAACAGCAACAGGTCATACCCCGCTTTCCTTGGCATACGGGTATGAAGCTATGTTGCCTGTCAAGTTGGATCCACCCTCACACTGCAGATTAAGATACGACCAAGACTCCAATAGCCAGCTATTGATGGAATCCCTGGACTCAATCAATGAAAAGCGTGAACAAGCCCAACTCCGAGTAGCTGCATACCAGCTGAAGGTTGCCTGGTATTTCAACTCTAAAGTGCGAGAAAGAAAATTCAATGTTGGAGATCTTGTACTCCGACGAGTTTTTCTAAACACCTGCGACCAAGCTACTGGAGTACTCGGGCCTAATTGGGAAAGGCCATACTAGATCGATGAGGTCCTTCACCCAGGCACTTATAAACTTGCACGCTTAGATGGAGATCTCGTTCCTCGTTATTGGAATGGAGAACACCTGCGCAAGTATTACCAATGAACAATTCTTCTTAAAGAATTGGCTTGTATTAATTTTACTTTTTACAAGTTTTGAAAAAGGGTTGGTCATTTTATGTGACTGATCGCTTATAAGTGTAAGATCTTATTGATCACTCGTACATACATGTTTAGTCCATTTATTACGAGAAATAAAAGGGACTGTGCGCAGCCAGTCATTTCTTACCTATTATTGTATTTATTACAAGTATTTGCTCATTACATGTGTTGTTTTGCTGTATTATAATGCTAATCATATTGCTACGAGTAGTAATGTTCAAACAGGTTCTGGTCAAGGCAAGTGACCAAGGACCTAAAGCTCCTCGATCACTTGGGGGCACATAAGGTGCAAGTAAGCAAAGCATATCGCCAAAAGGTATGTAAACACATGAGCAAAATAAGTGAAAGCCTACTAGGGTACTTAGAGTATTTTTCAAAATTTTGTTATTTTGTTAAATCAAACCAAAGTGCTATGCTAAGTTCGGTCATGCGAACATATGTTATAATAAGATGCAAATATATTTGTGGATGTCAAAAATCCACTAAAGAAAAACTCTCTAGTCCCGGGTCGGAACACAGGGATAAAGGTCGCTTAGTCATGCTATCGGGCTTAAGCCTATAGGCCTTTAAAAAATGGAAGGTTGTCTCAGGGGAAGCAACATGTTATACGTCATGGGGTTTGGCCCTGCTAAGCTAAGAGGCCAAAATAAACATTGCAAAAGCATAGGTGCACAAGGCCCTCACATAATGAGGTCCGAGGTGTCAGGCAAGGTTGACACGCTCATAGGTCAAGATGTACTCACATAAGTGAGAGTTGACAAAGGCACCTAAGGCTTGCGCCTACCAACGTGCAAGGGGCGCCAGAGCCATATATGTCGAGGGCACCCACCAAGGACCCGCGCGCGCATGGCCTTGCGACACCACCAGGGACCCGCGCGCATGGCCTCAAGACACCACCTGGGGTCCACGCGCATGGCCTCGCAACACCACCTGGGGTCCGCGCGCATGGCCTCGCGACACCACCAGGGGCTCGCGCGCCTCGCCCTGTGACACCACCAAGCACCCTGCGCCAAGGGTTGTGCATCATGGTCTCGCTCCAAGTGGCCTCGCCCAGGTGCCATCTCGCACCTCACGCAGCCACGGCCTCGCGCCTCGCACAGCCACGGCCTCGCACAACCATGACCCTCACCTAGTCTAGGTGTCGTCTCGTGCGCCTAGGGGGCCTCACCCAGGTGACCGTCTCGCGTGCCTAGGGAGCCTCACCCTGGTGATTGCCTCGTGCGCCTAGGGGCCTCGCCTAGGTGCCGTCTCGCGTGCCTAGGGGGCCTCACCCAGGTGACCGCCTCACGTGGCTAGGGGCCTCGCCCAGGTGCCGTCTCGCGCGCCTAGGGGTCTCGCCCAAATGACCATCTCATGCGCCTAGGGACCCCACCTCGCATGACCACATGCCACAAGGATTGTTGGGGGTGGCTCAACAGAGGCATCACGAGACACCTCTCAGCTCATTTTCATGGTGCCATCCCGCAATGTCCATAATTGCCAAGCACCTTGGAATAATTTAAGGATGTCAACACTTGATGTCCATGGGAATAAGATACCTTGTGAGGATAGGAATTTGTGGCTCGATGAGGTCTTATAGGTACGATATGCACCTACAAACGAAGAAGAATTAGAGTACGGACATGATGCCCATGCCAGACAAGTAATGGCAGTACAAGAATGGTACATGGTACGAACTCCTTCAGCACGCTTATGAGGTCCGTACCAGACAAGTAGTGGAGGCACAATAAGGCACCAAGACATGAGCACTTTTGTAGACCTCTGACATGTACTGGAGCAGACCACCACTCTTTCAGCACCACTACCACCTGTGTTGTTACCTTTAGCAGTGTACTCATGTACTAATTGGTCCCAGGGGACCACCATGTATAAGGGGGGGGCCATTAGAGCCCAACTATAAATATAGCTTGATCCCTCAAAATAAGGGGATGGAAAATTCATTATAAGTTGAAGCTATTAAGCAATATACAATTTTTACTCCATTGTTGATCTATGTTCATCCTTCCATAAGTCCATTATAAGTTCTCATCTGAATATCACTTGACTTATCTTTGAGTTTTTCGATCTAATTTCGTTGACGAGATTTCACCATCAACAATATTATAATATCAAAATGTATCCTTTTACACTGCGAGCAGTCGCTGCTCGGATGTAATTGTTCATATAAAAGTAAAAGCTGCCCATGCAACAATAAAAAATATATTGTCTTTACATCACAACCCGTAGGTCGTGCAGTTAAAAAGATGAAAATAAAAACAGAAAAAGACTAAGGAGCCGGAGGATCTTGAGGAGGGTCCTGATCGACGATGTCTGCAGCCTCATTGTTTGCCCCGTCCATCCCAGTGGCCAGCGAGATCTCAGGGGAAGCAGGAATCCTTGCTCTTTCTTCCTCTGCCAGTCGAGCAGCACAGCGAGCGAGCTCGGCGTTTCTTGAATTCTCAAGAAGGTAATTGAAGTTGGCACCCTGGTTGTGCTTCCAGAAATCGTAGAAACATCAGAGAGTGGCATTCTTATACCTTTCTAAGTTGCTGGCATTGGCTTTCTCAAGTTCCTCGATCCGGCCCTCCAAGGTAGTATTCTCATGTCTACTCGCAGCCAAGTCCTCCTTGAGCTGTTTAGCCACGTGGTAATTGACGCGGTTAGACTCCTTGAACTGGTCCCTCTGATCGATGGCTTTGTCCAGAGACTTTTTCTTCTCCTTCAACTCCTCAGCCAGATTATTCTTCTCCTCAAGCACCACAGCAAGTTGTTCGGCATATTTCTCTACGGAAGCTTTAAGTTCATCAGCGTGCCATTGCTCCAAATATTTGGCATGCTCGGTAATAGCACCCGAGCGGAGACGGCCGACAGTAAGGGTCAACATTGCCAGTAGTCAGAGTAGAATTTAGGCTAACTATAGAATATAGAAGGGCTATCTCCGCAGAAAAAGATGACTTACACTGGTAAACTCGTTCAAGGCGTGGTTTAAGATCAGATCAACGTCCATAGCCTCTATTGCGGCCATCGCCTCTCGGCAGTGGTCGTGATTTACAATTTTTGCGACCCTTTCCTTGACCGATTTGAAGGCGCGACTAGTTATGTCGCCCCCAGTCGAGGCAAGACCGGCCTGCTGAGCCTGGTCGGTTGGGGCTGCTGGAGGTGGAGTTGTTCCGGCTAGAGCAGGGGGACTCTGCTGCTCGCGAGGAGAGGGTGGAGTTGCGTTGGCTGAGGGCCCATCCTCTGGGGGGCCTACATTGTGAGGCTTCTTAGCCTAAGGCGTTTTGCTGCTTTCCCCAGGTTGCCTCTTGCTTGCCTTCTTTTTGCTCGGGGGAGCCGCGAGAGTCTTAGGAGTGCTGTAAATGTCGAACACGTTCACGGAGTCCATGTCTGGAAAAGAAGCAAAATGTCGAACAGTAAGATAGCATAAATGACTAAGTATATTACATCAGGAAAAGAAATAAAGAAAGATTGCAAAGTCAAATACCCGAGCTATTATTACTGGTTGCTATACTATAGACTCTACAAGTCTTATACTCATTCTCTGACATGAAGAAGTCTGGACCTAAATTTGGAGCATATTTAAAATTTTCGTCCCCCTCGAATAGATGACAGGGAATTGGCAAGCTATCTAAAAATGAAATAATTGTACCATTCTCGTCTGAAGACTCGTCCAAGTGTTCGACAGGCTCGGTGGCCTTCTTTATCCCCTTCCCCAAGGGGGCAAGGGGCCTCTCTGATGGAGGTGTGCCAACAGGTTCCCTGATCTTGACCCCGGTTGGTCTCCTTCGTGGAGGCGACACTGGTGGTTGCTGCTCGGGTTCCTCCTCGGCTGTGGCACTCCCTGATATTGACTCCCTCATATCCTAATGAGGGGCTAAGAGGCCAACCAGCCTAAGGTTAGCCTCTGTGACCAGATGTTTGATGCTTTTTTCTACGTCGGTCATGCTGGCCAAGAGAGCTGATCTCAACTCCATGTTTGGAGTTGAGTCTGGTTGCAGCCATGGGCCTGAAAGGCATTAAAAGTTTAAGAGATTGCGGAGAAGAACACTAAATAAAGAGTAACAGCCAGTGATACAAAGGTTTTACCTCCTTGAGCAAAGACCAGATTGTCCGCGATGATGTCGGTCGTGAGGAAGTACTCCTGGTAGTACCTCCCCACATTCGATATATGGGTGGTGTCAGTCAGGAAGATGCGCCCAGTTTCCTGATGACAGAAATGAGAAAACCCCGTACCTTCTATATCACGGGCCATTTTTTGTGGTTGTAGAAGATATAGAGTGCTGCGAGCATTCTATATCCATTTGGAGTTATTTGAAAAGAGGCAACTCTGAAATAGTTGGCCACCCCTTGGAAAAATGAATGAAGGGTTAGGTAGTCTCTGCCTCAATGTGGAACCTCGACCAGGTGCTAAAGGCGCCTCCAGGCAGGTTCGCCCGTTGGTCTTGGTTAGGTCGGACTAAGGTCACCCCCGTGAGACCGTACTTCCTGATGTAGTTGGCAATCATCCTGATTGTCACTCGGCTCTCAAGTACTAAATATCACTCAACATCTGTCTGAATGGCATGTCGGGGCTGAGCTTGTCTTTGGATATTGGGGTCAGGAACATTTTCAGCTCGACCAATGGTCGAGGGAATTTCAGCCCGACCACTGGTCGAGGGAATTTCAGCCTGAGGAGCAGGCTTATGTGAAGGATTGGGGGTTTTCTTTTTTTGGGCTTTGGTTTTAGCACGAGCCATTTTTTGAGTAAGGATAGGTGGAGTGTTTGGAGTGACACGAGAAAATGGAATGTTAGGTATCAGTGCTGATGGTTGCTCCTCGTCGTCAAGCAGTTGAGCCAATAATTCGTCGTCGATAAGTCTTTCTCCCCCCCACAGATCTTGCATGTAAGCTGCGAATAGAGAAATGAGGAGATAGGACGCACAACCTGAGAGCTTATGTTGAAAGTTGGAATAACGTTGCTCGCGTCTACGACCAGCAACATTCTAGCAGAAACACTAAGTTCTATGCGAGCAGTTTGAAAAATGGATCAAAAAGCGAAAATAAAAAGTTTTTTGGAAAAAAAGCTTTTTCGACTCCGAAGGGGCGGGAAAAACCCAGTTTTTCAACTAGCCTAAAAATCAAATTTTTACTTCGATTTTATGCCCTAAACTTACGATCTTGACTATCAAACTGGCTCCTAACTCCTACAGAGAAAAACTACACTACCCTATCAAGCATCAATCAATATACAGACAATCCTCATGCATTTCTACCCAAGAACACGAAAAATTTTAGAACTCAAAACAGGCATGTGACAGCATGCATGTCATGTTAGAGAGCATGAAAGTTGCAAAAAATTACCTAGATGAAGATTGGAGGTTCGGAAATGAAGCAACTTTGGGCGTGCGAACAGAGGATCTTTAGAACAAGCGACGGATGATCTTCAAAGTTTCTGAGCTCTGAGGTGAAGTTCTTGAGGGTTCTTGGCAATAAAATGGCGAGTAAAAAGTGAAAAGGTAAATTTGGGGATTATTTATAATGGCTGAGAAAAGATGAAAAGGGGTAATCATGAGTTACCTTTTTCAAGGCATAGGGGAGTGTAATAGCCGTCAGAAGGATTACTTGGAAACTGAAAAGGCGTGATTGGACATGATTAGGTCACCTTTTTCGAGGAAGCATGAGTGTCTCTGACAGATTTCGTGGGGCATACGAAAGGTTAGTTTCCTAAGTTTACTTATTGTTGGTCGCAAGAAATAAACTTGGGGGGCAAATGTTTATCCAAAAAATAGCTGTGGATGAGGTGACAAGAATTTTTGACACGTGGCAGAGATACTGCTCACTCATCGACCAAATATGCTTCCATATACGGGGTTCAAGTTTTATATACGACCAGCCTGGTCGTATATTCTGTTTATTTATGTATAAATTTGTATAGTTGTAATGATTGCTGAGAATATCTCTTCATTATAACCTGAATATCCATTTATTAAGGAAATATATGATTAATTGACTCATGTAATCCTCCTTGAGCCTATAAATAGTCAAGAAGTAGCTCAAGGGGGGATCTTTGGATCTTTTTCCGAATTGTATTGCTAGTATCCATCGTCTGTATTGTTTCTCCTTCTAAGGTCTGTGAAACTCAGGAACCCTAGTTCTTTGATCACACCTTTGAAGCTTAATATTAATAATAACATCAAGTGGACGTAGGTCATTACCAATCACTGGGGCCGAACCACTATAATTCTTGGTGTTCTTTACTTACCATTAGATTCTATTCTCAAGCATCGTACTAATTTACTGTCGTATACTTGACTCCGTGTCGTTGGCCAAAACAAGGGTCAACAATATGTTTAACACAAAATGCAAGTTTAATAAATTAAGGTTTGAAGTCATTAGGATATGACCCGACTAATCTCAAAGAAATTACCACTTAACATAACTTAAGATGTGGCTTAGCTTTTGTTGGTATTTAGTGGAATGTTGTACTATGAAGTTCCATGTTGACAGACTTTCTTAAATGGTGTTTTTATTTACTTTTTTAAAAGGTCATACTGACATTCTCTATTTTTAATGTCATTGTCAAAATGAGTTAATGTTTTTTTAATATACTATTGGAAAATGTTAACTAACATCTTATGTCATACGTCATGTGGAGATCAGTATTTTCATATCTATGAAAGACATGTCCCCTTATTACAGGATATGGTATTAATTAAAGTTGTTTTTAATAAATAAATTATTTTTTAATTTAATATACCTTTACAAAAATCTTTTGTAGCAATGTACTGAGAGCTTATCGAAGCGCACAACATGTAAGTTTCCCTATACCTTTATGAGATCTGCCATACGTCATGTCAAGATTAATGTATCCATATCTATGAAATATATTTCCTCTTATTACGGGATATGGTATTAATTAAAGAGATTTTAACTTTAAAAATTATTTTTAATTAAATTTATACTTGGGAAATTTCTAGAGACTTAAGATATAAACCCTACTTTACCTCACCATATATTAGTGGACACTATTACGTTCATTTTTTGACCCTAAACCCTATTACCGAGTTACTTAGGCAAAGACCCAACCAATTTTCTCCATTTAAATATGGATCCTCACAACCCATTCAATTCTTTTGAGAGAAGTCCTACCCATTCTCCTCCTCCTTCTTTTGGGAGGAACACTCCATCAAGGTCTTCACGTAGTCCTAGACTACGTACGACTTCCTTAAATGTTTATACAAACTACATGAGACTTGAATCTATTCTCTTAAAACATATGCAGTTATTGTGTGAGGCCAACAATTTAGTCTCCTAGACCAGAGAGGAAACTCTGCAGCTTACTAACTTCTTGTACCATAGCGCTCAATTTCTGAAAGACGCATGCAAGGCAGCAAGAAATATTGAGCAGCACACGATGCGTTTTTGGATTTGACCAAGGTTGATGTACCTCAATACTGACAGAATGAGAAACAACAAGAGAAAGGGAAGGACCATATAATTGTTATAAAACAAGATTAGCACTAGTTTACCTCCTCTAGTTGTCTCCCCATGTTGGTTGTCGTTCATTGTAATGTTTTCTTATGGTTAGTAGTAGTACAATGATGCATTTTACTATAGTTTTTTCAATTCTCCATTATTATTATACTTTTCTTAGCTCTTATTTTGTTGCATTCTTCTTATTAATTTCTGGTATTTCCCATAAATGTTAAAACCTTTTTTGATATAGTAGTTACTTTAGGGAGCTTGTTTTATGATAAAACATCAAGTATTGCACATTTTGGAAAACACAAACTTAAAATTTATAAAAAATTAGAATACTAGAATAAATAACTTGTTAAACCATGGGATTAAATACGCAAACAATTTTAAGGTCTTATGTCTAACCTCTACATAGAAATAAGAATATAAAGAAAGTAGAACATAATAAAAAACATAAGCCACCGGAACAGTACATTACATTATACTACATAGTACACCATCTACTTTTTTGGAGTTAATCCAGTGGGAGACTTCTCCCCTTCCGCTTCTTCTCCCTTTGTTTCTTGTCCACTTGGATTCGGAACCCTTTGTTTTTGTTGACTCAGTTTTTCATCATCTTGGAATTAAGAATTCGAGAGACAGTTAGGCTTGGATAAAACCATATACTAAGAACATTAAAAGCTTTTATGTGGTTTAGTAGTTAAAATATACCTAGTCCACAAGTCTATGTTATTACTGTTTTGACAATTTCTAGAGGGTTTTGGTATACAAGAATACGATCCCTTTTCCTGTCCATTTCCTCTCTATTTATATGGGATTAATGGATAGGTTTGGGTAACTTACAAGATTGGGCACCTTCACAAATATACTTCACAAATATACAAATAATTACATTTAATATATCGATTGCCTCATATTATACATTTATCAGGAAATATTACAATATTCTAATAATTTATATTAAATCTCGAATATTCAGGGATTCGAATCTGTGCCTTCTGTGCAACGACAATGAGTTGAATTCATACCACGTGATCTAAATATTTGTTGGGGTTTTATGCCCAAATTAAAATCCAATTTCTTTGTAATCTCATTTATTAGCAATAAAATAATAGAAATCATTTTTTGACTTGGTCAATTACTTTGCTCACATGTTTTATTTTCATGATTATTTATATAATATAAACTTCTATTAAATCCCGAGCATATACCTAATCGTATTTATAGTGATGTAATCATAGTGGAATATAACTATGATTATATGTTCAAATATAAGTTAGTCCTAAGATTAGTCTGTGCATAGAAATTACACTGACTTGCCAATCTACGATATGATCTACTTACACATTGTAGTGTTATATTCTTTCCAGAACATTAGCAAAGTAGATAAGATCGGATGTATTTGTCACATCGTACTAGACCGATATTGAAAATAGATAGGATAAGTAAACATACAGTTATTATCTATTCTAGTCATATCATATTGTTGACCATTGGTCAATTCAATCTCAATTCTGAGTGGTTAGTATTCTAACTAATTATATTATTTGAGTTCTTTGACTTGTTCGTTACCAGCTTACCCTACAGACTAGCCCATACTTACATCTTGGGAACTCAGTTGTATAATTAAGTGGGAGTATTAAACATAGATATGAACATCTATAGTTTTTGATGAAGAAGTGAAACGATGGTTTCCTTTTAGTTTGGTTCAAGGTGCTAAATGATAGAGATCTCATTTTAGTATTTAATATTAGTTTACTAAAATATCATTTACAAGGAACTAAATGTTTTAAGGATAAAATACAATGAAAGGTAAAACAGTATTTTAGTCCCATCTCATTGTAGACCGTCTATAGAGGATTGAGTGACAATTATGGTCGTAACAATGGATAATTAATAATTTATCTATATTGCTTATAGAGCGTTCTATGAATTAAAGAGTGCAATTACGAGTCTTTAGTGGAGTCATGGGGAATTAATAAGTTAGTAAATTTATTTGTTAGATTTATGATAACTTATTGGAGCTTGATTTCATAGGCCCATGGTCCCCATTGTACTTTGATAAAATCATCTAGATAGTCTCAATTAATTGATTTAATTATCAATTAGAATTATCAAAGTTGACCAAGTCAATTTTGGATAGTTTCACAGAGTTATGTAATTTTGAGAAGAAAAGATAAATTAGGCCAGTTTTATTAATTAAGATAAATTGGTATCTAAATTAATAAATAAGTTTAAATCAAAGTTCAAATTATAAATAATTAATTTGATAAAGGATTCAAATAATTATTTAATTAATTAAATCAATAGAAAATAATACATGCCTTGATTTTAAGTCCAATGGCGTTATAATCAAATGGGAAATTTCAGGGGCCTAAAGCCCATGATAATTTCGACCTAGGACTTCATATTGGCTATTATTTTATTGATTTTTTAATTAAAATTAAATGGCCTAATTGAGTCTATAAAATGAGTGCTTAGAGAGAAGTCAGAAGTTCAGATTTCTGAGACGACAGATAAGTTTGACAAGTTACAAGTCAGATTTTCTTATAGGTTTTAGATTCTCTCTAAACACAAGTCATTTTCTAAGCCTCTTTGATATTATCTCTTCTTCTCTCTGTATCTATCTCATGTGTTGAGAATTGCCCATACTAGTCTAGGTGATTCTAAGGATACATTGAAAGACTGTGAAGAAATTAGAAGAACGGTTCAATTTCTTGATAATACTCTGGGACATAAAGGATGCAAGAGTTAGAGAAACTGAGGGAAGAACTATTTCATTCCGCTAGGTATCCTATAAGTATTCTTATCTTCATTTCTCTTTGAATTCAATTTTAGAAATATATTCTAGGCTATCTTATATTAATTTGTTTAATATTAGATATACATGAAAATAAATAAAGATCATGTATAAGTTTTCCTAACTAGCCTCAGAGCCTTTGGTAATCTTTATTTTCATGCATGGACATGTTAAAAATTGGATTATTTGATGTGTTTGAATAATTGGATGGATTTTCATGTGTGTTTATGAAGCATATTGATTTTATGTGATTATTAGCAATTTTTCGATTATTTTGTAGTGTTTTTTATGCTATTAATTTTTATATATGCTTTATTTTGTATAAAACATGTTAAAAATTAATTAGAAAATGGTTTTGGTTTGAAAAATTGCTCAGAATTTTTTTTTTTTTTAAATTTTGGCATGGCTGCCCATGCGCACGCACCCACACGCACCAGCCACCAGCGCGGTGAACAGTACCCACGCCTACTATTCATCCAAAAAAAAATTTAATTTTTTTTTAAATTAAAGAAAAATAAAATTTGTGGAAATAAATTATTTATAATCAAAACCAAAAATATCATTTTTATTTTATCATTTAATTTTTTTTTTTAAGAAAAGATATTTTTGTTAGTTGAGATTTAAATAATTTGATATTTTCTATAAAGATTCAAATTTAAATTTAAAAATAGACTAACATCTTAATTTTAAATCTTTTATTATATTAAAATATTAGAATTAAGGTATCAGATATTTAAGATATTTTCTTTTAAATTCTTGATATTTTTATTAAATCTTTATTTGAAAATATAAATATCTTTTTATTCTATAGTTTTTAATATTTAAATTATTTGAAATTTGAATATTGTTAGTTAGATATTTTTATGGATATTTGAATTTGATTAAATGTTTTAAGATATTTTAGGGTTGTTATAACTATTAATATTTTATTTTTTTATAATGGTTAAAATATTAGCTAATAGTTGTGAGAACACAAGATATTTTTGAAAATTAGTTAAGATATTGATTTTAAAATTTAAAATTGGTTAAATATTGAAAAATATCATATTTTAAGCCAATTAATAAAATATTTTTTTAATAAATGGGATTGAAATGAAATTTGGTTAATTGTTGATAAATCATATTTAAATTAAATTAATTTTTTTTTTCAAATTAACCTAAAACCAAGTTGATTGTTGATAAATGAGATTTAAATTAACTATTTTTAATTGTTGATAAATTTCATTTAAATTGACTTATTTTTGTAAAAATTTAATTAAATTGAATTTTTTTAATAAATTCTATATAATTAATTATGTTTTTTTTTTGCAAATGAAATAAATTGTGGTATTTTTGTATAAATTCATAGAATTGCTCATATAGTAACATGATTAGGCCCATCCAATTATAACATGTCTGTTTGCGCTAAATGTGGTATTTTGGCAATTAGGCTTAGATGGATATAGTGGCCCATATGTTTGTTAGATTTATGGATTTTGCCAAATAAAATATTCATAAAATGATAGGTTTTATTTGAGCCCATTAGAAAATGTAAAGTTTAAATTACTCTCCTGTGGGTGATTCCACTTGTGAAGGCGCATTTTCTTTGCATGACTATAGTGGGCCTAATCAATTAATAATAATTAATAAAATGAAAGTTTAAATTCCTGTCTTTTAGGCCTTGTATGGAAGATATGGGGCTTTCGTAGTGGGAACGATATACTAAACCCAGCACTCCTCCATACAAGCCCAATTGGTAAGGTCCATTTACCTGAGTTGGACTTAATTGTATAGGTTTATTATATTAGTTAAACCTAAATATTGATTAGCAACAAATTAATTCTAAATTAATTGAATTTGTTTCAATGTGACACTTTATAATTAATAGGAAATTAAAGGACTTTGGTTTTAAAAGTTTAACCTGTTTAATTTTTTAATTTTGGAAAACCATAGTCATTAATTTTCTAAAAATAAATAATAAAAATACTATTTTTAATTTTATAATGAGCTTATTTTAAAATTTATATTCGATTTCCATCATTGGTTTAACATAGTCAATAGCTTAATGGGGCCTCAAGGCGCTTTGATTCGTCCCCCTACGGAAGGTGTTCATTAGCCATTTTGACAAGGTTAGATTTCGAAAGATAGATAATTATAGGTCAAATTCTACTAGACTCACCCCTGCGGTGACTACTAGGACTAAATCTATGATTATTGAAATCGTGGGTCTAGCTCATAAAATAAGAGATTTTGTTGTCTTATTTTGATCGAATAGTAGGTTGTTAATAGTGGTGTCCATTATTAAATGAGTTTACAACTCTATTTAACTAGTGGTATTTTTTACTCTCGCCAACCGGGACAAGGATATCATAGATTAGTTAAAATCCTAAAGAAATAGAGATATGATTGTTTTTGGTATTTTTTCTCATATCTTACATATTTTTGTATATGTTGTGCTATTTCTTGAAATTTGTGTGAATAGAAGTTTTATTGAGCAAATGTGATTGATTTCTATTTTATTGGTAATTTAAGTTAAGTAGTGTCTGTGTCTACTCCCATCCTTTCTCAACTTTCGAGGAGAAACTCACTGAAGAAAACTTCCTTAATTTGAAGCAGAATATCAACATAGATTTGATTGGTGACAACTTTGAGTTCGTCATGATTGAGGAATCCTTAGAACGAGCATTGTGTCTGCACGTTCGTGATGGCACCATCAGTGCTTGTTATGGAATCGTAACTGCTTGTGATGGCACCGTCAATGCTCATGATGGCACCATAAATGCTTGTGATGGCACCATCAATGCTCGTGATGGCACAATAAATGCTTGGATATCACAACCTCCGCACATACGTGAGGACACCATGAATGTTCGAATAACACCATGTCTGCATGGTCATGATCAACTCAACTATGGTCTGACGCAGCTCATGAACGAGCTTCATACTTTTGAGTCTATCATGGGTGGACCTAGTAAAGAAGGAGAAAATAAGACTATTGTTGTTGACGGTGAGAACTCGTCAATGAAGTTAAATTAGAAAAATCAAAGTATAGAGATTACCAATGAAGAACTTCAAAAATCTAAACAAAAACTTAGAGAATAGTTGCAAAAAGAAAATGGTGAAAATAACTTGTATTTCTTACGGTGTGATGCTACAGTGTTTTTTCCAACCCCCTTCCATGTGGAAGTGGGGTTCCTTTTATAGTGGGCTCTAATGGCCCCTAATACATTGTGGTCTAGGGGACCAGGTGGTACACAAGTACACTGTCAGGGGAGTGGTCTCAGGGGTAGTGGTGTTGGCTCTAGTATGTGGTCAGATACCATGAGGATGTCTCCACTACTTATTTCATACGAATGTCAGAGGAGTGGCATCAGGCGTATGGGCGCTAGTGGTGGTGTCGACTCTGACATCTGGTTAGAAGCATACAGGCCATGTCCCCTCTCCCAGTACTCCCACTACTTTTTTGGCATGAGTATTTGGATCAGACATATGGGGTCTTACAGGTCGTACCCCATATGAGCTCCGTACTTGTATGATATTTTCGAATTATACTTGTTCTTTTTCCTCTAAACGTTGGAGTTTCCACAGGTCCTCATAGGACACACCACTTTGAGGTTCCAGGCGTGAGGCCACCTAGGATTCCTTGGACGCACGAGGCGCTGGCCTGGGTGAGCTACAAGAGGGAGCCCTTAGGTCGTTGGTGTGTGGCGCTTGTAGGCGGGGGCGAGACACCGTCTAACGAGGCCCATGGCTCGGGGCCTTGGGTGCGCAGTCGAGGCGTGGGCGAGACATCAGCTCGTGAGACCCATGGCGTGGGGCCTTGGGTGCACGACCGAGGTGAGGGCGAGACACCGTCTCGCGCGGCCCATGGCACGGGCCTTGGGTGCACGGCCGAGGTGTGGGCGAGACACCGTCTCGTGAAGCCCATGGCACGGGGCCTTGTGTGCGGGGCCTTGTGCGGGGCCTTGGGTGCGCGGCCAAGATGAGGGCGAGACACCGTCTCACGAGGCCCATGGCGCAAGGCCTTGGGTGCGTGGCCGAGGTGTGGGTGAGACACCGTCTTGCGAAGCCCATGGCGGGGCCTTGGGTGCGCAGCCGAGGCGAGTACGAGACACCATCTCGCAAGGCCCATGGCACAGCCGAGGCATGGTGAGGCGTGAGACGCTCCTAGGCGTGATGCGCCTCCTTGCGTGAGGTTCCTCCTGGAGCAAGATGCTTGTGGGCGAGGAGCATGGCGAGGCGTGGTGAGGCGATCCCTCACGATGCCTTGGTGGCACGGCTGTGGCGAGGCGAAGTGAGGGCATAACAGCCTCACAGGGATGTAGGGTTGACGACCTCATGTAGGTGCTTGAGGGGCTTGAGTGGCACACCCCTTAGGCTCACGAGGTGCGAGACGAGGGGTCCTAGGTGGCACACTTACTGGGGCTACATTTGTTAGGATTCCCCAATACATTCCTAGGGACATGGGTCCTAAGCACGTACTTTGAGTCTTTCATCAACGTGGAATTTTGAGCATCTGTTGGGTTCATGGGTATTTGGTTGTACCCAGAATATGCGTTCATGAAGCTAAGTAGTCCGTGCCCCATTGTGGCGTCTACTAACTGGTCTATCCTAGGAAGCGGGAAGCTGTCCTTAGGGCAGGCCTTATTGAGGCTAGTAAAATCCACACAAGTCCTCCATTTTCTGTTGGGCTTCAGGAATAGCACTGCGTTTGATACCCATAGTGGGTAAAATGCCTCTTGGATGAACCCATTTTCCTTCAACTTGTCAACCTCCTCTTTTAGGGCCGTGTATCTTTTTGGGTCCAGCGCTCTTCTTTTTTGCCTCACAGGCCTTGCTTTTGGGTCGATGTTCGGGTGGTGACACATGACCGCTGGGTCTATTCCTACGATATCCTCGTGACTCCAGGAGAATACGTCGAGGTTGGCTTTCAAGAATTCTACTAGCTTCTCCTTCACGCCACCCATAAGGTTTTTTCCTACCTTCCACTTTCTTAACGGCTCATTCATGACCGTGACTTTCTCCAACTCCTCTACTGGTTCAGCTCTGCACTACAAGAAAAAACAGTATTCATAACACTTAAAAACTGCTATCCGGGGCTATTGATAGCACTTCTGAAAATGCTAACATAGCCCCTGTTATTAAAAGTCCAGTCTTTTCTATAACAGTTTTTGAATGTTATGTTCGGTGTTATCTTAAACTATTCAATAACACATTTTTAGATGCTATAATATTGAAATAATAACATTTAGATAGAGTTTTTGGTTATAAATTTGAAATTTAATCTTGTACTTTTTTCATAACACTTTTCAACTGTTACATTTGATTATTTTGATAACATTTTTAGTTTGTTATATTATATAAACCATAACGATTTTTTACGCTTATAATATGTTTCTAAATCATAACATATTAAGGTTTTTTTATTGTGATAATGGTACTTATAAGTTTTTTGTTTAATTAAAAGATTTTCATTATTGTATTTTGATAAAAAAAAAATCAAAATTAATCATAAAATATAATTCTCAATAGATTGATAAACCATAAGTATTACATTAAACAATAACTAATTCAAACTCTAAATGTGTCTATTTCATGAGATCTTAGTTCTAACTTAAATTTGAAAGCATAACATAATAAAGTATTATAATCTTGAACATTTTTTACTTCAAAAATGAAAAACAAAAAATTACAAGATACACAAAAGTAAACCATGCACGAAACTTGCTCCATCCTTCAATTCATCATCCTTTGTGCACTTGTCTTTGTTGTGAGTCCATTTGTTGTGCACTCGTCATATACCTGTTTCCCTTTCTTGTTTCCCTTTCTTCCACAGGTCCATGTGTAATCCTCTTTGCAATAAAGCCAGTTGTAGTCCACAAAAGACCTATTGCTGTCAAGCTTATGTTAAGCTCCGTCTTTAGAGCACTGTAAGCTCCAGTCACATCTACACACCTGTAATATTCAAGTGTAATAATGGAATCACACCAGCAATTACTTAAAGTGGTAATTCTAGGGCTTTTATAAAAAAAAAACAGAACCAAATTGCCTTGTATTAATTAAAATGTCACAATAGAGTGAAGGTATTGTTCTGTTGAGATTATATATGAAACACCACAAAGAGTACAAAGCATAAACTAAGCACAACGATAGAAGTCAAAGATAAATTCTTAATCTGCATAATTCTTGCTAATTTATTCAGTAAAAAATTCAATTTTGTTAGTAAAAAGGACTTAATTACTAAAATATTAAAATTTTAGGGACTAAGCTGCTAAATTGTAATAAGTAGAGTATTGTTCAAAGACTAATAGAGACAAATACCCAAAGTAAAATCATTATGGTAAGGTTCATTGAGATATTACCACTCCTAATTCAAGCATTGTGTAAGTTGTCAAACCAAATCCAACTAGAGCATTTTTTCCAAAAGTGCCCTGTGGATACATGCAAATAGATTGTGACAAATGCTCTACAAATTAAAGTAATTCTAATATGATACTTCTAAGAGGACTTATAAAGAGAAATATGTATGTTTCTCAAACATGGAATTTCTAAAATAATTTCCCAACTAAATTCATAATACAATTTCAACTTATATACAGGCCCAGGGAGAAAGCTTGCACTCAAATTAAACAAATGGTCAACTAATATTTAGAGTGCATAATAATGTGGATATAATCATTGGAATGGTGGTATTTAGATTTATGGGTTATCTTGAAGACTGTTTTGTCAAGAAACTTGCCACCCACTACAACAATCACAGGGTTCAAAACATGGCTGCACCTAAAATGCAGATTTGGATATTATGATTTTACATCCAAGCTCTAGAATAGCTGTTGATTACAACTAGGGCTCAACCATATGATTCAAGTGGTTGAGGTAGAAGACACAAAGGAGAATATTACCTGCACAGCTCTTCCACCGTCAAGAAATAAAAACGTAGTCCAAATGTAGGTACATTGTAACATTCTCCATTCCAAGTAATCTTGTTTCAAAGACATCAAATTCACTTTAGATGACCCTGAAAGAAAATGGTTTAGAAAATGATCTAGCCACTAATTTTGAGAGCTATGTGTTCACGTTCTCTTCCATTACTTTCCGAAGTTTACTACACTTTACTTAAAGTTATATGTTATACCCAAAAATTGGAGAATGCATCCTAGGAGGCTAAGGAGAATGCATCTAGGAGAGTGCCTCCTAGGAGGGCTAAGAGGGTGGTCCTAGGAGACGTTCTCACGTATGTTGTCGTTTACATTCTCTTGAAGGTTCATCGTATTTGACGTTCTCACGTCGTTGGCTAAAAACGCAGTCAACATTATATATTCCAAAAAATTCTAGTACTGTTTCATTCACTTATGGTATATTTTGATGAAATAATTTCCTTTTAAGGAATAATGACCTAATTACTTGAGTTGAGATTATTAAGCTTCTTGAACTTTGATTTAAAATGTGAACACTGCTAGAAAACATTCAGGCAAGGGTTACTTTAGTTTTGATAAGAAAATGTGTGTCCCTGTGGATATGGGACATGCCTAACACATCTAATTGCAATTGTATTGTTCTGAGTTGGTGTGGTGGGGCAGGGAAAGAAGGGCAAGAAATTGTAGAGAAAAAATGTATTAGAATTTTTTTCATAAAAATATGACATAGAATCCTTATCATGGTATATTATTTGGTCTCTGTCTTGATAATAGAATTTACAAACTAATACAGTTATAAATAATTTACTTAAGATAGTATTTCAGGTAATGAAATGTTTAGTGAACCACTAATATCAAAGAAACATTCATTAGAATCAATGTTTTTCTTTGAGGGGCTTATCAAGGATCTAAAATGGCTCTATGATCAACATTCATTCGTTGCATTCATGATTAATTCTAAGTAATCAAATAAAAGGTCAATGGATTTTGAAGCTGGTACAAGAGATATTATTTGATAAAAATTGGCTTTAAGCAAAACAGAACTAATTAAGTGAAGATATAAATCATTCAAAATTTCTCATGGTTTAATCAAAGATTTCATTGGAAATTTTCTTCCATGAATTTTATATGAATGGAACCTTGTTTCTTAATTAGAATCAAGAGAAATTATTGGACACAAAAGTTTTCAATGCCAACATAGAATTAGTAGGAGCATACTTACAAAGCAATGTTTAAAGAAAGTGATAAGAGAACAAACAGTAGTAGAAAAATTACTCTTCGAAACAAATAAACACTTGTGAACAACCATTTAGGCTATGATTTATTTATTCATAGGCTTCTGTGGCCGTTACAAATTTCAATTATATTTATATATTTATTTAGATGAAGATAGAAAGCAAAACATAAATATCACACCAAGACATAATTCTTCCTAAGATATAAATTCAAATGAGCAATTTCTATTTACAACTTTGTCAAACAATTTCTTGTATCTTAAAAGAGAAGGTAAAGAGTATGATCTACATTGTTTTCTACCAAATTTTGTTAGTGCTATGATTTATTTGTGTAGAAAGAGGCTGTGACTTTTGTGGTAAGACAAATGATATTGGTATTGAAAAATATATCTCTACATTTTGTTGACAAAAAACAGCCTGTAAATAATGAAAAATAGCCTTCAATAAGCAGAATTTTAGCAGATAATGACATGTCCTATTATGCATCAATAAGATTGGAAGAGAAGATAATGATTTTAAATGGTTATGGCTACTCTAATTTTGATATGAAAATGTGTCCCTTTAGATATTAGACATGCCTAAGACATCTTATTACAAATTTTAAATTTTATGTTCTGAGGTTGTTTGGTGGGGTTGGGGTTGGGGGCCAAGAAAAATGAACTGGTATTTTATTTTAGGGCAGCTAGATCTGAACTTTGAATCCATAATGATGACTGGTTAGACAATACCATGTGATTCCACAAGGACTATACCTCACTTGACCCCTTCTAGCTAATTTTCGCTATAGTCTTGACCATTCCTTTCAATGCAATAGATATATCTGTCCTATACATCTTATCAAAGACTATTGGTTATAAATACACATATGAATGGGGATCACTACCATCCTAAGTTCTCAAGCTCAAAAGTATCAAGCTAATTTCATGACTTTTATTTGATTGGAACTTTTTTTTTATGAATATATCATAGACTACTTGTCCCAAGTTCTTGGTCTACATTCTGTTTTGGTATTTTCAGAAACCAAACAGAGTAAAATTCTTGACATAGATTATGATCAGCAATATACTTAGGAAAGTAAAATTAAATTAAGTGTGCCTCATCACGAAGATAGGAGATAGTTTGTTTGTACAAGAAGTCGTCACATAAAAAAAGTGTATATTCTTCTATCAAAGTTATATTTTAATCGAGGATAAAGCCTTTTCTCTAATCATAAACCCTTCTTGCTACTTTTCTCAACCTAATATTCTATGAAATAGTGATTAAAATTTCCTCTCTAATACTGAGCAATAGCGAGGATTTTAAATGTCCTCTCTATAGTTCAGCAATAGAGACAAAGTATTAGCGAGGAAGTTTAATGACAATTTCATTATCGCTATTCGATAGAACAAGGATTTAGAAAGCTTTAGCGAGAAAAAAATTCATCTCTAAAACCCGATTTTGTTATAGTGCCAACACAAAATGATATTTCGGTTTCTTTAAGAAGGAAAAGGACCCTAAAAAGAGAAGCAACTCGGGCAGAGATGCTTGCAATACAACTGAAAAGGACCTCAAAAACTATACAAAAAGATTATTACACCATTTACAAGTATATGTTTTTAACAATCTAATTAATGTACCAATCATCAAACAAACCAAGCAAACACAATTCAATTATAAAATAGTTATACTAGATAAGTCTATATAAAAGCAAACACCATTTTCCCCTAGACTAGCATCTAACCATCTGCCAATATCAATTCAACTAATTCAAAAACGCATGCATGTTTTCTTCCTTATCTCGCCACAGCACACAAATTTCTCAGATCCTACTTCACTAAGACACACAAGTTCTCAACCTTCCGTTATCACCACAGCACACAACAATGATCTCAGAACCTACTTCACTATGGATGAATATTTAAGATATTCAAACTCCTCTAACATTTGCATAATATTAAAACAAAGGTAAAAGGCATACCTCTTGCAAAATGCAAACAAAAGTAAGAGTCTCTCGTGAGAGATTGCTTGCACACCAAGTATTTTGCCTCTTCTCTTGGAGGCAGCCTACCAAATTTTTTTTAACTATATTACAAAGAGAATAAAAATATAGAGATAGAGACATATATAAGCAATAGGACAGCACCAAACAAAAATCTCATTATTTATGATCAAAACCCATACAATCAATATTATATATTTTCACATGAATAAAAGTCTGATAAAATCATATTATAGAATATGCATAAATCAAATCTGTAAAATCCAAATTTCATACACAAAAGCCAACAAAAGGACTAAAGAAAAGGTAATCTAAATCCATATTCTCAAATCACAAACATTAAGTATTAAGCACCATATTCTTACACTTAAAACATCTCTAATTTTTCTCTTTGTATTCTCTTAATTAGAAACAATTCCAACACAAAAAATTATATAAACCTGAACTAAAGGGGAAATGACTTACCTTCATCAGCTGCAACAAAATAAATTATTAAAAACAAAAGCAACAACACAAACCAAAGAAATAATCTTTAAGGAAAACCAACAAATTAAAGCCCACTTAAAGGATCTTGACACAACCATAATGTGAAAATATAAGGTTTATTTATAAAAGTTCTAGCAAAAAAAAAAAAAACAAACATATTATAGAACAGAAAATATCAATAACCAAAATGCAAGAAAACATAAAATTATGTCAAATAATAAAACATAACCAGTCATGTAATGAAAATTTGTTACATAATGATTAAAAATAAATCAAATATCACTTTAACATACATTTTAAATCAAGTTAATGGTACTTTAGTACTTTAGAAAACACAATCAAAACTATGGTTCTTTTAACACATATAAAAACTAAAATGCACTTTAGAACAAATAATAGCAAAATTTTCTTTATTGACTTACTTTCTGATTAAAATTAGCTCAATGAAAGGGCTAACTTAAATATATGTAGGTAGCAAATGAAAATAATATGAAGTCACTCAATTTCTTAATTGAATAGAGATGAAATAGAAAGCTCAACACCTTGAATTTGATCCAAACTAAGTGTAAATTCTTGAGCCAAAAACTTGAGTCTCAAAGAAAATAAAGATGGGATCAAAAGTAAGAGCAAACTCAGTAGGTCATTTCTTCCAATGCTGAGAGTAGATAAACCATATACATAAAAGAATTTCATGATTATAAATGAAGCATACTTGTATGAAAATATTTCACCTTGAGCTTTCCAATTCCCTTCAAGCTTAACATCACTAGATCAGAGTCTAAGTGCATGCCTGCACAAAGAATTAAGAACAATGTCATCCTAGAAAACATTAAGAAAACTTTCAGCATCACAGATGTACTTACTTCAACAACCATGCAAAAGATAGAAATCAAAGCTAACTAAGTGTTTCTAAGTCATAATACAGTGGCCAAAGTTATAAATAGAAAGTGCAAAAAGTAAGAATTAAGTATTCATCAACCAAGAATGAGACAAATTAAAAGCTTAACTAATATGAGAGGGGCAGGTATATGTCTAAACATTCACAAAGTTTTTTTTACCAAAACAAGCATGTTCATATGAAATGAAAGATACAAATGCTCAAAAGTAGAAATGCAACTAAGTTGAAGGGCCACTAAGATATGCAATGTTAGAGTGTCAAAAACAGAAAAGAGAAACAATAGCTCCACCACTTGAACCTCGTACATGAAAAATTCCTTGTACCGTATTTGCAATTAATGCTAAATGAAAAATAGAACTGAGAGGGCCAATAGAATTGGTCTAATATATTCACTGAAAATACAATGAAAAAAGAAAAGGCAAAAAATGCATAATCCATTAGTCAATCCAAAGTGAAATCCCTATGCATCTCAGCTCACAAATGACTTTCAAAAGCTCAATAATAACATTTGAATTAGTATGAAATTTGTACAATGAAATTTATTCCTAGTGTTCAAGTTATGTATCTATGTCCCAAAAAAAAAAATACAAATTATACAATAAAACCACGTATATTGATCATAATACCAACTCAAAATTAGTTAACTAAAACTTGAACACATTCACAAATGAAGTCACGTGATATCTGTGTAAAATGAACCTCTCAGTGGCCTCAGTGCTTTTTCAGAAAGTGAAATTCTTGTGACAGACTTTTGTTCATCATCTGAACACCTCCTAAGCAAACAATTATTTCTCAGTTATGATATTAAAGTTGGTTTGCAATTAAATATATAAGAAAAAGATATTGTTGAAATATTCACTGAGGTGAGGAGAACACAAATCTATTCTGACTTTTTCACTAATAATTGTATAGTGGATTTAGTTTCACTTTAAAATATGCCTCAAAATATCTATAAAAAAAAGTGTCAAACACCCACTTTTTCAACAATAAATTTATATGAAAAGACTAACCCACGAAAAAGATCTTTCCCAAATTCATTGTAATCTCTAATAAGAGTTTCAACTTCCAAACCAAGAATCCCAATCACCGTTGAAAAAGGGACCCAAATAAGTAAATTTAGAGCTCAATTTATTAAAAAAAAAAAACAGAACTCTTAAATAAAAACACTCAATCAAAGACAATTATATTCATTATTCTTTAAAGTTCAACTACTTGAACAAAGTCCCAGTAATTTATATCATCTCATATCCATTGCAATCAACCTCATTTGCTTCAAATTGAACACATCCTCTATCAGAGTGCTAAAATAATCAACTTTCAAAACAACAATGTAATGACACTGAAAAAGAAAAGAAAAGAAACAGCTAGAAATGTAATGTGATGGATTTTGGGATTTCTAGAAAATCACCTTCAAGCTGGTTCTCACTCAAGTCCAAGAAATCAAGCCCCTTTTTTTCCGAAATCCATCTTATTTGGGTAATTTACTGATCTTACCGATTAAGAGGAATTAGCTCCTTTTATACAGAGGATAAGTTAGAAACTAACAGAGCTAACGAAACTGTTAAGAAACAGTAAAATAGAATAACAAGGCCAAACAACACAAATACACACATATATATATATATACATATACATTGATGATCTGATATGAAATTGAAATCTAAATTAAAAATTACCTCACAGTTTCGAATACTCTGGCCTGGTTTCGTGCTTCCAGTAGGAGAGTTAGCAAGCGCGCGACTCGTGAGGGAGATGGCTGGGTTCTTGCTTCCAGCAGGAGAGATAGCAAGCACGCGACTTGTGAGGGAGATGCCTGGGTTCTTGCTCCAGCAGGAGAGACAGCAGCGGGAGAGATAAACAGAGAGGGGGGGATGAGAGACTCAACGACTACAGCACGGGCGTGGTCGTGGTGTGCTTCAGTTGCGTGAGTACCGGCGTGAGGGAGGCTTCAGGTGTGTGGTTGTGGTGTGGTTCAATGGCGCGAGGGTTAGAAAGCCGAGAGAATGTGAGAGAGCGAATGAGAGAAAGAGCAAGGGAGAGCGAATGAGAGAAAGACTGAATGAGAGATTAGGGATAAGTTTTGCCGCTGTTGTGGTGTGGTTCAGGCGCTGGTAGAGATTAGGGATTTGAGAGAGAGAGAGAGAGAGGCATGCGTAGGGATTTTAGATTAGGGATAAGTTTTTTTTTTCATTTGCTGTTCTTTTTGTCAATTTCAGGCGGCAAAAAGAGTTTCATTTGCCGCCTAATTTTTTTTTACCGTGTCTTTTTTCTCCGTGTATCCATATCAATAGCACTTCTAAAATTATGTTATATTTTAATGTAATATTTGAGCAAAATTGTTGTAGTGCTGGGTTCTTCAGCAACTCATGGGTCTAACTTGTGCGGGTTCGTGCCTTCATGCACAACCATTTCCATAGGCGTTGATGGCTTTGTGTCCATGCAAAGGGATGTGTTATAACATTCCCTCGCTTCCTTCCGCTCTCCCTTCATGCATGCTATTCCCCTGGGAGTTGGGAATTTCATAGCTAAGTGGTATACAGAAGTTATCGCCTTCAATTCTCTTAGGGAAGGTCTCCCTAATACCGCATTGAAGGCTGAGGCACAATCTACCACAAAAAGTTTGCCATTATGGTGGTTTGTCTGGGCTGTTCTCCCATAGTGAGGGCTAACTCGATCGCCCCTAGTGGCTGTATTGAATTTCCCATAAATCCATACAAGGAGGTACTGCAAGGCTTTAGGTGCCAGATATTTAGTCCCATCTTCTCCAGAGCTGGGCGATATAAGATGTATACAGAGCTTCCGTTATCCACCAAGACCCGATGCACCCTCATGTTAGCAAGCTGGATAGTCAACACTAGGGGGTCATTATGGGGGAAATGTACACCCCGGGCGTCTTCCTCAATGAAGGTTATTGAGTCATTTTCACCCTTAAAACTCTTCGGGGGGCATTGCTCTAGACTTCAGATGCACGGTGGTGGACTTCGTCTAGCCTCCCTGGCATATTTATCTCGTCCCTTCCTTGATTCTCCCCCGAATCCTGGCCCTCCAAAGATGGTCCTAACCTCTCCTTGTACTTCCGGGGCCACCTTTATCGCCCACGGTGAGGATGCTCCTTCTTCCAGCCTTTGGTTCTCCTTGTGGACATATCTGCCCAAATGTCCCCTGCGGATAAGCTTCTCGATTTTTACCTTCAAATGGTTGGATTCCACGGTGGTGTGGCCGACATCTTTGTGATACTGGCAATATTTTCTTGGGTCTCTTTCGGACCAGTCCTTTTTAATTGGCGGGGGCCTTCTAAAAGGGACCTGGTTTTCGTTCATGATGAAAATATGCTCTCTTGCATGGGTGAGGTCAGTATAAAAGGTGTAGGGGCCCCGTCTGCGGTCATGTTTCCGGGGTCGATCATCTCTCGTTCCCTCATATACCCTCTTCTTCTTTGTACCACTTTGGCTTTCTCGGATTGAGGGTTTTGGTGGCGACTGGCCTTTTCCTGCCTTAAGGCTTTCGTGACCATCTTCCACTCGAATATATTTCTGCGCCTGCTCGTAGGGGTCGTCCAAATCTATGACCTTCCTCTTGAGCATGTTATCCCATAACTTGCTTCTCGGGCGTACTCCGGCTGTGATGGCCATTTTCAGCTCTCTACGGGTCAAACTCCCTACTTTGGCCGCCTCCATATTGAACCTGTGAATGTAGCTCTTTAGACTCTCATTTTCTCCTTGCTTCACGTTGGCGAGGCTGGTGCCCAGCATCGTGTAGTCCCACACAGCGTGGTGTTGCTGGAGAAATTCATCGGAAAACTATTGCCAAGATCTGATGGACCCTGGTCTAAGTATCTTGAACCATTTGTACGCAGGTCCTTTCAATGTGACAGCGAAGCAATGGCATCTGGTCCCGCTACAAATCCCCCTTAACTTCATCAGGTCGTTAAATGCATCCAGATGGTATTTAGGATTTGTGCTTCCTTCATATGGGGCTCCTTGAAGTTAGCTAGAATGAAGGGCGACTCATGGTCGAACTCATCCTCAAAGGCTTGTCCTCCAGAGGCGGTGATGATTTTGCTTAGTAGGCTCCTCATTTCTGTGTCTAGGTCTTGTCTCCTCTTGTTCAAGGAGTCTCTCAGCGTGGATGGGTTAGGATCTCCCTTTCCTTTTCCTTCCTGGGGTGCCATAGGAGGCGTGGTCCTTTTACCCGCCCTCTTTTTGTTTAGTTCCACTCGTAAATCTGAGGGTGTTCTCCTTGAGGTGACTTCGACATCATTATGACGGCCAGCGTTGGTCTTCGGCTCAGGCCTCTGGGGCTGCTTCGGTGGTCCAGGACGTTCCTGCTGCTTCGTCCAGGGGGTGTTACTGGTGGAGAGTCAAGTCCTTCTGTCATCTACTGGGATGGTGGTTTCTGCCCCCTCTTGACCTTTCTCTTTTCGCTTAGGGAGTGTTACGTTCGATCTCCCTTGCAACAGGCCATTTAACACCTCTTGCATGTTTTCCAGGGTGGTTTCTAGCCTCTGGTTCTTACTGTGCAGTTCACGTATCTCGTCTTCATAGAATCGAGATCTAGAACTCGAGCTCACGAAGTGGACTCGAGGGTGCTTGTCAGGTCTGCGCGCCGATGGGCCCGGATCCTGCCGACTGTAGTTTAGCACCTGCAGCAGCCTTGGAGGCAGGAACTCACCGGCATCCCTTGCTGGGGCTGCCGTTGGCCTTGGACGATCCTCCTCAGGTGGGACTGCCGGGGAAAAGGCTTCTCTTTCACCTCTGCTAACCTCAGGCTCCTTTGGGGCCTCCACGTTTGCGGGCAGAGGAGGATCCTTCATAGAGGCTTTTAGCTGATCTCTGTCGAGATGGACCTCCATCTCTAGCGGCTCTCTCAATCGTTTCGAACGTCGCAAAATTTCTTTCTTATCGGAATCGATGGAAGAATATTGGCTCGACACTTGTTCTTCCCACAGACAGCACCAAACTGTTGACAATGAGAACTTGTGAACGAAGTTAAATTAGAAAAATCAAACTATAGAGATTACCAATGAAGAACTTCAAAAATATAAACAGAAACATAGAGAATAGTTGCATAAAGAAAATGGTGAAAAGAACTTGTATTTCTTATGGTATGATGCTACAGTGTTTTTTCCGACCCCCTTCCATGTGGAAGTGAGGTTCCTTTTATAGTGGGCTCTAATGGCCCCTGATACATTGTGGTCCAGGGGACCGAGTGGTACACAAGTACACTATCAGGAGAGTGGTCTCAGGGGTAGTGGTGTTGGCTCCAGTACGTGGTCAGATACCATTAGGATGTCTCCACTACTTATTTCATACGAATGTAAGAGGAGTGGCATCAGGCATAGTGGCGCTGGTGGTGGTGTCGACTCTGACATCTGGTTAAAAGCATACAGGCCTTGTCCCCTCTCCCAGTACTCCCACTACTTGTCTAGCATGAGTATTTGGATCAGACATACGGGGTCTTACAGGTCGTACCCCGTATGAGCTCCATACTTGTATGATCTTTTCGAATTATACTTGTTCTTTTGCCTCTAAACGTTGGAGTTTACGTAGGTCCTCATAGGATACACCGCTTTGAGGTGCTAGGCGTGAGGCCACCTGGGATGCCTTGGGCGTACGAGGCGTTGGTATAACGTCCCTAAGGTAGGGTACGTCTGCCACATACTCGTAATTCTAGGGTTTACGAGTATGTAAGGCACTTGACCAAAAGAATTAAATAAAATGATACGAAGAAATACATAAAAATTTAAAACTTTTATATAAACTTATTAGTAGAAATTATTACACGTATGAATACTTTAAATTTAAGGCAGCCATATGAAAACTCTAAACCATTATTGCATTGCTACTGAGTCCGTGCTCCACAAGTTGCTCAACAGCTAAAGCCACACCTGGAAAAATGTTGGAAAATAACATAATGAGCTAACGCTCAGTAAGCAAATCTCATGCATACACATACACATGAATGTCGTGAGTTTGTAGTGCACATATACTAATATGCTGACTTATATACTTATGCATTTCATTTATTGCTCAAGCACTTTCAAACTTTACTTTTATGCTCTTTCTTTTAGTTTCACATTTTTATGGGCCCAATATCACTTGTGCACACTGTTTGATTCAGCCAATGCATGCAGGGCTTGTTACACATATCATATAGAATCCCATGGGTTCTCCTCCGGCTAGCCATCATCTCAGCTAGGCTCATCATAACACTCATTTCATCGTTGCCATAACTGCCATACTTATTACACATATGGAGGAGAAAGACGGAAACATGGCAAACATATCTGAATGGTCAACTCTGACCTAGCCCACACTAGTGGGCAGCCACTATAAGTCTTATAGACTTCCGTCTTCTTTACTGAACTTACTTGATTGCTTCATCAAAACAGTGGCACCCTTTTTAACATCTTATTATCACTTTGCTTAAGCCTTGTGTCATTAAAATGTTTAACTTTACATAAGACTTTTCAAGGCATTTCATAACTTTTCTCATATTCTTATGCATGGTCTTATATCACATAATAATGTATCACATAACTGTACATGCCATGCATACATGTAGATGCTGAAATGCCAATGTTCATGTTCATGATTCATGTTTGATGGTATTCAATCAAGGCATTGTATCACATCTCATATAACTCAAAACATCTTTAGTCATAATACATGAAGCTTTGGGTTGGTGGCGTTGTTATACCTTAACGTAGAGCTATGGCTCAGGTCTAAGGTTTCCAGCCTAAAAACTTAAACGCTTCATATATCATAACATATAACAAATCATGAACATAGAGTAATCCACATATCCATCAACATAAGAACACATACTTGCACATAATTCATATCATTCTTAACCAAGTAAGACATCTTTCACATATCACAGAATTCATCAATTACATATCACACAACACCCTTATGGTGTTCATATAACCATTTTTCACATACTTATCATATGCATCATCATCATACCATACTTAACTCATCGGATGTACACAATCAATGTAGTCATGCATCTTACACTTAAGCACAAAAGGTGAGATTTACTTACCTTAGGTCCTTAGCTTATTTTAAAATTCCTCACCAAGAGTCAATCAATCAAATCCATACAAATCCTATTCAAGGCACATCATTTATTAAATTCTATCAAAATCATAAATATACACTATTGATAGTGTATATTAATAATACCAGAAACTATATAAATGATAATAATAATTATTATCAACGTAATGCAAATAACTCTTCATATAAAACCATGCTTTAAACCTTGCTCATAAGATAATGTACTCTTATGATAATAATAATAATAATCCCAACAAAAATAATAATTATCGTCTATAATTAAACTTATTTCGATATTAATAACAAAATACTTCAATAGCAATACGTATATGGATGTATATATTCAAATAGTCATTTTATAAAAGAAATCATATTTTTAACATAAAGTTGTAATAATCAATATAATGATAATAATATAAATATAAATATTTATATTATTATTAATTAGTCATAATATCAATTCCAGTGATATAATAAATATACTTTCTCCAAAATTCACTGGTCTTACAAATATCAATAACTGTAAGAAACTAATATTTGATATTATTTTAATATTCAAATATTAATATACAATAATAATGGTTAGATAATAGGTTTACTATAAATCATACTTTTCATATATATATATATATATGAATCTGTATTCTTGATTTACTTAACAAAATAATAACAATAATAATTAAAATGACTTAATCATAATAATTTCCATATTAATATAAAATCAATTAAATATGTATTTTTATACTTTATTTAATATCTAATATTTTCTAGAAAATTGGACAGCACAACGGCTATAAAGTGGACAATTCCAAAATCAAAACCTGTATCAAAAATATATATAATCCCAGACAGCCAGTAAATTACAGAAAATATTCCATATATCAATAATATATAATTATATACTATAAATACACATAATAACAATTACTCTAATCAAACACAATTAAATCACAATATATAGGTTAAAGAAATTATACCAAAATGATCGAGTTCCACAACAAGTCAAACGATGATTTTCTGAAACTCAAAACGTACTTCGGAACCTCGAACACTAAGTTTCGACCGTCGGTCTATGGTGGATCGCGGTGGCTTGTGGTGGGCCCACCACCCAACTATGGTTGATGTAGGAACAAGTTATTGGGTTTTGAAGCCCACAACACGAGGAGCACGATGGTGGTGACGGATCGGCAAACGGATGCCCGAGGTGGCCAAATCGCAACTTTGAAGTCGCGGGGTGGATGAACTTAAATCGAGTGGTTGAGGCGTTTAATCGGCGAGTGAGCTCTAGATTCCCATGTGGGTCGATATTTCGGAGGCCTCTGAATCCAACGGTCCGGCGCATGGCTAAAAGTGGTGGCCGGAAAGTACTCCTGCGTCGTCGGCAACAGTAACACGCAGAGAGAGAGAAAGAGAGAGAGAGAGAGAGAGATTTTATGAGGAGAGAGAGAGAAAGAGATTTTCTGAGGAGAGAGAGAGAAAGACTCGGTTAAAAGGCTGAAGCCTTTTTTTTTTTAAATTTATTTATTTATTTAAATTACACTTGGACCCCAAATACTAAAATTCTTTTCAAATAAGCCCTTTAGCAAAACTTTCTTAATTTTATAAAAATCCCCAATTAAAATTATATGACATTTGGATCCAATACTTGACCACTCAAGTTTCTCTCTCTTTAATCTCATTAAAAACATAAAATGATATTTTAAACACTATTTTTCCGTTACTATTTCTTAAATTTGTAAACTTGTACATTTTATGTATTAAAACTCAGATTTATAATAAAAATGTATAATGAAAATGTTGGATATTACAGTTGGCCTGGATGAGCCACGAGAGGGAGCCCTTGGATCATTGGTGTATGGCGCTTGTAGGCGGGGGCGAGACACTGTCTCGTGAGGCCCATGGCGCAGGGCCTTGGGTGCGTGGCCGAGGCGTGGGCGAGACACCATCTCGTGAGGCCCATGGTGTGGAGCCTTGGGTGCGCGGCCGAGGCGTGGGCGAGATACCGTCTCGCAAAGCCCATGGCGCGGGGCCTTGGGTGCGTGGCCGATTCGAAGGCGAGACACCATCTCGCGAGGCCCATGCGCGGCCGAGGCAAGGGCGAGACACCATCTCGCGAGGCCCAAGGCGCGGCCGAGGCGTGGTGAGGTGCGAGGTGCCTCCTTGCTTGGGGCTCCTCCTGATGCGAGGCATATCCTGGCACGAGATGCTTGTGGGTGAGGAGCATGGAGAGGCGTGGCGAGGCGATCCCTCGCGATGCCCTGGTGGCACGGCTGTGGCGAGGCGAAGCGAGGGCATAACAGCCTCGCGGGGATGTGGGGGGGACGACCTCGTGTAAGTGCCTGAGGGGCTGGAGTGGCACACCTCCTAGGCTCGCAAGGCGCAAGACGGGGGGTTCTGGGTGGCACACTTACTGGGGCTATGTTTGTCAAGATTTCCCAATACATACCTAGGGACATGGGTCCTAAGCACGTACTTTGAGTCTTTCATCAGCGTGGAATTTTGAGCATCTACAACTATTATTGTTGCTGATCTAGCTAAGGGTGAAGTTAACCAAGCTTCGTCTTCGAAAGCTAGAAACAAGAGGAAAGGTGGACAAAACACCAACCCCAAGCCTGCAAAGGCTACAAAGACGAGTGCACAACCTACAACACAGACGTCTAAGGGGAAGAACAAGAAAAACAAGAAAGATAAAGATAAGTGTTTTCACTACAAAGAGAAGGGGCATTGGAAACGAGATTGCCCCAAGTTTCTAGTAGCTAAAAACAAAGGTAATGATTACAGTTCATTTATCTTAGAAACATGTGTTTAGAGAATGATAAATCTGTTTGGATTATTGATTCTGGATCTACTAGCCATGTTTGTAATTCTTTACAACTTCTTGAATCGTGGGAGGAAGTGGATGAAGGCGGCTTAAAGCTTAGAGTTGGGAACAGAGCATTCGTTGCGGTCCAAGCTAGAGGAAGATCTCGTCTGAAGTTCAGAAATAAATACTTAATTTTGAATGATGTATTTTTTATTCCAGACTTTAGTAGAAATTTAATTTTAGTTTCCGTGTTGCAATTGGAACAATTTGTTATGACTTTCACAAGTTCTAATATATCTATTTATTTCAATGGATCACAATTGTGTATTGCATGTTTGGAAAATGGGCTTTATATTCTGCGACCTAATGAACCCCTCGCTCTTAATAATGATTTATTCAAAGTAGCTAAATCTAGAACCAATAAACGTCAAAAGACCAATAACGATAATATAACGTATTTATGGCACTTGAGACAAGGTCACATTGGCTATGATAGGATTTAAAGACTTACAAAGGACAGACCTTTAAGGGAACTCACCTTAGGTGAATTACCTGTCTGTGAATCTTGTCTAGGAGGCAAACTAACCAAGCGTCCATTCTCTCCAAAGGGTGATAGGGCCAAAGAACCACTTGGTCTTGTGCATTCAGATGTTTTTGGACCTTTGAATGTACAATCCAGGGGTGGTTTTGAGTATTTCGTCACTTTCATTGATGATTACTCTAGATACTCATGTCTTTACCTAATGCATAGGAAATCAGAAACATTTTCAAAGTTTCAGGAATTCCTAGCAATGGCTCAGAACCAATTAGGTAAAACGTTAAAGATCTTGTGATCTAATAGGGGTGGAGAATATTTGGATATGCAATTCCAAGATCATTTAACTGAACATGGGATTTTATCACAACTTACTGCTCCAGGTACTCCGCAACAAAATGGTGTAGCAGAATGTCGGAACAAAACTTTATTGGAAATGGTTAGATGCATGCTTAGTTACTTAACTCTACCAACTTCGTTCTGGGGACATGCAATTGAAATTCTCAATGTCGTGCCATTGAAATCAATCCCCAAAACACCTTTAGAACGCTGGAATGGTCGTGAACCTAGTTTACGCCATTGTAGAATCTGGGGGTGTCCCGCCCATATCTTGAGGAAAAAGGAGAGAAAGCTAGAACTGTGAACTGATGTTTGCATGTTTGTTGGCTATCCTAAAGGTACTCGGGGTGGAATTTTCTATAGTCATTCAGAAAAGAAAGTATTTACTTCTACAAATGCTACTTTTCTGGAAAATGACTATGTCCAGAACTTTAAACCTTGCAGAAAAGTAGTTTTAGAGGAGATGGTTAAAGAATTGACTCCAATCAACGTTCCATCGTCATCAATGCGAGTTGATGATGAAATTCCCACTCTTCATGTCCAACCAACGCATGTCGATCTAAATGAAGAAAGTACCATTGTTCCTGAGCAAACAGTCACGAAGCCTAGTCGTAGTGGGAGGGTTTCTAGGAACCCAGTTCGCTATGGTTTGGATGGTAAAACCAATATGGTTGTTAGTGATACTAGTGGTGATGATCCATTGTCTTTCAAACAGGCAATGGCAAGCCCTGAAAATGAACTATGGCTCGAACCCATGAAATAGGAAATGGAGTCCATGTACTCAAATTCCGTCTGGAATCTTGTTGAAGCACCTAGTGACTTTAAGACCATTGGGTGCAAGTGGATCTACAAGAAGAAATGAGGTGTTGATGGAAATATCGAGACTTATAAAGCTCGATTAGTGGTAAAGGGTTATACCCAGAGAGAAGGCGTGGACTATGAGGAAACTTTTAGTCCGGTAGCCATGCTCAAGTCCATTAGCATCCTCCTATCCATAGTAGCCGCTCTCGACTATGAGATTTGGCAAATGGACGTCAATACAACTTTTCTTAATGGAAAGCTTGACGAAGTCATTTATATGGATCAGCCAGAAGGATTTAAAGTAGTTGAACAAGAAGGAAAAGTTTGCAAGTTGAATAGGTCCATTTATGGACTTAAGCAAGCTTCTCGTTCTTGGAATCTTAGGTTTGATGAAATAATCAAAACCTATGGCTTTGAACAAAATATTGGTGAGCCCTGTGTTTACCAATTGAAGGCAAATCAAATAGTGGTATTCTTGGTTCTTTATGTAGATGATATCTTACTCATTGTAAATAATGTTAAGAAAATATTAGATGTGAAGAATTGGCTGAGCACTCAATTCCAGATGAAGGATTTGGGTGAAGCAAGTTATGTTCTAGGTATCCAGATTATCAGGGATAGAAAGAACAGACTCTTAGCTCTATCTCAAGCAGCTTACATTGATAAAGTGTTTGAACGTTTCTCAATGAAAAATTCCAAGAAAGGGCGTCTACCGTCCCGCCATGGAATTCATCTTTCAAAGAAGCAGTCTCCCCAAACTCCTGAAGAGGAAGATGCATGAGAAAAGTTCCTTACGCATTTGCAGTTGGAAGTATAATGTATGTTATGTTGTGTACTAGACAAGATATCTGCTATGCAGTGGGAGTAATGAGCAGGTATCAGTCAAACCCAGGACCGAAACATTGGATTGCAGTTAACCATATCCTGAAGTATTTGAGGCGGACTAGGGATTATCTGATAGTCTACAAGGGTGGTGTTCTGAACCCTGTAGGCTACACTGATTCAGATTTTCAGAATGATGTCGATGACAGGAAGTCTACTTCTGGAATGGTGTTTACTCTTGGGGGTGGAGTTGTGATTTAGAGAAGCGTAAAGCAGTCTGCAATCTCAGATTCCACCATGAAGGCTGAGTACATAGCCGTGTCAGAAGCAGCTAAGGAATAGTCTGGCTAAAGAAGTTATATTTGGATATTGGTGTTATTCCAGACATGGATAAACCGCTTGTGTTGTTTTGTGACAACACAGGAGCGATAGCTAACTCTAAAGAACCTCGCACTCACAAGAGGAGTAAGCATATAGAAAGGAAGTATCACATTATTTGAGAATATGTGGCCAGGGTAGATGTTAAGGTTATGAAGATTGCATGTGAAGACAATCTTGCGGATCCATTTACAAAGACACTACCAGGAGCTACATTTGATAAGCATATCAAAGAATTGGGATTAGTAGAATTAAGGCATTAGTTTCAATTAGTGAAAGTGGGAGTTTGTTGGGGTTTTATGCCTTAATTAAAACCCAATTTCTTTGTAATCTCATTTATTATCAATAAAATAATAGAAATCATTTTTTGACTTGGTCAATTACTTTGCTCACATGTTTTATTTTCATGATTATTTGTATAATATAAACTTCTATTAAATCTCGAGCATATACCTAATCGTATTTATAGTGACGTAATCACCGTGGAATATAACTATGATTATATGTTCAAATATAAGTTAGTCCTAAGATTAGTCTGTGCATAGAAATTACACTGACTTGCCAATCTACGATATGATCTACTTACACATTGTAGTGTTATGTTCTTTCCAGAACATTAGCAAAGTAGATAAGATCGGATGTATTTGTTACATCGTACTAGACCGATATTGAAAATAGATATGATAAGTAAACATACAGTTATTATCTATTCTAGTCATATCATATTGTTGACCATTGGTCAATTCATTCTCAATTCTGAGTGGTTAGTATTCTAACTAATTGTATTATTTGAGTTCTTTGACTTGTTCGTTACCAGCTTACCCTGCGGACTAGCCCATACTTACATCTTGGGAACTCGGTTGTATAATTGAGTGGGAGTGTTAATCATAGATATGAACATCTATAGTTTTTTGATGAAGAAGTGAAATGATGGTTTCCTTTTAGTTTGGTTCAAGGTGCTAAATGATAGAGATCTTATTTCAGTATTTAATATTACTTTACTAAAATATCATTTACAAGGAACTAAATGTTTTAAGGATAAAATACAATGAAAGGTAAAATAGTATTTTAGTCTCATCTCATTGTAGACCATCTATAGAGGATTCAGTGACAATTATAGTCATAACAATGGATAATTAATAATTTATCTATATTGCTTATAGATCGTTCTATGAATTAAAGAGTGCAATTACGAGTCTTTAGTTGAGTCACGGGGAATTAATAAGTTAGTAAATTTATTTGTTAGATTTAGGATAACTTATTAGAGCTTGATTTCATAGGCCCATGGTCCCCACTGTGCATTGGATAAAATCATCTAGATAATCTCAATTAATTGATTTAACTATCAATTAGAATTATCAAAGGTTACGAGGTCAATTTTGGATAGTTTCACATAGTTATGTAATTTAGAGAAGAAAAGAGAAATTAGGACAAATTTATTATTTAAGATAAATTGGTATCTAAATTAATAAATAAGTTTAAATTAAGGTTCAAATTATAAATAATTAATTTGATAAAGGATTTAAATAATTATTTAATTAATTAATTGAATAGAAAATAATACATGCCTTAATTTTAAGTCCAATAGGCTTATAATTAAATGGGAAATTTCCCGGGCCTAAATCCCATGATAATTTCGACCTAGGGCTGATATTATCTACTATTTTATTTATTTTTTAATTAAATTAAATGGCCTAATTGAGTCTATAAAAGGAGTGCTTAGTGAGAGTTGAAAACATAAGTTGAATCACAAGTTTCTAAGAAGATCATAAGACCTATTAGGTTTTACATTCTCTCTACTGCATAAGTCTTTTTCTAAGCCTCAATTTTTCTCTTCTATTCTTCTTCTCTCTGTATCTGTCTCACGTATTGAGAATTGACCACCCTAGTCTAAGTGATTCCAAGGATACTTTGGAAGGTTGTGAAGCAAATTGAAGAACGATTCAGTTTCTTGATAACACTCTACGATCGAAAGGATACAAGGTTTAGAGAAACTGAAGGAATGACTCAATCATTCCGCTGCGTATAATGTAAGTATTTTTATCATTATTTCTCTTTGAATTCAATTTTAGAAACATGTTCTAGGTTTTCTCATATTAACTTGTTTAATATTAGATCTACATGAAAATAAATAAAGATCATATAAGTTTTCCTAACACCTCACGCATGGATTATGTTGCTTTTGGAGAAGTACGTGGGTTTGACACCACATACATGACCAGCGAATACTATAAGCCTCTCAATGTTATGATTGGTGTCAACCACTATTTCAACACCTGCATTTTATGGTTTTCTCTTCTACATCACTAGAAGCAAGTCTCTTACTCATGGCTACTCGGAGTTTTCCTAGAATGTCATAGACAAAAGAAGCTGGGAGTGGTGATGATTGACCAAGATTCGACCAAGAAATAAGCAATCAATGAACACATGCCTGATGCTAAACACCAACTATGTGCATGGCACCTCAATGCAAATGCTTTGAAAAAAGTTAAAGATCCACTTTTCATTGAACCATTTAAAGATGTCATGTACAACTACTACACCAAGGAAGAATTCGAAACAAAGTGTGTTGAATCACTTGAAAGACTTTAGGTAACAAATAATGAATGGTGCCAACAAACATATGCCACCAAGGAAATATGGGCAGAAACTTTTATTAGGGGCACTTTTGTCGCAGGAATGAGAACTGCACAATGTTGCGAATCCATGAATTCAACACTAAAAAAATGTCTAGAGAAAATTACTCCTCACATGAATTTGTGACCACCATAGATTTCACGGTGTCAAAGCTACGCTACAACGAGTGACAAAATGACTACTTAAGCAAGCACACAAGACCTGAACTCCCAACTCACACAAGATTACTAACAGTATACTATGAACAGTATGGGAAATTTTTCACAAGAAACATGTACCACAAAGTTGCGGTCCAAATTGACACGGAGAATAATTATTTTGTCGTTGTTGAGCAAGAATATGGCGAGTGGAAGATCTTCACCATTGGGAAATTCCAACACTCTGAAGTACAATAAAAATTTCATTATTCTCAATATCAAAATTTCCTACACTGTAGTTACATGTTTGAGATTCAAGGCTACTCATGTAGACATTTATGGGCTATCATGAAAAGATTAAGCATCAGGAGAATCCTAAATTTCCTTCTCATGAAGCGATGGAGAAAATATGCCAAGCTAAATGTACACCTTCAATTTATCCATGCAGCACCACAACAAGAAAACCTTTTTGAGATGGTCAGGTATGGATCCCTTAATTTACAAACCGACAACATGAATTTTTATGCTTCCGAATTACAAAATTCGTACTACCACACCAAGGAAGAAATTGCACCACTCACAGCAAAGTTCAAAGAGGAGTTCAAGTTCAACTTCAATACAGAAGGCGAGATACTACAACTAGGCAGATATAATAACAATCCCAACATTATTAGAGACCCTGAAGTGGTCATAACCAAGGGCATAAGTAATCCAACTCCACTAGAAGGAGTGAATGGAGAGGGAATCCCACGAAGGAAAAACATTGTCACATATGTCAATCTGTCAACCATGACTACCATAGGTGTCTAGCAAAGGATCAATACAATGCAACTCATGACCTAGGAGCTAGCAATCCTCATGTTCACCCCAGATTCGACTCACACTCTGATTTCACAGACTCGTACGAACCTGATCCACCAGAGTAAACATAAGAATCATACCACAACGATTTCTTCTATTACTAGTTCTTCTCTATACTACTATTGCTTCTTATGCTATAACTCTAAGGACTGCTTCAATTTGTATTTTTAATATTTCCTTATCTTCAAGAACATTAGTTAAGAATAATGGTAACTTTGTGGCACATTAGAACTGTAGATCCAAGTTAAATGTATCTTTATTTTTTGTAAATAAAAAAATGATTTGAAACTAATCTTAAAAATGACACCTACACATCCTAATAACATCATGCTTCTTATCAGCAAAAAGAATAAAAACCCAGACAATTATTATTTACAATTTATTATTTTATATTTCAAGTTATATACAATCATTTCACCTTAAATTATTTCTTCTCCAAATTACATGAATAAAATATGTTGACGTATTTTTTCGTCAACTATAATAAGCATGAGTGATTAAGCAAGAAAAATTGTTCAAGAAAATTAAAGATAAACAGCAAGATTTTTTATGTGATTCAGTAGCTAAATTTACATAGTCTATGAGTCACTTTTATTAAGAAATCTGAATTAAAGCTTATATAACAATTTCCCTAGAGTTTCAGTACAATGTTTTTACATGAAAAAACAAATGACTACCGTTCAGGCTATTTATAGGCCTAGTTTCAAATTCTCTTCCCCACAATTTTAGAGGGAAGTTATATAAGTATCTTAATTTGATTTTAAAACACACACAAATTAGTCAACAATAAAATATCTAAACCAATCTGTTGACCCTTGATTTGGCCAACGACATGGAGTCAAATGTACGACAAAAGATAAAACGACAATTAAGAATTTAATCTAATGGAAAAGAAGAAAACACCAAGGATTTATAGTGGTTTGGCCCCCAAAGAATGGTAATGACCTACGTCCACTTAGTGCTATTATTAATATTGAATCTCAAAGCCGTGATCAAAGAACTAGGGTTCTTGAGTTTCACGAACCTTGAAAGAATTACAATAAAACGATGAATAATCACACTATAGCTCTCTTTCTCTCAATACTTCGCAAAAAGATTCAGGGATCAAAAGTCCCCTCCTTGAGCTATTTCATGCATATTTATAGGCTCAAGGAGGGTTACATGGGCAAATGGGCCTTAACTTTCCTTAATAACCGCGCATCAAGGTAATAAAGAGGAAATATTCAATGCAATTATTACAGCATTACAATCTTAGAAGGAAATAAATTAAATTATATGACCAGCCTGGTCGCATCTAACAGTTAAGCTTGACGAAGTGATGTGCCTCTGGTCGATAGTCGAACAACACTTCCGTCACGTGTCAACCACGTGTGAGAAATCCTCACCACGTCATCAGCAGCCGTTTTTCGGGTAAACATTTTCCCCCCAAGTTTATTTATTGCGACAGCAATAAGTAAACTTAGGAAACTGACTCTTCGAATAACCCACAAAATCTGTCAGAGCTTCCCATACCCTCTCGGGAAAAGCATTCAATCATGTCTAATCAAGCCTTTTTTGTTTCCCAAAAACTTGTCTGGCGGCTATTCCACTTCCCCATGCTTTGAAAAAGGTAATTCATGATTACTTCTTCTACCGTGTCACAGTCACTATAAATAATACCCCAAATCCACATTTTTACTTTTTACTTTTCACTCGCCATCTCCTCTTCAAGAACTGCGAAGAACTTCTGTCTTCAGAGCCCAGAAATCTCAGGAACTCACATCCGGACGCTCTAAAGCTATCGTGTTCAGACTCAGTTTTTCATCTAAGTAAGTTTCACGAACTCCTTAGACGTTTGCGTTGCCATGCAAAACTATTTCATACTTATTTTTATCTCTTAACCTTTGAATGTTCTTGGCTGAAACTGTTATGGGGATAGTGTGTATATCAATAGATGCTTGCTAGGGTAGTGAAGTAACGTTTCGTAGGAGTTAGGAGCCAGTTTGGTAGTCAAGATTGTTGATTTAAGGGGAAAAACTGAAAAACTGGGTTTTCCCCGCCCCTTCGGAGTCAAAAAAGATTTTTTCTGAAAAACTTTTTACCTCCGCTTTTTAATCTATTTCTCAAACTGCTCGAATAAAATTTAGTGTTTTTGTTAGAATTTTGCTGGCCGTATAAAAGCTTAACTTTTATACGCGAGCAACGTTATCCCAACTCTCAACACTGATTTTTAGGCTTTACTTTCTCATCTCCCCCTTTCTCTGCTCGCAGCTTTTCATGCAGGATCCATGGGGAGGTGAAAGAACCATCGATGATGACTTGCTAGCTCAATTGTTCGAGGATGAGAAGCAACCGTCGCTGCTTATACCAGAAATTCCTTTTTCTCGAACCCCACCCAATAGACCTCAGTCAAACCTTCTAGCCATGGGTAGAGTAAAATCAACTGCCCAGAAAAAGAAACCTTCCAACCCTTCAAATCAGCCTGCTCCTCAGGCTGGAATTCCCTCGACCAGTGGCCGGGAAAGAAATATCCCTGACCCTAGCATTCAAACTCGCGCTCAGCTTCGAAATGTCGTTCAACCAGATTTTGAATGGTACGTCGCCCCTCCTAGCCGAGTAACGATTAGGGTGATCGCTAATTACATTAAAAAATATGGACTTCCTCGGATGACTCTAGTCCAACCCACCCAAGACCAATGGGCGAACTTGCCTGGAGGCACTTTCAGCACCTGGTCGAGGTATCACATCGAGGCAGGAGTGATCCTGCCACTTCATCCTTTTTTCCAGAGAGTGGCCAATTATTTCAGGGTTGCCCCTTTTCAAATAACCCCCAACAAATATAGAATGCTCTCTGCACTTTATATCCTCTATAGCCATAAAAAATGGCCTATCCCCACGCCACATGAGGTCAACTACCCGTTCAACCTAAAATCCAACCCCAACCAGGAAAACACGGGGTTTTTGCACTTCTGTCACCAGGAAACCGGCCACACTTTCATGACTGACACCACTTTTATCTCGAACGTGGGGAGGTACCATCTGGGGTACTTTCTAACTACCAACATGGTCGCAAACAACTCGGCCTTCACTCAAGGAGGTAAAGTCTTTGCACCTCTGGTCGTTTATTTTTCTTCAATTTTTTGCTGCATTTCCTTTAGAGAGTTAGTGCGTTTTAGGTCCATGGTTGCAACCAGACCCTACTCCGAACATGGTGATTCGATTAGCCCTCCTGGCCAGTATGACCAACATAGAGAAAAGTGTCAAACAGCTGGTCACAGAGGCAAACCTGAGGCTGGTCGGGCTTTTGGCCCCTCACCAGGATGTGAGGGAGTCAACTGCGGGAAGTTCCACTGGCGAAGGGGTTCCCAAGAAGCACCCAAACATGTCACAACCCCAAAGGAGGACAGCTGGAGTGACAATCAGGGAACCCTCAGCACCCCACGAGCTACTACTCCCCCGGCCCCAATGGGAAAGGGAAAAAAGAAAGCCACCGAACCTCTCGAGCTCCGTGATGAGTCTTCGGATGAGAAGGGTACTGATCTTTTGCTCTTAGATAGTTTGCCAATTCCCTGTCACTTGTTTGACGAGGACGGAAATTTTATGTACGCTCCCAATTTAGATTCAAACTTCTTCATGCCAAAGAGTGAGTGTTACACTAGTAGAGTATATAATGTAGCGACCAATAATGATAGCTCAGGTATTTTACTTACAATTTTCTTTGTTTCTTTTCCTGACATAACATACTTAATCATTTGTACTATCTCACTGTTCATGTATTTTCTTTTCTTACAGACAAGGACTCCGAGAATGTGTTCGACATGTACTGTGCTCCTGAGGCTCCTGCGAGCAAGAAGAAAATGAGTAGGCGACATCACGGGGAAAGCAGTAAAGCGTCTCCGGCCAAGAAATCCCGCACTACAGACCCTCCGACAAACGGACCGTCAACAAATGCAACACCACCTCCTTCTCCTCTCGAGCAGTAAACTCCTCCTGCTCCAGTCGGGTCGACACCTTCTCCACCGACTCCAACTGACCAGACTCAACAGGCTGCTCCTGCTTCCACAGGGGGTGACATATCGAGTCATACCTTTAGATCGGCCAAAGACAGGATGGCCAAAATTTTGAGGCACGACGTTGCCGAGAGGCGATGGAGGGGACAGAGACGATGGATGTTGACCAAATCTTAACCCATGCACTAAATGAGATTTCCAGTGTAAGTCATCTTTTTCTATGGAGATAGCCCTTTTATACATTATAGTCAGTTTAACTTTCGCTCTGATCGCAAGCAATGCTGACTGTTACTGCCGACCGTCTTTGCTCAGGTGCTATTACTGTGCAGTCCAGGACGTCCGAGCAACGACACGCTGAAGAACTCAAAGCTGCTGAAGCGAAATATGCTAAACAGCTTGAGGCAGCTCAGAAGACAAATGCAGCGCTGCTCGAGGAGAAGAACAAGCTGGCTGAGGAGTTAAGGGAGAAGCAGACTGCGCTGGACAAGACCGTCGAGCAAAGAGACCAGTTCAAGGAGTCAAACTGCATCAACTACCATGAGGCTAAAAAGCTCGAGGAGGACTTGATTGATAGCAGACAAGAGACAACAACATTGGAGGGTCGGATCGAGAAGCTTGAAAAAGCCAACGCCAGCAATTTGGAAAGGTACAAGAACGCCACGATTAAGTGTTTCTATGACTTCTGGAAACATAACCAGGAGGCTAATTTCAGCTATCTTCCTGAGCGTACAAGGCATGATGAGATAGCCCGCTGCATTGCTCGCTTGGCGGAAGAAGAGAGAGCAAAGGTACCTGCCTTGCCCGAAATCTCCTTGGCCACTAGTGTATAAGGGGCGGACAATGATGTTACAACTTTTGTCGACCAGGGAACCTCTCAAGATCCTCCAGCCTCGTAGTCTGCTATTTTTCTTTTACTTTTTAATCTTTTAAGTACACGGCCCATGGGTCATGATGTAAAGACACTTTAATTTTCTAGTTAAACTTTTATTGTTGCACGGATAGCTTTTACTTTTAATTGAACAATTACATCCGAGCAGTGACTGCTCGCAGTGTAAAGGGATTCCTTTTGATATTATAATATTTTCCTTTTATGATAACATCTGTTCGCATGACCGAACTTAGCATAGTACTTTGGTTTGATTTAACAAAAAACAAAATTTTGAAAAATACTCTAAGTACCCTAGCATGCTTTCACTTGTTTTGCTTGTGTGTTTACATACCTCTCGATATGCCTTGCTTACTAGATGCCTTATATGCCCCCCAAGTGATTGAGGAGCTTTAGGTCCTTAGTCACTTGCCTTGACCAAAACCTGTTTGAACATTACTGCTCACAACAAATAATTAAAATGATAATACAACAAAACAACACACGTAATGAGCAAATACTTGTAATAAACACAATAATTGGCAAGAATGACTGGCTGCGCACAGTCCCTTATATTTCTCGTAATAATTGGAAAAAACGTATCTATACGAGTGATCAATAAGATCTTACACTTATAAGCGATTAGTCACATAAAATGACCAAACCTTTTTCATAACTTGTAAAAAGTAAAATTAATACAAGCCAATCCTTTAAGAAGAATTGTTCATTGATAGTAATTGCGCAGGTGTTCTCCATTCCAATAGCGAGGAATGAGATCTCTGTTTAAGTGAGCAAGTTTGTAGGTGCCTGGATGGAGGACTTCTTCAATCTGGTAAGGCCCTTCCCAATTAGGTCTGAGTACTCCAGCAGCCTGGTCGCAGGTGTTTAGGAAAATTCTTCGAAGTACTAAATCTCCAACGCTGAATTTTCTCTCGCGTACTTTAGAGTTGAAATACCGGGTGACTTTTTGCTGGTACGCAGCTACTCGGAGTTGGGCTTGTTCACGTTTCTCATCAATCAAGTCCAGGGATTCCATTAATAGCTGGTTGTTCAAGCCTTGATCATACGTTATTCTGCAATGTGAGGGCGGATCTAACTCCACAGGTGTAATGCCCTACTTCCTTAGAGTCGTTACTAAGTGAGTTTAAAAATGTGCTTTCAACTCGCTAATCGAGGTTTTAAGTCAAACAGTGTAATTAAGCCATAAACAGAGGAAAATGTAGAATTAACTCCATATCATTGAAGATCATAAAAGTTTGACACTTGGGATCCCAAAATACAGTTTAGAAATATTTACAACATAAAAACTGTACTAAGTCGGCTAAACGACAAAATCCAAGTTCATTTACAAGCATCTCCCAAAATCCTTTGGCTGTGGCTGCCAGGCTGGCCAAACATGTACACGCCGCCTCACGCCTGCTGTACTCATGGTTGGTTTATCTTCTCTTTACCCTTACCTGCACCACAGAGCATCTGTGAGCCGAAGCCCGACAAGAAAACCCACAAACAGATAACATATGCATCACATATATCAAGCATATAAACAGGCCACCAATTGGCTAAACACATACGGCCTAGCTGACCCAAGCGTTACCAAGCCCTGGATTCGCGGACCATGCCGTGAGGATATCCCAAGTATCCGTCTAGGGACTCACCTTGGCAACTTGCACTCCACGTGCTCAACGCTACTCCTGGCCCCTTGCCGTTCCCGGCCCTTCGCCGTTCTCGGCCTACACCGTTCCTGGCTCTTGCCGATCATTCACATCACAATACATATAACATACACTACAAGAAAAAATGCTTTTAATAACACCGAAAATGTGTTATCAAAACATACGATAACACTTTCTGATGTGTTAAGACCGACTATGTTATCGTAGGTCAGGGTACTTTACATAACACTTTATCAGTGTTATACAGATATGTTATTGTACTGTCAACGATAACACAATTTCTGTGTTATTTTAATATATAGATAATTGTTTAATTATGTTATTTATAGTCGATTATATAACACTTTTTTTGTGTTATACTACACTTTAGTATAACACATTTTTTGTGTTATACTACACTTTAGTATAACACATTTTTTGTGTTATACTACACTTTATTATAACACATTTTTTGTGTTATACTACACTTTAGTATAACACATTATTTGTGTTATACTACACTTTAGTATAGCACATGTGTTATATTAGCTTAGAGAAACATAATCTTTTTTTACTTGCACAAAACTAGGAAAGCAAATATGAAAGTTGAAGCCAAATAAGGTAACATAAATAGATTTTTATTAATTACTCAAATGTAATTACAATATTTAGTCTACTAGTCTAGGCTTAAGAAATCATATTACCACATAATTTATGCCCAATTCTGATTCCTTTATCACTAAATACAAAACAAGAAATGTATACAAAAATTAGTGAAATACATTCTTCCATTCTAAAGGCCTCAACTAAAAATGTTGTCAAGAATTGCTCCAAAGAAATCATCTCAATATACCTGCACATTGTAAAAAAAAAGTCTTTTTATTATTAAGAACATAAGACTTAAGCTAGTTTCCACCTGTAAGCATATAAAGTTTAAATTAAATTTGTAATAACTCCAAAACTTGACGAAACAGCAGGGTATAGCAAGATGTACTACCATGCAAAACGACTGAAGCAACAAAACATGCAACTTAAAACAATAAGCTAAGAGATGAACGAAGAGAAAATTCCATTGCCAAACAGAGTACTCTATCAATACCTAAAACTTAATGAAAATGAAAGAAACATTCAACAGCATAATTCTAAAGCACAACAGAAGACTTTCTTCTTTATACCTTGACAAGGGCTGATGAAAGTCATCTTTTTGTTGGTAGTTCGTCTTCTAACATGGTCAAATCAGCCTATTAAGAAAGAAAAATCTAAGCATGTGAATTTCCCACAAAACAAACAGTTAAATTCAAAAATGAAAATGAATGAGAAAATTAGAGAGGATAGAGAATGAATGAACTGAGCTTTATTGAAATATATTGAAGTGTTAAATAGAAAAAGAGAATACATCACTTATAATGAGCTAAAAATTAGAGTAAGACTAACATATTCATAGAAAACAATAACAAATCTAGCAGCTACCACTTAATAGATAAAATTTGTAGTAATAAAAGTAATAATAACCTCAGAGTAGTCACTATCACAAGATTTCATTCTATAATTGCTAAAATCATAAATGATGTTAAAGTGGTTACAAGATACTCTACAAAGATTACTTACAAGAGTCTCTATCAATTATGTTTTCATATTAAAAAATATGGTTTAAATTGTTTCTTTTGTGTTTTATTTGACCATTTCATGACAATCTGTTTTAATACTTATCTATATATATACACATGTAAGACATGAATTATACTATGGAAAAAATAAAGATAAAGGTAATATTTAATTTGCTTGGAACACTCAGACAAGTATTTTTAAGCCAACACAACAGAGAGTAGAAATATTCGTTGCTTGTTTCATTTAGTTTGCAACATGAATTGCCTAGCAGCGAATGAAAACAGGCATAGGCAGTATGTACATACAAAGGAAGAGAGAATATATATCTCAAACTTGCCCAACCCTTTGCCTTTTACTGCCACCTTCGTCTTTATGGGCAAGGCTGCTGGATAATTGAAGGAAGGAAGAGAAAAAAAATGAAAAAAAAAATGCAAGTATGAACTTTTAGATCGTGATAGAAAGGAAAACACACTGGCATCCACACAGATGTGGAACTCTCTCATCCAACAGCCATAGAAGGAGCTCAGTAATTAGACTATCAAGAGTGCTTTCCTTGACAGCATAAGCCAGTCTCTTGTTTTGAAATGTCTAAAAATCAATTAGAATTTTACATCAACTAGTTAGGTTTATAGTAAGGTATATAAAAAAATGGAAAAACAGAGTACAGTGTTAGCATTAAGACATTCAACAACAACATAAACCAAACTTACCTGCATGAGGGTGTTGAGAACATATTTACAAGATCTAGATGATGCTCCTATCAAGCTGAAATCAAAGGTCTTGGCAACCTATTTTATGGGAAAAAGTTCATAATCAAAGCCTAAATAATGCCAAAAAAAAAAACAAAACCCAGAAACAAAAACTAAAGTACAGGGAAGGACAGAGTAAAGCGCTACCTTGTTTGCAAGGCATGAAACAAGTTTGTCTGCATCTTTAATAAGTTCATCCATTGCACTGCCTTCTGGATCATTAGTGGCTTGTGTCAGCTCATGACACACGACTTTCATTCCTTCAACAGACTGCAAAAAGGAACACAAATATTAAAACTTTTTTAATTTTGGAAAAATAAAAATAACAAAGAAGAAGAGAAAAAGAGAAAAAGGAACAATAAACAATAAACAAAGTTGCTCTACCCTACAAACACAAACGAAATATTTCATAACAAATAAAATGTATAGCAATGAGGCCAGACATTTGAATTATTAAATCAGACCAAAATGTAAGAATTACTCTTTTTTAACCAGAATAATAGCTGCAAGGAGAATATAAGGGGAAGGGGAATAATAGCTGCAAGAATTACTCTTTTTTTAACTAGAATAATTGCTAATAGCCTTAGCAATTAGCCACAAGACCCGCTAACCATACTCTTTTTTTTTATACATACATATATTATATTTACTTATCACTTAGTTTTTCCACGTAATAACTGAAAATTCTCCCATTGGCTTTACGATAAATCAAAAATAAAAACCTAAAGCTTACCCTTACAAAACACAAGGCTTATTAACTGTAAGAGACAAGCTAGAGTTTTCTCATAACTAATATTTCTTCTAATATAAAAGTACATATAAACCACAAGTACCTGCTCAAGAGAACCAAAAGAAATAATATCCAAAGCTTCATTCCAATCAGTGGGGCCATTGGTATCAGCAAGAACACGGGGCATAAGTTGTCTCTCCACATGTATGTCAGCATCCCCATAGTTTTTCCTGATACCAACATCATAGAATAAAAGAAAATTAGCAATGAAGCCAACAGATGTGATGGAAATGTCCGAGTAAAATTTGTATCACTTGTTAAAAAATTAAAAACAAACAATTAAATGATCACTATGCGGAGCCTCTAATACCTTGGAAGTACTGGGCCAGAGACAGATCGTGTAACCTCTCCTCTGCTACATCCAATCTACAATAAATCAAAATAAATAAAAGTTCAAAGTTAGTAGTCTAATAGGCTTGTATCAAAAGGACTCTCTAGATCCTGGTGACGAATTTTTTTAGCTATAAAAATAAAGTAAATGTCCTCAAACAAGTTCAAAAATATTGGACGCAATGCAATGCAATGCAACAATTTGAAAACCAAATAAGTGCAGCCCAACAGTAGGAATGAAGAAGCACCAATGTGACCTCTGTTTATGTCACAGCTAACTATAAAGAGACCTTTTAAATGCGTCAGCAATCAACATGTTTTTTTATTTGATATGCACGAGTACCAAAAGAAACAAGATTGAGAAAGCTTTACAATGAGAAACAATTCAAAGAAAAGACAGTTGAGAAAGAAACAGAAAACTACACAAAAAATTGACAGAAAATAAAATATTATACTTTATTAAAATGTTGATAATCATCATTAGAAATAATAAAAGTAACAGAGACACTACTAAAGATAAAAAAGACAAGCTAAAAAACATACCCAATTTCCCTCACAGAACGTCTCAAAGCAACTCTGGCTTTGCCAGGCTTCCCTTCCTTCCATTTTTCCATCTCTCGAACCTAAAAGATGCAAAAGATAAGTCTACAGATCAGTGCTCAAAGTATCATACAAAAATAAAACTGTAAAACCCACATAGCTCTTACCATTTTCTGAAATTTTTTTCAAGACTACAGTATGTATTCCATCTTTTAGATACCACAAATTGTCCACAGCAGCAACTAAATTACTTAAGATGTTCTTAGTTTGTTCAACGTATCAAATCATCCTGGCAATCATATCAGATGACATGGATGAGACATCTATAAAATGCTCCACTTCTGATTGGATATGCAGCCAAAGACAGAACCCATCAGATGAGACAGAGGATGGTTACCAAAGTCGCTGCTAACATACCTGAATTCGAAACCAGTAACAACGAATGAAAACAGGCATAGGCAGTGGAAAGAATATATCAGGAGTTAACTAATAACTGTATGACAAAAACAGAAAATATAATTTGAACTCAAACAGAAAAACAAACTAATAACTTCATTTTTTGCAATGAATATCGGATACAGAAGGTGAGCATTGATTAGAGTTCAATGCAGAGCAATTGTTTTCCCCCAACTGTTTGTAATTGTCATCACCAAAAACTGGAGTGAACTCGTTAAAGTACAAGTTTCTACCATACTAATCTCAATTAAAGTACTCAAAAAGAATTTTTTTTTACCTTTATTCCAGAGGAAAACTGATAGCAAACCTCATAATCATCCTGTAGAGTGAAAGAAAATTCACAAAATAAGCAAACATAACAAGAATTCTAACTTCAAAAAATTCAACATATGTATGTGATTTCAACTCTAAAAACTGAAAAAGAAAGAAGAAATACCTAAAATGTCTGTTTATTTTCAGTAGATCTGAAAGAATTCCATTCCCCACTTGGCCCATCAGCTTGAATCCATTGGTACTTCCCATTTCAAGCAGTTTGACCAATAATTCTACATTGACACATATACAAACAACAAACATTAGCCCTCTATTTTCCTCTAATCAACTTTATTATTTTTTAGAGAAAAGAAACAAATATTTTCTCTAATTCATTTGGCACATTTATAAAGAAAAAACAAGTGTTTAGGGGCATACCCTTCTCCAAACACATGGACTTATAATAGCATATTTTCAATGACAGCTCCAACTGGGTCCTCAAAGTAGGCATCTTCAAGAGACAACAGCCTGAGACCATTCCAATGAGCATAATTCACAGTTAGCTAAATTAATATTGAGAAAATACATATTGCAAATCCATTATCTTCTTAATGATGCTAACTTATTATAATGGTTAAATGAAATTTCACAAAGCTTGATCTCAGAGTGAAAAATGTAGATTAAGAAAAACAAAATATGGGTTTTGAGCAACATTAATTTTTTATTTTTCTCTCCAAATAATTTAAAAAAAAAAAACCATGTAAAGCATTTTCATTTTCTCAGCTTGAGTTATTCTTTTAAAAAGAAAATAAGAAAGAACTATGCTTGATTTGAGAAAACCATGGGTACACAAATCTCAAATGTGACTGGGAAAAATATTTTAAAATTTTAAAAAAAGTTATAGAATTGATTAAGAAAAGAACAAAAGGAGTGTGGTGTAAAGAAGAAAAGACAAAACGAACAAAAAGAAAAAACTTACATGGGATTTCTTTGGTCGAAACACCAGAAAACGCCATAAGACCAACCATTACTAACACAAAGACTCTTGAGTGTTCTTCTAAGCACTGAACTGTTCTCAGATTCACCCATTTCACCAACTATGAAATGGTCTTTGTTCAACTCTGTTGGAACAGAACGAACAAGCTTTTTTCTTCCAACAGAAATCACCTCAAAACCACTCCCCAAAACCTGAAACCGAATGCAATAGATGTTAGTATAAGAAAATCCTAAAATAAACACACAAGCTACACTGTAAACAAATCTAAGGGCTTCAGACTATAACTGATGTTCAAAAACAGAATTTGCAAATAAGGTTTACGTGTAAAACTGATGTACGAATTCAATCTCATACGTGTAAAACTGATGGTCACAACATAGATAGATATTATGTGAAAAAAGATAGATATTACATGGGCATTGATAATGATAATTCATAGTCATACATTATTGAGTCCTTGATATGTGCCTCTACATTAATTTCACCTCATTTTGTAACTTTTTCCACATACCCTCTTCATATAAAACTAAAGTCAATTTCCAGTAAAGTTTTAATAATAGTATGTGCAGTATCTATCTGTGTAAATAAATCTTGATTCAATCTAGGTAGGTAAGTTGAGGACAACCTCTTGCAATGGCCATTATTCCAGCATCACCAATTTGATGACAGCCACTAACATTTAGATACTGTAGGGAGTTACACTTACCAATGGTAACAAGTGCCTCATCCCCAACCCTAATAATTAATATGCGAGTGAAGACAGAAATCAAAGTGTAATTCATACTCAAATATTTGTAATTCTATAAACAATGAAAAGAAGAATTCACCTATCACAAAATCGGAGGCTAAGATTTGTCAGGGACTTGCAATTCTCTCCAATAGCTACAATTCCTCTGTTTCCAATCTATAACCACAAAGAAGGATATATATGCTGTCACAAATAATTCACATGGTAACTACCAGACCGACCACTAAAAGAAAACTTTTTAACAGAAGTCAATCAAATACATCATATAAACAATGAAACATTCTTCAGTAACAATGATACGGTATTAAATATGGAAGAGTGAGTAAAGAGAATCAAAATTCTACTCTGCTAATACCATTAAAACCAAACACATAAAACACTGTCTCTAAGAGAAACACATAAAACACTGTCTCCAAGAATCATTATTAATTATTCATTTATTTTTATTTCTGATTAAAAAAATAGAAAACATAGGGAATTTATAGATAATTATTAATATATATATGATGAATTTTCTAAGAATATAGTCATTGGTCTGGTCTTATAGCAATGATATATAAAGTAATCCATGGTCAAATTTAATGAACAAGTTAAATCTGATTATTATTTTGCTGATAAATTGAACCAGTGACTAATACAATTTAAAGAAGTACACATATATACTAAAATGATATAGTCCCATCATTTTTTATGACTTTGCAGTAAAAATAAGAAGTTGAATTCAACTGGGGGTCAGAAACTCTGAACTTGGTAGAAACTCAAGCAATACCAGGATATTCAATACTGATTAAACACCAAAACACCAAATATATTGATTACATATATAAGATCATCAAATATATTTCAAACACCAAATCAAAATATATATTACTGATTAAAAATAAGCAACAAAACCAAAAACTTGGAACGACTAAGAAAATATAACAAACTATTTTTTAGCCCAGAAAATAATCTTAATAGAGAATTTTTTTTCTAAATGAGAATTAAAGTTCTTAATCAGTGTGAATAATTCATAAAATTTAGTTTAGTTTAGAAAATTCATTAAAAAATTTTTTAAAAAAAGACACCAGTTAGTGTGTCTTTGACTGTTTGACAGTCCAAAACCACAATGGCACTTACAAGACCTGATGAAATTTGTTCACAAATACATATATCAAAATTATAACAGCACATACATCACCCTTCCCCATTTTTCCTAAGGTATAAACCAACAGTCTCTAATAGCCAGACTTGTTATTTCTTCTTGTTGTTGTTTTGCTATATTGGTTAAGAAAAAAAGAATCATGGTACACGGCATACATTTTTCTTTACTTAAAAAGCTTCTCACCTTGTCTGCAGGGTATGTACTGTATAATATATCTTACCATAACCCTTGTCACCCTCCAACTCTATCACTTTTGAATGCCTTTAGTTTCTCCAACGAAAGCCATCACCACCTGCATTCAAACAATTTAATTTAAGCTATAATAATTCAGAAATAATCATATTAAAGAAAGCATAGCAAAATCTTCCATAGATCAAGCAATAAGACTTTCCTAGTGAAATGAAAGTTTGTAAAGAGAGTTTTTTCAGCTCTGTTTTCAACCTGTTGAACAAAATTTTCAGCTTGTGACATTCTATAGATAAAGTAGACATCAATAGATATAACATCCTCATTAATGTTTATGAACAGGCTAGATTTTTTGACAGAATGGAAGAGCTCTTCCAAGTGAGCCTGATTGTAACATGAACCTCTCTCATCTTGGGCCTACTCTAGAAAGAAACTATACACAAGATGCTTATAAATTTTTGAAGAAATTCCAAAGCTATTCTTTCATCATGTTTAATTTTTGAATTTTTAAAAGAAAAAGAAAAAGGAAAAGAAAAAAAGAATGGTTGGTTTTTTGTTTAAAGTGTTCAGTACAACAAAGAAAGGGTGGTTTAGTCTCTTTGACGGAAATATGCAAGACTTAGTTAACCAAATGAGAATTTTAGGGATATTAGAATGCAAGTTAGAGTCACCTCACAAAACAAGTTCTTATTCTACCCTTTTAAATAATGCATGTAAATGACGCTTTGGTTCAGAAGAACTTGACTGACTTATTAATTTGATGTGCAAAAAAGGTTAGAGAAAACAACAAAGGATGTAATATGCACGATATATGTTGAAATTGGCATATAGATGAGTTCACTCTGTGTAACTTCAGTTAATATTGGCTAGGCAATAGCTAATCAAGGCATTTCACTAAGAAGATCAATCTCTTGAATATGGTGATGGGTGGATAGAGACTTCACTAGAATAATGCATATAAACACATAAAATTCAAGCATGGTGATTGTAAACTACCATAAACAAAACCATATATACCACACTCTAAAACTAAATTAATAAGTGTTTAGTCAAGATTTCTTATGAGAGATTATGTAAATCTTCTTTATAATTAGGGTGTGTTTCTATACTTAGAAAATGTAGACATTACAAGCAATGCAGAATCATCAAACAAGCAACAACAAGGAAAAAAATGCAGAATTATAAAAGTAACGACAACCAAGCTAAACCAAATGTATTACAAAGAAGTGTATCAGTTAATTTTTTTTTAGATTGTATACTGCCAAGTATCATCTATATTCCTCTTAATTTTATATTAGTTATGAGGATTTCAAAGACAATGAAGTCAAAGAAATGAAAATGAATAGTTGGACGTTTACCTTGCTAAACAATATTCGTATATGCATGATTAAAATACATAGAAACATAATAACAATACAATGCAAAATCAGCAACTTGAGATAAAAAAAAAAAAAATCATTATCTTTTTCAATCCAAATTGATATCTAAACAGGACAGGATATCTAAACACCAACAAAAAGTAAATAGAGAAATACTTAATTATTTATTATCTAAAGAAAACAAATGTTGCTTTTGTTATATAAAGAAGCATATAATGTAGTTGTGATAAGTTCACATATATGATGATAAGTGTGCTAACTAAATATAGGCCAACATAATCATTCAAAAGTGTGCTAAAGTATTTGTTGTATTGGAGACCCTTTATGTATATATTGACATAGTTAAAAAATCAAGCAAAGTTAACATTCCAAGATGTCGTTTAACTCACAAATAGAAAGAGAGCTTCTACAAATATACCACTACACACTTAAACAGAGTGGAGAAGAGAAGACGTGTACCTCAATTGAAAGAATAAAAGAGCAAAGAAGTGGTTATATGTGCGAATCTGTAAAAATGGTGATCATTTATATAAACAGGACCTAAAGTACAAATATAGTCACTCCAGTCTAAAAACTCACACCTCACGGCTGCATTCAACACCTCAAATATCAACCCTAATTGACCAACACCCAATCGGGCAAGAAAGACCCAAATTGAACAAGAGAGATGCTCTTATTTTTATTCTTTATTTCACATGTAGACACACATTATAATAAATCATATTAAACACAAGCGTATACAATGCACAGAAAATTAATAAGGAAATTTACACACATATATATAACACATACATGTATATAGATCAAGCATAATATTTGAAATAAAAAACAGAATATCTTAAAAAGAATATACCTTCTTATTCAGTTTCTAGAGATCTTTCCCCATTTTTGAAAGTTTAAATCAAGCCCTAAATCAACTTTTTCCAACCATATTTGTAATGAAGTGAGACCGGAAAAAAAACACAATAAATTATGAGCACAACAGAGTGATCAGAGCATAAAAATACCCCATAAATACAAAAATGGATATTAAAAAAAAAGCTTACTGTAATTGAGAGAGGGACACAAATTGGAGAAACCCTGAGTGAGAGAAAGAGAAAGGCAGTCAAGAAACCCTGGGCAACGAAGAATGACTGAACTGAAGTCTGATGGAGCTAGCTGGTCTCCGATGCCGTCGTTCACCTCTAGTGTCGTGTGAGGGCTTGGGCCCGTCGACGGCCTCTGAAGATCCCTAGCCAGCACGTGTAGGGGAAGGTCAGGCTCCATAATGACAGGTGAGAGAGAAAGAGGGAAGGAGAGAGGTCTGGTGGGAGAAAGAGCTCCGAGAGAGAGGAGATGTGCCTCCTATTTCGCCTTTGAATGTGGTGTATCCCTTCTCAGGATTTGTCTTCCGTGAAGGGGAGTGAGAGACCGAGAGAGATAGGTCTACGGGAAATGGGTCAAAGGGAAATGGGTTAATGGGTCAAAGGGAAATGGGTATACCAGGAAAAATGAGACACGGGAGAGTATACTAGGAGGAGAAAGATTGAAGAAAATGAGATTGGAAATGGGTATAGGGGAAATGGATACACGGGAAAGGGGAGTTACTGTACACAGGAAAGATTGGCGCTTTTTTATTTTACTTGCCGCCTGAAACTTTGATAATATACCATAACTCTTTTTAAATAGTATTATAATGATGTGTTATGGTAATGGGTGTTTGGTGTAGTGATAGCAAGCAAGTACATAATTCTAGCATAGTCAGTTAAAGGTCTATTCCCCGCAGTTCTAACATATTGGGCTCGGCCCTGCATACCAATTCTATTCAAATACATTGGACTCAGCCCTGCACACAAGCTCTATGGGAACAAGGGTTTTCTTACTTGAGTTCCGAGCTTTCTGAGCACCGATGCCCCGAGCACAGTCCTCTAACGTGAGCCTCGCTGAAACCCTAGTCACAACACATTAACAATGTCCATCCATCAAATTCTAATCCGCTAATTAACTTCGAGCCATAACCCTAACCTTCGGGACCTTGAATTCTATCAATCCGGGTGATAAAATCCATCCCGAGCCTTACCCCTTGAGTTCCCAAGCCTAAAATACCCTTAAAAACTCAAACTGGCACTAAGGGTCGCGGCCCCACCCACAAGAACTGCGGGTAGCCTCGAAACAGAGGCTAGCACCACACGGGCCGCGGCGCGCGCACCAAGCGCCGCAGTGCGCATGAACCTCTCGGCTACCCATGGTCGCGCACGCACATGGGCCGCAGTGCACCCCTCCTAAGGCCACAGCTCCCACCTCTAAACCCAGATTTTTCCACACTTTTTCCTCAAGCCAATTTACCCAAAACTCACCTATTAAACTCAGATAACTAACACAATTATTTCAGCTTAGTAACAGCACCAAAACCCCATTGAATCCTACTTCAAAACTCAGGCAAAATTCTCAAAAAGTAAACCAATCTTGACTAACATGCAATCCCCAATAACCAGCAGAAATCCAAGACTAAACCTTAGTAATTAGAGCTTACCTTTGCTGAACTCAGTCCTTGGGTTGATCCTCAATCCTTAAGCTTCAAGCTCCTAAGATATCACAGCTGAACTCCCTTTAGTTTCTAGCCAATTCCTTTGAGTTTCCCTTTGAGTTTGCCTTAGAGAGTAAAGAAGAGAAGAGAATAAGACCTATCTCAGTTATGGAAGATTGTATATGTCGGTTTCCCCAAAGCTTCTAAGTAATTCCTCTTTTTGTTTTATTTGACTTAAGTCTAAAGGGTTACCTCAAGGCTCAGAGTACCTAAACGTCCCCGAGGGCAAAATGGTAAATTTCCCCAGTATTCCCGCCTAGACATTCTATCCTCAAATATATCTCCAAATATTTATTTTCATGTCCCGATAATCCCATAACACACCTAGTACCCTAATTACCCCTCGACTCGCCCCGAGTCCGAATCTCAACCCTGTTGTGATTTTCTCACTAACCGCTCACCAGGACTGTCTCGGTCCGTGCTACACAGACATATCACATATATATAACATTTATCACATTTATACCCCTAACAACCAGATGGGGTCCACATGCATATTTAACTTAACTAAACATGCATCATAATCATATATACACATAAATCCACATATTAGCATATTAAATCATTTATTGCCCTCCAGGCACACTAATAAAGGCCCTAAGCCCGATTAGCAAATTCGGGTCGTTACAACTATCCCCTCCTTACAGAGATTTCGTCCTCGAAATTACCTGAACAACTCGGGGTACGACTCCCTCATCTCTGACTCAAGTTCCCACATTGCCTCTTCAAACTTGCTGCTTCTCCACAGCACTTTCACCAAGGCGATGGTCTTGTTCCTCAAGACTTTATCTTTTCGGTCAAGAATCTGAACCGGCTTCTCCTCATAGGATAAATCCTGATCAAGCTCCAAATTCTCAAAACTTAGAACATGCATTGGGTCTGACATATACTTCCGGAGCATGGATACATGGAAACACATCATGAACTCCTGATAAAGCTAGAGGCATCGCTAGTCTATAAGCTACCTTTCCAACCCGTTCCAAAATCTTGAAGGGGCCAATAAACCTAGGGCTCAACTTGCCCCGAACACCAAACCATTTCACACCCCTCATGGGTGAAACCCTAAGGAACACATGACCACCCACCTGAAACTCCACACTCCTGCGTCTCAGGTCTGAATAACTTTTCTGTCGACTCTGGGAGGCGAGCATACACGCTCTAATCTTTTCAACTGCCTCATTGGTCCTCTGAACCATCTCTGGACCCAAATACCTCCTCTCACCTGTCTCATCCCAATGAATAGGTGATCTACACTTCCTTCCATAAATCATCTCGTGCAGAGCCACACCAATGGTCACCTGATAACTATTGTTGTACGAGAACTCGATCAAAGGGAGATACCTTCTCCACGATCCCCCAAAGTCAAGCACACAGGCTTGCAGCAGATCCTCCAATATCTGAATCATTCTCTCAGACTGCCCATCCGTCTGAGGATGATAAACGGTACTAAATCGTAACTGCGTGCCCATAGCCTTCTGCAGACTCTCCCAAAACTTGGAAGTGAAGGTGGGGTCTCTATCCTACACTATCGACCTCGGAGCCCCATGAAGTCGAACAATCTCCTTCACATACAACTCAGCATACTGCTCCACAGTATAAGTTGTCCTAACAGGCAAAAAGTGGGCGAACTTGGTATACCTATCCACAATCACCTACACTGAGTCATGCTGTCCCACAGTTCTTGGTAAACCAACTACGAAATTCATAGTAATATCTTCCCACTTCCATTCTGGAATCCCCAAAGGCTGCAATAACCCCGCTGGCCTCTGGTGCTCAGCCTTAACCTGCTGACAAGTTAAGCACTTAGCTACATAATCCCCACATCCCTCTTCATGCCCGACCACCAATACAGAGCTCTCAAATCCTAGTACATTTTCATCGAACCCGGGTGCAAAGAATAGGGAGTGGTATATGATTCATCCAAGATCTCTCGCCGGATATCAGAATCCATCGGAACATAGATCCGACCCTTGTACTTTAGTAACCCATCTCTGAAATGGAAAAGTCCTTTGTCGCTCCGATTAAGGCACTCTCTCTATGACCCCGCAACTGAGAATCCTTCCCCTGTGCTTCCTTGATTCTCTTAAGGAGTGTAGACTGAAGAATGATGTTGGCCAACTGACCAACCACCAACTCTATACCTGCTCTGGTCATCTCCTCAGCTAACTTATCAGATATCTGCCTCGAGCTAAACAACTGCCCTGGGCCCTTCCGACTTAATGCATCAGCTACTACATTAGCCTTCCCAGGATGGTAAAGGATATCACAGTCATAATCCTTAACCAACTCTAGCCACCGCCTCTGGCGCATATTCAAGTCCTTCTAGGTAAAGAAATACTTTAGGCTCTTATGGTCGGTGTATATCTCGCACTTCTCACCATAAAGATAATGCCTCCAAATCTTAAGTGCAAACACCACCGCTGCCAATTCCAGGTCATGCGTAGGATATCTCTGCTCATATTCCTTCAACTGGCTCGATGCATAGGCTATCACCTTACCAGCTTGCATCAACACGCACCCCAAAACCTGCCTAGACGCATCATAGTAGACCACAAACTTGTCATTCTCTGTCGGCAAGCTTAACACTGGCGCAGTAATCAGTCGCCACTTCAGTTCCTCAAAACTGTTCTCACATCTATCCGTCCAAACATACCTTGTCTTCTTCTTTTTCAGTTTTGTCAATGGCGTAGCTATTCTGGAGAACCCCTCAACAAACCGCCGATAATACCCTGCTAGACCCAAGAAGCTTCTCACTTCAGGAACATTGCTCGGTCTAGGACAATCTCTGACCGCCTCAATCTTACTTGGGTCAACCAGAAATCACACTTACTGAACTTAGCATATAACTTATGTTCCCTCAACCGCTGTAGTACCAACTGCAGATGCTGCTCGTGCTCCATCTCTGACTGAGAGTACACTAAGATGTCGTCGATGAATACTACCACAAACTTGTCCAGATAATCCTTGAAAACCCTATTCATCATGTCCATGAAAGTTGCTGGGGCATTGGTTAATCCAAAGGACATAACCAGAAATTCATAGTGTCCATACCTCGTCCAGAAAGCAGTCTTTGGTATGTCCTCCTCTTTAATCCTTAACTGATGGTAACGTGATCGAAGATCTATCTTGGAAAACATTGTTCTTCCCTGTAGTTGATCAAATAAATCATCGATCCTAGGCAGTGGATACTTGTTCTTAATGGTTAACTTATTCAGCTCTCTATAATCAATACACATCTTAAGGGACCCATCCTTCTTCTTAACGAACAACACTGGTGCACCCCATGGTGAGAAACTCGGTCTAATGAACCCCAAATCAAGTAACTCCTGCAACTGAATCTTTAACTCCTTTAGCTCCGCCGAAGGCATTCTATAGGATGTCCTAGATATTGGCTCTGCTCCTGGTACCAACTCTATAACAAAGTCAATCTCCCTCTGCGGCAGCAATCCTGGTAAATCCGCAGGAAACAAATCCGGAAATTCACACACCAACCTTGTCTCACCCGGTCCAACCGACACCACCCTAGAAGTATCCACAAAGCTTGCCAGGAATCCTATCCAACCCTCCTACATCAGGTCCCTAGCCCTTAAGGCTGAAATCATTGGTACACGTGGTCCACTAACTGACCCCACAAACACAAAGGTTCCCTCCCCTTCTGGTTCAAAAGTCACCATTCTGCGCCTGCAATCAATCGTTGCCCCATACTTGGATAACCAATCCATTCCTAGAATGATGTCAAAGTCATCCATCTCCAACTCAATCAAATCAACAGATAGCTCCCTACCATCTACCTCTACTGGTAATGCTCTAATCCACTTCCTAGAGACTACCGATTCTCCTGTTGGCAACAAAGTCTGGAATCCCCTAGCATACACACCGCTAGGTCTACACAGCTGATCTATCACCCTAGTAGATACAAATGAATGGGTAGCCCCTGAATCAAACAATGCAGTATACAAAGAACCAGCACTAGAGATCTGACCTGTCACAACTGAGGGGCTAGCCTCCGCCTCAGTCTGTGTCAAAGTGAATACCCTGGCAGGAGCAAGACTGTCACCCTGCTTCTGCTCCTCCTTTTTAACTTGAGGGCAATCCCTCTTCAGATGGCTGGTACTCCCACAAACAAAGCAGGCCCTGATCCTGCACTCACCCTGGTGTCGACGCCTGCACCGTGGACACATAGGAAAACTCCTCCAGTTATCACTGCCACCCTAACGGCCAATAGAGGCACCCCGCACTCTCTTATCAAAACTAGGAGGAGTAAATGAATCTGGAACCCTTCTTTTCTGCTCACTAGGACCACTGCCCCGACTAGACCCAACAAAAGGAGGCACCGTCCTCCTGGCATCGCACCTAACAGCGATATCCTTCCATATCTGATCCTCTGCCCTCTCTGCAGTAAGGGCCTTATCCACCGCTTGGGCATAAGTAGTAGTCTCTAGAATCAACGTAATATTCACATCACGGGCGATCATAACATTCAACCCCCGTATAAATCTATCCCTCCTGGCCGCATCCGTCGGCACTAAGTCTAGCGCAAACTTCGCCAGTCTGTCGAATCTCAAGGTGTACACTTAAATTCCTCCTATGTCATGACTGCAACATTCCTCCGCTGACTCACCACATCCCACCAGATGCGGGCATCCTCCCTAAACATATAGCTCGCACAAGAACCCCTTCACTTCCTTCGAGCCTCATAAAGTATAAGATCAAGGAAATCATGTTCATCCACTACTCTGCTCACAGTGGGTCCGATCCACCCTCAAAGGTAGGAGGTTGTTGCTTCCTGAATCTTTCGTACAAGGGTTCCCACCTATTCTCAGTCACAGGCTGAACCGGCACTGGCACCACGTTCTGTTGTATTGGCAATCCTGAAACCTGTGGAGGGGCGTGTTGCCTCATCTGACGGAGTTCTTCCTCTGTTCTCATTTCGACCAATATCTGTTGCCAGTTCTGTGGGACAGGTGGAGGGTCCTGGCCCTGATTGTCATCCTCGACTCTACTGCCGCGGAGTCTAGCTGATTGTCGAGGCATCTCAACAAATATGCCTGCAACCAACGACGCCGCTCATTAGGCATGATAACAACATCCAAAACCACCTCCCAGGCACATCAGTAATCCACAAATAACAACTCATATAGCATATAACACACAACGGGCCATGCCCTAGCATCATGCATTTGTTAATTCATTCATCATGCTCTATACAAAATAAGCAGGCGAAGAGGGCATTCAAACACATATTCAGACATATCAGCCAATCTTACCAACCAACCCTGAGTTAAGCCTGTCACTGACTATGTGTGTACATGTTCGGTCAATCTCCAGAACCAATAACCTTTGCTCGCTCTGATACCAAGTTGTAACGCCCTACTTCCTTAGAGTCGTTACTAAGTGAGTTTAAAAACGTGCTTTCAACTCGCTAATCGAGGTTTTAAGTCAAACAGTGTAATTAAGCCATAAATAAAGGAAAAATGAGAATTAACTCCATATCATTGAAGATAATAAAATTTTGACACCTGGGATCCCAAAATACAGTTTAGAAATATTTAAAACATAAAAACTGTACTAAGTCGGCTAAACGACAAAATCGAAGTTCATTTACAAGCATCTCCCAAAAACCTCTGGCTGTGGCAGCCAGGCTGGCCAAACATGTTCACAATGCCTCACGCCTGCTGTACTCATGGTTGGTTGATCTTCTCTTTACCCTTACCTACACCACAAAGTATCTGTGAGCCGAAGCCCAGCAAGAAAACCCACAAACAGATAACATATGCATCACATATATCAAGCATATAAACAGACCACCAATTGGTTAAACACATACGGCCTAGCCGACCCAGGCGTTACCAAGCCCTGGATTCGCAGACCATGCCGTGAGGATATCCCAAGTATCCGTCTAGGGACTCGCCCTGGCAACTCGCACTCCACGTGTTCAACGCTGCTCCCGGCCCCTTGCCGTTCCCGACCTTACACTCAACGTGCCCAATGTCGTTCCCGGCCCTTCGCCATTCTCGGCCTACACTGTTCCCCGCTCTTGCCGATCATTCACATCACAATACATATAGCATAGCAAGCAAGTACAGAATTCTAGCATAGTCAGTTAAAGGGCTACGCCCCGTTGTTCTAACATATTGGGCTCGGCCCTGCATACCAATTCTATTCAAATACATTGGGCTCAGCCTTGCACACAAGCTCTATGGGAACAAGGGTTTTCTTACCTGAGTCCAAGCTTTCTGAGCACCGATGCCCCGAGCACAGTCCTCTAACGTGAGCCTCGCCGAAACCCTATTCACAACACATTAACAATGTCCATCCATCAAATTCTAATCTGCTAATTAACTTCAAGCCATAACCCTAACCTCCGAGACCTTGAATTCTATCAATCCGGGTGAAAAAATCCATCCCGAGCCTTACCCCTTGAGTTCCCAAGCCTAAAATACCTTTAAAAACTCAAACTAGAACTAAGGGCCGCGACCCCACACACAAGAGCCGCGGCTAGCCTCGAAACAGAGGCTAGCACCACACTAACCCCCACACGGGCCGCGACGCGCGCACCAAGCGCCGCGGCGCGCATGAACCTCTGGGCCACCCATGGACGCGCGCGCACACGGACCGCGGCGCACCCTTCCTAAGGCCACGGCTCCCACCTGCAAACCCAGATTTTTCCACACTTTTTCCTCAAGCCAATTCACCCAAAACTCACCTATTAAACTCAGATAACTAACACAATTATTTCAGCTTAGTAACAGCACCAAAACCCCATTGAATCCTACTTCAAAACTCAGCCAAAATTCTCAAAAAGTAAACCAATCTTGACTAACATGCAATCCCCAATAACCAGCAGAAATCCAAGACTAAACCTTAGTAATTAGAGCTTACCTTTGCTGAACTCTGTCCTTGGGTTGATCCTCAATTCTTAAGCTTCAAGCTTCTAAGATATCACAATTGAATTCCCTTTAGTTTCTAGCCAATTCCTTTGAGTTTCCCTTTGAGTTTGCCTTAGAGAGTAAAGAAGAGAAGAGAGTAAGAGCTATCTCAGTTATGGAAGATTTTATATGTCGGTTTCCCCAAAGCTTCTAAGTAATTCCTCTTTTTGTTTTATTTGACTTAAGTCTAAAGGGTTACCTCAAGGTTCGGGGTACCAAAATGTCCCCGAGGGAAAAATGGTAAATTTCCCCAGTATTCCCGCCTAGACATTCTATCCTCAAATATATCTCCAAATATTTATTTTCATGTCCCGATAATCCCATAACACACCTAGTACCCTAATTACCCCTCGACTCGCCCCGAGTCCGAATCTCAACCCTGTTGTGATTTTCTGACTAACCGCTCAACAGGACTGTCTCGGTCCGTGCTACACAGACATATCACATATATATAACATTTGTCACATTTATACCCCTAACAACAAGATGGGGTCCACATGCATATTTAACTTAACTAAACATGCATCATAATCATATATACACATAAATCCACATATTAGCATATTAAATCATTTATTGCCCTCCAGGCACACTGATCAAGGCCCTAAGCCCGATTACCAAATTCAGGTCGTTACAACAGGCAACTTACCCTCATATCCATAAGCCAAATAGAATGGAGTATGGCGTGTTGCTATTCGATGAGAAGTTATGTGCGACCAAAGGACTTCAGGCAATTGCTCTGGCCAAGCACCCTTAGCTTCTTCTAGTCTTTTCTTCAGGGTATCCTTAATTGTTTTGTTGACTGCTTCGACTTGTCCATTTGCTTGGGGATGAGTGACTGAAGAAAAGCTCTTGATAATCCCATGCCGTTTGTAAAAGTCCATGAATAAATCACTATCAAACTGTGTGTCGTTGTCTGAGACGATTTTCCTTGGCAATCCATAGCGACAAATGATGTTTTTGATCACGAAATCCAGCACCTTTTTGGTCGTTATGGTTGCAAGCGGCTCGGCTTCAGCCCATTTAGTGAAATAATCAATGACAGCTACGACATACTTGACGCCGCCCTTCCCGGTGGGCAAAGAGCCGATCAAATCTATACTCCAAAATGCAAACGGCCACAGACTTTGCATCTGTTTAAGCTCATTAGTGGTTGCTCGTGGGATTTTGGAGAACCTCTAGCACTTGTCGCACCTCTGTACAGACTCCATCGAGTCTTCATTCATCATGGGCTAGAAGTATCCTTGCCTCAGGATCTTTTTCGACAAGCTTTGCCCCCCAGCGTGGTCCCTACAAAAGCCTTGGTGTACCTCTTTCATCAATTCTTTGGCTTTCTCTTTCGAAACACATCTGAGGAGTGGCATTGAGTATCCCCTCCGGTACAAGACTCCATCTACCAGCACATACCTAGCAGCCTGTCGCTGAAGGGTCCTAGCTCTATTTCTGTCCGTCGGCAACACGCCTTGCGTCAGATACTTTATGTATGGTGCCATCCATGTATCCGCCATCTGGATCACCAAAGTGGTCTCCTCTGCTTGGATGCTTGGCGCAGATAGTCTTTCAACTGGTACTATGTTCAGAGTATCAGCATCCTTCACGCTTGCTAACTTGGCCAAAGCATCAACATTGGAATTCTGGTCGCGAGGTACTTGCTAGAGGGTGTACTAAGCTAATAGATCTTTTGTTTTGTTTAAATAGGCAACCATCTTTAAACCTTGTGCCTGGTACTCTCCTATGACTTGATTCACCACCAGTTGAGAATCACTGTAGATGTCGAGCACCTTTATATTCATATCCCTGGCTAATCGTAACCCAGCGAGTAACGCGTCATACTCAGCCTCATTGTTGGAAGCAGTGAAGTCGAACCTGATTGCACAATGAAAACGATGCCCTTTAGGTGTAATCAAGATCACCCCTGCCCCTGCATGATGCTCATTGGAAGAGCTGTCTATAAATAACTTCCATGAGGGAGGTTGGTTTTGCAACTCAGGCTCTTCCGGTTCTTCATTCTGCTCGCTATTTGTAAGTTCGGTGAACTCTGCAATAAAGTTAGCCTGGGCTTGCCCTTTTATCGCTGCTCGCGGCAAGTAACAGATATCAAACTGCCCAAGTTCGACTGCCCATTTTAACAATCTACCCGCAGCCTCTGGTTTTTGCAGAACTTGCCGTAGAGGCTGATCAGTCAAAACTGTGATTGGGTGAGCTTGAAAGTAAGGTCACAGCTTCCTAGAGGCCAAAATTAAGCAATAGGCTAACTTTTCAATAGGTGGGTACCGCAGCTCCGCTCCAATTAGCCTCTTTCTTACATAATAAACAGCCTTCTGCACGCCTTCTTCCTCCCTTACTAAAACGACACTAGCAGCATATTCCGTGATCGCAAGTAGATGAACAAAGTTTCCTTATCAACCGGTTTTGATAGGACTGGTGGTTGTGCCATATGAGTTTTCAATGCTTGAAAAGCCTGCTCGCACTCCTCCGTCCACTCAAATTTTTTGTTGCCTGTAAGTAGATTAAAAAATGGAACGCACTTATATGTTTACTTCGAAATAAATCTACTGAGAGCGGCAATCCTTCCGGTCAAACTTTGAACATCCTTAATCTTTGCTGGCAATTTCATATCGATTAGGGCTTTGATTTTCTCAGGATTGGCTTGAATTCCTCTCGAGTTAACTATAAATCCCAAGAACTTCCCTGATCCTACTCCGAAGGAGCATTTGAGGGGATTAAGCTTCATCTGATATTTGTTCAAGACGTTGAAGCACTCTTGCAAATCCTTTATATGCCCTTCTGCCTTCTTTGACTTTACCAGCATATCATCGACATAGACCTCCATGTTTGTCCCGATCAGCTCCTTGAACATGTGGTTGACTAGTCGCTGGTAAGTCGCACCAGCGTTTTTCAAACCAAAGGGCCTTACTTTGTAACAGTAAAGCCTGGTATCAGTCCGAAAGCTAGTGTGATCCTTATCAGGAGGATGCATACTAATCTGATTATACCCAAAGTATGCATCCATGAATGAGAGAATCTCATGCCCTGCAGTGGCATCGATCAGCTGGTCGATTCATGGGAGTAGGAAACAATCTTTGGGGCAGGCTTTATTAAGGGCTGTGAAATCCAAGCATGTGTGCCACTTGCCATTTGGCTTGGGAACTAGCACGGGATTACAGACCCATGATGGATAAAACACCACCCTAATGAACCCATTCTCCTTTAGCTTTTCGACTTCTTCTTTTAAGGCCTTTGATCTATCTTTGTTGAGCAGCCTTCTTTTATAGTTGCATCGGTGGATAACTCTTGTCGATGTTCAGGATATGGCTGATGATTGCAGGGTCTATTCCGACCATGTCCTTGTGCGACCAGGCGAAGACTTCCTGGTTCCTCCTTAAAAACTCCACCAGTGCTTGTTTCGTTGTTGTCGCTAAGTTTTTATCGACTTTCACAACCCTGGTCAAATTTTCTTCATCAAGTTGGACCTCTTCAAGGTCCTCGATGGGTCCTATTTCTTCCTCAAAATCTCCAAAGTGAGGATCCAAGTCTCTATCCTCCTTTGGGCAATGCCCTATTTGCTGACATTATCACATGATTGGGCCTGAGCATCAATTTCCATTTGCAACTCTTTTCCGGGAACATCTCTCGATACACCCTTCTTTGCCTTGGTGATCGAGGCGTTGTAGCACTCCTTTGCTTCCCGTTGATTTCCCAATACGCATCCTACCCCTGCGTCTGTTGGGAATTTCATGGCAAGGTGCCATATTGAAGTGACGGCCCGTAGGTCGACCAGAATTGGTCTCCCGATTACAGCATTGCTTGCTGAAGGACAATCAACTACTATGAAAGTAGTGAGTAATGTCCTATTAATTGGAAGCCTGATTGACCCTGTTGGGGCGAGCCCTTCACCAGAAAACCATAGATGGTTTGGTTGCATGGCTCCAGGTCCTTGACGGACAACTTCATTCTTTCCAGCGAAGACTTGTACGGGATGTTGACCGAACTTCCTGTGTCAACCAACACCCTCTTCACCATCATGTTGCCAATTTGTACGTCTACGACCAGCGGATCTGAGTGTGGGAATCGCACGTGTTGGGCATCGTCTTCAGAGAAGTTTATCAATTCCTCCTCTGTTCGAGCCTTTTTCAGTGCTCGATCCTCCACACTCATCATCTTGATGTCCTGGTCGTGGCTAGGGTTCGAGCATATCGTTCCCTTGCTTTCCCACTGTCTCCTGCAAGATGTAGGCCTCTGTAGATGGTGAGTAAAGTTCCTGCCACAGGAGCTAGCTATAGAGGTGGCGAGCATTGGCGTGCAGGCACCTGCTCGTTGCCACCTTGATACTCTCGCTGAGACCCTCCTGGGGCTCGCACATATCTTCTTAAATGTCCCTGCTTGATCAGGAACTCAATCTCGTCTTTCAACTGGTTACATTCATTGGTGTCGTGCCCATAGTCATTGTGAAAATGACAGAACTTCATCGTATCTCTCTTGGAGATATCTTTCCTTATAGCTGCAGGTCGTTTGTAAGGCACGCTTGAGCTGGTCGCCTGGTAGACTTCAGCTCGGCTTTCGACAAGGGCTGTGTAGTTGGTGAATCTCAACTCGTATCGACTGCCTTTGGGACATTTACTCTCAAAAGCTGAGGGTTCATTGTTCGCCCGTTTTCCACCGTTCCTACCATTGCTAATCCTGTTGCCCTTGCCGTTGCCATTGGGCTTTTCCGACCCGTTGGCGGCTTTGGCAGGTTCTTCCTTCAGTCGCTTGTCTTTTGTTGGCGATTTACCTTCATTGGCGATCGCGTCTTTGAGCTTGGTATATCGATCAGCCCGTTCCAAAAACTCTTGGGTACTTCTTACCCCATTCTTTCTGAGGCTAGTCCAGAGGGGTTAATGGAGCCTAACCCCAGCAGTTAGAGCCATCATCTTACCTTCATCGCCCACTATCTTGGCTCCAGCTGCTGCTCGCATGAAGCGTTGGACATTTTCCTTTAAGGGCTCTCCCTCCTTCTGGCGTATCTCGACCAGCCGGTTTGCCTCTGTGGGGTGTACGCGACCCGCGTAGAATTTTCCGTCAAATTCTTTTACGAACATCTCCCAAGATACTATACTAGCACGAGGGAACTTAAAGAACCACTCCTAGGCAGTGTCCGATAGTGTCACTAGAAAGATCCGGCAGCGGGCATCTTCCGACTCTTTCTGTATATCCATGTGTATCTCAAACTTATTAATGTGAGATACTGGGTCTTGAACTTACTAGGGGTTTCATCCGCAACAATCCTCTGTACAAAGGGAGATACCCGTCAAAGTTCGGAAATGTTGGCATCTTGAACTTACTGGGGGTTTCAACCGCAACAATTCTCTTTACAAAGGGAGTGCCCCTCCTCCTATCGTACTCAATATGGGACGTTCGTCCCCCCACTAGATGCTATACCGCCTGGTTCAAAGCATCAATTTGAGCCTGAACAGGTTCTGGGACTGCTGGGGCCACTAGTGCCGGGGGAGCATACTCGTCGTGCCTCTCACGGCGGTCGTTAAGTACGTCCCTTAAATCATCGTCTCTACGTCTCTTCTCGCTAGCTCCTAGCCGACTAAAGACGTTCTGCTGCCTGGGTTGCTCCCCAACGTTGTGGCTAGCTGGCCTATTTTCTCTAGGTGGGGGGCTTCTGCCTCCACCTCCTTCTTCATTTCTCCAACCAGCATTTCCTCTGCCAGAATTGGCTTCATTATAGTCATGGCCATCTCTAAATTGTGGCTGACTACGGCATGACCGACTGTTCAAGCTATTTCCTCTTCGGGCTGGCATCTCCCGAGCGTCAGGGGGAGGCCTGCGCTGGTCGTTGGGTCCCCGTGCATTGCTATGTCGTGGGGGGGCCCTAACCGCAGATCCCGACTCGATGTTCCTTCTGTTGGCGGAAGGACGTTGTCCCCTGCTCGGTAGATTCGGCTCTTCATCCCCTGGGCGTCTAGGGCTGCGGGGCGGCTGCCCTGCCCTATTCTGCCTCGGGCGCTGGGGGTTGCCTCGACCAGCCTGGGACGGAGGCTGCTGCTCAGGATCCCTAGGTGGGGCATCATCCTGAGTCACAGGCGGCTGCTCCGGCCTTTGAGCAAATCCACAGGCAGAAAACTCTTCCCACTGACATTATGGTCCCACCACTTGTTGTACTTATGTCTCAATACTATCACATTCTGTACTATTAAACTTTAAATTTTTAACAAAATATAACCTCGAAAATCAAACTGCTCAAAAAAACATTCACCAACCGGTTGCAACACAATTATAAAATTAATAAAGTACGTGGGACCCTCTCCATCTGTACAATGAATTGCATTCCTTTTTTTTTTTCACAAACGGCACAAAATCTATCGCCATAGACAATGTTTTGGTTTTTTTTTTTAATTAGTTTATGTAATTCTTTTATAATATATAACAATTAAAAAAATATAATAAAAATAATTAAAATATTTTCTTATTTTGTTGATTAGTTATTTTTAATGTAAAATTACTTATTTTAATTACTTTAGCCATTAATTAAATAATATATATAATTTTTTGTTGGAGTTAAAAAATTTTAAACCAAATAATTAAAATTTTATTAAGTAAACTTTTTAAATTCATGGTTTTAATTTAGAATTTTTTATAATTTTACTATATTGAAATTCATGGGTATTTTTTTAAAATAAAATTAGAAAAAATTATTTAATTTTAAAACTAGAATGCATCATATATTTATATATAAAAAGTGTGTTTCTAACAAATTCTTGGTTTAATTATTTTTTTTAATAAAAAATTATCTTTCTTTTTTAAACTATAGACAATGTTTTGATTTTTTTTGTAAATATGTTTATGTTATTATTTTATAATATATATGACATTGTTTATTTATTTTAAATTTATATAACAAATAAAAATATATAATAAAAATAAATTAATATATTTTAAAATAAAAATAAATAAATGTGTATTTATACGTTACTTTTACTCAATTTATATATATGGATAAATATTTAATGGTTACATCAATATTTTATCAATTTTAGCCATTAGATCTTAATTTAGTTGTTGCGATTACTTTAATAGTTGACCAAAATATTTAATGACCATTAACCTATGTTTACTTGTTGATATATTATATTTAAAATATTTTATTTCCTTAAAAATAATCTTAAGTAAGATTGTGCCTTATATAAAAAAATTAAAGTTTATTTAATTTAATTATAATTATTATTAATTAGTTTCTAAAAATTCAATTTTTCAACATTTGTATTATACCTTTTTTTTGGACGTGATAGAATAATTATATTGATAATATTATTTTCTAAATTAACTTAAGCTAGCTACATCGTAGACATGAAACACCAAATAACAACCCACCTATATATTAGATGTTGTACAGTTACACGATTTTTTTCAAAGCTATTCTAAGATATATTAATTTTATTTACAATTAATTAATTGTTAAAGTTTGATTTTTGTAGTATTAGAGTTAAGATTTTAATATTTATTGCATTTTATATAGTATGAAAGCATTTGCTAATTTACAAAAATATTATAAAAATATATGTTTCGCTATTTATATGTAAGAATATTTAGTTCTTTTTTCTTTAAAAGAAAATAAGAAAAGAAGAATATTGTTAGTTTTATGTGAAATCATATATGTTGAAAATCTTCTTCTATGAGAAGGAAAATAAGTTATTATACATAAAATGCCATGCTCCCACTATTCTTGCATATTTACTTAGACCTTAATACTAAATTAAACACATTCACCACATAATCTTATTAATATTTATTTCTCCAATTTTATAAGTTTACTATTGATAATTATATAATTATTTTTAATAAATAGTTAAACTAGTTTTACATATTTTTAAATAAAATCTTAATTCTAAATCAGAATAAGAAAGAATTGATGATATTATATATTGATAACCTATTTACCTTCTATAGCAAGAAACTAAAAATGTAACCACTAATGGAGCCGTAACCATTGAAAATTCCAATAATATATATCTTTATATACAAAAATGGTGTAATTCACGATTTTTTTATTATTTTAACGGTTTTTTTCTTAACTTTAACATAATATTCTAAATATTTAACCGAATATATTTTTAAAATCAATTCAAAATAAATATTTATTAATTATATTGATATAAATTCAAATATTATAAAATATCATTATTATAATTATATTTAATACAAGACTAGTATGGCACACTATTTTTTTTTATTTTAATTGTTGTTATATTAATTTAATTGTTAAGTGTTATAATTTTAATTGTATTATTTGAATTGTTTGTTATAAAAATAAGTGGTTTGTATTTTGTTAATTGTTTTATTTTATTATGTGAATTCTTCAGTTTTGGTTGTGCGCACCAAGGTGCATGGTTAGTAGAAATGCACCCTAGCACTTGTGTTTATGTGCATATGTATGATATGCATGGTGAGCATGCATTAGTTTCCATGCATAATGTATTTTTATGCTCTTTTTATTTATTTATTTTAGTAATTAAGAAAATAAAAATGAGAGAAATAAATAAGGCTCTAGATGACTTGTGTTCACACAAGTGAGAAATGAGAAACAAATGGTAGGAAGAGAGTTGTCATTTTTTTTAGTTCCCGTAATCCTGGACCCAATCTTAGTAAAATAGTCATAACATGATATGTAGATGTCCAATTTAAACAAACTTGGTACCATTAGAAAGATAATTCAATTATCTACAACTTTTTAAAAATAGTACTTTTCAAAAATCGTGGTGTTACCGGGTCAAAAATGGGTCTCAAGTTACAGGATGTTTGGGTTACGAAAAACTCCCTTCAAATTTCCAATTTTTTTTTCTTTTTCCTTTAACCTAGCTATCACCTATAAATAAATCCCCAAGTCTCTTACAATCAGCTTTGAATCCCTAGCCGTCCATCTAGAGAAAAGAAAAGAAAGAAAGAAAGAAAGAAGAGGAAAAAGAATAGAGTTTGTCAAAAATTCATAGGTATGTGATCTTGTATTAGTGCTTTTAATCCTCTAAGATATCCTTCTTCTTCTTAATTCTAAGAGCATTGTTTTTTTCTTTGTTGTGGGTTTCGAAAACCCTAGGTGTATCAAAGAGGAGGTTTTAGTTTTTAAGTTGTTGATCTCTATTAAAGGAGGCCATGGAAATTTCTAGCCTTGTTGTTTGTTTTGATGTTGTTTAATTCTTGTTTATGATATTTATTTATTGGTTGTTGTTTTGAGGAAGCATGTTGATGTTGTATTGATCATTGTTGTCTTGATGGGTATATGTTATGGTGTATTTTTTTTCAGTATTGCTATGATGAGCGCATGTGCGGTTATGTTATTTTGATTAGAAACATGTTAGTCTTTATTTAAATTATGAAACAAAAATGTATTTTGAATGTATATTCCGGCATAAGCATGTAGTAGGGATTAATATGTTTCCTTTGAATCTTGACATGATTTTGGGTTGTGATTGTAAGCCCTACTTCCTTAGATTCGTTACTAAGTGAGTTAAAAATGTGCCATTAGCTCGCTAATCGAGGTTTTAGGTTAAAAGTGTAGCTAAACTGTGATAACAGTCGTTAAAAAGAATTTAATATAAAAATGTGGTCATTCATTGAAAACATAAAAAGTTATACATTTGGGATCCCAAAACACTGTTTAGAAAATACCCAAAATACATTTAAGGTCGACTTAGGCAACAAATCTATACCAATACATTACATTTTTCCAAAATAACCCTGGTCGTGGCAGCCAGGTAGGCCGAACATGTACCCGTCGCTCCACGCTCTCCATACTCATGGTTGGTCGATCTTTCCCTTGCCCTTACCTGCACCATAGACACCCGTGAGCCAAAGCCCAGCAAGAAAACTCAACACAAAACAGATAATCTATGCATATCTATCAACAACATATAACAAAGCAGCCAACAGGCTAAACAAATAGCTGCCATGCCATCCCAGGCACTTTACCAAGTCTTGGGTCCGCGGTCTTCACCGAGAGGATGACTCCAGCATCCTAGGAGGGTCTCTCCCCAACGGCCTGCACTTCGCGTGCTCAACATCGTTCTCAGCCTCTTGCCTTACTCGGCTTCCTGCCATTCTCGGCCTTTGCCGTTTCTGGCCTTCGTCGTTCCCGGCCTTCGCCGTTCACTCACAAACATGAATTACATAGCATAATATCAACAGATATTTAAACATATACTAAACATAAAATAAATAAAATAAGGCTACACCCTGCAATTCAATTAATAGGGAAATGTCCTGCAATACAAACAATAAGGCCACGCCCCGCTCTACGGGTACAACAATTTTCTTACCTGTGTCCCAAGCTATCTGAGCACCGCAATCCTGAGCACAGTCCTCTAACTCAAGCCTCATTGAAAACCTAGTCACAACATATCCATAATTGGCATCAATCAAGTTCTAATCCAACAAATAAATTAGAGATATAATTCTAGCCTCCAGGACCTTGGATTCTACCAAACCGGGTGGTAAAATCCTTCCCGGGCCTTAACATTTGGGTTCCCGAGCTAAAAACCTTCAAACAACCAATATCTTCCATTTGAGCCACAGCCCAGCCCCTTAAGTTTCACTGCACGCTCAAGTCAAAGGCAAAATGCCTCTTTGCTAAGGGACACGAGCTGTAGCGCGCTATACCGTGCGCCGCGATGCGCCTAGGCAGACAAAGGCTTTCCAGCCTCTTCGACACACATGGGCTGCAGTGCCTGAAGAACAAGGCCGCGACTCGAGCCTCCAAACCCAGATTTCCCATGCATTTTCATGAGCTAAACTCCTTGAAACTTACTAATTCTAAACCTTAATCCTAGAATTCTTCCTAGGATTCATACCCAAACAACATAACTAGTTTTAACATCCATAAATCCAACAGAAAGCCTCATCATAGGCTAAATTTAATCACCCAAGTTCCAATTCCAAAACTCTAACAAAATAGAGAAAGTTTAAACAAAAAAAATGCTTTAATACCTTACCTCTGAGTTAACTTTGGCCTGAGCTAAATTCCAGTTGCCACAAACTTCAATTCTCCCCAAGCTCAGCAAACCTCTAGCTTCAAATTCCTAGGCTTGATTTCTCCAAAACTTTCAAACACCAAAGAGAGGGAGAGAGAGAACCGACTATGAGGGAGAGAGAGAAGCTAAGAGAGACTTCTATTTTCCTTCTAAATGATCCTAGAACCTCAGCTGCGTAAGTGATCAAACCCCTCCTTAGGCAAAAGTCCAAAATACCCTCTAAGCTTATTGTTGACGGTGAGAACTCGTCAACGAAGTTAAGTTGGAAAAATTATCGAATTGAAATCGCTAATTAGGAAGCTATGAAAACTTGAACAATGACTCAAGAACAATGGAATAACAACAATGGAGAATTCAGTATCTCATTCACATTAATGTCTCTGCTACAGTCAAATTTCCAACCCCCTTTCAGGTGGCCTTGGAATTCAATTTATAGTAGGCTCTAACGGCCTTAGGTACATAGTGGTCCAGGGGACAAGGAGGTACAAACGTACTGTACTAGGGAAGTGGCTTCAGAGGTTGTGGCTGTACATCCCGTACAGGAGCAGGTGTCAGGAGGATGTCTCCACTACTTGTCTGTACCCCTTCCTGAGGCGTGGTAGCAGGCGTGGTGGCGCAGGAGGTAGTGGTGTCGGCTCTGACCCATGGCCGTAGGCGTACGGACCATGATCCTCGCTGGCATTGGCATCCGTACCTAGTACCCGATCGTACAAATATGTCTCATTCGACTCGTTCTGGATCTACTAAGCATAGGGACTTTGAGGTTGTGAAAAAGGGGATCTTTGGTGTCCGTATTGGGCGTGGCGTTGAATAGGGGTCTTGGGCCCATGCGCATCAAATCACGGTGTGTCGGCCTCTTGAGAAGATGGCGGGCTGGTGGACCTCCCGGGGCGCGCGCGCGGGACCTTGCGTGGCCTCGCGCACGGGGCGCCATTGGCGGCCTCGCAGCCTCCCTCGGCCCCGCGCATGGGCATGGTAAGAGTGGCCCAAGGGCCTCGCTGAATAGGGCGCCTCGCCCTATGGTGGCCTCGCGGAACAAGGCATTTTGCCCCTAGGGTGGCCTCGCTACATAAGGCACCTCGCCCTCTAGGATGGGCTCGCGGAACAAGGCATCTCGCCCCCTACGATGGCCTCGCTACATAAGGCACCTCGCCCTCTAGGATGGCCTCGCGGAACAAGGCACCTCGCCCCTAGGGTGGCCTCGCTAAATAAGGTACCTCGCCCTCTAGGATGGCCTCGCGGAACAAGGCATCTCGCCCCCTACGATGGCCTCGCTACATAAGGCGCCTCGCCCTCTAGGATGGCCTCGCGGAACAAGGCACCTCGCCCCTAGGGTGGCCTCGCTAAATAAGGTACCTCGCCCCCTACGATGGCCTCGCGGAACAAGGCACTCGCGAGACGGGGTGGTCTCGCGGATCGGGGGGGGGGGGGGGGGCCTCGGCACTCGGTGGCCTCGCAGGAGGCGACTTGGTGGCCTCGCGGAAGAGCATTCTCGCGAGACGGGGCGGTCTCGCGGATAAGGGGGGGCCTCGCCACTTGATGGCCTCGCGGGAGGCGACTTGGTGGCCTCGCGTAAGAGCATTCTCGCGAGACGGGGCGGTCTCGCGGATCAGGGGGGGCCTCGTCACTTGATGGCCTCGCGGGAGGCGACTTGGTGGCCTCGCGGAAGAGCATTCTCGCGAGACGGGGCGGTCTCGCGGATCAGGGGGGGCCTCGCCACTTGATGGCCTCGCGGGAGGCGACTTGGTGGCCTCGCGGAAGAGCATCCTCGTGAGACGGGGCGGTCTCGCGGATCGGGGGGGGGGGGGGGGGGGGAGTACGCCCAGGTGACTACCTTGCATTTCCCCTTGATGAGATTATGAGCATCAACACTTATCTAAACCTTCAAGTGCCACCAAGGGCAATTCCGTCATTTGCCAAATCCCGCTAATTCCTCGAGTGTTCCTATAAATCCCCGTTTAATCCCGACATGTCCAAATAATCACTAAATTACTACCCGTTACTCGATAAATCTCAAACACATATTACGTTCCCAAAATACCCCTAGGCCCTTCCCAGGCCGGGTATTTGACCCTGTTGTGGCTTTCTAGCTAAACTGCTCCCTAGGACCGTCTCGGATCGTGCATCACAAATATATCACCACTCACTCATGGTATCAATCACAATATACACAAATATTACATTTATGCCCTCAATGGGCTAAAATTACAAATATGCCTCTAATAACCAAATGGGGCCCACATGCATATTTAATTCACCTAAACATACATTTCTAATCACATAACCATCAAATTCATATATTAACGTAATTAAATCAATTATTTCCCTCCAGGCATGCTAATCAAGGCCCTAAGGCTTATTAGCAAATTTGGGACGCTACAACTATCCCCTCCTTACAGAAATTTCGTCCTCGAAATTACCTGAATAACTCGGGATACTGATCCCGCATATCTGTCTCAAGTTCCCAAGTCGCCTCTTCCACTTTGTTGTTCCTCCACAACATTTTTACTAAGGCGATGGTCTTTCTCTGCAAGACTCTATCCTTTCGGTCGAGAATCTGAACCTGCTTCTCCTCATACAGCAAATCTTGATCCAACTCCAAGTTCTCATAACTCAGCACGTGCGTGCAATCTGATACATACTTCCGGAGGATGGATACGTGAAACACATCGTGAACCCTTGATAGAGCTGAGGCATCGCCAATCTATAAGTTGCCTCTCCAACCCATTCCAGAATCTCAAAGGGGCCAACAAACCTAGGGCTCAGCTTGCCCCGAACACCAAACCGTTTCACTCCTCTCAATGGAGAAACTCTAAGAAACACATGGTCACCGACTTGAAACTCTATGCTCCTACATCTCAAGTCTGAGTAACTTTTCTGGCGACTCTGGGAGGCGAGCATTCGAGCTCTAATCTTTTCAATCGCCTCATTGGTTCTTTTAACAACCTCAGGACCTAAATATCTCCTCTCACCCGTCTCATCCCAATGGATGGGTGATCTACACTTCCTCCCATATAACATCTCATACGGAGCCACTCCGATGGTCATCTGATAACTGTTATTGTACGAAAACTCAATTAAAGGGAGATACTTACTCCAAGATCCCCCAATTTCCAGCACACATGCTCGTAACATATCCTCCAATATCTAAATCGTCCTCTCGGACTGCCCATCCGTCTGAGGATGATAAGCAGTACTAAACTGCAACTGTGTGCCCATACCCTTCTGCAGGCTCTCCCAAAACTTGGAGGTGAAGGTGGGGTCCCTATCAGATACTATCGACCTTGGAGCCCCATGCAGTCGCACGATTTCCTTCACATACAATTCAACATACTGCTCCACAGTATAAGTCATCCTCACAGGAAAAAAGTGGGCAGATTTGGTATACCTATCCATGATCACCCACACGGAATCATGTTGTCCCACGATCTTCGGCAATCCAAGCACGAAGTCCATGGTGACATTCTCCCATTTCCACTGAAGAATCCCTAGAGGCTACAACAACCCTGCTGGCCTCTGATGTTCAGCCTTTACCTACTGACAATTCAAACACTTGGCCACATAATCAACCAAATCCCTCTTCATCCCTGGCCACCAATACAGAGTTCTCAAATCTTGGTACATCTTCATCGTACCCAAATGTAAAGAATAGGGAGTGGTATGAGACTCATCCAGCATCTCTCACTGAATACATGTATCCATCGGAACGCAAATCTGACCCTTGTACTTCAGTAGTCCTATCTCCGAAATAGAGAAGTCTTTAGCCACTCCGGCTAAGACGCTCTCTTTGTGCTCTCTCAATTGGGGATCCTCCCCCTGTGCCTCCTTGATCCTCTCAAGGAGCGTAGACTGAAGAGTTATGTTGGCTAATCGACCAACCACCAACTCTATAAATGCTCTAGTCATCTCTTCAGCTAACTTATCTGATATTTTCCTCGAACTGAATAACTGTTCCGGGCCCTTCCGACTCAACGCGTCGACCACTACATTGGCCTTCCCAAGATGATATAGAATATCACAATCATAATCCTTTACCAATTCCATCCAACGTCTCTGGCGCATATTCAGATCCTTCTGAGTAAAGAAGTACTTCAAACTCTTCTGGTCGGTGTATATTTCGCACTTCTCATCATATAAATAATGTCTCCAAACCTTAAGTGCAAATACCACCGTCGCCAATTCCAGATCATGTGTAAGATATTTCTACTCATATTCCTTCAGCTTTCTCGACGGGTAGGCTATTACCTTTCCGGCCTGCATCAGTACACACCCTAAACCCTGCTTGAAAGCTTCACAATAAACTACAAACTTCTCATTGTATGATGGCAGACTCAGTACTAGAGCGGTGATCAGTTGCCACTTCAATTCCTTAAAATAGTTCTCACACTTGTCTCTCCATACATACCTAGTCTTCTTACGCGTCAATTCGTTCAATGGTGTGCCTATCCTGGAGAACCCCTCAACGAACCGTCGATAGTATCCTACCGATCCCAAAAAGCTCATAACCTCTGATACACTACTCAGCCTAGGCCAATCTCTCACTACCTCAATCTTTCTTGGGTCAACCAGAATCCTCTCCTTACTGACAATATGACCCAGAAATCTCACTTGCAGTAACCAAAACTCACACTTACTGAACTTAGCATACAACCTATGCTCTCTCAACCATTGTAAGACTAAGCGTAAATGTTGCTCGTGCTCTGTCTCTAACTGAGAGTACACCAGTATGTCATCAATGAACACAATCACAAACTTGTCCAAATAGTCCTTGAAGACCCTATTCATCAAATCCATAAAGGTTGCTGGGGCGTTGGTTAATCCAAAGGACATAACTAGGAATTCAAAGTGTCCATATCTCATACGGAAAGTGGTCTTTGATATGTCCTCATCTTTAATCCTTGGTGGTCGCTTGACCGAAGGTCAATCTTAGAGAACACTGTCTTCCCCTGTAGCTGGTATAAAAAGTCGTCCATCCTAGGTAGTGGGTACTTGTTCTTAATGGTCAACTTATTCAGCTCCATGTCAATACTCATCCTTAATGATCCATCCTTCTTCTAGATGAACGACACTAGAGCACCCCATGGAAAAAAACTCAGTCTGATGAATCCCAAATCTAGTAACTCTTGCAACTGAATCTTCAATTCCTTCAACTCTGCCGGAGCCATTCTATAAGGTGTCCTAGATACTGGCTCTGGCCCTGGCGCCAACTCTATAAAAAACTCAGTCTCTCGGTGTGGTAGCAATCCTGGAAAATCTGCGGGGAACAAATCTGGAAACTCACATACTAGTCTGGTCTCACTTGGCCTAACTGACACAACTCTAGAGGTATCCACAATGATTGCTAGGAATCCTATGCAACCCTTCTGCATTAGGTCTCTAGCCTTCATTGCCAAAATCATAGGTACTCGCGATCCATTCACTTTCCCTACGAATACAAATGGTACCTCCCCTTCCGGTTCAAAGGTCACCATCCTGCGCTTGCAGTTAATCATCGCCCTATACTTCGATAACCAATCCATCCCCGGGATCATATTGAAGTCATCCATCGGTAACTCAATCATATCAACAGAAAATTCCCTACTGTCTATCTCTACTGGCAATGCTCTAACCCATCTCCTAGAGACTACCAATTCCCCAGTTGGAAACAAAGTCCGAAATCCCCTAGCATACAAATCACTAGGTCTACACAGTTTATCTATCACTCTAGCAGAAACAAATGAAAGAGTAGCCCCTGAATCAATCAATGCAGTAAAAGAAGAACCAACACTTGAAATCTGACCTGTCACGACCAAGGGGCTAGCCTCAGCCTCAGTCTGGATCAAGGTAAATACTCTTACAAGAGTGAGACTGTCGCTCTACTTTGGCTCTTCCTTCCTGGCTTGTGGGCAATCCTTCCACAAGTGACTGATACTCCCACAAGTAAAGCAGGCCTTGATCCTGCACTCTCCTTGATGTCGTCATCTGCACCGAAGACACACTGGGAAACTCCTCCAATTGTCTTCCCTGCCCTGACGTCCACTAAAAGCACTCCGTGCCCTCCTATCCGAGCTAGGAGGAACAAGAGTCTGGGGCCTTTCTCTTCTGCTCACTGGGGCCACTACCCGGACTAGATCCAGTGAAAGGAGGCACCGTCCTCTGAGCATCGCGCCTAGCAATGCCCTTTCTCCATATCTGATCCTCGACCCCCTCAACTGTAAAGGCCTTGTCCACTACCTATCCATAAGTGGTAGTCCCCGGATCCAAGGTTATCTTGACATCGCAGGCGATCATGACATTCAATCCCCACACAAACTGATCTCTCTGTGCCATGTCAGCGGCACCAGATCCAATGCGAACTTTACTAACCGGTCAAACTTCAAAGCATACTCAGTAACCGTCATTCGATTCTGAGTCAGGTTGGTAAACTCATCAACCTTTGTAGCTCGGATTGCACACTGTAATACTTCTCATTAAAAAAATTATGAACTCTTCCCAGGTCATAACTATAACATTCCTTCTTTGCGACACAACATCCCACTAGATGCGGGTGTCTTCTCTCAACATGTAGCTGGCACAAGCTACTCTTTCATTCCCTTCCACCATCATGAAATCAAGGATGGAAGAAATCATGTTCATCCACTGCTCTGCCCGAAGTGGGTCTGGTCCACCTTCGAAGGTGGGAGGATGTTGCTTCCTGAACCTTTCATACAATGGTTCCCATTTATTGTCCACAGCAGGCTGGGCTGGCATTGGTGCCACAGCCTGTGGAACCTATAACCCAATGCCCTGAGGAGGGGCATGTTGCCTCAACTGTCAAAGCTCTTCTTCTGTTCGGTGAAGTCTAGCTTCCATCTTTGCAAATAATTGTTGCTAGTTCGGAGGGTCCTGACCCTGGTTATCATCCTCAGCCCTATTGCCGCAGAGTCTGATTGATCATCATGGCATCACAACAATATGCCTGTAATCAATGACGTTGTTCATCAGTCATGATAACAACATCCAAAACCACCTCCCAATTCACATCAACCAATCAAAACCAGTAAAACCACATAACACAAATAACATACAACAATCAAGGGAGCCATACCCTAGCATCATGCATATGTCAACTCATTCATCATGCTCTACATAAATACTCAGGCAAACAGGTCACTTTAACAAGCAATTAAACATATAATTCAATAATTACCAACCAACCCTAAGTCGAGCTTGTCACTGGCAGCGAGCGTACATGTTCGGTCGATCTCCAGGAACCATAAACCTTGGCTTGCTCTGATACCAAGTTGTAACATCCTACTTCCTTGGAGTCGTTACTAAGTAAGTTAAAAATGTGTCATTAGCTCGCTAATTAAGGTTTTAGGTTAAAAGTGTAGCTAAACTGTGATAACAGTCATTAAAAAGAATTTAATATAAAAATGTGGTCATTCATTGAAAACATAAAGAGTTATACATTTAGGATCACAAAATATTGTTTATAAAATACTTCACATCTCAAAATACATTAAAGGTCGACTTAGGCAACAAATCTATACTAATACATTACATCTTCCCAAAATAACCCTGGCCGTGGAAACCAGGTAGACCGAACATGTACCCGTCGCTCCACGCTCTCCATACTCATGGTTGGTCGATCTTTCCCGTGCCCTTACCTGCACCATAGAGCACCCTTGAGCCGAAGCCCAGCAAGAAAACTCAACACAAAACAAATAACATATGCTTATCTATCAACAACATATAACAAAGCAGCCAACAGGCTAAACACATAGCGGCAATGTCGTCCCAGGCACTTTACTGGGCCCTGTTTTCGTGGTCTTCACCGGACAGTTTGAGTTCTACGCTATAGAGCAAGTGCCCCGGGAGCAAAATTCAAATGCAGACACATTAGCCAGGCTCGCCAAAACTAACGAGGTTGATACACTGAATGTGGTCCTAGTAGAATTTCTACTAACCCCAAGTATTAACGAGCCTGACGAAGCAGAAGTATGCATGATCGATTTACAATCAACCTGGATGACCCCAATAGTAGACTACCTCGAAATCGGCAGTCTCCCAGTAGATCGGAACGAGGCTAGAAAGAAAATGTATCAAATTCCAAGATACACTATTGTGGAAGGGAATTTGTATAGAAGATGGTACTCTATGCCATTACTTCGATGTGTAACCCCACCCGAGGCAAAAAATATTTTGGAAGAAATCCATGAAGGGTTTTGTGCAGATCACATTGGGGGCATAGTTTTTCGAAAAAGGTGATAAGGCAGGGGTACTTCTGGCCCATAGTCAAGGCGGACTTGTTCGAATATGTCAAACGATGTGATAAATATCAATGGTTTGCTCCAATTCCACGAGCTCCACCCATCGAGCTCACCATGATGAGTTTCTCATGGCCATTCGCAGTATGGGGAATTGACCTCATAGGCTCCTTGCCAACTGGAAAAGGTGGAGTAAGGTATGTTGTGGTTGCAGTTGACTATTTTACAAAATGGACTGAAGCTGAACCCTTGGCCACTATTACCTTGAAGAAAGTCCTAAATTTCGTAATAAAAAATATCATTTGCAGATATGGGGTGCCCAGAAAGAAAGTATCAGATAACGGGACCCAGTTTGACAATGATCTGTTTACACATTTCTGTGGAAAAAATGGGATGGTAAAAAGTTTCTCCTGTGTGGCCCATCCCAAGTCAAACGACCAGGTCGAAGCAGTCAATAAGACTTTAAAAAGTTCCATGAAGAAAAGGCTATAAGAGGTGAAGGGGAAATGGCCTGAGGAGTTGCCTCAAGTATTGTGAGCTTATAGAACCACAACGCAAACTTCAACGGGGCATACTCCCTTCTCACTAGCTTAATGATGCGAGGCTATGTTGCCAATTGAGGTTGAAATCCCAACAATATGGCGCAGTGCGTACAATCAGGCCTCAAACCAATCCCAGCTCAAAGAAATTCTAGACCTCAGTGAAGAAAGATGAGAAGAAGCCCAATTGAAAAATGTTGCATACCAGCAACGGACTACTAGATATTTTAACAAGAGGGTCCGACATAGAAAATTTAGCTTGGGAGACCTGGTGCTAAGGCGCATATTCTTAGCTACACGAGACCCATCTGCTGGGGTACATGGGCCTAACTGGGAAGGGCCTTACCAGATCGAGTCCATTATTCTACCTGCAGTGTATAAGCTGGCGAGGTCAAATGGAGAATTGGTTCCGTGAGCTTGGAATGGTGAACATCTACGACCTTAGTATCAGTAATGTAGTAATGATGTTTTCATTGTAGCCAAGCAATTGCTTGATTCTTTCACTTTTTATCAATAAAATTCTGAATTTCGATTAAAATTTGTATTGTTTATTGTTATACTTTTTTGCAAACCCTCAAATTTTAATAACTTAAGATCACAATCAAACTATATTTAGTGGGCATAAGTGGTATAAAATCATACCATAGGTTTGAAAAAATATAACTTAAATAAAATAAGTTTATGTCTGGATTATTAACCTGACATGAAAATAAGTGTATGGATTACAAACCAAACACGCGAGCTAAATAAGTTTATGCCAGGATTATTAACCCGACATGGAGTGTATGGATTACAAACCAAACACGCGAGCTAAATAAGTTTATGCCAAGATTATTAACCCGGCATGAAAATAAGTGTATGGATTACAAACCAAACACGCGAGCTAAATACGTTTATGCTTGGATTATTAACCTGACATGGAAATAAGTATGTGGATTATAAACCATACACGCGAGCTAAATAAGTTTAGAACAAACCAGCAAAACCTAACCAACGATATAAAGTTGGAATTCTAGATAAACAAACTAAGTCGACACTAGGGCTGGAAAATTTTACAAATAAGTCTCAACCTCGCAATCTCAAAGCTATACTCGAGGATGGGGAAAAGTGACTGAGAAAAGCAAAGTATAACTAGACTACTAAAATTAGATGCTAATTAAGTACTTTCAAGTGCATGGTAAAAGTAATGTTCAACCGTGACAATAACGAAGTCGAACATGGATACTTTTAAAAAACTGTGCAAGAATGCATTGACATTTGAATCTAAATCTAATTGATATATTTGTGTGAATAAACAAATATAAAAGCAAGTCCTTACTAGTGGCAAGATCAAAATATTTTGATCAAGAAATGTAAGGCAAAATATTGAGGTGAAAAGCTAAAAGAAAAATCAAGTGCATGAAGATTTTCGAGCTAGAAAATTGTTTGCATAAGAATTGATATTGTTATAAATTGATAATTAAGATAGCTCAAAACCGAGCAATAAATTGTCTTTGCCCCAAGGGCACAAAAATAATAAACGTAATTACAAAAAAATGGCAATGGGTCGCATCCCATAAATCTTGGCCTCAAGATATGGATGTTTCTCCAAATGCAGCCCCCGAGGTCTCTGCTGCTTCCTTGGCCTCGAGCATGGCCTCCTCCTCCTCGAGCCGAGCCTGCCATTTGGCGATGAAATCACCCTCCACATTGGCTAGGAAACTGGTGTCGAGGTCTGGATTGTTCACCCAAATCAGATACATCGCCATATCTAAGGCGTGATCTTTTTTGGTTTTGAACTCCTCCAAAAGACGAGCCTTCTCACCCTTAATGACTTCGAAATTCATCTTCTTTTCCTCCTTCAGCTTGGCATTGAGTTCTTGAATCTCCTTAATCTAGAAGCCCTTCTCCTTGATCTTGACATTCTTAGCCTCGACATCCTTCAGGGTCACTCCCAGCGTCGACTCGAGGTCAAGGACCTTGTGGACACATTCAGAGCAGCCTCCAGCCTTGACTCGAGCTCAGAAACTTTCCGAATGGCTGCATCTCTTGCTGCCACCTTGAGCTTCGCTGCTTTCAGGTCGTCCGCAAGCCTCAACTGGGCGTCTCTAGCTTCCTGCACAAGCGCCCTTCTCGCAGTCACCTCATTGTTCAACATAAGGTGTACAGAACGAAGGATGTGAAATCCAGTACAAAAAAATAAGCACAGGTTAGTAAAGCCCAACATAAGTATAAAATAAGAAGGTTAAAGCATAAATTACTAACTGAGGAGAAGATCTCGCCACCCTTATCGAAGATAGTGTTGCCATCCCGGAAGGAGGTCAAAAACTCCCATTGAGGGGCCCCGAGGCGACTGATACTTTGACCCACGCGAGTCAAGGTGTCAAAACCTAGGCTGACTCCATGGGATCCCGCTGCACTGTCAACCACGAACTCGAGAACATGAGTCGAGATCGACAAGAAGTGCTCATGTGCGGGAGCTTTGCCTTTTCTCTTAGGGGCTGCAGGGACCTTTTAGATTGTTTGGACAACAGGAGGTAGAGTGGTGACAGGCATTGTTGGCTCGGAGACAATGCTCGGTCTGAGCTCAGGAGTATGATCAGCAGCCTGACTCGAATTTTGGGCAACCGAGGCCGGAGGGACCACCTCGGTCATTTTGGGCATCTTGAAATGGTGACCTAGATTACAAATCAAACACGCGTACTAAATAAGTTTATGCCTGGATTATTAACCTGACATGAAAATAAGTGTATGAATTACAAACCAAACACGAGAGCTAAATAAGTTTATGCCTGGATTATTAACCCGGCATGGAAATAAGTGTGTGGATTATAAACCATACATGTGAGCTAAATAAGTTTGGAACAAACCAGCAAAACCTAATCGAAGATATAAAGTTGGAATTCTTGTTAAACCAACTAAGTCTACAATAGGGCTGGAAAATTTTGCAGATAAGTCTCGACCTCGCAACCTCAAGGCTATACTCGAGGATGAGGAAAAGTGACTGAAAAAAGCAAAGTATAACTAGACTACTAAAATTAGATGCTAATTAAGTACTTTCAAGTGCATGGTAAAAGTAATGTTCAACCTTGACAATAACGAAGTCGAATATGGATACTTTGATAAAACTATGCAAGAATGCATTGATATTTGAATCTAAATCCAATCGATATATTTGTGTGAATAAACAAATATAAAAGCAAGTCCTTAATAGTGGCAAGCTCGAAATATTTCAATCAAGAAATGTAAGTTAAAATATTGAGGTGAAAAGCTAAAAGAAAAATCAAGTGCATGAAGATTTTCGAGCTAGAAAATTGTTTGCATAAAAATTGATATTGTTATAATATGTAATTAAGATAGCTCAAAATTGAGCTATAAATTGTCTTTGCCCCAAAGGCACAAAAATAATAAACATAATTACAAAAAAATGGCAATGGGTCGCATCCCATAAATCTTGGCCTCAAGATATGGATGTTTCTCCAAATGCAGCCCCCGAGGTCTCTGCTGCTTCCTTGGCCTCGAGCATGGCCTCCTCCTCCTCGAGCCAAGCCTACCATTTAGCAATAAAATCACCCTCCAGATTGACTAGGAAACTGGTGTCGAGCTCTGGATTGTTCACCCAAATCTGATACATCACCATATCTACGACGCGATCTTTTTTGGTTTTGAACTCCTCTGGAAGACGAGCCTTCTCACCCTCAATGACTTTAAAGGTCTTCTTCTTTTCCTTCTCCATCTTGGCATTGATTTCTTGAATCTCCTTGATCTCGGATCCCTTGTTCTTGATCTCAGAATTCTTAGCCTCGGCCTCGTTCAGGGTCACTACCAGCGTCGACTCGAGGTCAGGGACCTTTCGTACCTCTTTCAAAGCAGCCTCCAGCCTTGACTTGAGCTCGGAAACTTTCTGAATTGTCGCATCTCTTGCCGCCACCTTGAGCTTCACTGCTTTTAGCTCGTCCGCAAGCCTCAGCTAGGGGTCACTAGCTTCCTACGTAAGTGCCCTGCTCGCAGTCACCTCGTTGTTCAGCATAAGTTGTTTTGAACGAAGGATGCAAAAGCTTGTACACAAAAATAACCACAGCTAGGTAAAGCACAACATAAGTATAAAATATGAAGGTTAAAGCATAAATTACTAACCGAGGAGAAGAGCTCGCCACCCTTGTCGAAGATAGTGTTGGCATCCCGACAGAAGGTCAAAAATTCCCATTGAGGGGCCCCGAGGTGTCTGAGACTTTGACCCATGCGAGTCAAGGTGTCAAAACCTAGGCTGACTCCATGGGATCCCGCTACACTACCAACCACGAACTTGGGAACATGAGTCGAGATCAACAGGAAGCGCTTATGTGCGGGAGCTTGGCCTTTTCTCGCAAGGATTGTAGGGACGTTCGGGATTGTTTGGACAACAGGAGGCAGAGTGGTGACAGGCATGGCTGTCTCACATACAATGCTTGGTCTGAGCTTGGGAGTAGGATTGGAAGCCTGACTCAAATTTCAGGCAATTGAGGTTGGAGGGACCACCTCAGTCATTTTGGGCATCTTGGAAGGGAGGCCTCCTTTTTGCGAGGCTCACTGGCTCTTACTCGCCTTTGTGGCCATGGGCTGGTTAAGCACGTTGTCTAAATCCGATTCCATTTCACCTGAAAAACATAAATATCATACTTTAGTGATCAAGTAAGAGTTAGTAAAGGAAATAAGACTCAAGGATAACGAAAACCTAACTGGTACTCTCGACTGAGCTTGAGCTCGGGGACCAGGAAACTTTCCTATCTTCTGAAGACACTGGGGGATTCCCATCTCTATAAGTGGGAGACAGACTCGAAAGGTCTCTATAAATGTTAGTTCTGTATTGAACGTCTATCCCATCCTAAACTTCTTACGAGTGCGTTGGAAATAGTAGAATCCGGAAGGAGCGAGGTCGTCCGTCCAGAAGAAGGCGAGCTTGAAGTTCTGAGGATGATTTAGCATATCCTCGAAAAGATGCTTTTCCTTTGGATAGCTTGACAGATAGTAGAAATCATCTCCTCCACGATCTCGAGAAGGGTTACTCTTGAGATAGAAGAAATATAATATCCCTTGAAGTGAAGGCCCTTCCCACTTCAGCTCGTGGTAAAGCGACCTGAGGGCTGGCAAGACCCTAAAGGAATTGGTCTGGAGTTGGAAGGGGGAGAGCCCCAATAAATTATGTAAATATGTCTTTAGTGGCAATAGAGCCCCAGCGCTCATATGCTCGTGACTCCATGCAGCGAGCTTGATTTTTGTTGTCGAGCTTGCCATCCCTCGGGGTGTAGCAGCTCCTTTCGTTCGAGGTCGCTGGTCGACACATCAAGGAACCAGAGAGTTTGAGGCCATGGTATGCCAACAACTTGGATATTTGGCTGATGGACGTGACTGAGCTCCTATAGTGCTCAGCCTCAAAAAATTCTCCTTTGAGGTAGGGACTGAGAGAGCTTGGGAGGTGGAAGGAAGTGTTGAAGAGTCTTCCATTAGGGAGAATGAAAGAACACCAGGTGCGAAGGCAACGTTGACTTTGAGTTTAGGATCTAACGGAACAGGCTTGATCTCAGGGTCTAGGTCCAGATAAATAGCAACTCAGAGTATCCTTCTCTTTTTCTCCTCGACCTTGTCTATTTGGCGTCGAATGCGGTCTTGAATATCTTCTTTCTCACACCTTTCTTTGTGCATGCGTATCAGTCGCTGGTTTCGAGAGAAAAGTGACTCAGAACTATGTGTTGATGGGTGGTAAGGAATAGCGAACTCGAGCCCCCATCGATTCTCAGAGTACTGGGACATCTAACAATAAAGAAAAGGGTGAGGGCCTTGTATATTGGAAATCATAAGGAAAGTGTAATTTTGATAACTCGAGCTTGAAAGCTCGAGCTAACGATATTGCCACAATCAAGATTGGAGCCTCGAAAGGACAAGATTAAACTGGAATGTGATCACTGGACTATTGTAAAGTTCGGGCTTCAAGCGTGTCCTCACGCAAGAGTAGGGAGGTTGGTGCTAGGAATCTCAGATTTTCAAGGAAAAAGCTGGCGGTTACCCAAAAAGATGATATTTTGGGATTTGTACATTTAAAACCATAAATGGAAAAAAAAAAAAAACCTATTTTTTAGGCTACACGAAACTCTCTCTGACCCAAAAAATCCCCATTACCAAAAAAAACTCCATTTTTTCACATACCTACCAGATATTTTTAGCCTAAAATTCTAAACATGCCAAAGTTATTTACCTTACAAAACTTGCCTAATGCAAGAATGAGGCCTTATAAATATGGTAAAAACCATGAATGTCGTTTTTACAAAAGAAACACGTAAAAAAGAAAAACAAGTGAATAAGGACCAGAAACTTACACAAAGTTGTTCGAGGATATGATGAGATCGTCGACTGAAGTAGCGGAAGCAAAAATGATTTCATGGAGCTGAACTTACTGGAATGGCTTTGCTTCTTTGGCTCAGAGAACATGCACTGAAAGCTCTAGTTTTTCTTCCTTCTTTCACTGGTTCGTGTTTTCTGAGAAGAAAGAATGATGAAGATGAAAGAGGGTGTGCATATATATACCCCTATGGGGATGTCAAGGGTCGAAATGATCGGGGCCCTTAATTTAGGTTAAAAGAATATCTAAAGGGTCACATTTAATTGTATCGACTGGCGGCAAAAAGGTCATAAGAAAGGACATGTGCAGAAATAGGAAGTACTTGAGTACTCTTAGTGTGCAATCCCTAAGTGATGCGTGTCCATACTCGAGTGTGGTAGGTGGCACGTTTTTCAAAAATTGAAGTTCAAAAGTTTCCTTCTCATAGGATTCGAACCAACACTTTTGATGTTAGAGAATGTATTTTATTGCTCAATGGAAAAGTGGAAAAACCGAAAATACAACTTTATGCAAACAATACATTGGACAAGATGATAGATAAATAGGTTTACAACTCAATGACCAATAATACAAGTAAATTGAAATAAGAGAAGGAAAAGAATTACAAGAACAAAAACCCTAAAACAAAAGATACCAATAAATATATAAATAAGAATAAGAGAAGAGGATTACAAACTCAATACACTAATAATACAAGAAGAACAACATAATGAAAAGATCAATGGAAAACACAAACTCTCACTCAACCAAAGTGTAGAGTAGTGGGGATCACCAACTTGAACAAGGTTCAAAACCTTTGTCCAAAAGCTTATTTCCCCCTATTCTCTAAGCACTAAGGGATCTCTCTAGGAAATATCTCTCTGGAATTATCAAGCCTTTTTGTGTATTTTCCAGCCAAGTGCTTTGTGGATGGAAAATGGTGTGTCTTGCAAGTGAGCATTAGGCTCCTATTTATAGAGTTTGAGATACCCTTTGGATTTCAAATTCCACCAACCCCCATGGCTTATACCAATATTTAATTGGATTAATATGGAATTAAAATTGAGATTTGGGAGTTATTTGGGTTTTTAGAACCGTTCAACACATTTGGAAAAAACTGAAAATTGGGCCTGAAATGCACTTGTGGTCGCGGCCACGGCCACTGCTTTCTGTCCCCCAGGCCGCGGCCACCATCATTCAGTGGCCGCGGCCACAACCCATTTTCAGCACTTGAAAATGTGCTGTTTTTCCAAACGGTTCCAAACCCTCCCAAATGACTTTGTAACTCCCAAAACACATTATTGGGGTTAAAATCATATCACCAACAACCATATTTTATAATGGCTTTATGAAATCCAATCTCAAATGTGTAACATATTATACACATTATTGGGTAATATTTGGGAATTACAAATTTGTAACTGATTTTGTAACTCCAAAATATGTCACATTTAGGCACACACATGTGTCCAATTTTGTGACTCTCAATAATATGTTACAAGGTGTGACAAATCACATTTTGTCACATTATTTAATTTAGTATTATATTATATGAAATAATATAACATTCCCCCACTAAATTAAATAATCACTTTTGTAACACTTATTTAATCAATCAAACATTATATTAAAATATAATATTCCCCCACTTGATTAAATAATCACTCTCTATAGAAACCTTTGCATTGGTACATAAAGTAAAATGTCTTTCGACTTGAATTTTACCTTAGTGTAATTATCACAAAGTTTGTTGAAATTTTGGTTGTCGAAGCATTGAACCACTATCCCTTGATAACAAACCGGTGATAACACACACACCTTTGCTGTGTTCACTTGAGACCTCAATGTCTCGCTTTTGCACCGTTAATGGCCATGTGCACATTCCATTCATAGATTTTTCTTGAGAATGACTCCCAATTCTCATGAGGGGCGGCACCACCCCTAGGTCTATATAGGTAGAACTCTTACAGTATTTTGTTACCCTAAAATACTTTTCTTCTCAAGACTAAGTTCTATTAAAAAACCTTTCAGTTTTAACCCTCATTTTGGTAACACACTAGTACTCTTATCTTGATGGGACAAAATTTGAGTACTATTATTATTCTCTTGATTGACTTGTTATTACCTATTGAACCTAATACTAGTTTGGTGACTAGTATTAAGATAGGTTACCATCAACCGTGAATCTCTTTAGGGAGTCTAAGTCCCACCTCTTGAGATGTAGAAATGATTTCATTTGAATCATTTCTTTTCTCATGTATGCATACTTAGACACTCTCGTTATTTTATACAAACTTTGTTGCTAGCCATAGTTTGATTAAAATAGTTACCCCTTTAAAATAGTGATTTGGACCATAGTCAACACCCCCACTATTTTATAGTTTAATATCCAAGATAAACATTTGAATATTAATTCTAGAAATCTCTTTGTTTCTAAAATTCTCCTTTATGTTTTAAATTGATTCCTTCTTGAATCAAAATATAACAAACAGTAACTTTAGACACCAAGCATGTCTAGATTTATCCATTCTATATATATATAGCCAATGTGATTTAGAATGTGGAATTCCAAATCACCTATTTGATAGAATGACCAAATTAATCAATTAATTAACAACAAAATAAATTGATTAACTTTGGAGCATCACCCCTCACATTTCTCACATAGTGATAATAAAAAATCACTTTAAAATAGAAATTTCTTCATTTCTAATAAGTCATTTATCCTCCAAGATAAATCTAGACCTATGATTTTCAAAGTTCATCATGAGTCCTTAAGCTTCATGATAAACACTCAATAGATGAAAACCTCAATGTTTATCTTGATTCATTTACTTGCTAAAGCAAGGCACACTTATTTGAAAGTAACTTTCACTTGGTTGCTTTCTTTTATATATTTCACAAAATAAAATGTGAACACAAGTGTAATGTGAGAATTTCTCAAACAAATAATCACATTATGAAATAATAGGTCTACACACTTACCTATTATTTTAACAAGTTCATTTTGAAACTTTGTTAATGTCTCACACAAATGTCTCATAGCAAAATAAAGAATTATCATAGAATAATACTTTAATTTTATTGATAGTTTTCAAGAGTACAAGCTTTATTATAAAATAACAATTTTCCCAACAAGGCACATAAACATGGTAATCATGCTAGGATCTATTCTTCCTTTTCTATAGCATTTACCTCATTCTTATGTGGGTCCTTTCGGTACCTACATACTCTAGCATAGTGCCTGGGTTTTCCACAAACAAAACAATGTCCTCTCCCATCTTTGAATTGTCCATGATCTTTCTTTGGACCTAAAGGGTTCCCACTACCCTTTTTGTTGTTGTTGTTGCCCTTTGGATGCTTGTGTGAAACCACATTGGCCTTGGAAGTCTCATCTTTAGACTCATTCACACGCTTGTCTCTTATCCTCGATTCCTCTTCAATTCTAATGTGTTTTTGGATCTCTTCCAAAGTGTAATCCTCATTCTTATGGAGGATTCTTTTCCTATAGCTCCTCCAAGTTGGTGGTAATTTTGCCACTATTGCACCAACTTGGAAGGCCTCGGGAAGCTCAATCTTGAGAACTTTCAACTTGTTCACAATCACTTGTAACTCATGCATTTGAGGTAAAAGAGTTTTCCCATCAATGAAAGAAAATTCAAAATATTGAGAAATCAAGAGTTTTCTTGTACCTTCTTCCTTAGCCTTGTACTTACTCTCCAAGGCATCCCAAATCTCCTTCACTGATTTGTTATTGGTATAGAGATCATATAGCCTATCGGATAAGGCATTAAGGATATGACCCCTACAAAGAAGGTTGTCCTCTTCTCTCTTCCTTCTTTTCTCCACCTCCTCGGGAGTGTCTTTGTCGGATGGCTCGACTAGAGGTGCCAAGGATGACTCAAGGATGTAGGCTATCTTGAGTGTTGTCAAAAGAAATTTCACCTTGTCTTGCCACCTAGTGAAATTGGATCCATCAAACCTATCCAACCTCACTAAGTCTTGGTTCATGATCTTGATGGTCTCCCCTTCAATTGAAACAAAAAATGGCTAAGCTTTTGATTGTTAGAGAATATATTTTATTGCTCAATGGAAAAGTGGAAAAACCAAAAATACAACTCTATGCAAAGAATACAATGGACAAGATGATAGATAAATAGGTTTACAACTCAATGACCAACAATACAAGTAAATAGAAATAAAAGAAGGAAGAGAATTACAAGAACAAAAACCCTAAAACAAAATATACCAATAAATATATAAATAAGAATAAGAGAAGAGGATTACAAACTCAATACACTAATAATACAAGAAGAACAACATAATGAAAAGATCAATGGAAAACACAAACTCTCACTCAACCAAAGTGTATAGTGGTGGGGATTACCAACTTGAACAAGGTTCAAAACCTTTGTCCAAAAGCTTATTTCCCCCTATTCTCTAAGAACTAAGGGATCTCTCTAGGAAATAGCTCTCTGGAATTATCAAGCCTTTTGGTATATTTTCTAGCCAAGTGCTTTGTGGATGGAAAATTGTAACGCCCTACTACCTTAGAGCCGTTACTAAGTGAGTTTAAAACGAAAATTGTGCAATTAACTAACTATACGAGGTTTCTAAAACCAAAGGTGTGACTAAACCAGAAGTTAAGGCTGTAATATTTGAAAATGCTTAGTTTCATTGAAAACATCAAGTATCAAACATCTGGGATCCCAAAAATAAGGTTTACAAAATATTTACAACTCAAAAAATAGATTTACACTTGGTTAACTATCAAAAGAACAAGTTAATATAGCCATATTCAAAAATACCCCCAACCAAAGCAGTCGGGCAGGCCGGACATGTACGCGCCGCCCCCACGCTCTCCATACTCATGGCTGGTTGACTTTTTCTTTGCCTTTACCTGCAACACGGAGCACCCGTGAGCCGAAGCCCAGCAAGAAAACTCAAACAGTAAATAGCATATGCATAACATATAGTTAACATGTAATCCATAGATAAACAGGCCAACCATCAGACTAAGCAAACACGGCCATGCTGCCCCAAAAGCCTTACCAGAGCCTGGGGTCTCGGTCCTCATCGTAAGGATACCCCACGTATCCATTGGGTCCTACCCTGACTATAAGCACTCCATGTGCTAAGTGTTACTTCCGGCCCCACTGCCGTTCCCGGCCTTCGCCGCTCTCGACCTTGCCGCTCTCGGCCTTAGCCGTTCATTTCACTATAATTACACATATCGTACAATTCGAAATAATCCTTAAAACATATGATAATTCAAATGAGGTTATATCCTAGCCTGTAATACAGTCTAGGGTCATGCCCTACAATAACACTATGGGCCCACGCCCTGTTCTCGAGTGCTACAGTTTTCTTACCTTTCAATTCGATAGCTTTGATCACTTGACTCCTCGAGCACGATCCCACTCGAGCCCTAGTGCTCACCTAAACACAATTCATAGGTCAAAGTCATCACCAAACCTCAAGTCCAAAACCTAGCCTCGGGTCAATCCCGAGCCCCCCGGGAAGTCCTAGATCCACAAAACAAGGTGGTGGAATCAAACCCCGAACCCTAGGTCAAAATCCCTAAAAAATAACCCAAAAACCCCTTTCTGGGAACAGTGTAGCGCTACAGCACTCAAAAGAGGGCGCTATAGCGCTACAAGCAGAACCGAACATCCCCAGAAACAGGGCCTAGCGCTACAACACCCAAAGACTAGCGTTGTAGCGCTAGTTGCAGACAGGCAACACCCAATTTCGTTTTCTGCGATTTCTTTCAACCAATTCAACCCCAAACTTGTCCAAATCTTTCCCAAACCCAAAAACAAACTTATCAACACCTCCCACACAACCCAAGCATCCCAAGAACTCATAACCCAAGCTCATGCAACCTAAAACTCAAAGTCTACCATAGTTAACCCTAAACCCATAAATTCAGTCAAACAGCAAAGTTAAAGACTTAGAATTCATACCGTGGATAGAAATTCGACCTTGAGTTCAACCCTAGACCTCCTTAGCTTGCTCCTCCTCAACCTTGGCCTGAATTCCCCTAAAATCCCCATCAATTTAGCTTAAATACACAGCTCAAACCAGTCAAACCCTAAAACTGAAATTTCTAAAAACTTACCTCAACTTTTGATGTGTTCTTGCTAATCCCTTGCCAATCTTCAAGTCTAGCTTAGGATCCTTGATGCTCAGCCTACCCTAGCTCTCCACTGAGCTTAACTCCAAGAAAAATGAAGGGAAATGGTGGGAGAACCACAAACCGATCCTTTTGAGACAAAACCCCTCTGTTTTTCTCTCTTTTCTTTTTCTTCCTTTTTTTTTTCTTTCTTTTCTACAGCCTTATAACTCTTTTCTACCAATCCCACTAAGTATAAAGCTTAGATAAACTTATCTCTAATAAGCCTATTGGCCAAAATGCCCTCCCTATTAATTCTACATCCTTTTTATCCATGTAGGGCCATTTTAGTCATTTTACCCAATTCCCACTAATTCCTCGAGTGTCTCTAATAATTTCCCGCTTGCTACCCAATACCTAATTAATCACCAAATATATATATATATATTCCTCATCATCAAAATTAACTTCAATATATATATTCTCTAAATTCCCATTTAAACTCCCCAGGCTTAACCCAAGTCGGGTATAAATTCCCGCTTTGACTTCTCCGCTAATCCGCTCATTCTAGGATCGTCTCGAGTCACAGATCACAGATATCAATACAGTTGTGCCATAAATGGCCAAAATTACAATTATGCCGTTTCAACACAATCAGGGCCTACATGCATACTAATACACATAGTCATGCATCTCAAATAGTGAAATAGTCATACAATCATGCTTTAAATCATAATCATGCATTTAACTCAATAAAGTCACGCATATAAATCCCATTATGCCCTCCAGGCACACTAATCAAGGCCCTTAAGCCTTATTAGCGGATTTGGGTCGCTACAAAAATGGTGTGTCTTGCAAGTGAGCATTAGGCTCCTATTTATAGAGTTTGAGATACCCTTTGGATTTCAAATTCCACCAACCCCATGGCTGTTACCAGTGTTTAATTGGATTAATATGGAATTAAAATTGAGATTTGGGAGTTATTTGGGTTTTTAGAACTGTTCAACAGATTTGGAAAAAAACTGAAAATTTGGCCTGAAATGCACCTGTGGCCGCGGCCAGGGACATCAGTGGCCGCGGCCAGGGACATCAGTGGCCGCAGCCACTGCTTTCTGTCCCCCAGGCCGCGGCCACAGCCCATTTTCAGCACTTGAAAATGTGTTATTTTTCCAAACGGTTCCAAACCCTCCCAAATGACTTTGTAACTCCCAAAACACATTATTGGGGTTAAAATCATATCTCCAACAGCCATATTTTATAATGGCTTTATGAAATCCAATCTCAAATGTGTACCATATAATATACACATTATTGGGTAATATTTGGGAGTTACAAATTTGTAACTCCAAAATATGTCACATTTAGGCACACACATGTATCCAATTTTGTGACTCTCAATACTATGTTACAAGGTGTGACAAATCACATTTTGTCACATTATTTAATCTAATATTATATTATATGAAATAATATAACAATTGAGGGGGAAAAATGTTACACCTAAACCTCGAGAATAGAAATTATGGTCTTGAAAGACAGGCTCGTAAAATGTAAGCTCGAAATAAGCAAGTTTACCATGTAATCAACATTTACGCGGATTGGGTTTGACAGTCTCGCTCGGTATTAAGACGACGATGATGGAATTGGTAAGCTCGAAACTAAGTGCAGTCTCGAAGATGTTTCAAGGTTACAAATCAAGCTCTAAGCTACAACTACAAGGGTTCAACACTTGTATAAATTCTTGATTTGTTTGTATTGGTGATTGAGTATCAGTCAGGAAGGTTCGAGCCTGGGCATTGCGAGCTAGAAGATGATGATCTCGATAACGTTACTTGCTAAGGATGAGGCTAATCAAAATGATGAGCTCCTGATGTTGGTTGCTCTCGAAAGTATGTAAGTTAAATGTTCGAGATCGGTAATCGTGAGGTCGATATTCTAGTGTTGACGGTGAAATTTCGTCAACGAAATTAGATCGGAAAACTCAAAGGTAAGTTAGATGATATTTATATAAGAACTTAGAATAAACTTTAAGGAAAAGTAAACACAGATCAAAAATGGAGCAAGCTTTTGTATATTTCTCAATAGCCTTTGCATACAATGAATTTTCCAACCCCTTTTCAGGTGGTCTTAGAGTTCCTTTTATAATAGGCTCTAATGGCCTTAGGTACATGATGATCCAGGGGACCAAGTGGTACATACGTACTGTATTAGAGGAATGGTTTCAGAGGTAGTGGTTGTACATCCCGTACAGGAGCAGGTGTCAGGGGGATGTCTCCACTACTTGTCTGTACCCCTGCCTGAGGCGTGGTGGCAGGTGTATTGGCGCAGGAGGTAGTGGTGTCGGTTCTGACCTATGGCCGTAGACGTACGGACCGTGATCCTTACCCCAGCAATCTCACTGGCACTGGTATCCGTACTTAGTACTTGGTCGTACAAATATGTCTCATTCGACTCGTACCGAATCTCCTAAGCATAGGGACGTCGAGGTGTGAAAAAGGGGATCCTTGGTGCCCGTACTGGCCGTGGCGTTGAGTAGGGGTTTTGGGCCCATACGCGTCAAGTCACGGGGTGTCGGCCTCCTGAGAAGATGGTGGGCTGATGGACCTCCCAGGGCGTGCGCGCGTGGGACCTCGCGCGGCCTCCCGCATGGGGCGCCATTGACGGCCTCGCAGCCTCCCATGGCCTCGCGCATGGGGCGCCATAGACGGCCTCGTAGCCTTCCTTGGCTCCGCGCATGGGCATGGTGGGAGTGGCCCAAGGGCCTCGCAGATCGGTGGCCTCGCGAGGCGGGAGGGCCTCGCAGATCGGTGGCCTCGCGAGACGGGAAGGCTTCGCGGAACGGTGGCCTCGCGAGACGGGATGGCCTCGCGGATCGGTGGCCTCGCGAGGCGGGAGGGCCTCGCAGATCGGTGGCCTCGCGAGACGGGAAGGCTTCGCGGAACGGTGGCCTCGCGAGACGGGATGGCCTCGCGGATCGGTGGCCTCGTGAGGCGGGAGGGCCTCGCAGATCGGTGGCCTCGCGAGACGGTGGCCTCGCGAGACGGGATGGCCTCGCGGATCGTTGGCCTCGCGGGACGGGATGGCCTCGCGGATCGGTGGCCTCGCGAGACGGGAGGGCCTCGCAGATCGGTGGCCTCGCGAGACGGGAGGGCCTCGCGGAATGGGACTGCCCTCGCCCATATGATGGCCTCGCCTGTTTGATGGCCTCGCAGAATGGTGGCCTCGCGAGAAGGGACGGCCTCGCCCATTTGATGGCCTCGCGGAAGGGTGGCCTTGGGGCTCTGCTTCGGCCTTATATTTTTTCTTGATGAGATTATGAGCATCAATAGGGGCCTAAGCATACACTTTGAGTCTTTTATGGGCATGGAATATTGAGCATTCACAAAGGCCACACTTCATGGCTCACTAAGTAATGCTTCCCTTGGGACAATCTCTCAGTTTCACAAGACTTATAGGTGTGAGCCTGATAATGTGACTAAGTGACCTCTAGCCTTGTATTTTCACCATGTACTAGGGATTTTTTTCTTGGTGGATTTTTGGCATCCACATCTAGTTTAAATACGGTTACTCTTTGAAAACCCCTACTTCCTGGGGATTTGTTTTGATCTGATAATGAATCCTGATTATCATGGGATATTATGCAATTAATGCATTTATTTTTATTTGTTGACCCTTGATTTGGTCAGCGACACGAAGTCAAGTAAAACAATAAATAAAACAAGATGAATTCAAGACAAAAAGATAAACGACACCAAAGTTTAGAGTGGTTCAGCCCCAAGTAATGGTAATAACCTATGTCCACTTAGTGTTCTTATTAATGTAAAACTCCAAAAATTGTGATCAATAAACTAGGGTTCACGAGTTTCACAAGCTTGGAGATGTATACAACTTTGGCAGATAAAAACACTATAATTCTCTCTGAAAATTCCAAAAAAAGTCACCTTTCTTGAGCCCTTTGAGTCTTATTGATAGGCTCAAGGAGTTCTTCATGGGCCGATGGGCCTTAATTACATTTAATGCAAGCGTATCTAAATAATAATGGAAATCAAAATTATTACATAAATGAGAAATTAAATATCTGTAGAAAATATCTGAAATGCTACGACCAGACTAGTTGCCCACAAAAAATGTTGTCTGCTGAGTGAAATCTCTTCTAGTCGATGGTCAAATAAATCGTACTCACTTCAACGGTCAGGTGTATCCCACGTGCATGTTAATTTTTCCACATCATCAGGTAAATCTTTTTTGGGTAAACATTTGCCCCCCAAGTTTATTTCACTACAACTAGTATATAATAAACTTAATCGGCCAGCTTTCCGTCTAACCTGTCATGTCTATCAGCATCTTTTCAAAAAAGTAAATAATCATGACTGTTGCAATTTCCCAAAAATATTTTGACGGCTAACACAATTTCCCAGACATCGAAAAATTACCCCCATCATTACCTCTTTAACCACGCCAGGATCAGTATAAATAGGTCACTTTTCCCTCTTTTTACCTTTTACAAAATCTTCCTCTCTCAAGAACTCAGAAGAACTCTCAAAGGAAACCTAGAGAATTTCGATGATCCGAGACGTGTTCGACCAACCCCGAGCAACGACACCCATGACTCCTACACAATTTGCAATCCAAGTAAGTTTTTGAACTCCTTGTCTCTGTTATACAATTAAAAATGAATTTCACGAGTTTTCTGGTGTGAGTTTTGAATGTTCTTGAGAAAACTTTTTGGGGTAATCGGGCTCATATGCAGAAACATGATAGGATAGGAGTTTTAAGTAGTAAAAATATTAAGTGAGGCTTAGAAATCGGTGGGGGAAGTAGGAATACTGTTTTAGGGCCCAAAATCGAAGTAAAAATTTGATTTTTATGCTTTTGGAAAAATCTGGGTTTTTCCCGCCCATTTTCGGAGTCGAAAAGTTTTTTCACACTTCCACTTTTTAATCTGTTTTTCCAAACTGCTCGCATGTTTAGGTTGTTTATATTAGGATGTTGCTGGTCGTATAAAAGCTTAACTTTTATACATGAGCAACGTTATCCCAATATTTCTTCTTCTACCTATTGGTCGTAGATTCTCACTCCCCTTTATTCTTCTCAGATCTTCATGCATGATCCTTGGGGAGGTGAGAGGCCAATAGAAGACGACCTCCTTGTGCTGCTATTCAAGGACCAAGAACAGTTGTCACTTTCATTTTCAGAATTCCCATCTTCACAGCAAAACCCACAGACCAGCCCTCCGACCAGTCAACCTAACATGGGTCGCTTGAAATACACTGCACGTAGAAAAAAGAAAACAACCAGCTCTCCTTCTAACCAGCCTGCCACTCGAACCGAGGACCCTTCAACTAATCTTCAGCCTGTAAACTTTGCAATGCCCAACATTCAACCCAAAGCCAGGCCTCACAATAACACTCGAGCAGAAGATGAAGTCGAGTGGTATCTTGCACCTCCTAGTGTCATATCAACTAGGACGGTAACAAAGTATCTCAGGATGTACGGCCTTCATGGGGTTACATTAGTTAAGCCTACACTCGACTAAAGGGCAAACCTACCTGGAGGTGCCTTCAGCACCTGGTCAAGATTCCACATCGAGGCAGGTGCTATCATACCCATGCACGACTACTTCCGAGGGGTGGCCAACTACTTCGAGGTCGCCCCTTTCCAAGTAACACCCAACGGATATAGGGTGCTCTCTGCACTTTATATCCTGTACAACCACAAAAAAATGGCTTGTGCCAACACCCCATGAGATCAACTACCTCTTTGATCTCAAATTTAACCCCAACCAATACAATACGGGGTTCTTCCATTTCTGCCACTAGGAAACCGGGCGAGTATTCCTGAGTGACGTTACCCATAAATAAAATGTGGGAAATTACTTCAAGGAGTACTTCCTCACGACAGACCTGGTCGCTGACAACCTGGCCTTCACGCGAAGAGGTAAATTTCTCAATTTCTGGTCGTGTGTTTTCTTATTGGTTTTTCCTTCATTATCCTTAGAGCACTAGTGTTGTATCTAGGACCATGGTACCGACCAGACCTCACTCCAGAGATGGAGATCAGGGCTGCAGCACTTGCCAGCATAATGAACATTGAAAAAAGCATCAAGGAGCTGGTTA